>NC_092344.1:22694509-23415134 GCF_963676685.1 Mytilus edulis
CCACAAACAAACAACACAGAAGGTTAGTTAAAACACCATCATGTTTATGTAGACAGACTGCTTGGCTAGGAAAGTCTTGTCTCTTCCTTAATGAATTTGAAACAATATATTTAATATTTAATGGTTTGATACAAAAATCTTTGTTAAGTAGTGCATATTTCTTTCACTGTAAGAAATTAAAATCTTTAGCTCATCTTAGATCAGCAGATGTTATACTGTTGAGTTGAAGTAAGGAAAGATTTTTTGTGTATCACATGTATCCACTTTAAGTCGCATATTGATCAGCAAGACTAGATCTACCAATAAGTCAAACATGCCAAAACTTTTATACAGCACAGCACATTTCAGCAATGAAGAATTCATTATGACTTGAAATTTATAAAATAAAAACTCCCTGCAATTCAGTAAACAAACTAAATATTGTATTTTTCACTAGGTTATAACCATGGTTACCCAGACGAGAAAGATAGAACAGATCAGAAAGGTGTGACAACACCGTCAACAGAGAGTGGACCTCCTCCATACTTTACCGATAGCCAGGGGCCTGATGGATACAATACACTAGAATCCTCAGCAGACAAACCTAACTCTCTGGGCAATATGTCAGAGGACAGAACAGACAGAACTCCTGGTCATGAGGTTAGTTACTATATTATTATACCCCCTCTATAAAAAAAAGTGGGGGTATACAGTTTTACCTCTGTCTGTTTGTCCAAAAGTCTGTCAATATTTTTAAATATCTTTCTCAAGAACTGCACCATAAGGACTCCCTAAAATTTGGTTTCAGGGTTTATATAATTCAGCTTTACCTTGTGATGCGTTTTCAAATTCATCACACAACAACTTCCTGTATACCGAAATATTTGGGCGGGGTATCATCAGTGAGCAGTAGCTAGCAGTTTCACTTGTATTTGTTTCATTATGCAGAATACTATTTTCACCAAATTGATAGTGCGATGAATATATGTAATTGAGAGATATTTGGTGACTTTATGCAGCAAGTCATTCTTTTCAGAGCATTAATTTATTTACAAAAAATTCACAGACACATAGCATAGCAAAATCATTACTTATGGTAAAGAAACAATTCCCTTAAAAAAAAATTTGTAACACTATGGTTTTAGCTGATTGTTTTATAAATATATAAAGTTTTCTCTTTTAAATTGTTCTCATATTTTCATCCCTGGATCTTTGATAGCTTACTCCATGGTATGTGGGACTTATAGTTATTCTTGTATTTTAAACTTTGATAGATAGTTGTAAAATTGGCAATCTTACTTTTATCCAAGGGAAATAACTTTTGCCAAATAAAAAAAGAAACATTTTGATAAAATCATAGAAGTCAAAATTCTGCAACTGTTTATTTTAAAGGTTCTTTAAATGATTTTTAAACATGTTAAATTATAGTTAAGCTAATTAGATGTCATTTGATAGTAGAAGAATCATACACAAATTTTTAGGTAAGATAGCATTAAGGGGATATAGTATTGTCATGATCTTGTTGACCAACAAAAGCCAAAATAAGATGCATAGAACTTGTCAATATTTTCAATATATACTAAATAGTATTCCAAACAAACTTATTTGTAACATTTCCTGCCTACAGCTTTGAAGTATAAGTAATGCTGTAAACTAACTAATTTGTGAGAGACTCATTTTTGCGACTTTTGCTGGTTGAGAAAAATAATGTAAATTTAAATTACCTTGAATATGTGAATACTGGATCTTCACTTGTATAAGTAAAAAAGGAAAATGAAAAGATCCAGAAAATGAATTAAATTACAGTTTTTTTGTAGGAGTTTCACTAACCTTTCTATCTACTTAAAAGTGAAACATACAAAACTTAGAGCCAGTTTAGAGTAGACTTACATTGTATATGTAGTGTGGAGACATTATATGTAATTTGTGTATTTTAGGATGCAACACAAGATTGGTCACCAGGTGCTGGTGATGCAGCCACTTTAGAAGCTCAAAGAAGAGGGAAAAAGTCAAAAGAAGATAAAGAAAGAGAAAAAAAGGAAAAGGAAGAAGAAAAGAGAAGGAAAAAGGAAGAGGAGAAGGAAAGAAAACGATTAGAAAAAGAAAGAAAACAAGGAAAAGGTGCTGAAGACAGAACAGATAAAATGGTAAGGTTTGATCAGCTGTCCTATTTTCATGAATATATCTTCCTTATGGACTATAACTCAATATTTACAATTTTTTCTCCCAAGATGATGGTTACATAGTTTTATAACACAAGCCCTTTCTAATAAATTGCTGTGTGTAATTTTTAAGATAAATTTAAAAAAAACAAGAAGTACATCTGAAGTATAAATAACCACAGGTCAATATAATATCTCACAATCAACAAACCTGGTCTGCAAAATTAAGTTTAAGTTTTAGAATTAAAAGTGATTGAACAATATTGCTATATAAATTTAAGAAGATGTGGTATGATTGCCAATAAGACAAATTTCAACCAGAGATTAAATGATATAGAAGTTAGCACTTGTCACTGAAAAGCATTCTACGATGAGCAAAACCCATACCCCATAGCAAACTATAGAAGTCTCGAAGATGATGAATGTAAAACAAATCAAACGTGAAAATTAACAGCCTGATTTATGTGCAAAAGGATAAACAAATACTCCCATAACCTGGAACAACAGTATAAAGTAAGAAAAAACTATCAAAATATGCATGATTTTATAGATTTAAGATTTCAAAGGATGATACAATTTGTTTCAGGGTGATGAATCAGCAACATTAGGTTTGAATGGTGAACATTACCCAGGATCTGCTGGTCTCGATTCTGTAAGTGTTTTAAACAAGATTGACTCCAAACGGCTAGTGAAATCTGTAAAGCTCTTTAAATTCTTATTTTGGTTCGTTTATTTTTAAACATTTGACAGTCTTTTAAGAGATTTATTTTGTCAATTGTACATGGTTAAATATATAGCAATCTATTAACATCTTCACCCATGGATTTATTTCTGTTTTAGGGAAAGTTTTTGATGTTAACCCAAACTATTAGAAATGTAGAATTTCTATTAATATTTTTATTTGTTTGAAAGGTTTTGATAAATATTCTAAAACAGACATAAATACAAGTTATAGTAATAAAGATTGTAAAGAGACTTAAAGAAACACATTTGTATTTTTAGGCTAGTTGCATGATCAAAAACTGACTGTCTTTGTGAAATCAGTATTATTTTCTGTCTGATAAATTGGAAAGGCATAGATTAAATATATACTGGCTAGTAAGATCTGGAATGAAATTATTTCAGAACTGGAGATTACATTTATTAAACCAGTGTCAGATATTCTACAATGAGAATATATATAGCTACAGCAAATATGAAGTCTGATCATATATCATTTTGTTTTGAGTATCATTAGCTAGAAAAACTGTGATATATTTATAGTGCAGCAATTATTATCTTCTTATGTAATGTAATTTTAAAACATGCTTTCATCAAGGTTCAAGTGTAGTTACAATTGTATTGAAGCATGTTGTGTGTCTTTAACAAAATGTTGTTTGTGCATCATATTAACATGTATTTATGTTATACCAGGGGAAGATAACTGCGTTAGCACCACCAGATGGAGCTGATTCAAGAAAGGTTAAAATTCATTTATTCCCATATTATATCAAGCATAATAGTCCAGTAATTTCTTTTTTGTTTGATGAGATCATTTATTATTTCAAATTTAAGTTTCTTTGCAGTTTTGAAAACATCAATTCTAAGTTTTAGTTTATCATAATAATTTAAAACCATTTTTCTCCTCAATATTTTTAAGTTAATGAATTACTTTTTTCATTAAGTTAAAAAAAAATCATAAAAAGCAAGTTATTTTTCTTTAAACCTGATTTTGTAATTTCAAGAATCATTTTCAAAACAGGATTTAGAACAACAGCCAAAGGCTGAGACAACAATTGATGATTCTTATAACAATATGGGTACTGGGCCTGGTATTGGAATTGCTCCCCCGCTGGTATCAGAAAAACAAAGGTCAGTTGCCTCCCCTGAAACTGACATAGATGATGATGATGCTGAGAGAAGGAAGAGAGAGAATGATAATAAATTAAATAGAGATGATGATTCTAAAATGAATAGAGATGATGATCCTAAATTGAGTAGAGATGATGGTCATAGAAAGTCAGATAAATTTGATGATGATAAAAAGAAGGGTGACAAATCTAAAAGAAAAGAGTCGGACAAATCTAAAGACAAGAAATCTGGTTTCTTCGGAAGACTCAGGTCTCCAAAGGACAAGGATTCCAAGAAAGGAAAGGGGAAGGAAACTGACATTGATTCTGCTCCAGGAAGTCCAACCAGCCCTGATTCAGCATATCAGGTTAAAAAACACACCTGCTTGCTTAAAATTATATTAGGGCAATGCATATGTATGTGCTATATGCTTAAAATCATTTTATTTATACAATTTTACATGTATTTTTTATATTCATAAATATATGATTTTTATTTTCTAAAACTTTTTTTCATAAAATATAGCTTCTAGCAATATAAAGATATACATGAAACTCCCTTTTCAATATAGTATATTACATTTTGCATTGTAGACTAGTTGATGCCATGTTGCTTTTATTTGTTGGGGAATTAGTTTTTATAAATAATGCCTTTGCTTTTATAAGATGTTTGTTTAATTATTTCAGTTATTGTTGACGACTTTCTGGTACATTTAAATTTTATATTAAGATTTTTAAAGTATTATCTATTTTGACTTCCCCTTCTTGACTAACTCGTATTTGAAGTGTGTAAAGCAGGGAACTGAGTGTATAAGTCTTATAGGTTAGCTTCTTGTAGAAAAATACATTTCAAAATAGAAATAATTGTATATATGAGCATTTTGATAAAAAAAAAATTATAGAATTTAACTATAGAAATAAGCATGTTTTAATACTTACAGTTTTTGGCATGATCTTATTTCCTTTGACAAAGTACAACAATGGTGACAAGATAACGTGTTTCCTGAAATATCACAAAGTACTTTTAAAAGGAAGTAATATGACAATGACTATGTATATTTTTATCATAGATTTTATGTGAAGAATTTCACAACTAATTATAGATTTGAGAGTAAGCATGACAAGCTTGAAACAGTAATGAACCTACCACTGTGGAGTTACAAAGGTAAAATTATGCATGGACACTTAAAGCAAGACGATAAATCTACTGGCTGCCAAGCAGCAAGAAATTATCTTACCATTCAGCATGGACTTCAAAGTGACACCAAAGCATGGTCTAAATTAATAGCAATTTATTATTAGATTTATCAAATGGAAAATCTATCAAAGACTCATGATCATTTGCATACTTGTAATTCAGCATGGCATGGAAATAATACTCTAAGGCATGAGTTTCAACTATAATAGAACAAATGATATTAGCTGTATGGCTAATTATATCTATCTTTTTCTTTAGAAAGAGACAATTGTCAAGGAAACCAATATAGTGGAAGAAACACAAATCAGCAATATTGTCCAACCTGCTGTTAATGAAACTTCTGAAAAAGTTAGAGAGGTAGTGATAACTGTGGTGGCTAAAGAAGAAATGAAAACAGAGATACCAGAAGTAAAAGTTGAAGAAAAAATTGTAGAAACTGTCAATAACAAAGATGCTTCTGAAAAGGTTATAGATGAAGTGGATGGTTGTTGTGTAGGAAGGAACACTAATAATGAGATTGAGGAAGTAAAAGTAGTTACTGAGGAAATAACTGCTGAAATAGAAACAAAAGACGTTGAGAAAATAATGGAGAACAAGGAAGTGGAAGAAAACTTAGCAGATTTGTCTAAGTCTGAGGAAAATAGAACTGTTGAGAGGATTATTGTAGAAGAGGAGATTGTAATAGAGGATAAGACAGTTAACAACGAAGAGGAAGTTAAAAAAGAAACCTCTAATGGTCCTTTAATTGAGACTATTGAAGATGAAGTATTTACTACAGAAGTACATAAAACCGAATCAGTTGGTCTCCCAATGATCAGTAATCACGTTGGATCAGAGACTGGTAGTTTAAGTAGCGATAGTAGTGATGACGAGGAGGTGTGTGGCTCTTATCATGTAGAATCTCCCATGGAGGAAACTCCACCTAAAGTGAAAGTAGAAACTATTGTAGAAGAGGAACAAAGTGAAAGTAGAGTTGAAGTTTTTAATTGTAATGAAACAGAAACTATTCCAGTAAAACAAACTCAACTTGAAGTAAAAACAGAAATTAAAGTAATAGATAGTCCTGTTATATCAGTAAGAGAAAAACAAACGGAGAACGAAACAGAAATTGTGACTACAGATGAGAAAGATATAGTTGATAGTGTCAAAGTTACTGAAACAGAAACTGTATCTGAAGTAAAGCAGGACATCCAAACTGAAGTTCAGAAAGATTTATATGTATCAAATGATGTTCAGGGTGAAACACTAAATAATAAAGAGACATTGGTTGATGATAAAAAGGATGATTGTGAGAGAAAAGTGGATGAAAAAAGGGATTTTGATGTTGTAGTTTCTGAACAAAAGTGTGTATCGCCTGATGGTAGTCAAGTTATATCACATCGTTCTGAAAGAAAGACTGAAACCATTCAAAAAGAGGTTTTAACGCATACCCGGAGAGAACTGAAGCCTGAAGAATTTGAGAAATACAAAAAAGAAATAGAAGCTGCAGACAAGAAGAATAGAATGGGATTACAAGATGAATTAGGGGAAGTTAGACAAGTCATAGAAACTGTTGTAGTTACAGATATTAAAAACGATAGTGGAAATATTGTATCAGAGGAAAGAAAAGAAAAACCTGAAATAGAAGAACCAAAGGAGGTAAAAGCACCTGTTGAATCAGATGATAAGAAAGAGGAGAGTGTCATTGAGGTCAAAGTTGTGAAATCTGAAAATACATTAGAGGAAAATGTCAAAAAGATGAAATATATTGATGAAAGCTCTGGTGATAGTGTCAGTGAAAAGGTGAAGGAACATGATGAAACACCTGAAGTTGTTAAACAGGTAGTTAACGAGGAGGCTGGGAATGACAATGTAGCTCCAAAGTTGGATAAAAAGGAGAGCATGCGATTGAAAAAAGAAGAAAAAGAAAGGAAAAAGAAGGAACTTGCTGAAGAAAAAGAAAGAAAGAAAAGAGAAATACAGGAAGAAAAGGAGAGGGTGAAAAGGGAAAAGATGGAAGAAAAAGAGAGGAAGAAGAAGGAAAAGGAAGCAGAAAAAGAAAAGAAAAAAAAGGAAAAGGAAGAGAAAAAAGCTAAGAAAAACAAAAAGACTGTGGTAGTTGTAGAACAAGGCATAGAAGAAGTACCAGATACAAATGTTGAAAAGAAAGAATCAGAAAAAGAAAAGACGGGAGTGATTGTGGAGGAAGTTGTAGAGGAACGTGTACCAACAGCTATAGCTATGGTCATGGCAAAACAGAAGGAAGACGAAAAAATGGAGGAAATAAATCTGAAAGATGAACCAGCTGAAGAGGAAACACCAAAACCAGAAGAACCAGTTGAAGAAACAAATAAAAAACAGAAAAAGCCAAAAAAAGAGAAAAAAGAAAAACAAAGTAAAAAGGAAAAGGAAAAGAAAACACCCAAAAATAAGAAAAAACATAAATCTACGGGTTGTTTTGGAGCGTCTGGTGAACTCAGTTCTGATGAAGATGAGAAAGTTGAGGAGAAACCACCTGAAGAAGTAATAGAAGAAATAGTTCAGGAGGAGGTTCTTATATTTCAATTCTAGAAAATAGTAAAAATCGTAAAATATTGTGAAAAAATGTTCATTGACAATAATTGAATTTTGTTTTGAAATAGTACTACTTTGGAAAAGGAAATAATTGATTTAACATTTTTTTATTCAAATTATTCTATGATGTAAATTAATTGTAAAGTAATTTTTTGTTTCTGTTTTCTGCATTTATTTATTTATCTGAGAAATACAGTTTATTACGTATTTGTGTATAATTATATAGGAAGTGAAACCAGTAGAAGAGGTGAAAGTCAGTCCCAAACAGGTGCTCTATCACAAGCATGACAAACGTCATACTAAAACTTGTCAATCATTACTAATAAATAGTTGTATAACAAACCTTTATTACGGTTTTACATTGTACTAAATATTGCTCATGAGCTCACAATATACTGATTGTTTCACTAATACTTTCTTGTAAAGTTCATTGTTGATTTGATTCTTTTTCGTGACTGCACTAATTCTGTTTATAATCATTTCCATACACTTTTCTGTCAATTACCCCTCCACCTTCTCATGTCCATACTTTTTGCCTGTTTGCTTTATTTCATTCCACTTACTAAAATTATATGTCTTAACATATAGTATAATGAATTAGTACCCTAGTCTTGAGTCATTTTTCCTACACTCTATGTTGCTTATACCATACTGTGTAATATGTAATATATGAACGACATGGTTCACCATATAAAATTTGTACCCATTTCTATTTATATAGAATTATCTATTTATAAAATAGACATTGTTTATTATTTTATTTTTTCATCATTGTTCAATTGTCAGTTGAAATCAGTTTAATTTGTGATAATTTTAGATAGTAGTTAAGATACTTATAATTTGATTTGTCTCCAAGGAAAGTCTGATTTAAAGTAGCTGTTATTAATTGGAAAGTAAAAATACGTGAAGGATATTTAGTAAACATATTCATACATTAGGATGTAAATATAATATATTATTTCAGAAAGGGAAAGGGTTCGGTTGGGCTTTACCAGGGATGGAAGAGTTGCAGAAGAAAGGAACAAAGGTTTGAGCTCATTCTTACAAAGCATGCAGCCAGTAACTTTGTTTCTGTCAATTTGCAATTGTTTTTGTTTTGGGGTTTTGAAATTGATAATTAACTTCCTAGCATGACATTTCAAATACCAGGATTCATAGCTTTTGTTTATTTTGTGGCAGTGTTTTTTTCTGCCTTTTGGATTTCATATTAGAAGGCTTTTCCCAGGGAATTTATTTCATTTTGTTATGTTGCATGTCACAGTGCATTTTTAGGGAGATATAATCATAAATCATTGATCAATATTTATTTTTTTATAAAGGGTGCAGTATTATTTGACAATGAATTTTAGGGTTTTTTATCATGAAATAGTTTTATGAGAGCAATTTTGTTTTCATTTTCCGCTGTAGTAATGCTTTTCTGTGGTAGATTTTGATTTACATTGCATTTCTTGAATGGTTTATTGGAAAATTTTATATTGAATGGGTAGGTCCCATCCTTGATTTTGAATTGTATAAAAATTACATGCTTTAAAAAGATATTTGTAGTTGGTTGCTCAAAGCATGAAGTACTGTTCATGCATTCGGCTGATACACAATAGATCAATAGAGATTTTATTCTGTTATTACTGATTTACTGTTTTTAGTCATTAGACAGTATTAAGTATAAATATTAGTGATAACTTTTAGTCAGTAGCTTAAAATTCATCCTGCAGCATGAAGACAAGACTAAACGACATAGTACTACCTCATCCCATTCAACACACTCTACTCACGATGACAACGCCAAAGCACCTATAGCTGACCTCACGGAAATGCAGGATCAAAATATGCAGAATTTGGAACCAGTCAGTATGAACGAAGAAAAAATGACTGAATCTGCACCAAAGGAAGTTCCAGAATCATGTGCGACAGAGGTTGAGGAAGTACGGGAAATAATTGATGTGGTAGAGAAGAAAGAAAATGTTATGACTGAAGCAGCTATTACAACTCCAGAGGTTTGGAATATGGTGCATGGGAGTGATTTGAATGTTGCCTGTTTTCCTCAGATTGCTTGTTGTTACCAGAATGATTGAATTGATTTGTTATAAAAAAGGAAATGCATGATCCTTCAGAGTGGAGTTATGTATTGTTAAATTTAGAAAAAATGTGTCTTAATTTTGTGACCGATTTAAAAAAAAATGTTTGAATAGTGAAGTCACATATACTTTATAAATGTAAGAACTCTGTTATTTATTTGTTTGCATGTATATTGTAACACATCTTTAGGGACATACATGAAAAAAAGTGAAAATGTTCTAGTCAAAATAGGTGCTGAGAAATCTGAGAGCTCTTTCAGTACTCAGTATATATGTTTTCAGACTAGTTCAAGTACAAGACTTGACTGGTCATAAGATATGACTAGTTGTAATATAATGAATATCAAAATATTATACCAATATTTGTACATGTACCAAAAATGTTACAACTTTTTATTTTTAACAGAATATGCAAATTTTCAAATTAAAAATTTTGAACAAATGGTGCTGTTTAATTTAAAATCCAGAATATTTGATGTTCAGTATATTGCAGAAACTTATCATTACTAGAACTCTCCTACTATCCAACTATTTACTTTGCCAAATAAATCTAAAACATAAGCTTATGTACTATAAACCATCTTATATTACCCTGACCAATCTCTTGCTTGTATGTGTATTGTTAACAGTTATTGTACTCAAATATATACAGTGTATATGATAAGATGATAATTAATCTCATGAAAAAACTGTGCATATCTTTTTTGTAAATGTGTACTTTAAAAATTGCATTTACATTTTACAGTTGAAAAAGCTAAAACATATTTTACAGAATAGTTGCACAGATTTATTACACAGATTTTGTAAAACATATTTGTATATCATTTATATCATTTTTACTCCAACATAAATGTTGCTAAGCATGCATAATGTTCAAATTTGTGTTTTTGCAGTTGAATAGTTACATGTAAGAAATAAGTAGTTTGCTTTTTAGTGCAGCTTTCTCTTTAGTCAATGCATTCTTTAATGCAGTAAGATATATGCTTCTGGGTTTACAGTTTTCCATGAATTGTTAATTGAAAATTGATAAATGAGTCACTTTCTTTTTGAATATTTTAAATGGAAATGAAGAAAAAGGTCTGTCTTGGACTGGTTATATCATGCAAGAGTTAGTATTTCTTTGGACTGATTTATTACAAAAGATCAGATAAATTAGTAATTTTGTGAAGTAAAAAGCATTACTTGTCGTCCAATAATAATGAACTACTGTGTTTTCTAGGTCGGACTTGGTATGGATGGAGATATGATCAACCGAGTTTTACCTGAGGGAGAAGGTTCTATAGATAGAAGAATGCAATTTATCCCAGTAACACCTCCAGTACAGGTTAATATTTTACTTCATGCAGTTAAAACATTTGCAAACAACTCCTCTTGAAGATATTTGTCAGTTTTTAAACTTGATGACCCAAGACTCAAGTGTTTTGTCCAGCTTTTGCAATTGATATATAAATTCCACTGATTTGACCTACTGTACGTGGTTTTATGCATACATGTCAACCTCTGACAATGGGAAATTTGCGTGTAAAGTGGTGAAAAGGGTCTACACGCCATGTGACAAAATCCTCGCGTGTAAACCGTTGAAAAAGCGTGTATTACATGCGAATATCATGTCACTTGACATGTATGGTTTTATGATTATACTATGTAGAAGAAATTGTTTAGATCTCAGCATACAGCAAACAAAAACAACATCGTAAACATTTTAAACAAAATTTACTAAGATTTTCTACCTTAAGTAAAAACCTATCAATTGATATTTGCTAACAAGTTTTGGGAAACATTTCTAGTTCTTTCAATTATTGCTGACAACTTTAACTACTATTGATAATATCATTTTTGGAAAATGACTTATTTTAATCTTTTAAACTTTGATATTTTATATTGACAGAGATGAACACTTCATTGTTCTTTGCAAAGCTTCTAGTGAGGCTACACAGTGTAATTTGACAATTAAAACAATTGATATAGTATTGGATTTTTGATCACAGAGTAAGCTCTCTGAAATTGTACAAATGATTTTTTTGTTTCTACTTCAGGAGACTAAAGATTCGCTGAAGGGCCATAGCAATTCAACAATGCCATTTTTCGATTCTGCGTCAGGAGATACCCTTGGCAAAAAGGTACCACCCCCAGTTCCTCCAAAAGGCATGAGGAATGGATTTTCGGAAGAAGACAGATCAATGCAAGACATGGTAAATTTTTTAATTTTTTATTAACAATTCTTTTTCTTCTACATATTTAGGTGTAAAGTTTATTTTAATTGGTGTTTCTTTATTGGAAAGGTGATGGTAGGTTATTGTATTTCAGTCTACTAATTAAACCACTATTTTAGTTGAATCAGCTAGATTCACTTTCTGATAAATCATTTTTTCCTTCCTGATGCAGATTTATATGAAATCAAAAGACCATCTTTCAGCCATTAGTAAAATCATAGAGCCGACTCCAGCGGTACTTGCCTCATAAATTTAATTTAGGAGCTAAAAACAATGAATTATTTGGGATATTTAAAAAAAAATATTTGCTTCTATTATTTCCATTTAGAAATTAGAAAAAAATATCTGTTTTTTTATACCTACTTTCTAGGTAGATCTTTTAATGTTTATTAACACTAACCTCTGATGTATATGTTGTCTAAATATGTCAATAACATATAGAATGTTTGTCCTGTCCATGTTCTAATGTGACATCATGTCCTGTCCATGTCTTCTAATGTACACAATGTTTGTATTGTCATATGCCTGATTGGTTGTCTCTGTTTAGGTACCACAGTCAATAAACAAAATATTATAGGATGTTGTCCAATCTTTATAGGAAGACCTTCAAAATTAATGACACTTTATAAAAAGGAATTAAATTAGTTTTACAAAATTAATGAAAGGTGTGATTTTAATCAAAGAGAGTTCTTTCCCTTTGAGGAATGTTTTATTTTGCCCTGACTTTTGCTGTTGGAATGGTTTTATATTTCAGGTTTTAACGGCTAGTGTTATGCATTGTTTTTGGCTTTTACAAGTTGCATTTCTTCATGAGCATTTGTTGCCAGTGTTTAGATTAAACAATTTCTGTCTCTCTGCCGCGTACATCTGTTTATCTTCAGGTGAAGGTTCTTGCGCTGCTTCTGAAAGCTTCAAGCAGATTCCATCTTTCTGTTTTTCAGCCACCAACTATTCCTACAGAAAGTTTTACTTATGAAAATAATACGGATGACATCCCTATTTCAACGAAAAATGTTCCTTTTGTAAAGACAAAAACACAAACAGTTACATATGAAAAAGACGGTTATCCTTATGAAACGGAAGATGGAATCCTGATAAGTTCACAGTCCCATAGTACACGATCACAAACCATTGAAACTACCACAGTAAGTTCTTATAGGCAGACTGTGGTTTCTTATTTACTAACATTTCTTAATTGCTCTTTGAATGTTTATATTTTCTTTACCTATAGTATAATGGAGAATGCAATTACAAAATTAGCATGTTGGATTATGCAAACTGGAATGTTTATATATAGAATTAAAAAAGCATCGGCATTTAAGCTTTCATTTATTTCCAGTGCCATCTGTTAGATCTTGACCAAACTTGGACGTTGCCTCTTTTGAAGCAATGACCTTGACTTCTTTAATAAAATACCTTTGGTATCTTCTATCTCTCAAAATTATAAAGTCACTAGATCATTGTTAAAGGTTAAAGTCACTAGATCATTGTTAAAGGTTAAAGTCGCTAGATCATTGTTAAAGGTTAAAGTCGCTAGATCATTGTTAAAGGTTAAAGTCACTAGATCATTGTTAAAAGTTAAAGTCACTAGATCATTGTTAAAGGTTAAAGTCACTAGATCATTGTTAAAGGTTAAAGTCACTGGATCATTGTTAAAGGTTAAAGTCACTAGATCATTGTTAAAGGTTAAAGTCACTAGATCATTGTTAAAGGTTAAAGTTGCTAGATCATTGTTAAAGGTTAAAGTTGCTAGATCATTGTTAAAGGTAAAGGTTAAAGTCCCTAGATCATTGTTAAAGGTTAAAGTCCCTAGATCATTGTTAAAGGTTAAAGTCCCTAGATCATTGTTAAAGGTTAAAGTCCCTAGATCATTGTTAAAGGTTAAAGTCGCTAGATCATTGTTAAAGGTTAAAGTCGCTAGATCATTGTTAAAGGTTAAAGTCGCTAGATCATTGTTGAAGGTTAAAGTCGCTAGGTCATTGTTAAAGGTTAAAGTCATAGATCATTGTTAAAGGTTAAAGTCACTAGATCATTGTTAAAGGTTAAAGTCACTAGATCATTGTTAAAGGTTAAAGTCACTAGATCATTGTTAAAGGTTAGTCACTAGATCATTGTTAAAGGTTAAAGTCACTGGATCATTGTTAAAGGTTAAAGTCACTGGATCATTGTTAAAGGTTAAAGTCACTGGATCATTGTTAAAGGTTAAAGTCACTAGATCATTGTTAAAGGTTAAAGTCACTAGATCATTGTTAAAGGTTAAAGTCGCTAGATCATTGTTAAAGGTTAAAGTCGATAGATCATTGTTAAAGGTTAAAGTAACCAT
Organism: Mytilus edulis; assembly: GCF_963676685.1. NCBI lineage: Eukaryota > Metazoa > Mollusca > Bivalvia > Mytilida > Mytilidae > Mytilus > Mytilus edulis. Next base: position 22,708,842 of record NC_092344.1, read on the forward strand.
AATATAAAATGAAATATAAAGTACGATTTGATTATAGGCTATTAATCAAGAGTAAAATTTGGGAAGAATTTTAAATTTTTACATTTTTTCATAGACATTAAACACATGGCTTAGGCTCTATATAAAGGAGGCTTCTTGAAATATTATGTAATTTATGACTACTGTTTAATTGACATTGATTATTTTACTTAAAACCACAATTAATAGTCTTGCAGCACTGTTCATGTGTAAACTTTCATGATGTTATCTTCCAGTAAAACACCTTAAACAATTGGAACTAATCAACATATAGTTGATTGATATTGCAGCAGTTCCTTTTTAGAACTATATTTATTAGCTTGAATTGTAATTTAAAAAATAAAGGCCTGAGCTTCTGCAATTTAAATCAGGCTTCAACGAAACTTTTCTAAGGTGCTCAACTTTTGAAAACTATATCTTGGAGTCCATTTGTAATGACTATCATTAAGACACTATTCTTAACATCTTGGACATTTTATATTATATTTAAAATTCAATTATGCATTTAGGTCAGCTAACAGTAGAACCTTCTCTATACCTATTTTCTTTGGCTCCTTTAAAAGTTTCTTAGAATCTGTGAAATGCATTTATGCTAGATAATGAGACTTGCAGCTTCTTTCTTTTCTTATTTTAAAAGTTAAAAAATAATTATTAAATAATGGAAACGTTAGATATTGCATATTTTTTTTAAAGGTAAAGATTGCATGAAATGCAATCAAAACCTTATGGGACTGACTTGATATCTAAATCTTCCAAGACTTATCACTAGTTTTTGATACACAAAATATAGTGCATTCATCATAACATTCTATACATCCTATCCTTGAACATTTCCAGAAATTATCAATGTAATGTATGCTCAGATATTTGAGGCACAAAATGCTGTTACACTTGTCAAGAAAATTACATTACTCTTGCAAGGTGCAGGAATATAATATCTGATCTAAAATTATAAATGATGTCATTGTTAAAGTCATCTCAATTAAAAAATTGGAGTTATCTTCCTTTGTCTAGAATTGCTGTTAAATCAACTACAACCAATGCAATATTTTATTTTACTTCCAACTGATAAATTAAAGCAATCTTTACCATTCAGTGCTTACAAGCACTTCGATTTTCTTATGTTTAATATAGTGTGTTATTTAAAGATACAAGGAAAATGTTGAATAATTATAGATTATCGTTGATCATCTCAACGAGATTGATTTTCTCGCTTGAGCTGGTACAGCGAAAGTGAGAAAAGCAATCCAGTTGAGATGACCAATGATAATCTGTTTATCGCTATTTTACCTATGACGACGTTGTCAGATAATTTTTCCATCTCAAGCGAGAAGCATGATATGAAAATTATCACAAAAAAAGATCAAAGGAAAAATGCACAAAATAGCGATAAATGCTATTACTTGCTCTAAAAAATAATCTTTTCTGCCATGATTGATTTGTCATGGGTAGTAAATAAGTATTGCCATGTGACAGTCATAGAGTATTGCAGAATATTGCATGAATTTTAAAGGACAGTTGTTCTAAGATATTTCTGAATATACTGTATTATTGTTACATGCTTTAGTCATTTTACTTGCACTTAAATTCAATTAAAACATATAAAACAAAAATGTTTCAAATTTTGAAGATCAATAACCTTATGTATTATCAATTGAAAAAGAAAAATAATTTTACGGAGGATAAGTTAGAATTAAAGTTATTTTGCAGAGGATTAGTGAGAATTCAAGTTATTTTACTATAAATGCATTTACCAAATGATTTAGGTCTTGAAACTTTCCTTTTTTTTCAGATATTAGTAGCTAATTGCTTTGTATAACCATATTAGCATGCTAAATAGATATAACCCTGCCATATAATGATCTAATGAGGTTTTGTTTTTATGTGAAATACTTACATTTTGAAAATTAAACTTTATTTAAAACTTTCTTGCCTTTCTACCTAACACCATTACCATCTAAAAAAATGTTTTAGTCTTGGAGTACTAAATTCAACAGATACACTTTAGTATGATCTTTAAAACAAATTACTAGACAGACCTCATTAAAGCAGTTACATTTTAAAAAGCATTAAAAATATTTATGTTGATAACAATGTTACGATTTAATTGTCATATATATCATGTATATCAATTGATAGGAACTGTTATATTTATATGCCACCTATATTTGCAGTGTTTGATATTTTACCATTTCAATTTTATGTGGAAATTAACATTGAAATACAAACAATTTCCTGCTGTATATTTTAATGAGAATTTTCTTATTATATTGTGACAATATTTGTAATATGGTATATAATTTTGTTGCAGTATAAAACAGAAAAAGATGGCAAAGTAGAAACACGGGTGGAGAAAAAGGTTGTGATAACAGATGAAGGAGATGATGATGATTTAGATCATGATGATGTAAGATTTACCTTAAAGTCATATGAAACCTCAAATTAAAAAAAATGATGCACATGTTTTTTATAACAAAATGGATAGTTTGCATTATTTAACTTATGGTCATGTACTTTTTTCTGAAGAAAATTCTTTTATTTGTCCACATTTAGAAGAAGTATATTGTTTTTAACGGATTTTTGTGACAAAAATGTCGGTTATTGATTTGTAGGGCAATCAAATGTTGTCCGTGCATTAACTCATGAACCGTTCAACCAAAGCTTTTAAAATTTTAATATGTTGCTACTGACAACTAAATGAAGGTCAAGTTAAATAATGGCGATTTTGACTTTTACCGTTTAGGAGTTATGGTTCTTGAAAGATTGAAAAATGGTTTTTCCAGTCGTGTCCGTGCATTTACGCATGAACTGTTCTTCCAAAGCTCCCCAAATTTTAATATGTTGTCACTGATGACAAAATGGAGGTCAATTTCAATAATGACGATTTTGACTTTTCCCGTTCAAGATTTATGGTTCTTGAAAGATTGAAAAATGGAGTTTCCAGTCGTGTCCGTGTATTTACACATGAACTGTTCTACCAAAACTTCCCAAATTTCAATATGTTGTTACTGATGACAAAATGGAGGTCAAGTTCAATAATGACGATTTTGACTTTTACCGTTCAGGAGTTATGGTTCTTGAAAGATTGAAAAATGGTGTTTCCAGTCGTGTCCGTGCATTTTCTCATGAACCATTCAACCAAAGCTTTGGAAATTTTTATATGTTGTTACTGATGACAAAATAGAGGTCAAGTTCAATAATGACGATTTTGACTTTTACCGGTCAGAAGTTGTGGTTCTTGAAAGATCGTAAAATGGTGTTTCCATTCACTTTAGGCCTAAAAAAAAAAGATATGTGTTTCCGGTAACATCATTTTGAAAAATAGGGTCGGTAGGTCGGAATTCTTTTTTTTTTTTTTTGACATCGTAAATGAAATCCGGAAAATTATCATGGTTTTTCCAAGTCCGGATCCGTAATTAGTTTCAAAAACCGGAAGTGTGCCATTTGCAATGTTTTTGAAGCACCTGCTGTGCAAATTTCTTGGATTTTAACCTATTTGGAATACCTTTTGACATTAATAAAATGTTTTACTGGCTTTCTATGCAAGTAGAAGCAAGAGAGAAAAAATATTATGTCATCTATCAGAAGCCTGTGTCAAAAACGGGGTCAGTTGATACAATTTTTTTTTTTTTTTTTGAAGATCCAATAAAAGAGTTAGGGTCGGGGCTAAAAAACAGGGTCGGTCGGGTTACCGGAAACATCGATCTTTTTTTTCTCGGCCTTATTGCATTTACTCATGAACCATTCAATCTAAGCTTTTCAAATTTTAATATGTTGATACTGATGACAAAATAGAGGTCAAATTTGATATTGACGATTTTCACTTTCACCATTGATCAGTAATGGTTCTTGTGATATTGCCAGGACACAAATAAATGTTAGTAAATCCGGTTTGCTGTTGTTGTGACAGCCTCTTGTTTATTGCTTGCTTCCAAGAAGCAATTCACTGACATATTTTCCGTATTCAAAGTGCCCATAACGTGAACCTTCTCATAAAAATCCGGTGATCGCAATATGCATGGATCTGTCACTGATAAACTATCATCTTATTGTACATGTTATAAACACATGCTTAATATCCATGCTTTTTCGTTGATTGGTTACTATAAGATGTCAATTGGTAAACTTCGGAGTCAAAATACGGCATTTAATGAGCTGCCATATTTGTTAAACATAACAGACAGAGAGAAAAAAAATTGACAATTGCACGATATATTTGCGTCAAAAATGATAAAATCATGCACAGAAGACTAAGTTTATATATGTACATGCATTGGTTCAAGAATTGGATAAACATTATTTTCACCAGTCACTTGTTTCATATGACTTTAAAATACAATGTTGTGCCTGGTTTTATTAATATTACTTCATGTGCTTGGGTACAGGATTTCAATACAGGTATCAATGTTTTCATAAATTATTTAAATGATGTGGTCAAACTTTTTGTAGCCCAAACTCCTTATTCAAATGCAAGATATTTTAAAAAAAAATGGAATTTAAAATGTACTGTATCATGTATGTATTTTATACACATTGTTTTACAGTTGGTGCTATACTTTTAATTTCTTAGTGGGTTTTTTTCTGACGATAAACTGATGTTTTAATAATATTTCATTTTAGCTCTTAGCAGAAGCTATCCGTTCTGTAACAGAAATGAATCCAGATTTGTCAGTAGAAAGAATAGAATGCATGAGACAGATTGAAGAAGTGGAAAAATAGAAACATTATCATTGGTATGAAAGTTATTTACTCAATATCTGTTGATAATAGACAATAGTTTTGATAACTTTTTTAAATAGGAGTTAAGTCCCTTGAAAATGTAAATTCTATATAAAATTGCAATGTTAGTGCTCACAAGTGAATAAACCTTTCAAGATATTTTGTAAATGAATCATAGATCAAGCAATATCTTGGACCAGTTAGAAAATCAGTACTGATCCACTAAGGAGTTAATCCCTTGGAAATCTAGATTATATGCTAATTGCATTGTAAGAACACTTGCAACTAAATTTATAAGGATTGTTATGAAATTTTCATCAAAGGTTTATATCAGCAATGTTATGGAAAAGTTTGAAAATCGGTGCTAATCAAGTAATTTTACAGTTGAAATGTAATATTTATTGAACATTGCATTGTAAGCACTCTCTCACCTTTATTTATTTACAATAACTCCTGTTTTGTATATATCATCATCATCCGTAGAATAATATGAAAATAAAATCTCAAGTAGTATACCTTGCTGTTGATGGATCAATGTTTACAAAAGCCTTTGTTTGGGAAAGCATTTCTTTTGATAATTATACATAGAACATACTTTTACTTCAATGTTTATAAAAGCTATATTTTGGGAAGCCTTATTATTGAAGAAATTACATAAAACATATATTTACCTAAATGCCTATAAAAGCTGTATTTTGGGAAGCCTTTCTATTAAAGATCTTTGAAAGGACATACATTTACCTCAATGTTTATAAAATCTATATTTTAGTAAGCCTTTCTATTAAAGATCTTTGAAAGGACATACATTTACCTCAATGTTTATAAAATCTATATTTTAGTAAGCCTTTCTATTAAAGATCTTTGAAAGGACATACATTTACCTCAATGTTTATAAAATCTATATTTTAGTAAGCCTTTCTATTAAAGATCTTTGAAAGGACATACATTTACCTCAATGTTTATAAAATCTATATTTTAGTAAGCCTTTCTATATAAGATCTTTGAAAGGACATACATTTACCTCAATGTTTATAAAATCTATATTTTAGTAAGCCTTTCTATTAAAGATCTTTGAAAGGACATACATTTACCTCAATGTTTATAAAATCTATATTTTAGTAAGCCTTTCTATTAAAGATCTTTGAAAGGACATACATTTACCTCAATGTTTATAAAATCTATATTTTAGTAAGCCTTTCTATTAAAGATCTTTGAAAGGACATACATTTACCTCAATGTTTATAAAATCTATATTTTAGTAAGCCTTTCTATTAAAGATCTTTGAAAGGACATACATTTACCTCAATGTTTATAAAATCTATATTTTAGTAAGCCTTTCTATTAAAGATCTTTGAAAGGACATACATTTACCTCAATGTTTAATTTATAAAAGCTATATTTTAGTAAGCCTTTCTATTAAAGATCTTTGAAAGGACATACATTTACTCAATGTTTATGTTTATATTTTAGGTTTCAAGTGTTGAAAGGAGTGCTTCAGAAGAGACAGATGATCTTTTAGTGCCTAAAGACTTGTTTTATTGCTCTTTATAAAGACGTTGGCCTGTTATATTGTACTGATGGTACTAAACCACAGCGCCAGACTGGTTTAGAAAGAATATCGTAAAATGTGATAACAACCTTCCCCTCCCCAAACTAATTATAATCAGTTAGTGTTATTTTAATGGGTATTCCAAACTATAAGCAGTTTTACATTTTGATTTGATTGTTTGATATTTTCATTTGATGAGTATACATGGACTGTCATAAGTGTAGTTGTTTATATAAACTGCCTTCTGTAGCTTACAATTCTGTTCTTTATGAATAGTGTGGTTTCTGGGGGATAATTCAGGATTGTTATATACATTTTTTTTCATAATAACATTCATTTGTTTATTTTCTTCTAATCCAGTCTGGTTTTAAATGCAATAATTTATATGTGAAAGTGTTTAGTTTTATTGTTTTAGCATCATTATAGATAAATCATGACATATTTTGTATAGCTCATCAATTGTAAAGAAAAATCCATTTTTATCATGCATTTGTTTTATATATGTTAGTCCATTTATTTTTTATCTTTCGTTGATCAACACATTTGTGAAGAAGACATATATGATGATACTTTTAAGAAATGAGGTTCTGAACCTGAATATTCATTAGTTTACATTTATCCATGAAGCAAAGGTCATTTAGGTTTGAAATAATTTATTTTTTAAATTTTAAAAGAAAATTAAGAACTTTTTATTTTTTGTTGTTAAATTTATTTAGAAAAATGAGGATTTTTATAATTAAACACAAAATTGTGATGATAATAGGGATGAGAGACCACTGAAAATGGAATTAATAATGAAATAATAATACATGATAAAACATTAAAATATTACACATAGATATATTGTTACTGAATATATCATTTTATAGTTTTTATTAAATTCTAATTTTTTACAAAAAAAGTGCATTTTCTTATCTGTTTTATAAATTCTATATGAAAATGCTTATTTTATTTATGAATTAATGTTGTGTGGGAGGCAGCCGGTACACAGTTGATTATTATTATACAAATAAATTTGTTCTTTTTGTATAAAAATGTAGTTATAACAAATTTTTATGAATTTGTAAATTTGTCTTTGGTCAAAAAATATTTCTTTTTTTACTACAAGAAATTATTTGACCAAGTAAATTGACAAATCTATTTATATAGACTATTTTATGTTGCATTTTGCTCAATGCTTGTTTCACTTCGACTTGCTTTATGTTTTAAAATAGATGTAGCATAGATTTTGAAGCTTGAAAACAGATAAAGCCTTCTATCTTGCTGTCTTTGTAGGTGATAAGTCTGCGCCATTCTTTTGATCTCCTAAAAATTTGTTTTTTATTAAATTTTGTCAAGATTTAATTTTAAATCATTGAATCTAATACAGGTTATCCTGAAGCAGTCTGTATTCTTTTTGTTATGGGAAAAGTGGGGACTAATTTTACTCATTACATTTTGTTTTTACATAAAAGAGTATATTTCACAAATAACATTTAACAATGTATTTCTTCAGTAGCAGAATGACAAATTTTCAAACCCATGTCATCATTGAGTTATTGTTTATCAAATCACATCAAAATACTTTTGCTATTTTTTTTTATGTTTCATAAAATGCGTGGATACTATACTAAAAAAAGTTACAGTAATTGATATTTTTGATACATGGTAACGAGTAATCTCAGATTTTAATCATTATCAGTGTGATGAAATGAAAGTCATTCTGCTGAACTGTCCTTACATAAACTTTCTGTAGTTGTCACACATTTTATGGTTGTTTTAATTGTAGCCTTGAAAAGGCATTATTTATTTTGTCTGTTTCCCACATATTATAGCAGCTGTTCAGAACATCATTTTATTCTTAAAAGCATATTAATAAATTTTTAAATGACACTTGGATTTTCATTGCGCCTTATGAATTCAAGAAGTTTTTTCAATATAATTGTCACTTCAATGTGACTTCAAATGACATCTAGTGATAATAAATGACTTGAACAGTTTTGATACAAGTAATTGCAAACCAGATTTTACTGTGAAGCACATATTACCCTAGCATAATAGAAAGAAAGTATCCATGACTCAAAATCAGTTTATGCACTACAAAAAAACACATAAAGCAATGTGCAGGGAACTCTTCTTCATCTCAAAATGTAGTGAGGCCTTCAAGTTGAAGCAACAAACCAAAAAAACTTGCACCTCACTGCAAGTTTTAGACAGCCCTAAGAACCTATTTGAGCAGAATTCTTTGCAAACTGACAATCGTACAACATTTGTTAATTAAAGACCAAAGAAATGGAGTAGCATCCATAAAATAAATCTGGCAAAAAAATCAAATATGTACTGTCATAATTTTAACCTAACAATCACAATGTAGTTTGCCAAAAAGTACATACATTTAGACAACTAATGTGGATTCACCTATTTTTGTGGGTACCAATTTTCGTGGATAAAGGAAAACTTGCATGTTCTTTGATATTTAATTTCGTAGTTTTGCCGAGGTCTGCATACAAGCCTATAGAAAATTTGACATTTGCTGAATATTTTATTTCGTGGTTTACTTGTTCCCACGAAATCCACGAAAATTGGTATCCAAAGAATGATAATGAATCCACAGTATGTGTCTGATAGTTGTCATTCTCATCTTTTTCCTGATCAGTTCATGTGATCTAGGTTCAATGAAGCAAGTACCATTCATAACACAATCTACCATAGTTATGCGGTGGATTCCACTTTACTTGAGCCTCAGTTTGCTTAAACCTGAAGTTTCATTTTAACCAAAACAGACAAATTGAGTTTTAAAGTTAGTCACACAGAATAGAGTCCAACCTCCTTTTGTTGAAATTGTAGTGTCAGAAACTGATAAATCTCAAATTTTGTCAAGTCACCATAAATGTCCAGTTTGTTCAATGTTTTTTCTGAGAAAATCTTGGTGAGATTTCGAAAAATATGTATCCTTGGAGAATAAATGTACAAAAATTATCCTAAGGCTGAACTAGAGGCTCTTAAGAGCCTGTGTCGCTCTGACACCTTGGTTTATGTGCATATTAGACAAAGGACACAGATGGATTCACGACAAAATTGTGTTTTGGTGATGGTGATGTGTTTGTAGATCTTACTTTACTGAACATTCTCACTTCTTACAATTATCTCAATTTATAATGAACTTGGCCAATTAGTTAGAGGAAACTTTTGGTAATATTTACAAAATTATTAAAAATTGACTATAAAGGGCAATAACTCCTTAAGGGGTCAACTGACCTTTTTGGTCATGCTGACTAATTTGTGGATCTTACTTTGCTGAACATTATTGCTGTTTACAGTTTATATCTATCTATAATAATATTTAAGATAATAACCAAAAACAGCAAAATTTCCTTAAAAATTACCAATTCAGAGGCAGCAACCCAACAACTGGTTGTCCGATTCATCTGCAAATTTCATATATAAAGCAGATAGATCTTGACTAAGCCAAAATCTACATTTTACCCCTATGTTCTATTTTTAACCATTGCAGCCATCTTGATTGGTTGACAGGGTCACCACACACATTTTTTAAACAAGATACATCAATGATGATTATGGCCAAGTATGGTTAAGTTTGGTCCAGTAGTTTTAGAGGAGAAGATTGTTGTAAAAGATTACGAAAAAAATTGGTAAAAAATTACTATAAAGGGCAATAACTCCCTTAGGGGTCAATTGACTATTTTAGTCGTATTAACTTATTTGTAGATCTTACTTTGCTGAACATTATTGCTGTTTACACATTATCTCTATCTATAATAATATTCAAGATAATAGCCAAAAAACGGTCCATAAAATTGCCAATTCAGGGGCAGCAACCCAACAACCGGTTGTCTGATTTGTCTGAAAATTTTAGGGCAGACAAACAATTTCACCCCATTTCAGATTTGCTCTAAATGCTTTGGTTTCAGAGTTATAAGTCAAAATCTACATTTTACCCTAATGTTCTATTTTTAGCCATGGCGGCCATCTGGTTGGCTGGCCGGGTCACGTCACACATTTTTTAAAGGCTAGATACCCCAATGATGATTGTGGCCAAGTTTTATTTAATTTAGCCCAGTAGTTTCAGAGGAGAAGATTTTTGTAAAAGTTAACGACGGACGACGACGGACGACGGACGCAAAGTGATGAGAAAAGCTCACTTGGCCTTTCGGGCCAGGTGAGCTAAAAAAGCAGAAAATTTGAACAAATTTGAAAAGAGATTTTTGCTGTTTAACAAGGGCATTAGTGTGTCTGTCACTTGTCATCTCTGTCAATCTATTTTCCACAATAACTTAAGTTACAATTGACATCCTGTTTGAATGCAATGTACATTGTCATAAAACAAAGGCTGGTAACTTTTTAAGGGTATTTTGGTTGTCTAACATTCTCACAAAGAAAAGGATCTAAACGGTCCACACCAGTTTTAATGCTAAATCTGATGTACAGCATTTTATTTTTGTCACAAAATGTGAGACATGCAGATTCTAAGGGACGACATCAAAAGATCAATGTAAGATAAAAAAAACTTAATTCAAATAGTTGGGGGGGGGGGGGTTGGACTGCTGCAAGATTTGGTTATCCGACATTGATTTTTACATATATCCATATGGGTCAATCAATTTTTCCCAAATTAAGTTAATAGGGGGTTAGGGGGGTCAGTGAACAAACTATTTAAATTAAGTTTTTTATCCTTCGTTGAACTTTTGATGTCGTCCCTAATAAAGTGGTGGTATTATCTTTTTGTACAAGCTTATATTTCTGAAGGTAAAATACGTGCATATTTATACCCCCACTGTAGCGGAAGAGGCAGAGGCGGATTTAGGGGGGTGGGGCCTGGCCCCCCTTTTTTTGGGAACAAAAATGGTTGCTTATATAAGGAATCACTGAAGCGTGAATAGAGCGGGGCCCCCTCTTAGGCAGTCAGTGGGCCCCCACTTATGAAAATTTCTGAATCCGCCACTGGGAGGCATTAAGTTTTACCCTTGTCCGTTATGCCAAAGTTGGTTTCCGTTCTCTAACTTTACTTTGCCTCAATTAAATGTTATGAAACCTATACATAATGCTTATTTCCGCAAAAAAACAGATCAAGTTTGAATTTGTGTGGCATCAACCATTATATGGGTCAAAGTACGGTCTTCAACACAGAGACTTGGCTCACACAAAACAGCAAGCTATAAAAGGCCCAAATATGAATAGTGTAAACCCAACAGTCAAATCCAAATAAAAAACGAGAAACACTTATGAACCACATCAACAAACGACAACCACTGAACATAAGGTTAGATGTGCCAAAGGAACATCACCATTTGAAAAAGGAAAATTAACAATAGGAAATGAAAATCATAAAAAAACAATCTTAAATTTTAGTGGAGAATTTCCCATGTAAACCTGAAATATTTAAATCTAGGAAAGGACAGTTATTACAGTTTATATTTGATTTATTTTAAAGTGAGTTACTTTGGGTAAATTTCGGCAGTACATGTTGTTGAATTTATCAATTAGACGGGTCTTTTACTGAGTTTGGTCATAAACTGTGATTCAGTACAATAACAAGTCGACCATTAAAGGGGTGCAATTGATATGCCCATGCGAATACACGAAACTGTCGACGGAATGTATTACAACAATGTACATAAATAGTATCAAGGAGAAAGTTAATTGCTTCAATCAACACATCATCGCTCCAGTAAGAATACCTATCATATTTACATTTGGTATTAGAGAAAAGGCCTACACCTGTCCTAAGTAATTAGGAATCTGATGTTCAGAAGTTGTCGTTTGTTGATGTGGTTCCTAAGTGATTTTCGTTTTTCGTTTTTTTTTCTATATAGATCAGACCGTTGTTTTTCCCGTTTGAATGTTTTTACACTAGCCATTTCTGTGGCCCTTTATAACTTGCTGTTCGGTGTGAGCCAGGGCTCCGTGTTGAAGACCACACTTTGACATATAAAGGTTTACTTTTATAAATTGTGACGTGGATAGAGAGTTGTCTTGTTGGCACCCATCATTTTATATCTATTTAGATGAGTTGCATTAAATACATTTGCATTCAGATTTATTAAACGAATTTTTAATCAAATAGTAAAAATTGTGTTTGAGAAGATTGTGTGGAAGTGCAGTGTAAAGAATTGAAAAGTCACAACTGTCAACAGAACCAAATGGACCATCAAAAGAACGTAATTTATCTAACACATCCAGCGAATTTTGTATACTAGTACTCAAAAAGTAGTTAATTCCACTTTTTTCATATATTTCATTACAAAAGTTAATGATAAGTTCTTTAATAGCAGTTATAAGATCTTATAAGGAACTAGCTAAAAGTACCGAAAGATGAGTTAAATAACACTTACCTGAAGCCGAGACGAAATAAAGTTTTACTCTGTGACATTTCATAGAAAGAGCCTTAAAATGTTCAGAAGAGGCCTTCTTAAAGCTGTGATGAGCATGATTTAGTGTATGTATGAGGTCATGTTTAAAAGTTGTTTGTCTAGTAGATCATGACAAATTATTGTAGAAGCATTGCAAACAAAGAATGTCGTTGTGTTAAGAATCCAAATTGGAATAAAGACGACCGATATTAGACGCTTAACATATTAAGTGCATTTTATATTCGCAGATTTAATTCTAGAAGCAAGCTTTCAGTCAGTCATTTTGAGTATAATTAAAAGTTCATCACTTGCAACTCTGTTTTGGTAGTCTGTAACATCTATAGAATAGATTTTTTTTCTTAAAATCCTTAGATTGTATAATTTCTTTTTTGTATACCCTTTTTATTTTACTAAAGGAAACAAACTAGAGTCTGGAGAGAGCCTGTGTCGCTCACCTTGGTCTTTGTGCATATTAAACAAGGACACTCTCCAACATTGTAGATGAAAATAGGTAGAATTCATGACAAAACCCTCTTTTCTGTTGATCTTGTTTTGCTGACCATAAAGGGGCACTAGCTACGAGATATGAAAAAATAGAATGTGATTTTGTTTATTTCAATCATTAATAAAAGTGAAATAATAAAATAATAATTCGCTGTTAGAGGCCAATTTGGTTCATTTTTGTCTGAATGAGCAAAAAAGATCTCTGGTGAATTATTCACATGCAAGTAAATAATTAGACCGTTTTCATGTGACCTTCAAAAAACCCATTATTTATCAATTGGTTATGCATGAAAAAGTATTGTTCAGCCATTAAAAGGAAAAGAATGTCAACATTTATTTTAAAGTGAAACAAATGTGGACCATTTCATTGACTGACTCGATCCACAAAAAAAAACCCACATTTCTATACTTGTAAAAACGATAATTATCTTTTGTATTTAACCCAGAGATGAAATTAAACAGACCTGGGACTATTATACTCATAGTTAGAATAATAGTCACAGAACAGACCTAGTAAGTTTCAGTTGTGCTGTAACACATCTGTCCTCTAGGTAGGTTGGTCCCCTCCGTAAAACATTCAGTATGCCTTCGGAATATATACAAATATCAAGAATTTCAATAACGGCCGGGAAACAGACTATCCTCTAGGGGACTGAGAGCCTATATTAAAAGCGCTGGCAAACACGTCAGTTTACCCACACGCACTTGTCTCCTGTATGTTTAGCCCTGCCACCGGTTTTACAAGTTATTTCCCTAAACATATAGGGCTCATTGTAAGCATATAATACGAGTTACAAATAAAGAAAAAAAACATAAGAAGGGGATAAGACTACATTTCGAATTTCGCGGAATTTTAAACTGTTTTCATTGGTGCATATGAACACACCTCCAATATTGCTAACATGTTCTTAGGTAAATAATTTTAAACGGCACAAAAGACTTAACTCGATTTTAATAGATTGGATTGGTAATTTGAAGTACAAATGCGCTTATAATATGCATAATTTAGCAAGAATATAACCAAAACACATTGTTCTTCTTGATTGTCTCCCATTATCAAGATTGAAATTATCTCCCTCTATTGTGTACAACCATGGCCAGTGTACTGCAAATTTTCAGAACAAACGTCAAACCGTGCAAATTGAGGCTAACTGTGAACTGTCTACCATTAATAAGTGTATGTTGATGCTGACATGATTGTTATTTGACCTATACTGCCTCTATTGAGAGGTCATTCACATAATTCCTGACCCCTAAACAGATCCACTGAAAATAAACAAGAGTTGAAGACATCTTTTGTTTTAACTGTTTGACAGTTGTTGAATAAAATTACTTGATATGTACACTAGAACTTGCATATTTTATTGACCCTCCCTTCCTTGTCCCTTCTGTTAGTAGTAGCATATATAAGGCACTAAATGTGCACCATAATTCAGTTACCTTGTTTTGTAACCCCCATTGACATAATGGTTACATTCATACCAAACGAGCAGGATCTACATAATCAAAGACATACAATTATTATGAATTATAAAAGACATGCTCATTTTTCAATGAGACAATTACTGAATTAGGGGGTCTCATTGGGGGTTCTGATCACGGATCCTGCTTACTGTTTTGTCAGATTCCCCTATCCTGCTTACACAATGTACGTATTAAAGCAATTCTCATTTTTTTTGTAATTTCCTGTGTCTCCCTAGACTTCATTTCCCATTTTCATGGTATAATAATTTGACTTGAACGTGTCGCGCTTACCTAAAGATTGGCAGTCCTGCGTCGGGCCTAGACCCCAGTGAGACTACTCACAATTAGGTGCCTTCTGTACAACTTGATTTAATTTGATCATCACTCCTTAATGATGGCTTGATCCCAGTCAGCAGTATAGTCAGAAGTTGGTTCAGTCATGGGAGTTGTAGTAATAATGGTGTTTTGAATACAGGCAAACTATTCCAGTGTACTATATCTTTATAAAGAGTGCATCAATGCATATAATTTGGTGGTTGTTTTTTCTTGTCACAATGTCAGACTAAAGCTAGGGTTCATACTGGTATTTAAAGTGCATAATTGGTTTCACTTCATTAAACAGTATTTCCAGAAACAACAGAAAGCAGGCCGTCAATATTTTTCATAAATTAAATTTTTATGTTTAGATACGCCTAATATTTTTTAACAAAAACGCCTTTTATAGCTGGCTATTCGGTATTGGCTTTGCTCATTGTTGAAGGCCGTACGGTGAACTATAGTTGTTAGTTTCTGTGTTATTTTGGTCTCTTGTGGACAGTTGTCTCATTGGCAATCATACTACATCTTCTTTTTTATATTTGAATTTAAGCGAATGGTTTTGACCATCATGATTTTTTTATCATGAAAAATTTCAAAAGTGGAAGTTCTTGAACTTGATTAGGTAAAAACACAATATTTTTCAGATTGCAACTAAAAACAAAAAAGTAAATAAAAATAAACCAATCTTCTATCCCTATAATTTTAGGAAAATACAACCCTCATATTTGTGTATGGACTTTTCTCAATGTATAATATGGTATATTTATTTTCTGTAGGCATCCAGCAACTTCAGTACATCAGGCAGAAGATATAAAGCCAAATTCTTTAATTCAGCTGATGAAGCCATTCAAGATATACCAGATGGATCAAAACTGTTGGTTGGAGGTGTGTTAACTTTATTGTTTATTTCCTCATAATCTATAACTAGTAATTTTCAAGTTTCACATAAAAGTGAAAAGTATTTATAGATCTAAATCACAAGAGAATGTTCTTCATTTTCCAGAAATATAAGGAATGGTAAATACAAGTCATGTCTTTGTATACAGTAGCGTCCTTGATTTTCTTTGGATAATAATTTTCATGGATTTTGTGGGAATAAGGGAACCACAAAATTATAATGTTCAATGATTTACAAGATTTTGGAAGGAATGTATGCAGATTTTGGAAGGAATGTATGCAGATTTTGGAAGGAATGTATGCAGATTTTGGAAGGAATGTATGCAGATTTTGGAAGGAATGTATGCAGATTATGGAAGGAATGTATGCAGGTTTTGGAAGGAATGTATGCAGATTTTGGAAGGAATGTATGCAGATTATGGAAGGAATGTATGCAGGTTTTGGAAGGAATGTATGCAGATTTTGGAAGGAATGTATGCAGATTATGGAAGGAATGTATGCAGGTTTTGGAAGGAATGTATGCAGATTTTGGAAGGAATGTATGCAGATTTTGGAAGGAATGTATGCAGGTTTTGGAAGGAATGTATGCAGGTTTTGGAAGGAATGTATGCAGATTTTGCCAAAAGCAAAAATGAAATATCCATGAAAATGCAAGTTTTCCTCAATCCAAGGAAATTAGTACCTATAAAAATAAATGAATTTATAAGGTGTTTTCAGCTGAAGGATATAATTCATCTGCAAACTGCGAAGCTGTTATATATATATGTGTAGTCATGTTTATGCTACAGTATAAATATGTTCTGTATAAAAACACTAATCAAACTACTTTGTTTATTTTTGAACAGGATTTGGATTATGTGGAATACCAGAAAACCTAATTCAAGCTTTACTGAAAACAAAGGTTAAAGATTTGACAATTGTCAGTAATAATGCTGGTGTAGATGATTTTGGTCTTGGATTATTACTTCAGCAGAAACAGGTATGGACCGTTAATTTGACCATGACGTAATTAACCTACATGTTGTTGGTAGGGTTTGGATAATAATCATATGAATATGACTGATAGTATCTTTTGTAAAAAAATAAGAATGTACATGTGGGTACAGTTATAAAAGAACATTTTTGACATTTTTAGCTTTTGAACTTTAAAAGAAGTTAGAAAATTTAATGATTATGAGTAATTGTTAATAATAGTTTTATCAATTGAAAATGTGATGATTAAATTCTTGGTATTATCAATACCTGATAATTTTATCTAAGAATTTGTCATTGAAATAGCTCTTCAATTATTTGTTTATGTTGCTTTTTAAAAGGAGACTAATTAATCATTGAATTTAAAATTTAAAGAGTTTGTATTAATTAATTATTTTTCAGGTCAAGAGGATGATATCATCATATGTGGGGGAGAATGCAGAATTTGAACGTCAGTATTTGTCAGGTGAACTAGAAGTGGAGCTAACACCACAGGTATTGTATTTAAAAAAAAATAATAATAAGAGCACTTTCATGTTGTATGGTTGCAGTCTCATTAACTCATATTGCACAAGATGTGTAATTTAATTAAATGAGACATCAACCACACAACACATTTTGTCCATCCAACTATCTTTCCTTCCATTTGTAAATCCATTAATTTGTCAAATATACTTTTTCCCACTTTTATCATTTATATAAGCATTGAGAATTTTGAGGTATTGATTCTCTCTGGAGTTTTCATACATTTAACATTGTACCTTTTATCCTAAAAAAATAACAAGGATTAAATTAGATTTTCTAATATGGCTTCTTAAGGGGGCTCGTGAGTATAAATCATGTTTTTTTTTTAATATAGGATTTCGCTATATTTTTTCATAAATGAACTTTATCATATACAATAGAAAAATGAAGTAAAAAAATAGAGATAAACTGTAAACAGCAATAATGTTCAGCAAAGTAAGATCTACAAATATGTCAACATGACCAAAATGGTCAGTTGACCCCTTAAGGAGTTATTGCCTTTTATAGTAATTTTTTACCAATTTTTCGTAAATTTTTGTAATCTTTTACAAAAATCTTCTTCTCTGAAAATTACTGGGCCAAATTTAACCAAACTTTGCCACAATTATTATTAGGGTATCTAGTTTAAAATATGTGTGCGGTGACCCAGCCAACCAACCAAGACGGCCGCCATGGTTAAAAATAAAACATAGGGGTAAAATGTAGATTTTGGCTTATAACTCTGAAACCAAAGCGTTTAGAGCAAATCTGTTGGAATTAAATTGTTTATTAAGTCAATATCTATCTGCTGTGAAATTTTCAGATGAATTGGACAACTTGTTGTTAGGTTGCTGCCCCCAATAGGTAATTTTTAAAGATATTTTGCCATTTTGGTTATTATCTTGAATACTATCATAGATAGAGATAAACTGTAAACAGCAATAATGTTCAGCAAAGTAAGATCTACAAATAATTCAACGCGAACAAAATGGTTAGTTGACCCCTTAAGGAGTTATTGCCCTTTATAGTCAATTTTTACAAAATATTACCTCTATAACTAAAGGGCCAAGTTTATTATAGATAGAGAAAATTGTAAGTAGAAAGAATGTTCAGTAAAGTAAGATCTACAAACACATCACCATCACCAAAACACAATTTTGTCATGAATCCATCTGTTTCCTTTGTTTAATATGGACATAGACCAAGGTGAGCGACACAGGGTCTTAAGAGCCTCTAGTTTAATGATATAAACGTTTTAAAAGTCATCTGGGGCCAAACCGAATCCATTTTTTGGGTTCATTTTAGTACCATATCATAAAGTTATAACTAATAGAGTAATAAATAAAATTTGTAATAAAAAAACGAATGTTTAATTTTTTGCTGAATTTTCTGTACCCACGAGCATCCTTAAACTATACTATATATATATATAAGTAATAAAATTATGACTAGAAAAGTAGGGGGTTGGTAGGCAAACTTTTCAATATAACTTTATGGATAAAAACAGAGGATTTGAAATGTCTGACAAAAAGTTAAAAAAAGAGTAGCAAACATCCTTGATATGTATTATGATTTTTGAATAATATTTTCATTACACATTTCTGCAGTACTACTTATCAGAATGACCCCCAATTTGTTAATGGTAAGTTGAAATATGTGAGAGTCTCAGACACTAAATTCCTATTTCTAATACTTTGAATTATAATTAGGTGTATCCTCACAAAACAACGTGCCCACCTACGATATTATGCCCCACTTACGATAGTAGAGGGGCATTATGTTTTCTAGTCTGTGCGTGCGTCTGTTCGTGCGTCCATTTGTGCGTCCGTTTGTCTGTCTGTCCCGCTTCAGGTTAAAGTTTTTGGTCAAGATAGTTTTTGATGAAGCTGAAGTCCAGTCAACTAGAAACTTAGTACACTTGTTGCTTATGATATGATCTTCCTAATTTTAAAGCCAAATTAAACATTTGACCCCAATTTCACGGTCCACTGAACATAGAAAATGAAAGTGCAAGTTTCAGGTTAAAGTTTTTGGTCAAGCTAATTTTTGATGAAGTTGAAGTCCAATCAACTTGAAACTTAGTACACATGTTCCCTATGGTATGATCTTTCTAATTTTAATGCCAAATTAGATCTTTTATCCAATTTCACGGCCCATTGAATATGGAAAATGATAGTGCGAGTGGGGCATCCGTGTACTTCGGGCACATTCTTGTTTTCATTTGAAATATTAATGAAAATGAACACTCATTGTTGAAGGCCATGTAGTAACCTATAGCTGTTAACTTCTATGTCATAATTTAGTCTCAGGGTATAGAGAATTGTCTTATTGTCTCTTCTAAATTTTAACATTTATTGTTCACTTTTGTATTATAAAAAAAGAAGATGTGGTATGATTGCTAATGAGACAACTCTCCACAAGAGACCAAAATAACACAACAACTATAGATCACCGTACGTCCTTCAACAATGAGCAAAGCCCATACCTGATAGTCAGCTCTAAAAGGCCATGAAATGACAATGTTAAACAATTTAAATGAGAAAAATAACGGCCTAATTTATGTTAAAAAATTGAACGAAAAACAAATATCTATCACATAAACAAACGACAACCACTGAATTACAGGCTCCTAACTTGGGACAGGCACATACAAACAGAATGTGGCAGGGTTAAACATGTTAGCGGGATCCCAACCCTCCCCTAACCTGGGACAGTGGTATATCAGTACAACATAAGAATGAACTATAAAAATCAGTTGAAAAAGACTTAACTCATCAGATGGACAAAAATACAAGTGGACTTGACTGGGTACTTGTACATCCCAACAACATAAAGACACTAGGTCCAGATCTGAGAGTACTCACAGTTAAATGACAGCTAGTTCAAAGCCTCTAACAACTAATAAAAAAATCATGTCATGGATCTAAGACTAAATTATCAATCCGTACACATCCAACATATAAGTTCATTTGCACTTTAGGGTACACTGGCTGAGAGAATAAGAGCTGGTGGAGCCGGTATCCCAGCATTCTTTACACCTACTGGTTATGGAACTTTAATACAGACAGGTGGCGCTCCAATCAAATATAACAGCGATAAATCTATAGACGTTGCTAGTCAACCAAGGGAGGTAAGTCAGCTGATTTCTATCTGGATAATACAGAAAGGTGGTGCTCCAATTAAATACAACAGTGATAAATCTATAGACATTGCTAGTCAGCCAAGGGAGGTAAGTCAGCTGATTAAATGACAATTTCAGCACAATTCAGCATTTCGTCTATCATCTTTCAACATTTTATAGGTAGGCAGAAACTGGAGCAAATTTGACAAAGGGCGGACCCAGCCATTTATAAAAGGGGGGGTGTAAACTAAATGTCCTTATTTCAAATGCATTGATTGTCAGAAAAAAAGGGGGATCCAACCAAGGGTTCGGAAATGGTCATATTTGCCAGTCTTGTCCTAAACTGAAAGTATTTGTCCTAAATGAGTAATTGGGATTTAGGACAAATTTTATTTTTGAACAGAAATAATTTCGGTCAATTCGTTGAGATCGATTTTCTAAATCACCATTTTGAAATTGTTTTTGTTTTGTTATCCCTCTCATGTAATGAAACTGCCACTCCAGTACAGTGTTATGTTCCTGAGGTCCCTCCTTATAACTTTATTAATACCTCGGGGAAATATTGGCTAATGATTGCTAATCTCTTTACTCAAGTTTTTAATTCACACCTGGCTATTGATCACAAGCACAGAACAAATATTTTAAAGAAATTAAAATTCTATGTCTTTATTATTTAATTACTTTTCAGCTAAGACAATTGTCAATAATGATTTGAAATTAAAATATAACTTAATTCGATTTAATTTACGTAGAATTTTTTTTTTTTAACCACTAAAACACGTGCTTTGTTTACTATGTAATACACATGCTTTAAATATTTTGATTAGACACTAAATTGAATAGGAAAGTTGTCTCATTGGCACTCATACCACATCTTCTTATATCTAAATCATCTTTATTGCACTAAATGCTGTTTAACAATCTACTGAGCTTACAGCATTGGGCTTAGTTTCCCTGCGTACTATCAAGGGGAATATCTAATGAACATATAGAAATGTTAGTATTATACAATTAAACATTAAACATAATTATAATAAAAATAAACATAAATATACATTGATTCAAACGATTTTTTTTATGTCTGCTTACAGATTTACAACTTAAGGTTTTATGTTTCATGTGTGTTTACTTTCTCACAGGATACCTGTAACCATATACATTGTATTGAAATATAAGTTTTTTTTGTACAAGGCTTAAAAACAGTTGCATTTCTATCCTGTTTGAGCTTAGTACCGGTACAAATAAAATTTATATTTTGATATAATGTATGGTTTTTCTTTATATACTCCAACTCGAACAACTGTTTTATACGATTCATATGATTATACTTTTCAAAAAAATAGGAGTTATCTTCCTTTATCCAAAATTGTAGTTGAATCAACAACTTCTGTTTTTCTAATACTATAAGCAATAGGTCAACTAACTATATTTTGGTGTATGGAATGATTTAAATGTGTACATATCTGTCTGGCAGGAATCATCTGCCTTTTGGTTTATTTTTATGGTTCATTTGTCAATGTTATGTTTCAGTAGTAAGATTCTTTTCAAAGATATTATTAGAAATAGCTCAATTGCATTTGGTGTATGTAATGCTTGTTAGATGACATATCTGCCTAGCTTGTTTTAAAAGATGTGAAAGGGAAATGAAAAAGCAGTTAAGAAAAAGGTTTAGAAAAAATTAGCTTCTTTAGTATCACCATTATTTGACAGAAATTTAAATACAAACACCAGTAGTAAGCAGCATTGTTGTAAATACATAAAATAGATGATACATGTGTATGGCTAAGATTTTAAGATATCAGATTCTATTCTGTAAAAGTAAGGTATTGTATATCAGTTTAAAGACAGATTTTCTTTTGTTATGTAAAGAACTTTACTAATAAATGTAAATTCAAATGTTTCAGGGTATATGCATATGATACCAATTGATAATTACTGTAAACCAACTAATTTTCGCGAGCGATTTATTTTCGCGACTTTCCCGAGTAGAAAAACAACATGAATATTTATCGTCGCGAATATGTAAAACTTCGATCTTTTGTTATTAACCTACATTAAGTTAATTGAAAAATCGCAGAATTAAATAGTCGCGAATTGGAATAAAAAGGTAAAACGCGAAATAAAGTATCCGCGAAAATTAGTTGGTATACAGTACCTTGGTTATAACATCTGTCACACTTCAATATCTTCATGTATGTAAATTATGTGTACCTTTCATATTATGATTTTATTGTGGTTTTATGTTGATATTAATGTTCGTCCAGTTTGTCCAAAGTTTGAATTCCTACAAGGAATATCTGATATCTATAGTAGCTTTGGTCCTTTGTGTTGTGTAAACCACTGTTTTTTTCAAAACCAGCAACCACTTATAGTTTAACATTGGCTAAACAAGTTGAAATTGGTAGATTTTTATTTCTCTCAAAAATGTCAATGTTTTTACAAGACTTTATATATGAACAGGGGGTATTTTTGAAATCCCAGCTGAATCCATAATGCAATATTGAGACCCCCCATTTAGCTTTAGATAAGAGATGAAGTCAACAGCCCAGCAACACAATCAGTCATCTAGAAGAAAAATGAAAGATAGCAAAGAGATATTAAAACTCATACATCAAAAAAACAATCTGACAATGCCATGGCCAAAAAAAATTATGCATTTTCAGCATTATATATATCTTTTTTGTCCAGTGCAAATACAAATACCAAAAAAGTGATTCAGGCTCCTAAAAGCCTGATACTTTTTTTGCATGTTGAAGTCTGGTCATATGCCAATGTCCATTACATTATTGTAGGGGTTGTTGAAAGAAAGCTCTTTTGTGATAAGCAAATTTTTACAAATCATATATTTACTCCAGAATTCTGGGATTGATTTCCTCCAAACTTTACTTTATAGGAGCCTTAAGTTTGTTGGTATTGATGGAAGACAGTTTCAGAGTATTTTTGTTTTTATTCAATTCTTAGCTCCAGCAGAGTTATGGGACTATAATTGTGAGATATAAGTGAATTTTTCACATATTGTACTATTGCTTGAGTTAGCTTGGATTGATTTAGTATACACTTTACATAATTCTTGGAATTTGTGAACATAAGAAACTTTTCAATTTTTGAAATCATAATCCTCAGGCTCGTTTTTCTACAGAGCCATTTCATTTGCTGATGATAAAATGACTTCCAAATATTTTCTTCTTGATACAATTTCAATTATACAATTATACGCTCTTGGTACAGCTGTTTATTGAAGTTGTGACAAAAACATTTATTTGTCAGAATTAAAATTTAAGGTCATCTTTTAAAATTGTGTTTCAATTTGCGTATTATTTATATTTTCAATCTATGTGTACAAATGATCAGGAATTAAGTATACATTGATTTAAAATAAAATTTTAGAAAGTATAAATGGGTATTTTTCTTTGTAATGAGAAGTAAAGGAAAAGTAATAAATATGTTTATTTTGTTCTACCTGCCTAACCACAAACGGTTGAAAACTAGAGGACATTTAGTCATTGAAACACTTGAGTTCACATTAACTATTTATCTCTAATATCTTAGTAGATGAATTATTCTGTACTTGATAGACTTGTAAAGAGCCCAATTCACTGATAAAAGTGACACCTTCAATTACATGTACATTTTGATATGTATACTGTAGTAGCAGGTTTTGATTGACAAAAGATAAAAAATATTGTAACAATTACTGTAGTAAATCATGTAATAAATATCTTTGAGGCTAAAAAAACATGTGACTTCCCCAGTTGTAGGCCTCGAGATATTTGTATGCATTTATATTTAGACTATAACTACACTTTGTATTGTTGTAATATGATTAAAAGGTGATGTAGAGGGGAATGGAAAAATGTTTTATATATATCTCGAGATATATATAAACGAATAAATTAACTAAATCACTGATCTTGTATTATACACAATGATTTATGTTATGATTGTTTAGGATTTAAAAAACATAAGTAAATGTAATTAGTGTCTCACTGTGACAAGTTGTGTACATGTACAGTTATTCAATGGCATTTACATTTAACAAAGGGATAAACTTTAGGATTATCTTCTAAGTAAATAGAATTTATATGTGATTTAATTATCTGTTTGGTGTAACAAAAATAATATATATAGTATTAAAAAATGTATGCCAGTTGAAACTTGATTTAATTATGTTATCTTTTAATCTATGACATACCCCTTGGCCTGGCCTTTATTACATGAGGTATTACTTGAGTCATTGGAGTGTGACACAGTAACAAGGTTATACCAGATCATTTCTATTTTCATTTTATAAATTGTGTGCAACATAAATTTATGTATATAGATTGATCAGAAACTTTGATTAAAGTTGGCATATCAATATCTGCAACAGGTGTTGGTGAAGTTATACTTTGTGATAAACTTTTTACCTGAGTTCTAATGCAAATTTACCTTTTGGATGTGATTCACACTATAGGACTATATATATTGTCTGTCTAGAGGGAAAATACTACTTCTTTAGACTAATTGAATATATTTTGAAGCCTTGATGTCAACTTGACTTGAAGAGTACATTTTGTCAGGAAATACATTATAAGTGAAGACTAGTGAAATCTTTAATCTGGATGTGACTACGAATTCTATTGATATTTAAATTAGGTGATGTCTTTTTAGAATTCGGCGTCTGTTTGAATTCATTTAACAAATATTATTTTATGTGGCTCATTTAGTGCGTTGAAGGATTTGAGAAAGAGGTTTTAGTGACATTATTGTTTTAAATGGTAAAGGATAGATTGCAAGAGATGCAGGAAAAGAGGGAAGAATATGAAAAAGAAAGTAAAAAGAAAAAGAAGAAGGGGAAAAGTGAGGACAATGGAGATATGAATGTGTTCATAGACAAAGTTAACATGGTGGAAAACCAGTTAGAAGAACTGAAAAAAGATGTTGCTCAAATTAAAAAGACACAAAGTAATTTATACTGCTCCCCGTTCGTTACTACTGCTAACTTACAAGATATGGAAAGTAAGGCAGATTCTATTATATCTAGTTCTAGTAAAATACGGAAAGACATCCAACTCATAGCCGCTGAAAACTTTCCAAAATCACAAAAGGATTCGTTACTTAATACAAGTACTCAAGAACGTGTTCATACCTCACAGGTTGAAAGACTGCAATATGAGTTGAGAGAAGCAATGAACGATTTTAGAACAAGTCAAGCTGATTATGTAGAGAAAACTAGAGCAAGGTTCCGAAGACAAATGGAAATTGTCAAAGATAGTAGTGAAATAAACGGAAATGAGCAAGGGGATAATTTTCAAAACCAAGCTCTGTTTACAGGGAATATTATATTAGAAATGCAACAAGCTAAGGGAGAATTGCAAATGATAGATGAACGAGAACAAGAACTACAACATTTAGAAGGTCAGATTCATGAAGTCAATAAACTATTTAAGGAAATGCATGTGTTAGTAGATGAACAGGGTGAAATGGTTGATAATATTGAAAAGAATATAGAAGAGGCTGTTGACGATGTTGAAAAAGGGAAAGGACAATTAACTGAGGCAGAAAAAAATCAAAAGAAAGCACGAAAAAAGAAAATTTGTTGTATTTCTATTGTAGCAGTTATTTTGATTATTATTATTATTATAGTGGCTGTAATGATCAGTCAAAATACATAATAAATGGAGGTCCGAAATAGAAGTGCTTGGTGTGTGAATTTGTCCTAATGTGAGAAAGCTTCAGAACATATTGCAAATATACTACATGTATTGAACTAATGTTCAAATAGTGGTTTTATATTGTTTAATGAGGGTCATATAGAATGTGCCAATACTCGTCAAGTGTTAAAACTGAAGGCATTATTTCATATCATGATTGTACAACACATTAAATTTAAAACCTTTAACAGCTTTGTTTATTGTACTTCATAGTACTTGGTAAAAGAACAAGGAAAATGTTTTGTCAATGAAAGGTCAAATTGTCATATATCAACAGTTACATTAATGATAATACCCTACTTGGGGAAAACAAACAGTTTCTTCCTGGCTCGCCTTATTGTATAACTTCCTTTGTATATATAGGTTTGGCTTTTAGTATAAAGTTTCTTGTGTAAGGGTAATTAGGGTAAGACGAAGGAGTAAATTAAATCTGTTTCCTTTACGTTTGACATAAACTTAAAAAATAACAAACTATTTTTAATAAGATAGGTTCATTGAATGTCATGGTTCAGAGGTGAAAGGAAGGAATTAACTGAAACTACTACACACATTTAAAAGTGTTAGTTTAAAGTTTAATATCATGTAGAAATTAGGGCTCCTTTGGGAAAAAATAGAAAAAAATATTATTAAACAATTTGAAATGAATATTACTGAAATTGATGTGATGGTAAAAATTTTTCTTTTATTAAATTCAAGTTTAAATTCTATGTTATTGCAACCAAACTAAAGTTGCAAATTCTTGTGCTTCATGGGTTTAAACGTGGAGTCTAGGCCATTGCCTCTTCTATTATGACTGATGGTTTCAATTTTTTACTGTGCATTTTGGGTCTTGACTGTACTGTTTAGACCACAAGCTTCAATGTTTGAACTGTGCTTTTTATGCCATTAACTGTGCTGTTAAGACTGCAGACATCAAGTTTTTGACTCTGCTGTGTAGACCTTTGACTGTGATGTCAAGATATAAGCTTCAATGTTTTGACTGTGATGTCAAGATCACAAGCTTCAATGTTTTGACTGTGCTGTGTAGACCTTTGACTGTGATGTCAAGATCACAAGCTTCAATGTTTTGACTGTGCTGTGTAGACCTTTGACTGTGATGTCAAGATCACAATCTTCAATGTTTTGACTGTGCTGTGTAGACCTTTGACTGTGATGTTAAGATCACAAGCTTCAATGTTTTGACTGTGCTGTGTAGACCTTTGACTGTGAATCTGATGTCAAGATCACAAGCTTCAATGTTTTGACTATGCAGTCATCAAGGTCCCTATATGTGTTGTTAAGACCCCTTTTGTTTTTAAAACTCATGTTAAGCTTTACGAACTCTTTGTGTTGTTTATTGAATTTCTGTTGTTCCTGAAACCTGTGTTGTGTACATTGATACCATACCTGCTCTTTTGTTAATTAAGATTAAAGATTGAGAATTGTATGTATCATCCTGCTTTATTTCCTTCTTGAAAAACCTCCTTTTTACAGGATAACCACCCTTTGTTAAAGGAGTACAACATGTTTTTAGAGAAACATGTTACTGAATACAATTATATCAGCTGTTGCATTGATTTAGAAGAATTGTTAAACTTACTAAATTTGTAATGCATAAAAATGCATTGAACATACCAGCTTAATATCCAAAAGGCTTTGGCAGGCCAAAGCATGGACATCTATAACTTTAGTATAACATTTTATATTTTAACTTCAAGAGAAATAATTCAAATGATTGTTAACTTGAATGAAACTCAAACTTGTTTGTAATGATCCTGATACAACTTCAAAATGAATGATTAGAAATTGACAACGTACTAGCAGTAATTACCTATAAAAAAGGGAAGATGATTATTTATATTAAAGAAAGACAGAGGATGGAATAAGTGACATTGATAAAAAAAATCTTTCAAATAAAACATAACATTT
Organism: Mytilus edulis; assembly: GCF_963676685.1. NCBI lineage: Eukaryota > Metazoa > Mollusca > Bivalvia > Mytilida > Mytilidae > Mytilus > Mytilus edulis. Next base: position 22,736,859 of record NC_092344.1, read on the forward strand.
AAAAAAGTTGTGTGTCTGAGGCACTTTCCTTGATTTACCTTCATCAGGAATTGTAAGCTAGCGATCAAACATAAAACTTTGAAAGCCAGGGATGTATTAATATGAAGAAACCATATGACCTATATGACCAAATGGGACATAAAATGAATAGCCAAGGGTCAGCTTAGGTCAACTTAGTCTGATGTTATCATTACTTATGATGATTTTATTTGTCACATCAAATAACTCGTGCTGTTTGACATTAATTAATTTTCCATCTGTTATATAATGGAAATCAATATATTTGATCAGATATTTATTCAGATATTTATTCAAAATATTGTAGTTTATACTACAAAAGGAGTAAATAAATATATAAATAGTGATGCATATACATGTCAACAAATAATACAGACATTGAAATTTGCCTATGTGTTTACTGAAGGGATAATTACTCTATAATATATATTTATGAACACAACAAGAATTAAGTTAGGAAATTATAGTGTATTCTGTACGTTAAATTTATCTCTGATAAGTAAAACATTCCAATGGTTGACTGGGGAATAGAAATATGGTAGCCTGTCAGGACTTCTTCCATTTAGCACTAAAAAAAACCATGGTAAAGCAGAGTAAAATTAAGAATAGAAATGGGGAATGTGTCAAAGAGACAACAACCTGACCAAAGAGCTGAATACATCTGAAGGCCACCAATAGGTCTTCAACTTTAACAGAGAATAGATTGTCTGTTTTGCTGTACCAGATGTACAAATACACCTTAAAAGTCTAGTCTGAATGAAGATGTTAAGTCTGATGCCTTGACCTCGGCCTTGACACAGGGAGAATAGATTACCAGATGTACAAATACACCTGAAAGTCTAGTCTGAATGAAGATGTTAAGTCTGATGCCTTGACACAGGGAGAATAGATTGTCTGTTTTACTGTACCAGATGTACAAATAAACCTGAAAGTCTAGTCTGAATGAGGATGTTAAGTCTGATGCCTTGACACAGGGAGAATAGATTGTCTGTTTTGCTGTACCAGATGTACAAATAAACCTGAAAGTCTAGTCTGAATGAGGATGTTAAGTCTGATGCCTTGACACAGGGAGAATAGATTGTCTGTTTTGCTATACCAGATGTACAAATACACCTGAAAGTCTAGTCTGAATGAGGATGTTAAGTCTGATGCCTTGACACAGGGAGAATAGATTGTCTGTTTTGCTGTACCAGATGTACAAATACACCTGAAAGTCAAGTCTGAATGAGGATGTTAAGTCTGATGCCTTGATACAGGGAGAATAGATTGTCTGTTTTGCTGTACCAGATGTACAAATACACCTGAAAGTCTAGTCTGAATGAGGATGTTAAGTCTGATGCCTTGACACAGGGAGAATAGATTGTCTGTTTTGCTATACCAGATGTACAAATACACCTGAAAGTCTAGTCTGAATGAGGATGTTAAGTCTGATGCCTTGACACAGGGAGAATAGATTGTTTGTTTTGCTGTACCAGATGTACAAATACACCTGAAAGTCAAGTCTGAATGAGGATGTTAAGTCTGATGCCTTGATACAGGGAGAATAGATTGTCTGTTTTGCTGTTCCAGATGTACAAATACACCTGAAAGTCTAGTCTGAATGAGGATGTTAAGTCTGACGCCTTGACACAGGGAGAATAGATTGTCTGTTTTGCTGTACCAGATGTACAAATACACCTCCAAGTATAGTCTGAATGAGGATGTTAAGTCTGATGCCTTGACACAGGGAGAATAGATTGTCTGTTTTGCTGTACAAGATGTACAAATACACCTGAAAGTCTAGTCTGAATGAGAATGTTAAGTCTGATGCCTTGACACAGGGAGAATAGATTGTCTGTTTTGCTGTACCAGATGTACAAATACACCTGAAAGTGTAGTCTGAATGAGGATGTTAAGTCTGATGCCCTGACACAGGGAGAATAGATTGTCTGTTTTGCTGTACAAGATGTACAAATAAACCTGAAAGTCTAGTCTGAATGAGAATGTTAAGTCTGATGCCTTGACACAGGGAGAATAGATTGTCTGTTTTGCTGTACCAGATGTACAAATACACCTGAAAGTGTAGTCTGAATGAGGATGTTAAGTCTGATGCCCTGACACAGGGAGAATAGATTGTCTGTTTTCTTGTATCAGATGTACAAATACACCTGAAAGTCTAGTCTGAATGAGGATGTTAAGTCTGATGCCTTGACACAGGGAGAATAGATTGTCTGTTTTGTTGTATCAGATGTACAAATACACCTGAAAGTCTAGTCTGAATGAGGATGTTAAGTCTGATGCCTTGACACAGGGAGAATAGATTGTCTGTTTTGTTGTATCAGATGTACAAATACACCTGAAAGTCTAGTCTGAATGAGGATGTTAAGTCTGATGCCTTGATACAGGGAGAATAGATTGTCTGTTTTACTGTACCAGATGTACAAATACACCTGAAAGTCTAGTCTGAATGAGGATGTTAAATCTGATGCCTTGACACAGGGAGAATAGATTGTCTGTTTTGCTGTAACAGATGTACAAATAGTCAAATACACCTAAAAGTCTAGTCTGAATGAGGATGTTAAGTCAGATGCCTTGACACAGGGAGAATAGATTGTCTGTTTTGCTGTACCAGATGTACAAATACATGTACACCTGAAAGTCTAGTCTGAATGAGGATGTTAAGTCTGATGCCTTGACACAGGGAGAATAGATTGTCTGTTTTCTTGTACCAGATGTACAAATACACCTGAAAGTCTAGTCTGAATGAGGATGTTAAGTCTGATGCCTTGACACAGGGAGAATAGATTGTCTGTTTTGCTGTACCAGATGTACAAATACACCTGAAAGTCTAGTCTGAATGAGGATGTTAAATCTGATGCCTTGCAAAGGGAGAGAACGATGTTATCAATCTTGCTTGCAGCAACTGATTGAGGAGTCTATAAGTATAAACTAATGTCACTATACATAAAACAAACAACAATCAATCATTTAGAATTGATACATGTGATAATGGAGAATTTGCAGACTTTCCATCCATATGTTTCTATTTTCCATCACCTGATTCCTCAGTTGGAGTGATACTGATTTAAAAATGAAACAAAACATGATTGACAATTCTGAGTGTGTCTGAGCTTGTTAATCTGGAACTCATCTAAAACAGCTCTACTGAATTCCACTTAACTTGCAGTCTTTCGTTTAAAGGTTTAAGTTGTGCACCAGCTAAATTAATATTATTTTTTACATCTGTACAGAAATAAGAAGATGTGGTATGACTGCCAATGAGAAAACTCACCACCAGACACCACATGTTAAAGTTGGTACTATGAGTCACTTTAAATCCTTCAACAATGAACAAACCCCATATCCATTGAATTCCCATTCTAAATATTTATTTATAAAAATGGTGGCCACTCTGCATTTGGTGGCATACAACTTCTTTGAAAGATATACACATACATGTATTGTTTTACAATGGACACTTATGGTGGCTTTCATTTGTATAAATGATTATTGGACGATAAAAGATGTCACAAATCCTATGGAATATTCTGAATAAACACAATATTTTATGGTAGTATTTATGTATGGTTTCATGAGGGTGTGACTTAGTATTTTTGTCATTTTTTGCTTAGGTATTCATCAAAGAGCTAATTCTAGTAATATGCATATATGATCTATAATGTTTTAATTATTGCACACTGTACATCACACCCATCACAAACAAGATAAATGTCATGTATTAAAATAAACTGTCCCTAGGTGTAAGTGATACATTATGGTTAATCTTTAATCTTTAAATGGGATAAACAGTGGATTAATACAAACATAAATAAAACAGATATAGATATATAGTGAAAACCACAAGATAAACAGACAAATACTATGATCTCACACTTTATGAAATTGACAGGGTTACTCATGTATTAGTAATCTTTTTATGGCAGTCTTCCTCTTAGAAAAACAAAGGTAAAGGTAAAACTCATTTATTGATAAGAATGACATCAAATATATACAATTGTGGTTAAAAATTTGAGACATTAATTCATGAGCAAACATATTGCAAACAATTGCCTATTAAAATGCACTATGTTTCCAAGGATTGCCCATTAAAGCATTTCCGCTTATTTCCAATAGGGATCTTTTATTGTATTACACTTGCATTTGTTAACTATGAGCTAAATGGCACAAATTAAGATGTTTTTCATTCAAATATTAAATCACTCTTCAATGATTTCTAAGATATAACCTTAACTGGGCTTTGAAAACACCATGGTCTTTCATTGACTTTAATGAACTAGGAATAACATACCACATCTCCTTTTTAGCTCACCTGGCCTAAAAGGCCAAATGAGCTTTTCTCATCACTTGGCGTCCGGCATCCGGCGTCGTCCGTCGTCCGTCGTCCTCGTTAACTTTTACAAAAATGTTCTCCTCTGAAACTACTGGGCCAAATTAAACCAAACTTGGCCACAATCATCATTGGGGTATCTTGTTTAAAAAATATGTCCAGTGACCCGGCCAACCATCCAAGATGGCCACCATGGCTAAAAATAGAACATAGGGGTAAAATGCAGTTTTTGGCTTATAACTCAAAAACCAAAGCATTTAGAGCAAATCTGACATGGGGTAGAATTGTTAAACAGGTGAAGATCTATCTGCTCTGAAATTTTCAGATGAATCGGATAACCTGTTGTTGGGTTGCTGCCCCTGAATTGGTAATTTTAAGGAAATTTTGCTGTTTTTGGTTATTATCTTGAATATTATTATAGATAGAGATAAACAGTAAACAGCAATCATGTTCAGCAAAGTAAGATTTACAAATAAGTCAACATGACTGAAATGGTCAGTTGACCCCTTTAGGAGTTATTGCCCTTTATAGTCAATTTTTAACCATTTTTCGTAAATCTTAGTAATATTTTACAAAAATCTTCTCCTCTGAAACTACTTGGCCAAATTAATCCAAACTTGGCCACAATCATCTTTTGGGTTAGTAGTTTGAAAAATGTGTCCGGTGACCCGGCCATCAAACCAAGATGGCCGCCATGGCTAAAAATAGAACATGGGGTAAAATGCAGTTTTTGGCTTATAACTCAAAACCCAAAGCATTTAGAGCAAATCTGACATGGGTTAAAATTGTTTATCAGGTCAATCTGCTCTGAAATTTTTAGATGAATCGGACAACCCGTTGTTGGGTTGCTGACCCTGAATTGTTAGTTTTAAGGAAATTTTGCTGTTTTTGGTCTTTATCTTGAATATTATTATTGATAGAGAAAAACTGTAAACAACAATAATGTTCAGCAAAGTAAGATTTACAAATAAGTCAACATGACCGAAATGGTCAGTTGACCCCCTTAGGAGTAATTGTTCTTTATAGTCTGAAACTAATGGGCCAAGTTCATTATAGATAGAGATAATTTTAAGCAACAAGAATGTTCAGTAAAGTAAGATGTACAAACACATCACCATCACCAAAACACAATTTTGTCATGAATCCATCTGCTTCCTTTAATATTCACATAGACCAAGAAGAGCGACACAGGCTCTTTAGAGCCTCTAGTTTTTGTCAGAAAGCTCGACATAGGGATAGTGATCCGGCGGCGACGGCTACGGCGGCGGTGTTAGCTAACTTCTTAAAAGCTTTATATTTTAGAAGGTGGAAGACCTGGATGCTTCATACTTTGTATATAGATGTTTCATGTTACGAAGTTTCCGTCAGTCACATGTCCAATGTCCTTGACCTCATTTTCATGGTTCAGTGACCACTTGAAAAAAAAGTTCAGATTTTTTGTAATGATGAATTCTCTCTTATTATAAGTAATAGGATAACTATATTTGATATGTGCGTACCTTGCAAGGTCCTCATGTCTGTCAGACAGTTTTCACTTGACCTTGACCTCATTTCATGGATCAGTGAACAAGGTTAAGTTTTGGTGGTCAAGTCCATATCTCAGATACTATAAGCAATAGGGATTGTATATTTGGTGTATGGAAGGACTGTAAGGTGTACATGTCCAACTGGCAGGTGTCATCTGACCTTGACCTCATTTTCATGGTTCAGTGGTTATAGTTAAATTTTTGTGTTTTGGTCTGTTTTTTTCATACTATATGCAATAGGTCTACTATATTTGTTGTATGGAATGATTGTAAGGTGTACATGTCTAGCGGGCAGATGTCATGTGACCATGACCTCATTTTCAAGGTTCAGTGGTCAAAGTTAAGTTTTTAAGTTTTGGTCTATTTATCTAATACTATATGCCATAGGTCAACTATATTTGGTGTATGGAAATATTTTATGATCTTTTTTCAGTAGCGCAGGTTTCTTTTGACCATGACCTCATTTTCACGGTTCATTGCACAGTGTTAATTTTTTGTGTTTTGGTCTATTTTTCTTAAACTATAAGTAATAGGTCAACTATATATGTTGTATAGAAGCATTGTTAGCTGTACATGTCTGCCTGGCATGGTTTATCTGACCTTGACCTCATTTTCATGGTTCATTGGTCTTTGTTTAGTTATCTTGGTTAATGTTAAGTTTATGAGACAGTTGTAATAAAGCTTTATACTTAAGACTATCAACATAATATCAATGATTAGTATAGAAGGCGAGACATTTCAGCGTGTGCACTCTTGTTTATATAAAGTATGTGTGACCATTAGATATATATAAGAAGATCTGGTATGAGTGTCAATGCGACTACTTTCCATCCAAATTACAATTTATAAAAGTAAACCATTATAGGTCAAAGTACAGTCTTCAACACAAAGTGAACAGCAAGCTATATATTCTTTAAGTTATTATTTAGAGGATAACTGTATTGCATTTTAAGCTCTGACAGCATTAATTGGTGATTTGATGGTCTCAAATTAAGATTACTGGTGATACATAAGGAGAGCCAGTAAACGGGTATTTGTGACCATCAAATCACCAATTGATGCCGTCAGAGCTTAAATACAATCTTGTTATCTCCATTCTAATGAAACTAACAGAAAACTACATCAAAACATCCATTTAAAGTCTGTACTTGCACATACTTTTCATAGCATCAGTTGTGAAATGATGCCATGAAAATTAGTGACGTTATCCAATCAAAATGTACAGTAAAAGCAAAGTAGCATTAGAATTAAAGATACATTGATTCAAAATCTATACAGAAGGAAATATTAATTACGACAAGACTAAAAAATTATACAAAAAAATATAACTTGACTTTAACAGAACACACTGTATTGTTTAATATTCAAGATTTAAAAATTTGAGCTGGTTAAAATGGAAACTGCCCACCAGTTCATCTTTCACAAACCAAATCTTACACCAAGTTAATGCACCTTATGTGAAGTTTTAAATCAATACCACCTCACTAGGGGCTCTATTTTAAGGTCACATTTACTCTGATGAAAAGATGGGGATCAGAGAGGTGGAGTACTATGACCTAAAGAAAGGTTGTTTTAAATAACACAACAGTTGAACTCAAAACTTTTAAATGCCTAATTATTCACTAAAAGTTACCTAGCATAAAATCTGTAAATGTATCTAAAGATTTGTGTTAATGTAAGTTAAGTTGTTGATTTTAATAGTACTTATAGATGAGATGAGGTGTGATGAAAAAAAAATTCTACAATAAAATATTTTTTTTTATTCAAAGGTGAAAACTTTAATATTTCCAAAACTCCTTCTTAAAAATAAAAAAAAAACAATCTTCTGTTTTATAAATTAAAACATTTGAAGGTACACTTTAAAGAAAATTTAACATTTAACCAGTAAATCACATATCAATACACATTAAAAAAAAAACACATTTTGTTACAGGTTCGGGATTTTAATGGATTTCAGTATATAATGGAAGAGGCCATCACAGGAGATTTTGGTCTGGTCAAAGCATGGAAAGCAGATAAGGCAGGGAATCTAACTTTCAGGTGTCTATCTAATTGTCAAAGTTCTTAATTAATCTTCATATACAGTTCCCCATAGAAAATATCACTGGTATTCCAGTGGAAACCAGTGGTATACCATTGGAATCCAGTGGTATACCACTGGACAACACTGGAATGACTTATTCCAGTGGTATTCCAGTGGAATTACCATTGAAATTCCAGTGGAAAGATGCATTCCACTGGAATTTTGAATAAATTATACCAGTGGAAAAAAAAATCAGTGGAATACCAGTGGGAAAAAAAATCAGTGGAATACCACTGGACCCCTGCGAGATGAAATTCATGAACTGATGATGAACCACCATGAACTGTCCATGAATGTTCATGAACAATGCATGACTGTTCATAATGAGTTCATTAAGTTTGTTCATGAATTTAGTTCATGAATAGTTCATAAAATGCAGTTCATGAATATTTTCTGAACTTTAATGAACTGTGAGTCAGTTCATAATGTTCATAAATTGTTCATAACACATGTTCATGAACATTTTATGAACTTTTAATGAATAAATGAATTCATTAAGTTCATAAATAATTTCATAAATTTGACTGTCATACAAGTTCTCATAAACATCTATACATTGTATTATGACATCACAATTAAAGTGCTTTTAGCATGACCTCCAGGTTATTCATTTACAGATCTTGAGATCATTTTGAGACAAAATTCAGTTGAATAGCAAAAGTGTAAATACATGTACATGTTTGTTTATCAAAAAGCATTAAAAATATAAATATATAAAAAAGAAGATGTGGTATGATTGCCAATGAGACAACTATCCACAAAAGACCAAAATGACACAAACATCAACAACTATAGGTCACCGTACGGCCTTCAACAATGAGCATTGAGCCCATACCGCATAGTCAGCTGTAAAAGGCCCCGATAAGACAATGTAAAACAATTCAAACGAGAAAACTAACGGCCTTATTTATGTGAAAAAATGAACGAAAAACAAATAACACATAAACAAAGACAACCACTGATATACTCACTTTTGCTGTGCTGCGACTCCCCAAAAGTTTAAAGAATTGAAACCAACTTTGGGACGTACATGTACATCTATACATGCTGCGACTCCCCAAAAGTTTAAAGAATTGAAACCAACTTTGGGACGTACATGTACATCTATACAGAGGGACAAGGGTAAAACGTATTGCCCCCTCCGCTATGGCAGAGGCAAAATTAAAAAAAAATCATACAGATTTGATTAGTTCCCTTTCACAGCATGCAGGTAGAGCCTCATATTACTTCAATACATGTGATACAAATGTGTTTACAAATGTAGTGTAAGCTTAAGTAATTATAAGCAAAAGTATGTCCATAAAAAATATTTCCTTTTCATTGAACAACAGAAATTAGCTCAGCACCTTTTTCTTTTTTTTTTCATACTACACCAGAAGAGTGTTACATTTTGAGAGTCATACAAAATTTGGGACTAACTTTGAAGTTTTGTAACTTACTTTGAGCTGGAGATGTTTCTCATGTTTCGTTTTTACAATCATGACAATGGTAAACTTAATTTCTTTCTTCTAAAGATGTAATTTCTGATTGTCTCTCCAAGTTCAAACATGTGCCTTTCTTAACCATCATACGGCACATAGAGGAACTTGGAAACAAAGCCCAGATTAATGACAATTAATTCTTTCCCAAACATTGCAGACCGGTGTCAATAATTATCATATTTAATGAATTACGTTTACCTATTGTAAAACGCTTCAATGACTTTGACAAAAGATTGCAATGCAGACAAATGATTACAAGTGACTGGGATTAGAAAAACGTCATAATTACGTCAGCAAAATGGTGGTTTTGACGCTTACAATACAAATGAAGATGAAGTAATATAGCTGTCAAAATAAAGCAGATTTGTTATCAGATAAGTAAATTATATATATTTTTGATTTTTTTTTTTTGCTGAATAACTATTTGTTGAAGCATTATAATAATTATTGATTAATTATAATAAATATAAAACACCAGAAAGTGAAAGTAACCTGTTGGTTTAATGTTTTCCATTCAGGAATAACTGATAGATTTGTACAATATATTTTATTTCAAGGTAAACATAATTCATGCTTTAGCCATTCTTATGATTGTGTGTGGGCAAATTAAAAGGGGAAAAGGGGGGGGGGGGGGGTACATTATTTGAAATGTCATGAAAAGGCAAGTAGTATTCATGTTATTAATCTTACTCTATTGATATTTTAATAAAAACAACAATTATTAAATTAAATTATTACATTGTATTATACCTGTTAGAAACTGTTTAATCTTGAGTGTTTATTTAAAACAAATATCAAGGACTTTTGATTCTTTGTGGAGTGATTTTTGATTTTGCAGGGGGAAACTTAGATGCATTTATTGATTAAAAGATCTGTTCAACTGGGAAGAATTTCAAGCAGAACAACTTCACCAAGATGTTATGTAGCATTTCTAGTTGGAAGTCCAGCAATTTCAATTACAGACAGGAAGAGAAGTTTACTTATGATAATAACACAAAAATGAATATTCAAGAAAATCCTTTTTAATAATTTCATGAACTTTAGATGAACAGTTCATGAACACAGTAGTTCATGTGTTCATGAATGATTCATGGACTGGTATATTTCATGAACAAATTCATGAATCATTCATAAAAAATTCATGAACTATACATGAACAGGACATGAACTACAAATGGACAAGCGTGTTCATGAACTATAAAATCATGAACAATTCATGAATAATAAAAGTTCAAGAACTATTTTTGTTCATGAACTTTAGTGAACCAAAGAGTTCATGAACACTTTCTGTTCATGAATAGTTCATTATTCACTGGTTCATGAACATGCATGTCCATTTGTAGTTCATGTCTAGTTCATTAACTGTTCATGAATCTTTTATGAACAATTCATGAATTGTGTTCATGAATCATTCATGAATCATCCATGAACATTCATGAATTATTCATAATCATTTCGCAGGGGGGTCACTATCAAAAGGAAAAAAAAATATCTTATTTTAAATGTACATATAATTAAGTTATAATTGAACAAACAATATAATATATAACAAACAACATGCCCTTTTTAAATTTATATAATTTAAGTAAATCTATATGAATTATAAACATAAATACTGATACAATGCATAGATCCCAAATGACATATGTACATTTCTAATTACAAAATAAAAAAATACAAAATTAACGTGTAATAATTGAACAAACAATATATATAAGGCCTAAAACCAGAGGCTCCCTGGAGCCTGGAGCCGCACACCTGGTAACCTGTTGGATACCCAACAGAAGCAACCGTCCATGTTTTTTGACAAATTGGAACAAAATGAGCAATCTTTTCCCCTAGGGTCCAATGTTAAACTATGTTCCCTGCTGGTGGCCATAATGGATCAGGTGTGGACATGTCGGATACAATTTTTAAAGAAAACCACCTAAGGACCATTGTCACCAAGTTTGGTTCCAACTGGTACAGTAGATTCAGAAGAGGAGATCTTTGAATACATTTTCCCAAAATGGCATCCATCTTGGATCATGTGTGGACATGACGGATACAATTTTGAAATGGGACCGCTCAAAGACTTTTGTGACCAAGTTTGGTTCCAATTGGCCAAGCGGTTTCAGAGGTGTAGAAAACAATAGGGGCATCCTCAGGGGTTTTCTTCAGAGCAAGGGATGACGGAGATCCCTCTCAATTAATGCCCCTTCAAAAATGGTGTATTCTTTAATACAATTTAAGAACAAGGCGGGCTTGTGATTATATCCCCATCTGAACAAATTTTCTGAAGAAAACGCTGATCCTATGTCTCATAACTTTTTAGTTTTTTATTTAAATTGGAATTTTCATGCAGTATAATTTTTATAGTGTGGATATTATAATTGCTTCATTATATTTGTACTTTCAGTAGAAATGAATTTTTTATAGTGAAGATTAAAGAATGATCATACCACAAAGATTTATGGTTGTTTTTGTTAAACTGTGAGTTAGCATGATGCATGATTTACTGAAACCCTAATTTCCAAAACAAGTACTGTGACCGCAAATTATTCAATACAACAATTTTTTATTGGAATTCCACTGGAGAGAAATTGTCTGGCATTCCACTGATCTACTGGAATTCCACTGATTGACCAGTGATAATTCCAGTGGAATCTACTGGAATTCCACTGATTTACCAGTGATAATTCCAGTGGAATCAACTGAAATTCCACTGATTTACCAGTGAAGATTCCAGTAGATCAGTGGAATGCCAGAGAAAATACCACTGGAATTCCACTGGAACTTGTTGCATTCCACTGGAGTTACCACTGGTAATTCAGTGGAATTCCAGTAGATCAGTGGAATGCCAGACATTTTTTACCGCTGGATTCCACTGGAATTCCACTGGAATCCAGTGGTTAATCCACTGATTTTGCCAGTGGCTTTCCAGTGGAATTCCACTGGGATTTTGTCATCTTTTTCTATGGGGTTATTTATATTAACAAATCTTCATAAAAAGTTATTAATATTAATAAATCTTCATATACAGTTATTAATGTTAATAAAATTTATTGCAGAAATTATTGGATATTTCTGATACTTCACTTTTGAGTAATTCAGTTTTATATATTAAAATAATTTATATCGCAGTCTGTCATTAAGTAAATAACCCACCTTTATAACACATGGTATAACATGGTAATTGTTGTTTTTATTGAAACACCTGTGTTATATTTTCAAAGGATTTTGTGTAAGTGCATTGATTAAATGTTAACAATATCACTTTTATCAAAAGAAAAAAATGTTTTTATTATCTTTTAGGCAAATGCTCTATAGAATTAAAAACAGAAATAAGGAATGTGTCAAAGAGACCACAACTGGCTCAAAATGCATATAAAAAGCCAAGGTCACCAATGGGTCTTCAACACAGCAAGAAAATCCTGCACTCTTAGGCAGGCTTCATCTGACCACTAAACAATATTCTTTACTAGTTAAGTGAATATAGACTTCACACTACTCTCAGAAGCGTATAAATGAACTAGAATTAAAAAAAACCCATACAAGACTAAAAAAAGATAGAGGCTCCTGACTTTGGAGAAGCGCAAAAAATTTTCTGATATGAATTAAACAGGATTTTCCTCAATATAGTAGAAATTAAAATTACATTTTAGTCTAAAATAACAAAATCACATGCATGCAAAAATTTCTGAAATTCCAGTAATTGAATACTGTAAATTCAGAAATTATTGCAAGGTTTTTATTATTGCGAAATATGTGACAGAGTTGTAAACGCAATAATTTCAACTCCCATTTTGAAATATTTTACATGAATTTAACTGGATTTTTTTCAAAATCATAAAAATTTAAATTGCATTTAAGTCTTAAATGACAAAATCGCAATAATAAATGCACGCAATAATTTCTGAATTTACAGTAAGTAGTTTTAGCATCATTACAAAGTATGTAGTCACTACAATCAGAAATGACGAAAACACATACCCTTATGCAGAACACAAGTTTTGATTAAGTTTGTTAGCTTCAAACAAATTAAGATTCCATTTTTATACAACCGGTGAAGATAGAAAATGCTTCCATCAAATTTTATGAAACTTGTAAGGAGTTTTTTTTTATCGCATTATGTGCACCTTGCACAGTTGTTAATTTTTTCCTTGTAGTTCTTTAAAATTTATTTGAAACAAAATTTAAAGGTTTTCTGTAAAATCCTATCTGAAACAAAATTAAAAATGGCGACATTTTTCTTTTAGGAAAACAGCAAGAAATTTCAATCCTCCTATGTGTAAGGCAGCTAAGATAACTATAGCAGAGGTGGAGGAGATTGTCCCATGTGGTGCTATAGCCCCAGAGGATGTCCATGTACCACATGCCTTTGTACAAAGAGTTATCAAAGGACCTAAATATGAGAAACGAATAGAGGTAGATAATTTTAATCATCATAATCAGATGTTTGAGTTAAAGTTTTGGTAAATCCAGAAAAGCACTTCCAACACTTTGAAAGGATTGTTTTCTTTTCATTGATCAACAAAATTAAGAAAATAGTTGTATTCATATGTTATTCTTGAAGTTAGACATGTGTTGAGCTAAATCCAACATGTAAATTTATTATCAAAATTATCACATCTTCCTATATCTAGGACACCAAATTAACATGTATCATGGTACATGTAATAAGTTTTTGAGCTGTAAGAATGAGTTGTAATGTCAAAATTTTTATTGAAAAGTACGAATTCATATGAGGTACAAAAACATATGAATAGACCTTAAAGCAATATATTCAATAACATTGATTTAAAGAGATGATGAGGAAAATTTTGATCTCCTTAGGAGTAGACATGTCCTAAGGATTTAGATTTACTCAAAACAGAAAAGTCACCCCTAAAATGGAGAGATAGCAACAGATATGTCAGGTTTATATGCAACTCATGTTTTTACCAGAATTTTTACACAATATGATTGAAATAATTCTACAGATGGACAAAGGAACCAACAAAAAACTGTTAAATAGATGAATATTCTTATTTTCAACTAAGTTTTACCCACAAAAAAAAGTAAATAGTATTGACATTTCATCAATTAATTTCAGAGATTGAAACTTCGTAAAGAAAAAGGCAGCACCACTCATGCTACTGATCCAGCATCACTTATGAGGGAAAGAATAATCAGGAGGGCAGCACTAGAATTCCATGATGGTATCTATGGTATGTCTGTTTACCATATGTAATATTTAAATAATAATTCGGCAAATGGGGAAAGATGATAAAACAATAAAAAAGGAGACTTGTACAGTTCATGATGTGGTTCTTTGTACATGTTTGTAAGTAAAACATTCTTGTCTTGTCACTGTTTATGTCAAAGCTGTTTTTATGAATGAAAGTATGTATGTGTTCATTGTCAGAGATTTACAGTTTTTATTCTTATGTTCAAACATATAATTAATGTCAGTTTTCAAATGTTGGTAAAAATAAACAGTGATCACATTTGTATTTATAAATCTAAACTGTAAACCAATTATTTTCATGAGTGATTTATTTATGTGGTTTTCACGAGTAGAAAAATTACATGAATATTAATTGTCACAATGATTATATTAAACTTAGAACATAAATTAATGTAAACACTTGAAAAATAAATTGCAGGAAAGTCATTTGAAAAGGCTTAACACAAAACAAGAATTTGTCCATTGTACACTAATGCCCAGATTGTACTATCATTTTCTATGTCCAGTGGACCGTGAAATTTGGGTCAAAACTCTAATTTGGCATTAAAATTAGAAATATCATATCATAAGGAACATCTGTACTTAGTTTCAAGTTGATAGGACTTCAACTTCATCAAAACTATTTTTAACAAAAACTTTAACCTGAAGCGGGACAAACCGAAAGACGAATGGACGGACAAATAGATGATTGAATAGACGCACAGACAAGAAAACATAATGCCCATAAATGGGGATAAAAAAATGGTATCTGCTAAAAATAAATTGGTTTACACTTATTTTGGCTTTGTTCTGCAGATTAAAGGTTATATTTGTTTTCTTCACAGCAAACCTTGGGATTGGTATGCCTATGTTAGCCAGTAATTATGTTTGTTTTCTTCACAGCAAACCTTGGTATTGGTATGCCAATGTTAGCCAGTAATTATGTTTGTTTTACCCACAGCAAACCTTGGGATTGGTATGCCAATGTTAGCCAGTAATTATGTTTGTTTTCTTCACAACAAACCTTGGTATTGGTATGCCTATGTTAGCCAGTAATTATGTTTGTTTTCTCCACAGCAAACCTTGGTATTGGTATGCCTATGTTAGCCAGTAATTATGTTTGTTTTCTTCACAGCAAACCTTGGGATTGGTATGCCTATGTTAGCCAGTAATTATGTTTGTTTTCTCCACAGCAAACCTTGGTATTGGTATGCCTATGTTAGCCAGTAATTATGTTTGTTTTCTTCACAGCAAACCTTGGGATTGGTATGCCTATGTTAACCAGTAATTATGTTTGTTTTTCCACAGCAAACCTTGGTATTGGTATGCCTATGTTAGCCAGTAATTATGTTTGTTTTCTCCACAGCAAACCTTGGTATTGGTATGCCTATGTTAGCCAGTAATTATGTTTGTTTTCTCCACAGCAAACCTTGGTATTGGTATGCCTATGTTAGCCAGTAATTATGTTTGTTTTCTTCACAGCAAACCTTGGGATTGGTATGCCTATGTTAACCAGTAATTATGTTTGTTTTCTCCACAGCAAACCTTGGTATTGGTATGCCTATGTTAGCCAGTAATTATGTTTGTTTTCTTCACAACAAACCTTGGTATTGGTATGCCTATGTTAGCCAGTAATTATGTTTGTTTTCTCCACAGCAAACCTTGGTATTGGTATGCCTATGTTAGCCAGTAATTATGTTTGTTTTCTTCACAGCAAACCTTGGGATTGGTATGCATATGTTAGCCAGTAATTATGTTTGTTTTCTCCACAGCAAACCTTGGTATTGGTATGCCTATGTTAGCCAGTAATTATGTTTGTTTTCTTCACAGCAAACCTTGGGATTGGTATGCCTATGTTAACCAGTAATTATGTTTGTTTTCTCCACAGCAAACCTTGGTATTGGTATGCCTATGTTAGCCAGTAATTATGTTTGTTTTCTCCATAGCAAACCTTGGTATTGGTATGCCTATGTTAACCAGTAATTATGTTTGTTTTCTCCACAGCAAACCTTGGTATTGGTATGCCTATGTTAGCCAGTAATTATGTTTGTTTTCTCCACAGCAAACCTTGGTATTGGTATGCCTATGTTAGCCAGTAATATGTTTGTTTTCTCCACAGCAAACCTTGGTATTGGTATGCCTATGTTAGCCAGTAATTATATAACACCAGGAATGACAGTACATTTACAGAGTGAAAATGGAATTTTGGGATTGGTAACTAATGATTTAAGCCAAAACACAGTTTTTTCAAGTTATTCTATTTTCCTTGATCCAAAATATCTTTGCATGACCTATTGTGTTTATAGTGCATCATCATCTAAAATGGAGGCTTCAGTTGAGAGAATTTGACTTTTTTTTTGTGAATTATGACCCCAAGTGTGATGTTGCAAACATGTGTGTTGTCTTATTTCTTTATTTCCTATACACAGATTGACTGAGTAAATAATAATGCAGACAAAACTGCAAAAACCAGAAGTAAATAAATGGTTGCTTCAGAGAAAGTGTATTGTGACCTTCACTAGTCACCAATGCAATAGCCAATTGAAATATCAAAGGATAGGCTAATAAAATTAACACTTTTGTGGTATAACTTATACTTAACACACTCTATTTAGATTATAAGATAAACATCTCTTCATGCAGAAGAAAGATAATAGTGGAATATTGATCTGCCTCCTTTTGGGATGTTAAGATTGTTCAAGACAAAATGATGAAAAAACTTTAGTAGATATTTTCTTCAACTCTATGGTCCAGACCAAAACCTAATTGATAATTTTCTTCTACTCTAGGGTCCATTTCCAGCACAAGGAGAGGTAGATCCAGACCTAATTAATGCTGGTAAAGAAACGGTAACAAGTATTCCTGGTAGTTCTTTCTTTTCCAGTGATGAATCTTTTGCAATGATCAGAGGGTAGGTTGTTGCAATGTTTTTGTTGTAATGATATTCAGAGATTTGAAGATGAACCATTTCAATAAGTGTTGTGTTTACTCAATTTAAGATATGTTTATGAATTATTTTACAAAAAAAATCTTAAAACCAAATTAAAATAATGTTGATGATGGATTAAAAGACAGAAAATAAAGGGGGGGGAGGCAGGAAATAGTGATAAATTCAATTTTAAGGTGGCTCGGGCCTAATCGAAGTTTCTATCAGAAGTGCTGTATTTTTTGTTATTTTCTTCTTTACAGAGGGTGTATAAAATCAGTCGGAAAAAAATAGGGGGGTCAAGGACCATTTAAGCTAAAACTTTTACTTTTGAACAGGTATGTAAAAGGAACCATTATTCAATGAAATGTTAGGGAAAATAGAGGTGTGGCCATATTTTTAACGGAATATCAAAAAAACGTTCTATGACACTTGGTCCAAAACTGTAATATAAACAGCTGAAATATAGCTTCAAAGAATGAGCAAATAAAAAACATAGGTCACCGATAAGGAAAAAAATATTTTGCCTAAAAACCCACCTTTTGGTGGGAAAATGGTGAAATTGGGTGAAATGTCTTATTTTGAGCCTTTCACAGGTACACATAATAACGATAATATTTTTTTAGTGACATTACTACAATGATTTAACATTTCTAATCAATCAAAATATTAAAAAAAATAATATTGAATTTACGACACATACTTTTCGTGTGCATTGTAATTCATGCGTGAAATTATGCGCTGTCGAATAGTCCTGATCCACCTTAAGGACACTTTTATGATGATATCACATTATCACAAATACATCAGAAAATGTCACATGATTACTGAATATGCAAAAATTTATCACATGATACAATGATATGCCACATGATTACCAAAGATACAATAATATGTCACAAGATTACCAAAGATACCAGTAGATTTTGTCAGCTGGTGGTCCGGCGGACCAGTAGAAATTTTTCGTTAAAATCAATGATTGCATCTCTGTCTCGGTTTGTTTACAAAAAAATAAACCTGAGAAATTATTTTTAGGGTATTGGGGGTGCTATTTTTGGAATAAAGAATAGGAAAGCAGCTGAGGAAAATAAAACTAAACATCTGTCATATCTTTTAGTGGTTATCAAATGGATGTCATTTTTGCAGGACCAGTAAATTTTGAGCCGGACCAGTAGATCTTAAGTCCACTGGTCCAGCTGGCAGGAACACTTAAAAGCTTAAATTCAACCCCTGGTCACATGATTACCAAAGATACAATAATAAGTCACATCATTACCAAAGATACAATATTATGTCTGTCACATGATTACCAAAGATACAATAATATGTCACATGATTATCAAAGATACAATAATATGTCACATGATTATCAAAGATACAATATTATGTCTGTCACATGATTACCAAAGAGACAATAATATGTCACATGATTACCAAAGATACAATAATATGTCACATGATTACCAAAGATACAATATTATGTTTGTCACAAGATTACCAAAGATAAAATAATGTGTCACATGATTACCAAAGATAAAATAATGTGTCACATGATTACCAAAGATACAATTTTATGTCTGTCACATGATTATCAAAGATACAATTTTATGTCTGTCACATGATTATCAAAGATACAATAATATGTTTCATGATTACCAAAGATACAATAATATGTCACATGATTACCAAAGATACAATAATATGTCACATGATTACCAAAGATACCATAATATGTCACATGATTACCAAAGATACAATAATATGTCACATGATTACCAAAGATACAATAATATGTCACATGATTACCAAAGATACAATAATATACCTTTATGTTGATGGCTTACATTTTAAATGTACTTACTAGCTGTGATGGTCAGCAGGCACATGTTAGATAGCTTAATTATATGTAATTTACACTTCTATATAGGTAAGATTAAATCTGTTGGTTCATACAGTAATTATTGAGAAAAAGGGATTTAAATTACAATACTTGACCATAAAGATTTGCTACATAACTACTGTTTATTTGTAACTCATGTAAGACAATTGAAGTTAAAAGATTCTTCAGAATCCAATTTCATGATGCTCTGTATGTTTACAGTGGGCACATTGACTTAACAATATTAGGTGCCATGCAAGTGTCACAGTATGGAGATCTGGCCAATTGGATGATACCAGTAAGTTCTATCCCTTCTGTTTGATGACAACAGTTAATACATTGTACCTGTGTTTGACAGCTTGGAATAAATGGCAAAAAATGAACGTGAGACAATGTGTTTCCTTCAAGCACCAACTTATTATGAAGTATTTTTAGATTGCATTTTAACTCTAACAATTTATTGATTACATATTGGAATTGAATTGTTGACATTCTTTTGATCTACCAACAGCCTTAAGTTAATGAAATGACATGTTCTGCTGAATTTAGCCCTCCATGTAATGTTTTATATTTATTGTGTATCCTCTGCAAGTCTCAGTCGTACTGCTGGTGGTTTATTATTATTTGTAGATACCAGCTGTTTTGTGGAATTTGTTGGTATTAGTAAAACAAAATATTGAATGTTAAAGGAAGTACAAATATTGTATACAAGTGCATGCTAGCTTTGGCAAAACAATGAAGTCAAACATCTAAGAAAATTAAAGAATCCAGAAAGTCGGTTACTGTGGATTCATTTATTTTCGTGGGTATCAATTTTTCGTGGATTTCTGAAAACTTGCATATTCGTGGATATTTGATTTTGTGGTTTTGCCTATCACTGTATGCAAAACCTATTGAAAATATGTTATGTGGTCAACATCTGAATTCGTGCTTCACCTGTACCCACGAAACCCACGAAAATTGGTATCCAACGAATAATAATGAATCCACAGTATCATGCAAATAAAAGAATCCACAAACATAATTATCACAAAAATAATAGAATCCACAAAACTTGTTATCACGAAGATAAAAAATCCACAAAATTGGTTATCACAAAGATAACAGAATCCATATCATAAGTATAGTTCCACATAGTATATTCACTGAAAATACTTGATGTATAATCAGAATTTCTTTCTAAATTTGTTACTCGAAATGAAATTTTGGAAAGACTTTTCTAGAAGAGCGTTAAAGTCACTTTCAAGCTACTTATATATACTAAAACTTGTCATTTGAAATTTCAGGGTAAAATGGTTAAAGGAATGGGAGGAGCTATGGATCTTGTATCCAGTCATCAAACTAAAGTTATAGTTACTATGGAACATGCTGCTAAGGTAATGAATAGAATGATAAATGGTGACTTTTTGGGATCTGACTAGCTTCTACTTCAGGTGGCCTTGTCCCAGATATTGACATTTTTAAGTGGAGATTAACTTGATTAGTGTATGTCTATAATTATTATTATATAGAATATAGAGTTAAAAGGTATGCCCCAGTCCCACTAGACCACGATCGCACTACGCTCACCGCGATCTAAAATAAATTCAGATGGTGGTGAGGTCGCAGTATGAGATGCATGAAATTTTTTTATTTCCGTTGCTTTCACGATGCTACTACGTCCTCATTACGCTTCTTATTATCTTCAGAAAAAGCACACCAAAATCAAAAATCATAATCAAGTTGATTGAAATGCATTTTGTTGAATTTCATTTTGTACTATCGAATATAAAATGTATGCTATTACATTTTAACATTTCAGCCAAAT
Source organism: Mytilus edulis (assembly GCF_963676685.1). Taxonomy (NCBI): domain Eukaryota; kingdom Metazoa; phylum Mollusca; class Bivalvia; order Mytilida; family Mytilidae; genus Mytilus; species Mytilus edulis. The sequence continues at coordinate 22,758,094 of NC_092344.1, forward strand.
AAGTTACGTTTGTTTTTTTCTCCACAGAATTGATTCAGTTATGGATGATAGTACCAAAAAATCTATGCTTCATTTATTATTTCAGAATGGTGAACATAAAATTCTTGCAGACTGTAGTTTACCATTGACTGGTAAAAACTGTGTGAACACAATTATAACAGAGAAGGTCAGTTTTGGTTATAATAATAATAATATAATAATAAATTCTTTATTTAAAGAGGGTAACTCAATTAGAAATAGTCTAATTTTCATTGAGGCCCTCAAACAAAATACATGCATACAGTTAACATTCATACATTCATACATTAATTTACAATATATATTACTAGTATATACACAATTCAATCATTGAAATATACAAAGGGTAATAAATGACAATATTTGATATAGTTTTGTTAGAGGAAAACAAATTAGTTGACTTGCATATAATTTTCAAGAAAATGATTATAACTATGTTTCTTGAATAATTCCACATTAGGACATTTCTTTATTTCGAGTGGTAAATTATTCCATACTTTGGTTGCAGAATAATGAAAAGATTTTTTATAAAAATTTGTATTTGGTCTTGGAACAAAATGATCATTATTAGAGACAGATCGTAAGTTGTGGCGTTGCATATCATCAATATTTTGTATTGCTAAGTAATCAGGTGTTAGCCCATTTACAATTTTATACATTAGAATTGATTGTTGGTATTTTATTCTTTTGGTAAAAGATAGCCATTTTAAAGAAGAAAACATGAAATTAGATGGAATAGAAATATCGCATTCCAGTATAATTCTTGCTACTCTTTTTTGAAGTTTTATGATTCTATCTGAATCTTTTTGTAATAAATTTCCCCAAACTGAACTACAATAGTCTATATATGGTAGAATATATGCATTATAAAATAGTTGCCTTGTGTGTATTGGCAAATATACTTTAATTTTATATAAAAGTGATACTTTAGATGAGATAATTTTACATATACGATCAACATGATCTTCCCAGCTTAAATTTTCATCAATGTCTATTCCAAGTAATTTGAAAGAATGGACATTCTCAATACATGTTTCGTTGACGGTAATACATAATTCTGATAGTTGTTTAAGTTTTTGTTTTGAACCCAATTTCATACACTTAGTTTTTTGTGCATTGATTTTCATACTGTTATTGTTACACCAAGATTGTATAGCATTTAAATCATTTTGCAATATGCTGTTTATTTTTTCAATGTTTTTATCATGAAAATGCAATGTTGAATCATCAGCATATAAATCCATATTGGATTGTTTAACATGAAGTGGTAAATCATTTATATATATTAAAAATAACAGCGGACCTAAAATAGAACCTTGAGGCACTCCATACTTTACAAACGATTTATCAGATTTAATGTTAGCGTATTGGACTTCTTGTTGTCTGTCAGACAAATATGATTTTATCCAATCTATTATATGTTATCTATCTTATATCTTTTTCTTCCTTTACTTGTAGTGATGTAATACTTTTAAACAAAAGTTTTATAGAACTGTTTGAATTTCGTTTTCAAATGCAAAGGGAAATAACACCTAAGTAATTTCAGGCCCGTAGCCAGGAATTTCCAAGGGGGGGGGGGGTTCGGTTCGTTGGACTCATGAACTCGACTTTAACAGTCACAATTTGAACAAAACGTTGACTTTAACAGTGCTTATTTGATTTCAAGGGGGGGGTTCGGGGCTACGGGTATGAATTTTATTGCTGAATGCATATTTATCTTCGATTTTATATCTTTTACCATAAGATAATTGGTTCTTCTGTACTTTAACATACTAATCTTTGGTTCATAATGAAAAAGATCACAGATAAATAACACAGTATTGTTGAAAATTTAATAATAACCATGTAGATACTATTTAAGTTTAATGCAAACCACAACTTGATAAATAACAGTATAAATAATATTTAGGTATTGTAAAAACCAAAACTTGCTTGTAAAGAAGATATAGTGACTATACACCTTATTGCTAATCCTCGCTGACCCGGCCACTTGAACTTTTGACGCATACAACAATCACTTTTCCATTTTGGTGTCAATTATTTTGTTTTATGACGTCAAAATTTTACGGGAACCTGTGTGATATCCAGTAATGGTGGACAAATAGCCATGAGGTGTATAGGATACCAAAGTGCTTTCAAATATAGGCAACAGTAGTATATACAGCTGTTTAACAGTCCTAAATCAATTAAGAGAAAACAAATCTGGGTTACAAACTAAAATCAATGGAAACACATCAAACTATTTCTAGATTTGGTTTTTGCCTTTTGTCTAACCAGTAAATGTGCTGTAAATTTTAGGGTGTTTTTGATGTATCAACTGACCAAGGATTGATATTAATAGAAATAGCTGATGGTTTATCTGTGGAGGATATTAAACAGTGTACAGGATGTTCATTTCATGTAAGTTGCTATCAATAAGACTTGTATGGCAGTACAGGATGTTTTTGATATTTTGCAAAAATTTAACACATTTGTAATGCGTAACTTTAATTTTAGTATAACTAGCTTAAGTTTAATTGTCTTTTCAAAAATAGGTTTGTGACATAATCAGAGTTTTGTTTATTTTATACATAAAATCAAATGTAAATTTAGGATATTTTTTTAAAAGGAATTTAAATCAATCGTGTTTCTCTCTTTGAAGATTGATCAGTTTATTAAGTGTCCATATGCAAAATTGAAATGTAGATTGATTTTAAAATAACATCACATAAAAATTTGTTTATACATACATATATCTGTAACTATGTAAGGCAATGCTTTGAAATAATAAGATGAAATGTTTTTAGAAAAATGTGAACTTGTTACATTCTATACATGAACTTGAACTGTCTAGTAAATTAACCCTGGAATTTTAAGGAAATATAGTTCAAAAGTTAAAAAAAATAAGGATTTTATGTAGACAGTGATTTTAACTGAAGAAAAAAGTAGTTTTCATGTTAAATGGTATTATGTTATTACACACTTACATTTGCACAACTTTGGACATAATCAGTTGTAAAATAAATTCCGTATTTGATTGTACTTTTAGGTGTCATCAGATTTAAAACCAATGGGACAGATTGATGATCCTCATGCATAATTCATGATATGGTAATCAGTATTTTGTCAGAGGTGCTACCTCAGAAGAATTATTCATTATCAAGAAGTGCTGTGTTGAAATGAAGTATTATATGGTGTGGAATGAAATGTTCATAATGGTTCAAATCATGGTAAATGGTCCAGTCTGGATATCACTTCTTAGGATTGTAACTTAACTTAATTTACAGTTGTCTGTGAACTGTATGTACTGAACTCATGCAGCTTTCATTAAAGCAGTACACAATTTGGGTGTACCTTTCTTAATAAGCTCTGGCTGACAAGATGAATATTTAAAGGCATTTAAACATTAAATGATGCTGAGCATTTTTTTCTTATTTATGTTATTTGTATGGAGAGGGTTAAGATAGATTTTTAAGACATAATTTACTTTGTCATATTGATGCTATGTGTTTGCTTTTATATGCATATAGATGTTCATGAGTAGATTTATATAGCACTGTTCCATAAAAAATATGCATGGAAACCAGGGAGGTAACTATGGGTGGGTCTCAAGTACAATGGTATGTGAGTGGAATTCTTAATTTCCTCTACAAATGGCCCTATATATCATTATATGAAGAAGATTAAGTTCATTGTTTATGATTGTAATCATCAAAACTAGGGGTGTGGAAAAGATCTATTTTGGTAGTGAATAGATTTATAATCTGTATTTGTCTTTATATTGTTGGGGTATTTTATTTTCTCCCTTGAACAAAAGTTATTATTATTTTCTCTCTCTTGAACAAAAGGTATTTATATATTTTCCATTGTACAAAAGGTATAGATTCTACAACTGTATCAAATGTTTTCCTATTTGAATTCCAACCATTTTAAACTGAAAGCAATTAACATTGTTGCTACACCATTAAATAAGCAATGGGTTCAGAATTATATTAGACTTTATAAAATTCAAGAAAATGTCTGTTAATAATTTCCATTATCCAGGGATATTAATTGTGTACTACATTGCTATTAATTAAGGAACATGGATTCTGTGTCAGATTAATTCAACATTTCCATGACACAGACATGAATTGCTAAAAAGTAAAATAACAAAAAAACTGATCTCAGAGGAGAATTCAAAACAGAAAGTCCCTGATCAAATGGCAAAAATCAAATGTTGAAATGATAAAACCCATCAACGAATGGACAAAAAACAACTGTCATATTCCCGACTTGGTACAGGCATTTTCAAATGTAGAAAATGATGGATTGAATATGGATATAAAGTCAAATGACCTTTTTTAAAACTATGCATTTGTTTTGTTTTTACATAGAAATTAGGTTGCATGTATTTATAAAGTGAGATATTTAGAGAGTACCTACCTCTACTGGGCATTGAATGATTCTATTTTGACTTCTCAAACATAAGTAACTAAAAGGATGGTTGTATTTTATATTTTGAATCATTATCTAAGACACTTTCCCATTGTGTTTTACCATTGATGATTTATTGAAACTAGGATTGATCTGATCAGTTACTGGAGATATTCACTAAAAAAAACACATTTGCACAGATGTTTCTATGTCAATTTTTAATGCAAAAAAACCTTCCATTGTCAAATCATGCAGTAATGAATACCAATATTTAACCAAACAGCTGTTTTTTTAACTAGTCATTTTATTCCAGATACTAAAGTATGCTTAACTATAAAACATAAGCTCATTCATATTCAGAAATGCATTTATTCATGTAAAATTGAATTATGAAAATTCGGGTCAGAGATTTGTCTACTCTATAAAAAATGTAGTAATTTTGTAAATTTTAATTTGAATTGAGTTTTAAAAATCATGTTGACAAATTTTATATCTTTAAAATAATCGGTGGTGTTTGTAAAAACTGTGATATTGATATTTGATGATGACAGCTAATAAAAGGTGTCTTTGTTTTATTTTTAGTTTTATTTTCCCCTTGCTCTTATGCCTTTGTACCTGAGAATATATTTTAAAAGATTTTTTAGGCTAACCCTTTCATTGAATAAATGCATAAACAGACCAGTGTGTGGCATGATTTACCCAAGACAAACCAATTATCTATGATACCAAAGCTAATAATTTGGTGAGCCAGATGCACGATTCATCACACTAGATTCATCAATGATATTTGAATCAAAACATGTGGTAGGTCAAATCAAAAGGTTGTTAGTATTGCTCATAAGTTACAATATAACAAAGAGATGTTGGGTACAATAAGCAAACAATTTAAAAACAAAAACAATCATAGAAAAGTCAATATTCAACAATAGACAATTTTCCAAAGAGTTCAGAATAGTTATAGAATTATTAAACACATGCTATCAGCATCAAATTGCTCAAGTCTTTACAGTATATCTGGAATTTTACATATTTATAAATCTTTTATTTATAAAAAAAAAAGTAAAATAGCAAACAAAATGAACTGCATGCAAAATTCATAGTGCAAGTCAATTATCAAATGGAAAAACAAACACATCAAACGAATGTAAAATTACTGCCATATTCCTGACTTGTACATTCATTTATCAAACTTGCAACAGAGTGATATCATGATATAGAAATAAGTAAGCAGACGAGACATTCCAGCATGTGCTCTGCTGTTGGCCATGCTTTATCTATGTAAATAAACTCATCATAGATACCAGGATTGAAATTTTGTATTTGCGCCAGACGCACGTTTTGTCTCAATACATAGACAGTTTTCTTCGGCTCTACCTCAACTGTGTTACAAGAAAAGTTTTTTATAAGCCGTACATAATGGGTGTTTCAAAACGGCAATTTCTTTGACCTTAGCTAATAACTGCAAAAGCTGGACTGTTTCTTTGGCTGAAAATACGAATGTAGTCTTTGTAATAATTTGTCGTTTTCTATATGTAACAAGCTATATCACTTTACCTTACCTAAACAACGGACATATTATTATAATTCCTTACCTAATCTACGGAACAGGACATATTATAATTCCTTGCCTAATTACGGAACAGGACATGTTATGTTGCCTCAACTAACCATCCAAACATATAGTGATTTTTTAGCTCACCTGGCCCAAAGGGCCAAGTGAGCTTTTCTCATCACTTGGCGTCCGGCGTCCGGCGTCCGTCGTCCGTCGTCCGTCGTCGTCGTCGTCGTCGTCCGTCGTTAGCTTTTACAAAAATCTTCTCCTCTGAAACTACTGGGCCAAATTTTACCAAACTTGGCCACAATCATTATTAGGGTATCTAGTTTAAAAATTGTGTCCGGTGACCCGGCCAACCAACCAAGATGGCCGCCATGGCTAAAAATATAACATAGGGGTAAAATGCAGTTTTTGGCTTATAACTCAAAAACCAAAGCATTTAGAGCAAATCTGACATGAGTAATATTGTTCATCAGGTCAAGATCTATCTGCCCTGAAATTTTCAGATGAATCGGACATTCCGTTGTTGGGTTACTGCCCCTGAAATGGTAATTTTAAGGAAATTTTGCTGTTTTTGGTTATAATCTTGAATATTATCATAGATAGAGGTTTGCTAGAGGTAAATTGTAAACAGCAAAAATGTTCAGTAAAGTAAGATCTACAAATAAGTCAACAGGACCAAAATGATCTATTGACCCCTTTAGGAGTTATTGCCCTTTATAGTCAATTTTTAACCATTTTTCGTAAATCTTGGTCATCTTTTACAAAAATCTTCTCCTCTGAAACTACTGGGCCAAATTAAACCAAACTTGACCACAATCATCATTGGGGTATCTAGTTAAAAAATGTGTCCGGTGAACTGGCCAGCCAACCAAGATGGCCGCCATGGCTAAAAATAGAACATAGGGGTAAAATGCAGTTTTTGGCTTATCACTCAAAAACCAAAGCATTTAGAGCAAATCTGTCATCAGGTAAAATTGTTTATCAGGTCAAGATCTATATGCCCTGAAATTTTGAGATGAATTGGACAACCCGTTGATAGGTTGCTGCCCCTGAATTGGTAATTTTAAGGACATTTTGCTGTTTTTGGTTATTATCTTGAATATTATTATAGATAGAGATAAACTATAAACAGCAATAATGTTCAGCAAAGTAAGATTTACAAATAAGTCAACATGACTGAAATGGTCAGTTGACCCCTTTAGGAGTTATTGCCCTTGATAGTCAATTTTTAACCATTTTTTCGTAAATCTTAGTAATCTTTTACAAAAATCTTCTCCTCTGAAACTACTGGGCCAAATTATTCCAAACTAGGCCACAATCATCTTTTGGGTTAGTAGTTTGAAAAATGTGTCCGGTGACCCAGCCATTCAACCAAGATGGCCGCCATGGCTAAAAATAGAACATGGGGTAAAATGCAGTTTTTGGCTTATAACTCGTAACCCAAAGCATTTAGAGCAAATCTGACACGAGGTAAAATTGTTTATCAGGTCAACATTTATCTGCTCTGAAATTTTTAGATGAATCGGACAACCCGTTGTTGGGTTGCTGACCCTGAATTGTTAGTTTTAAGGAAATTTTGCTGTTTTTGGTCATTATCTTGAATATTATTATTGATAGAGATAAACTGTAAACAACAATAATGTTCAGCAAAGTAAGATTTACAAATAAGTCAACATGACTGAAATGGTCAATTGACCCCCTTAGGAGTTATTGTTCTTTATAGTCAATTTTTAACAATTTTCATAAAATTTGTAAATTTTTACTAACATTTTCCACTGAAACTAATGGGCCAAGTTCATTATAGATAGAGATAATTTTAAGCAGCAAGAATGTTTTGTAAAGTAAGATGTACAAACACATCACCATCACCAAAACACAATTTTGTCATGAATCCATCTGCTCCCTTTAATATTCACATAGACCAAGGTGAGCGACACAGGCTCTTTAGAGCCTCTAGTTTTATCTTTGTGTCTTTTTCTCATGTAATGAGGTACTACATAATCTATGTACAATCATGTACACTTTTGTTTTTGCCGAACCATATCTTTGCTACAGACAGAACGTTTTCGTTTGTTCTTGATAATCTTTGATTTACGAACACAATATGTTTTCCTTTCCCTATGCAAGTAGCAGATAAAAAAAGGTTGTCCTACCTAGTCTATGTTAAAGGTATACAGTTTTTGTGTCTATCAAATCTGATTATTGGCCGAATAGATTTTGCACTTGTATAAGCAGATTTCATACAGAACCTTTTCAAAGACTAAAAGAAGAATCATATTTCAAAGTTCTCTAACTTCACTTTCAGATATATTGCTCATGTTCTGTCACTCACAAACTCAATTGCTGCAATTGTCATGCAAGTGAGAGGTTTAGCTTGCTATAAAGCCAGGTTTAATCCACTACCAGTACTTTCTACATAAAACAATGCCTGAACGAAGTCAGAAACATGCAAGCTGTAATCCATTCGTTTGATGTATTTGAGCTTTTGATTTTGCTATTTCATTAGGGACTTTCAGTTTTGAATTTTTACTCGGAAGTTTAGTATTTTTGTGATTTTACTTTTCACATATTAATGAGTAGTTTTAACTAATATATATCCTAGGAAAATGGAGGATTCTACCGAAAGTAGAAGGTCTGCTTGATATAATGATCTTTCCCTCGATATAGATACAGGTGGACGATTTTCAAATAGAATCTATGACTAACCTGATGTTTTCCAATTCCTTTTACAAAACTTTTGAATTTTTTAAATACTAAGGCTTTTCTACCTCAGGAATAGATTACCTTAGCTGTATTTGGCAAAACTTTTAGGAATTTTGACCCTCAATGCTCTTCAACTTCGTACTTTATTTGGCATTTTTAACTTTTTGGATTCGAACGTCACTGATGAGTCTTTTGTAGACGAAATGTGCGTCTGGTGTAAATACAAAATTTTATCCTGATATCTATGAAGAGTTAATCTACAACCACTGAGTCGGTGCCACTGCTGGTGGAGTTTTAAAGCCCCGAGTGTATCACCAGCCCAGTAGACAACACTTCTTTCAACTATCATGCATTGATATGGTCATTAAAAAAATAATACTGTAAACAACACTTTGGAATTTTTTGAAATATTAAGCCTCCCCTTCCTCAGGAACGATTACCTTAGCTGTATTTAGAAAAACATTTATGAATTTTGGTTCTCAATGCTCTTCAACTTAGTACTTTTTTTTGACTTTTTGACTTTTTTGGATTCGAGCGTCACTGATAAGTCTTTTGTAGACGAAACGCGAGTCTGGCGTAAATACAAAATTTAATCCTGGTATCTATGATGAGTTTATTGATTAAGATTATAATACAATGTTTGCCGCTGTGCCCCTGTTTTTTGACATTTTTACCTTTTATGTCTAATTCTATTGTTCACACATCGTTGTCAAATATAATGGAATTTTATTCGACTGTCATACAAGCAAGAGGTTTAGCGCTATAAAACTAGGTTCAATCTTCCATTTTCTACATAAGAAAATGACTGTACCAAGTCGGGAATATGATAATTGTGAATTGTTATTAATTTGTACAACTTTTAGAGCTTTTGATTTTGCCATATGTTTAGTTAGTAGTTATCAAAAGTACCAGGATTATAATTTTATACGTCAGACGCGCGTTTCGTCTACATAAGACTCATCAGAGACGCTCAGATCAAAACAGTTAAAAAGCCAAACAAATACAAAGTTGACTTTCCATTTTGAATTTTCCTCAGAGTTCAGTGTTTTTGTGATTTTTCTTTTTACAGCAGTAACATAACCCTCTGTCTTATTTATATTTAAATAGCTCAGTAAATTTATTCACTTGTGCAAGTTTACACTATTCAGACTTCATCAACAGGGATATGCTCTTAACATATAAAAAATCTCAAACATACCAAAAAAGAACGACTAAAATCGACACTGCATAAGTTTTACACTACCATGACGACGAGTAGGTATCTCAAATTCCTCGCGACATGTGTTTGCGGTCTTATATATATCATTTGATACCAGCATAGTCATCCGATCTGTAATTGTAACCGATTGTGAAATTGTGGTCGAGTGAGAACTCGCATGGCGGGTGATGCAATTATAGCAGACATTACCCGTGTTGACGCCCCCGCCCCCGCTCATTTTGAAGGTTATGCGATTCCACCAGATTTAATTTGTTACCTTATTTTGTCTATTCCAAACCAATTTACGATATCTGAACATCGGTTAACATTTTTAAACATTGCTGTATAAGCGGGGTTTTTTCTTAAACTGTCCTCTTCCAGTCAGAAATATGGTAGTTATTATCAAATAGTTCGTGTCAATGTATGTTGGCGTTTGTTTGTGTTACACTTCAGTGTTGTTCATTGTGTTCCTCTTATATTTGATGTGTTTTCCTCGGTTTTAGTTTGTAGCCCGGATTTGGTTTCTTTCAATTGATTAATGACTTTTGAATTATACTACTGTTGCCTTCATAAACTACCTTAACTTTTTAACCTTTACCTAACAAATGTAAACGGCAAACATCATAACAAGTAGGCACATTAGTTTACCTCAAACACAATAATTTGATCAGACAACCGAGCTTTTGATGAAATTGCTACAAAGATCAGCCAAGTTTAAATTCTTCACTGTTTTATCGAAATAACATATGATTGACGTATGATTTGTTCCTGGAAAGATCACGTGATCAGACATTCCTTCATTTAATTGGTTGCTTTGCCTGTTGAAATCAACTGCTCCATCCTTGATAAGATTGATGTCTCTCTCAGCTGTCACAATTAAGAATGGCGGTATATATTCGGTATTCTCTATCAAACTTTGAGATGGACATCGTTTCAACCATCCGTCTGGTTTATTTCCAAATGTTGGATGGAGGTAGAGTGGTCTTGTGAATGTTGTATTCATGAGACTTATCTGCAGAACTGCTGAGATCGTGATAACTCCCTGCAAAAGAAAATTAGGAAATAACAAGCATCTGATATTAGTGGTGTACCGAGTCGTTGGATAGATAAACATAACAAAGGGAAATTAACATACAAACAATCATTTGATATTAAGAGAATTGTGCTAATAGTGTGATGGATTTTAATAATAAGTTTTATACCCTACACCTTTTCTTTCTAATCAAAGTCAGTGTTTTAATATTTTCTGTTGACAAAAGAACAGCAAGTTTCTGAAATCCAAATGTATCCTCCATTTTCAGGGGACTTTTTGCTATCTGTGTTTGACATATTTCCTAGTGTTAATTCCAAATTCTTAATATAAGTCATTTTTATTTATATCTATGACGAGAAATCAATTTTGTGAGCAAACATAACTGCTGGCGGACCAATGTAACTAGAAATTGAATAAACACTTTCCAAAGGTATTGCGAAGCTGGACCTCGGCTGTCATCCGACATTTTCGTTTGTCAATAATTGATACTATTACTATGTTAATAACACTGATAAAAAAGTACCCGAAACTGACATCATGATGCTTTATTTTTTTATATATATATAAACGTATTTGTCAGGTGAAGATATTTTGTTTTTCAACAGCAGACGATTGTCATTCATATGGATAGCAATTAAATTCCTCTTCTTATGATTCGCTCTTTTATTTTTATTGATATACGGCAAAGAGGCGATTAAAAAAAGGTTCTTAACATGCTTAAGGTACAAAAATTTCAGCAAAAAATCAAACATTTGTTTTTTCATTACAAATTTTATTTTTTACACTATTAGTTATTACTTTATGATATTGTACAAAAACAACCAATAAAATCGATTCGGTTTGGCCCCAGATGAATTAAAATTTTTTTATATCATTGGAAAAGCTCCAAATTATCTCCCTTTGATGTAAAAATGCCATTTTTTGTCATTAAAAATGAAATATTTTTTTAACTCATCGGTGACCTATACTTTTTATCACTGTTTCCAAATTAGCTGTACATAACCTAAATAATTGTAGAATTTAAGCAATTTTTGTAATTTAGTTATTTATTTCGATATTGCCTCTATTTCTCCTATTAATACAGCAGAAAAAATTGTCATTAACAAAAATGTATGCTTTTTTCGGAGGCAGATCGTGAGTTTAAATTAACGATGGCCCCATTTTTTTATTTCATTTTTCTATTAAGTATATGATAAAGTTCATTTGTGAAAAAATATAGCGAAATCCTATATAAAAAACTAAATTTTGATTTATACCCGCGAGCCCCCTTAAACTACAATTTCGCTATAAAGATGATGTCTTCTCAACGAATAACACCAGTTGGTGACTCTATTGATTCATCTATCCGATTGCACTTGAAATATAGGTATGCCACAACCACAAATGCACTTGAGTATATTCCATATATTGACCATTATTTCGAATCTGACAGTGAGGGTCGGAAGGAAATGAAACTTTACAACAAATAAGTTGATTCTATGAAGTTCCCTTATCTGAATTCTCAATATCTCTGTTGCTTTTTTCCAGCAGCGACGACATGTGGAGTATATATCTCTCATTTTAATCTACATTCAAAGGCTTGAGTGTTATGCATTTTATGCGTTGCGTCCTATGTTGCTGGTTGCTGCTTACAAGACATCTATTGAACCAAAGATTCCAAATAGTGACTACATCATAATTTGGTTGACCATTATCAGGTTTTGGAATATCTTTTTCACAGATGACAAAGTTCTTGAACTCGTAAAGTCACATTCTGACCTCTATTTCTAAAATATGACATCCTAGAATTCGATTGATCACCAAATTTGTATTTGTTGTGAGAAACACATGTGCTACTAGTTGGATAGGAACTGATTACCTTTCCTACGCATCTAAGACCACCATAGCTTTTGGTGAATTGCATGTTCAATTGGAAGCGTGATGTAATTGTGGACTGTTGTTTGTCTTATGTTACTTTTTTTTGCAAGGTTATTGTGTTTTCTTCAGCGTAATTTGCATGTTCAGCCTTTTTGGAAACGTCCCATTCCAGTTGACCCTCAGTGTCAATTGCTAAATGTTACTTGAACTAATATCTGTTGTGCTCTTTAATTCAATATTAACCCTCAAAGTCTGTAAAGCTGAACAAGCAGATTAACCATTTAATAATGGACTTTCCGTTTTAAATTTTCCTTCTGTCTTTTTGTTATTTTTCTATTTTAATGGTTTTTCCCCCAAGGAACTTCATGAAACAAGTCGGAAGGGAACACAGTTGAATTCCATAGCAATGTCGATTAGTTCTTGAAAAAAACACACGTTCTCCGTACATGAAATGTAAGTTCGCAATGTAAAAATGAAAGATCTTGCTGATATCAGTTTTACGGGGCTTTTATTTGTATCAGAGAGATATGTTCGTATGATGTATCCCTTCCTTTAAGGTATGTTATGCATTTGAGAGGATTGTGTTCTGTTTTTGTCTTGTTTTCTTTTGGTGGTAGTGCTGTCTTTTATGACTTTTCTGTTATTTCCCCCAGTATCTTCTCAGGTCTGTTCTATGTTCCGGGGCACATATGATAGAGGGTTGCTGTTCACAAGGAAGCTGTTAAACCAAGAGTTCCAAATGGTGAAGATGAAATCATCCCTTCGTAAAGTTTACGGCCGCCATCACCAGTTTGTTGACCGGTTTAGAATATCCGTTTTACAGATGATAGCGGATATGTTCGGTATGTCGTAACTAAATTCCGTTTCCTTTTCACGAATGTTACCTACCGTATTAGACTATTTACCAGGTATGTAATAAGACGAGCAACACGACGAGTGCCAAATGTGAATGCTTACGCTTCCGGAGCACCTGAGATAACTCCAAGTTTTTGGTGGGGGTTGTGTTGCTTAGTCTTTAGTTTCCTTTGTTGTGTCTTGTGTACTATTAAATTGTCTGTTATTCTTTTTCGTTTTTAACCATGGCGTTGTAAGTTTATTTTCGATCTATGAGTTTGAATGCTCCTCTGGCATGTCTGGTATTTTTCGCCAATCTTCGAAATTTATTAGACGTGAGTAGGTAAACCATTGCTTATTTCCAGGAACAGGATTGTTTTCTCGTGAACATCCAATCTGTATCCTGTATTAAAAATTCATGGTTTCTTGGATACTACCCAATAAATTCATTACTGTTAGCAATATCAAAAATGCTTAATCCTAAATACCTTTATATCTGCTTTTGAAATCCCCTGCTTTGTAAAGTTATCGTCATGGAGAGCCGCAATAGAGCATAGATGACCTCCGGCAGAATGACCCATCAGGAACACGTCTGTAGGGTTAAATTTTCTCGTCTGATTACCAATGTTCTGAATTTTCTTTATACATTTAATCACAGCTTCAACTTGTTGATCAAGGTTAAGATGCTGAACTTGAAGGTTCGTGTTTAATAAAATAAATTGACCAATTAAAAATGTAACTATAGTCGCCAGATAAAGAAAATGCTCTTTTTGCCCTGACAATGTGAACACTATTAACACTGTCCAAATAAGAACAACTTGGAACCGAGATAATTTATGATATCTATACTGGATGCTAATAATTGTCAATATAAACATATTCGTTACGAATGCTACCGCTAAACCCATCGTACTTGGTTGCATCGGTCCAACGAAGAATTTCCATGACAGAATACTTCCAACGGGCCATAAAATAGCAGCCAAGAATCCGAATGATACGACTAATACTGCTAAGGAAGAAATGTATGAGGTAGCTAGTTCAAACAGTAACCAAGCTGTTGACAATTTAGTCAATGGATAAGACATAACCGCACATGCAATTCCTCTACGTGCTAAAGCCTTTCCAACATTTCCATATAGCCCAAAGATGCCATAAATAATGGCAGCCAGTAAGTTTATATCGCGACTCAGATAATATTTCCATGCAGCTTTGTCCCCACGTCTCCATCCACCCCCATGAACAAACAGCACCACAGGAACATCTTGATGTTCTCTGACAATTTCTGGGGTATATAGGTCAACTACAGATTTTCTTTCGTCATTGAAATGGCAGTCCCGTCTTTGCTTATCGTATAGAATATCGTACTCCACTGAATAATCACATGCACCAACATCCATTGCTCTACATACTATTTTACACTATATGAACTATTTAGAAATCTGTCATAAAAAGAATTTATCAGGTAAACATGAAAACACGTGGTAAATATACGTGTATATTATTATGCCACGGGACGGTCCAGACAGAATGACACATGTGACGTATCATTGAATAAA
Source organism: Mytilus edulis (assembly GCF_963676685.1). Lineage (NCBI taxonomy): Eukaryota > Metazoa > Mollusca > Bivalvia > Mytilida > Mytilidae > Mytilus > Mytilus edulis. The sequence goes on from NC_092344.1 coordinate 22,773,246, forward strand.
TAAAAGTCACAGTTTCATATGTATGACCTAGAAAATATTTTTAGAAAAGAGGTCAAAATTTAGATTACAAATAACTTTATCCATATTTAAATTATTGATTCAACAAAGTCTCGTATTTGAATTTTTAAAAGAATTTTATTTTATGCAAAAAGTTGCTATACATTTTGAGTTTAATAATAGCTAAAAGATTTACTCTTCAATCTTATTACAATTGTGTTGTTTTCTCCATATATATCCGAAACTATGTCATATGAAATTAAATCAGATTTATTTTTAGAAGAGGGAAGTTTAAATATATAGCTTTTGAAATAATAACACCACATGCACCATGGAAATTATTGCCGATAAGTATGGTGTAAATGATTTTCATAAACATCAAATACAGCAGGCGATGGACGAACTGAATCGTGTAAAAGTAACTGGAAACATGAAGTTTGTACAGGCAAAGAAAGCCATATTAAAACAGAAAGAATCGTTAAAAAGAAAGATAGATGAAAGCGCAGATGAACTTATCGACGTTTTAAACGTTAAATGGACAAATTTTCAAGGTGACCTATCTGAAAATATTGAGAAGCTCAAAGACAATAGTGAACATAACTGTACAGAAGGAGCAGCATGTTTTCAGCAAGATGAGGAACCAAATTCATCTTTGAACGAACTTGCAAAATTAAATCTGAATCAAATTTGTGTTCCAAAGTTTACACCTGTAAAGGAAATAAAAAACAATTTTGGAATAATAGAAGACGTGTATATTGACTACGAAGATAAATATAAAACTAAATTCAAAATACGAAGGCATTACAACACAGGACTGTCTTATATTAACCACATAGCTGTGTGTTCTGACGATTCATTATGGCTCTGCGATACCGTTGACTCAACTGGCATACATAGAATAGATTTTGAAGGAAGTGACCGTAAAAGCGTAGCTAGATTTTTTACAAATGAATTAAAAATAAATGGTATAGCTGTTTTGCCGAATGACGATCTCCTGGTTGCAACTGATGGTTCCGTTATCAAACGTGTGGATTTTAAAACTGGAGACGTGTCAGACACAAACTACAACGTAAGCCCGTTACAAACAAGAGCAGTTTACATTACGCCTATTGGACATGTTCTTGTGGCAGCAATGACGTATGGGACAGCCTTCAAATTTCCTGTTTTGCCGGGACATCGGGTCGTATATGTATTTGACAAACAAGGCGAAAAACTTGCCATGTACGAGTATGATAAGTTCGGAGCCCCTTTATTCAAAATGCCGGACTCCCTCACCAGTACAAATAATGGAAATATTAGTATAGCAGATTTTAATGCAGCTGGGGGTAAAGGAAGGGTAATAGTGATTAATGAAGCAGGGAGCGTTCTAAATGTCTATTCAGGACATCCCGATGTTAGTAAAAAGTTATTAACACCAGTCGGGCTTACAACAACTGAGATGGACACCATTATAGTTTCTGATATGAATAGTCATACTCTGCATATTTTAAATGATATCGGACAGTTATTGACTTACGTAAATACAATGGAAGCCAGATTCCCATACTGTACAACATTTAACACATATGGGAAATTGTATCTCGGATGTTCAGCACCCATAGGACAGTCCGACAAAATCAAACTGTATGAAATAGATTTGTCTAGTTATAAAAAGTGTAAAAGGGAAAATAGACCTTCTGGGTTACCGGACGAACACCAATTAGTATGGAAAGCCAACGGGGTCATAATTCTTAATTCGTAACTTGTAGTTGTGTAATTTCATAATTCGTAATGCGTAAATTGTCAGTTTGTAACTTGTATATTTGTAATTTCAAAATTGTTAATTCGTAAATTGTCAATTTGTAACTTGTAACTGTGTGATTTCAAAACTCTTTATCGGTAAATTGTCAATTTGTATATTTATGTTTTGTAACTTGTAACTTGTCGATTCGTGAAATGTCGATGTGTGAAATGTCAAAGTGTTAAATGTTGTCGTTGACTTATGCTATAAACGATCATTATGACGACAGATGACGCTCGGTACATTTGCGAACTTGTACGACTTTTGCAATAAAAAAATTGTTGTAATATTCTTTGCATGGTACCTATGACGTATTAGAGAAAAATGAAGCAACAAAACAGCTGTTTTATTGCCGTTCTGATACAATGTAAACAAACCCACCAGCACAGAATCAGGACCCATCAGCACCCGCCAGGACCGAATCACCAGCACAGAACGTTCTCTCGCAGGACAACCATACCCACCGTGACATTTAACACTTCGACATTTCACACATCGACATTTCACGAATCTACAAGTTACAAAACATCAATATACAAATTGACAATTTACCGATAAAGAATTTTGAAATCCCACAGTTACAAGATACAAATTGACAATTTACGAATTAACGATTTTGAAATTACAAATATACAAGTTACAAACTGACGATTTACGCAATACGAATTATGAAATTACACAACTACAAGTTACAAATTGACAAGTTACGAATTAAAGAATTTTGACCCCGTTGGCTAACCATATATACGCCACTCCTTGTTGTGATCAGCATATACGCCACTCTTTGGTCACAAATATTTACGCAGGACAGACAATGGTGAATTGAACAGACGGACAGCACTATACTATCATTATTCAGAATAAAGAATAATTTGCACACATGATATTCATGATATTGAATTCTTTGTAATACTATTTCAATTAATTATTGAAAACCTCGAAGAGTATACATATTAAATTATTGATCATTTGAAGTTAAAATATTCTAAACAAACTTATTTTGTTAATAAGGAAAACATAACATAACATAAGATGTCTAAAATTTGAACAAAGCAATGTACTAAGATATTATATATTTATTATTTAAGCTACTAAAGTAATTCATTATACAGGCAAAGTTGACCTTAGATGATTTTTATACGACCGCAAAAATTTTAATTTTTCGTCGTATATTGCTATCACGTTGGCGTCGTCGTCGTCGTCGTCGTCGTCGTCCGAATACTTTTAGTTTTCGCACTCTAACTTTAGTAAAAGTGAATTGAAATCAATGAAATTTTAACACAAGGTTTATGACCACAAAAGGAAGGTTGGGATTGATTTTGGGAGTTTTGGTCCCAACATTTTAGGAATTAGGGGCCAAAAAGGGCCCAAATAAGCATTTTCTTGGTTTTCGCACTATAACTTTAGTTTAAGTGAATAGAAATCTATGAAATTTTGACACAAGGTTTATGACCACAAAAGGAAGGTTGGGATTGATTTTGGGAGTTTTGGTTCCTACAGTTTAGGAATTAGAGGCCAAAAAAGGGCACAAATAAGCATTATTCTTGGTTTTCGCACAATAACTTTAGTATAAGTAAATAGAAATCTATGAAATTTAAACACAAGGTTTATGACCATAAAGGGAAGGTTGGGTTTGATTTTGGGAGTTTTGGTCCCATCTGTTTAGGAATAAGGGGCCCAAAGGGTCCAAAATTGAACTTTGTTTGATTTCATCAAAAATTGAATAATTGGGGTTCTTTGATATGCCGAATCTAACTGTGTATGTAGATTCTTAATTTTTGGTCCTGTTTTCAAATTGGTCTACATTAAGGTCCAAAGGGTCCAAAATTAAAGTTTGATTTTAACAAAAATTGAATTCTTGGGCTTTTTTTATATGCTGAATCTAAACATGTACTTAGATTTTTGATTATGGGCCCAGTTTTCAAGTTGGTTCAAATCAGGATCCAAAATTATTATAATAAGTTTTGTGCAATAGCAAGAAATTTTCAATTGCACAGTATTCAGCAATAGCAAGAAATCTTCAATTGCACAGTATTGTGCAATAGCAAATATTTTCAATTACTCAGTATTGCGCAATAGCAAGAAATATCTAATTGCAATTTCAATTGGAATTATCTTTCTTTGTCCAGAATAGTAGTTGAATCAACTTAAATCTTTGTTTTATACAATACAGATATATAATTAATATTTCAATTGGAGTTATCTTTCTTTGTCCAGAATAGTAGTTGAATCAACTTAAATCATTGTTTTATACAATATACAATGTATATTCACTTTTTCTACCAACTGATAAATTAAAACAATCTTTACCATTCAGTGATAACAAGCACTTTATTTTACATTTTAATATTTTATGATGTGTTTAAATGAGTAGTTATTGTTGCAAACTCCATTAGTAATTTGAATTGAGATCAGTTTTGGAAAAAGGGAAAGGGGGATGTGAAAACTTGTTAAATTTTTCTCATTTCAGATTTCATAAATAAAAAGAAAATTTCTTCAAACATTTTTTTGAGAGGATTAATATTCAACGGCATAGTCAATTTCTCAAAGGCAAAAAAAATATTTTAAGTTCATTAGACCACATTCATTCTGTGTCAGAAACCTATGCTGTGTCAACTATTTAATCACAATCCAAATTTAGAGCTGAATCCAGCTTGAATGTTGTGTCCATACTTGCCCCAACCGTTCAGGGTTCAACCTCTGCGGTCGTATAAACCGTATATGCAGTAATATAAACACATTATTACACGAAGAGTTACAGGTCTTGCGCCTAAATAAATTATTTATTTCTTTTTTTTATTGTAAATTGTATAAGTTGCAGCCTCCGTGTCATTGTTTCAATTCATATTGATATAAGTTTTAAACAACACGTACTCTTTTTTACCAAAAGATTTCGAAAACCAAGTTCTTATTAGGATCGATTTTCTGCCAACTTTCTATAATAACTTTAGCGGATTATGTTTTTTTGTAAAACGAAAACGAAAACATCTTAAAACAATCTATTTGAATTGAGATCAGTTTTGGAAAAAGGGAAAGGGGGATGTGAAAACAAAAGGGGGTGGGGGGTTAAATTTTTCTCATTTCAGATTTCATAAATAAAAAGAAAATTTCTTCAAACATTTTTTTGAGAGGATTAATATTCAACGGCATAGTCAATTTCTCAAAGGCAAAAAAAATATTTTAAGTTCATTAGACCACATTCATTCTGTGTCAGAAACCTATGCTGTGTCAACTATTTAATCACAATCCAAATTTAGAGCTGAATCCAGCTTGAATGTTGTGTCCATACTTGCCCCAACCGTTCAGGGTTCAACCTCTGCGGTCGTATAAAGCTGCGCCCTGCGGAGCATCTGGTTGCTTTTATGTTTATGTCTTTTTTGGTTAAATAGCACCCCACGTATACAGGTATTTTTTATATCCATCCTTGTACATATTTGGTTTGAGGATACCTATTGACCCTGCTGACTTGATTTTGTTAGGGTAACGCGTTTTTATGCCCCCGCCGTAGCGGAGGGGGCATTAAGTTTTACCCTTGTCCAACATACGTCCCATGCACAGTTTGTTTCCGTTCTCTACTTTATATTGCCTCAACCAATTGGTATGAAACTTATACACAATGCTTGTTACCACTAAATACAGACCCGGTTTGAATTTTGGTGACGTCACTTTTACCATTTTAGAGTAATGCCCTTTGACAAATGGAAAAATTGCTAAATTTTTCGTTTCCGTTCTCTTATTTTTCAACACTACACACACATTAACCTAAGACAGCGATATAGTCCCAAGAGTTCTGCTCGAAGTTTGATACGGTGTGTGATATTGAAAAAGCCATATCACATACACTTTATTATAAATACAGATTTTTCGAGTGAAATAACAGCATACAGATAAAGTTTTTGTTAAGTCTTTATATCGATAGGTTATTGTTGTCCAGTGGCACGTATTTGATAATATTTCAGTAGGAGAAAAACATTATCACTCAGTAACTACAAAAGGTTAGTCCTGGTAAAGGGTCGATTGGGAGTAGGGGCGATAAATTTGGAATGTCACTTAAAAATGAGGATATAGTGGGATAGATTTCTGGTCGCAAAACTTCTCGCCCTAAGTATTGTGAAACCGTATATGCAGTAATATAAACACATTATTACACGAAGAGTTACAGGTCTTGCGCCTAAATAAATTATTTATTTCTTTTTTTTATTGTAAATTGTATAAGTTGCAGCCTCCGTGTCATTGTTTCAATTCATATTGATATAAGTTTTAAACAACACGTACTCTTTTTTACCAAAAGATTTCGAAAACCAAGTTCTTATTAGGATCGATTTTCTGCCAACTTTCTATAATAACTTTAGCGGATTATGTTTTTTTGTAAAACGAAAACGAAAACATCTTAAAACAATCTATATATTTAATCCATAAACATAACAATGATTAAAATAATCAGCTGTATATAACATTCAAGATTTGAAAAGAAATTGTAAACATTCAACTAAAAAAATCCCCCTAAACGTATGCCAGTAGGAGACCATATTCGATTTGAAAACGGCCAAGATAAGAAAAAAATTCAATATAGACAAATTGGATTTTAAATCAAATTAAGTACAATTGTATCTAAGTTGATGTCGCCTATTACAATACAAAGAAAGTAGCGTGAAAGTAGAAGAACAATTAAATATTTATGAACTGGATAAGAATAACGTGTTAACAATTATCTATTATTCTTTTTTATGGATCAGCTTTTATGAAACTTATGATGAGTGATTTTATTTCAGAAATAATTAAACATTATGTCATAACGACATTTTGAACTTCCTTTGGATATGTGTTATAACTCTGTTTAAAAAACTTTGAAATTGGTATAAACAATGCTATTTTAATTACTCCTTATTCTTTACCATTTATTCCGTTAGAATCAAATACTGTAATATTGTATGCTACTAGATTGAAGGATGTAATATCAGCAGTTGCTGACGTAAATTTTTAAGCTTGCTTTGAGTACCTAACATTCTTCCATTTGTATTTTTGTCCATCTGATGAGCTAAGCATTTTTCAACTGATTTTTATAGTTCGTTCTTATGTTGTACTGTTATACCACTGTCCCAGGTTAGGGGAGGGTTGGGATCCCATTAACATGTTTAACTCCGCCACATTATTTATGTATGTGCCTGTCCGAAGTCAGGAGCCTGTAATTCAGTGGTTGTCGTTTGTGTATGTGTTAGTTATTTGTTTTTCGTGCATTTTTTTAGTTTTCTCGTTTGAATTGTTTTACATTGTCATATCGGGGCCTTTTATAGCTGACTGTGCGATATGGGCTTTGCTCATTGTTGAAGGCCGTACGGTGACCTATAGTTGTTAATGTCTGTGTCATTTTGGTCTCTTGTGGACAGTTGTATCATTGGAAATCATACCACATCTTCTTTTTCATATTAGCACAGTTTTACCTATTGTGCTTTTGTTGTTCTTACTGTTTTTGTCCTAAACTAGCTGGGTTTTTTTTCTGAACCAAACAGAGATCTATACATTACAAAAGTATCGCCTGCTTTACGGACTATAATTGATTAATGGGTGATAGTATTGAAGATACAGTTGGACTAAACTCAACATCATCAATTATCCATGATAATGGGGACAAGGTCAGATAAACCATACCACACGGACATGTACACCATTTACAATCGTTCTCTACACTATGCATATAGAATTGGCCTATTGCTTATAGTATACGAGAAACAAACCAAAACCTGAAAGCTTTATATTGACAAATTGACCATGAATATGAGGTCAAGGGCATTTAATGTATGACAGACATGTACACCTTACAATCATTCCATGCATCAAATATGGTTGACCTATAGTTTTTAATGTCTGTGTCATTTTGGTCTCTTGTGGACAGTTGTCTCACTGGCAATCATACCACATCTTCTTTTTTATATTGACCTATTACTCAAAGTATCTAATAAACATATTAAACTGGGAAAACTTAATATTGACCTATAAACCATGAAAAAGATGTCAAGTTCAGATGAAAGATGCCAAACAGGCATGTTCCCCTTACAATCATTTCATGCCTCAAATATAGTTGACCTACTACTTATAGGATTCGAGAAAGGGGCATAATCACGTAACTTTAACCTTGCTCACTTATCCATGAACTGAGGTTGAGATCATGTGAACCCTGTCTGACAGAAATGTAAACTTTGAATCCATATCCCAAATATAGTTATCCTATCAATTAAATACTAGTAAGAAAGAACTTCATATGATAAAAAACGACATATTCTTTAATCAGTCGCTAAAGAATGTAAATGAGGTCAAAACAATAGACATATGACAGAAGGAATGTATACACGGTACGAAGCCTTTATGTGGTTTTCTCTCTGTATACAAATAGAAAATATTGCATCCTCCTACTAATTGTAATCCTTAAATCTTGCTTTCTGAGGTGAAAGTCGCAGGCGAGAAAAAAACCTAGTTCAACTCCATCACATGTTTTAATTTGTCTGTTCCCTAAGAGAGGAAACAGGTCAATTGTTGTCTTTATATATAGTCTTATGATAGATTGTTGTCTTTATATATATAGTCTTATGATAGATTGGTGTCTTTATATATAGTCTTATGATAGATTGGTGTCTTTATATATAGTCTTATGATAGATTGGTGTCTTTATATATAGTCTTATGATAGATTGGTTTGTTGTCTTTATATATAGTCTTATGATAGATTGGTTTGTTGTCTTTATATATAGTCTTATGATAGATTGGTTTGTTGTCTTTATATATAGTCTTATGATAGATTGGTTTGTTGTCTTTATATATAGTCTTATGATAGATTGGTTTGCGAAACTTCCAGTGCCAAATTATATCTTGCTGGTTTTTTTTCCTTTAGTGAAATTGGTATTACAGCAGACCTTTGAATTTATGCTTTGATAAGTATCTTTGCAATTAATGTTTTGCTGTTGATGTCAGCATAATTTAGAAAAGCAGCTTCCAAGTGACGAGTGTCGTTGTTTTGGTTTAATCTTGACTGAATTTTATCAAGTGAATTCCTTTTAAATAATGCAATAAAAGCTTATTTCCAGTCAAAAATATCTGAAATCTTCTATCAAGATTTAAATTTCAAGATAATGAGGAATTTAAGCGTGTCTCTTTAGCACCAAAAAGTTGAAAACAGTATGCAAATGTATTTAAACTGTAATCACGACTAAACAAAGCCTTTTGTGATTAATTTATCAATATAGAAAACAATTGCAACAAATAAAATGCAAAATAGAAATGTATACACAGATAACATTGATTTAAATGTAGCATATGTCATACGAAAACAATCGTAATTTTATATTCGCTGTAAAAAGCAAATGTTTTGTATCGTGTTCTTCATTATAAGCAGTGATTGACCCAGGACATTTCCATCTAAACATACAGGTCACTTTATACACAAAGAAACAAAATCAATCTGGGTGTATTCTTTACGTGTATGTTGAAAATGACTATTGTCGCTTTAAAGTTGTACTTAAGTTGTTGTCACCTGTTACCATGGTTATTGTTATGTTTCAATTGTTGGTAATTCTGTTGAAGTACTAGAACTGACAGTAAAAGATGATGGAAATTTCTTACTTTTCTCTTTTCGCCAATCTGGCTGATACTGATCGCAATATATTTTGAATAATGTCGTCATGTCTGGGACAACCAAGGACTTGCTTCTTTTATTTAGCGCCAACAATTTTGCCGTTGAAGGATGCAGTCGTTTTGCGCGATGAGATCTGAGAGAGTGTGGTCGATGCACCATTTCGTAATCTTCTATTTCGCGCATGAGCATTCGACGAGCATCTCTACCTTGAATAAATGCTTCATCTGACAATCGGTCATTCAATGATGCCATGAACGTGTGCCCAAATCGGACAGGTGACGACATGGGTAAAGCAAGATGCTTCACGTGCTGGCAAGGAGGAACCAGGGGCTGGGAATACATTGTAGATTCTCTAGAAAAAGACAAAGCCGATAAAGTTGGAGCACTCGCAGAGACGGGATACCGTCTATGCTCAAAGCCTCTATTTATTTCTGCACTCTTTTGAACCCAATCTGAAGCATTTAAGTATACTTCGTTGTCTCTAAGTGTCGGACAAGCCCTGCCCTTTACCAGTAATTGATACGCAGACGCATAATGTCCATTTTTACAAGCTAACAACAAAGCCGTATAGCCAAGATTGTTGCGTGTATCAATATCTAATCCAAATTTGACAAAGCAGTCCGTAAGAGCTTGGACAACTTTAGGATTTTTGCTTGCTGTAGCATGATGTAGAGGTGTATCACCGTCGTTGTCTCCCTCGTTGATGTCTATTACATCTTCTCTAATTAAACACTGCACTATCAAGTGACGACCGTTCATACAGGCATAGCTCAAAGCCGTTCGGCCATATACGTCCCGTAAGTTCAGAAATGCTCCAGCTTGTATTAAAATCTTTGCCATTCTATACCCGTATTCTTCATCCACCATACATGCCAACATTAATGGAGTCCTCCCATTTAAGTCTTTACTGTCCATGTTTGAATTATGTTTAGCTACCAGTAACCGGACCTGATGAAGTCTACAGTCTAGCACGGCCTGGTGAAGAGCGGTTTTAACCAATCTCCTTGTCGCCGATGGCGGCGATATTTGTACTTGACTTGACATTGCACTCATCTAAAAAATAATGAAATAATGGAACAGAATTTCCAAGAAACCCTTATAAAACTCTGAAGGCATGTTTTATTTACCAAATGTCTATGAAAGGTGTATTATAATATGAAAACATGTATGACATTCATCGTATGTGCAGTAGTTTCATATGTTATCTTTCTTTTTTGGGAGTTTAATTTCCAGAGTAGACGGAACATATCCTTAAATAAGATAATGATAAAAATATTGTGACACGAAAAAAGGTAGAACGACTGATTCACGTCAAAGTTGAAAGGATTTTTTGTAAGGCGATACTATAAGAATTATTTCAGCAAAATCTTCAAATTTTAACCTGACAATTTGGTTTCAACGCTGACTACTTCCTTTCTCAGTAGCTCGAACTCTACGAAAGAAATTGCACTCTACCTTAGTTATACCGTGTTTCTGTCGTACTTTCAAATTTCAAGTCTCTTTCAGTTTCTTTACATGTCATAATATTTCAATTAAGGTTAACAACAGTATTGAAATTACTTCTGTAATGTATGGAGACTTCGGTTGTCCCGTGGGGTAGTTGTAAGATCTTTAACTGTTTGCGGTTTTCTTAAAACAGTGTCGTCATAAATAATGTTGTTTTTATGTAATCAATGAACAAATTACATGCATTTAGTGAAATATACAATAAACAATACAGAAAACTAACCTCCTATGAGTTAAATATTCAATCCTTTAAAAAATCAACAATACTTCTTTACTTCACGAAACATTGAATAACTTATGTGTTAATCCCATAACGGTTAATCTGCATATTTATAATCCAGTTTTATTAAATCTGTTATTAATTTCACATGGATTTGCAGTTAATACACATTGAATTGAATTGCAGTCTTCACTTCCGATTGGCTTGCGTTGCCATGGTCCTGAAACAAGAACCCCAGTGTCCAAATAAAGGTAAAGTTCGATTATAATTCCCCACTTGGACGATTTGTTCGAATATTGAATTTCTAACCTATGACTTGTTATTAAAAGACTGATCAGTTAACAAAGCAGATACAGTTCAAATGCAATGAAGTGATACTTAGCGTAGAAGAACAAGTTATAGATTATTTATATCGCGAACTGATAGCCCGTAAACTGTTTATAAAAGGACAACAGAATAAGGCAACATTGTGTCAAGAGGATTGTATCATTGTTAAGATAAAAAGCAGCTATTCACAAATCTTGCATGTAATTTAAATTTTAAGAAGTATATTATTATTTTTTTCACTGTGCAAATTGATTTAAATCTTTAACAAATTCAATCTACTTCAAACCACTTTAATATTTTGACGCGAAATTGAGATGTCAATGTTTATTTGGGTAATGGTTCGATTTGATTGTGTTTTTTTCGAATGTTTTTCTTTTGATAATGGACCATGCCATTTACTTATCAAACTTAATAAAACAATTTAATTTATTGTAATTATTTCGATATTGTTATGCTCAACTGCCACAGGGTCCTTCTGATAGGCCAATGATTAAATGGTATATTGTGATATTAAAATTTCCCTGTTTATGCTAACAGTTCGCCGACTCAAGCCGGGAGAATAAGGGGAGGATTTCTACCACCAACATATACTATTCAAACTACTGGACTTTCAAAAATTATTGATCTGAAGCGAACAACTCAACTAATAGTATCGGTGACTGCTCAACGTCGCGTTAGCGCACATACAGGCTCTAAAATGTATTAAAATAATCTATGCATATTTAAGAGTGGACATGCTTATATTTTCATCCTTCCAAAATAACTATCGTTACTAACGTGATATAATTCTCAGACACATTACCATGTAGTACGAGAGGCTACATGCCGCGGAAACACAAGCGTAACACTATACTAGTATCGCGAACTGTTCAGCTTGAACATCATAGTCAAGAGTTCATGAAGAGTTTAGTGTCAAAGATAGAGAAATTAATACCGACCAAATATATTCGACCAATTAAATTATAGACTGTGGTGTCCGTTAAACAAGCAAATATTCGCATGAATTCGTCGCAAGCGAGACAAAAATCAATTCTTTAACAAAAGTGAGACAAACAAATTAAACGAAATGAAAATGGACAATTTATTCAGTCTGTCACAAATATTTAAACTGTGTACTTTAATTTACTTTAGAATTTAAATAGGAGACGATTTATAAAGCTTAATTGTTATGAAATGTCGTTAAAAGCAATTAAAAGCAATTAAAGGTATGTGGATATGGTTTATTCCCGATTGTCCCACTTTTTAAAATTTTAGAGTTCTGATTGTCCCACATGAAAAGTTCTGATTGTCCCACATTATTTTATGTAGTAAAATGTTCTTAGATAAACAAGGTAACTGTTGTTTGTTTTGCTAAATAAACAAGAATTAATTATTGCACATTTAATATTAATTTTTATAAAAGTATAAAAAAATGTTTTTTTAAGGTAGATGGGGTGTCTAAATTATAATACATAGAATTTAGATTATGCATGGAAAACCCAATTTTCTGCAATAAAGCGTAAACTACACCATATAATTTTGAGATAACATATGAGAAGATAGTTTTTATAGTATGCTTTCAGTTAAGAAAAAGAAAACATGGGGTCACCGAACCCGTTTTCTTGCTACATTATAAAATAGGTAAATTCCTAACACATTCTATTGTAAAAGTACCTTAATCTGAATTATCTGCCCTTACATTTGAGGTGCCTCCCCTTTTGTGGCAAAATTGGAAAAAAATTAATCAAACATAAGTTTTCTGTTTTTTGTAAAATACAACCATAAATATGATCATATTGAAATGAAAGTTCTCACACATGAATTACCTATACTCCTTTGAGTTGAGTTGAGATCTCACAAACATGTTTAACCCCGCCGCATTTTTGCGCCTGTCCCAAGTCAGGAGCCTCTGGCCTTTGTTAGTTTTGTATTATTTTAATTTTAGTTTCTTGTGTACTATTTTGGAATTAGTATGGCGTTCATTATCACTGAACTAGTATATATTTGTTTAGGGGCCAGCTGAAGGACGCCTCCGGGTGCGGGAATTTCTCACTACATTGAAGACCTGTTGGTGACCTTCTGCTGTTGTGTTTTTTTCTATGGTCGGGTTGTTATCTCTTTGACACATTCCCCATTTCCATTCTCAATTTTATCCTCTAAAAATTTGCACATTCTATTAAAGATCTAGACCTTGTTCTCTGGTATTTCCATATCCAAGATGGAGGAAGACACCCTATCTACCTTAAATCCCTCATTAGATTGATACACTTTTGATTAAAAAAATATAATATTTCTGATTTATGAAATAGATCTTTAAAGGTCTTGAATTAAACTTTTTTTCTGAACCTGATTTTTGGGTTTATATATGACTCTAGAAAATTAATTGGTGACGAAAATCATATGGTGGTGCACTTATTTTTGCTACAGTCATTTGAAAGTACTCAATTCTGATGATTTTCTCAGTTTTCATCAAATTTTATCCATTTTTGGGCTATTATCATAAAAAAAATCACAGTTTCACAATTAAACTTTATTTTTTTTTCATATTGTCAATAAAGATAGAGTGGACCAATCTGAATAGATCTAACTTCAAAAAAAAACTAGAAGTAGGTGTTAATATATGAAAGATGTGGTATGATTGTCAATGAGACAACTCTCCCAAAGAGACCAATTGACACAGAAATTAACAACTATAGGTCAGCATACGGCCTTCAACAATGAGCAAATCCCATACCACATAGCTACAAAAGGCCCCACAATGACTAATGTAAAACGAGAAAACTAATGGCATAATTCATGTACAAATTAATGAACGAAAAACAAATATGTTACACGGCAACAAACGACAACCACTGACTTACAGGCTCCTGGCTTGGGACATCACCACAACAAAGACACTAAGTACAGATCTGAGAGTACTCGCAGTACTGACTGCTAGTTCAAAGCCAATAAAAAATAATTAAAAAAAATTTATGCATCTTAGACCAAAAAAAAATGAAATTTTTTAAAAGACTTCATATTATAATATATGATACTTCAATTGTACCTACTATGAGCAAAATAAACTATGTAAATATTATTATTTGTTCTTATTTTGTTCATATTTTACAAGTTACATTGATTAGTAACCTTTGATTAACTGCAACACGCTATAAAAACAAATTAATCATTATAAAAACAGTTCCCAATTGTCCCACATTTAAACTTCCCAATTGTCCCACAAACATATTCCCAATTGTCCCACAAAATTTCATTACCTTTTTACCTGTAATTTCAAAAAGTGGGACAATCGGGAAGACACCGTGGATATTAGACTTGAACCTTTAATACATTAATTGGTGTTAATTTCATATATACTAGTATCAGCGGCGCACATTACGAGTGAAACGGAAACTTTTTTTTTTTAATTTCCTTAATTCACAAGATGGTGTTAATTTCAAATAAACTAGTATATCAGCGGCACACATTACGCGTGAAACGGAAACATTTTCCTTTTTAATTAATTTTCCTTAAATCACAAGATGGTGTTAATTTCAAATATATACTAGAATCAGCGGCACACATTACGCGTGAAATGACATTTTTTTTTAATTTCCTTAATTCACAAGATGGTGTTAATTACAAATAAACTAGTATCAGCGGCACACATAACGCGTGAAATGACATTTTTTTTTTAATTTCCTTAATTCACAAGATGGTGTTAATTACAAATATACTAGTTTCAGCGGCACACATTACGCGTGAAACGGAAACATTTTCTTTCTTAATTTCCTTAATTCACAAGATAATGTGAATTACAAATGTACTAGTATCAGCGGTACACATTACGCGTGAAATGGCAACATTTTTCTTTTTAATTTCCTTAATTCACAAAATTGATCGATTAATTTGAGAGAATAAAAGTTTGTGAAATCTATAAAGAAAATTATGACATTCTTCGATTATTACCGCCCATCATAAGTGCGAATGCCTTGGAATGATATAATATTCTGTTTAGTTATTTATTATTCATGCCATCTTTCAAAGTCAGGGTACTTGACATATCTTTATGAATTTGACTGTAACGCTACTTTAATATTGAGAAAGCGCTAAACGTTCGATCTCTTCTTCAAGCAGGAGTTGTGGAAGTTTTGAAAAAAAACCCATTTCAGTGCACCAACTATCTATATTTGAACCATCAGGGTAATAAACGCAATATTATTGGAAGTCAAAAAAGAAAACTATTGTTCAAAACTCCTCAAATTTTGATGTGCTTAAAAAAAATGAAACAAAAATTTAAATCACATTGATCAAAATTGCAGGAAAGTTCAATAAAATGACAATTTCTATACAGATTTACAACTTAAACACTCACCGTTTCAACATGCTTTCTAACCCCACTGTCGTTCAAGTAATACTAAATTTAGATAAATACTACATATGTGGTCGTAAACCGACTTTTAAATCTTTTCATCATTTGATTAAATAGAAGTGAAGTCAGTAAAATCCTAACAATTCAATAATTATACAAATCGTAACAGATTTATCTACTAAAGCACCGGGAGAGGGTCTACTAGAGATTTATAACAAAAGACAGTTATTCAATAATTTCATATCAAACCTAGGGAATCAATGTTTTTGAACTTGATAAACATTGCACGGATATTATATACAAAACTTCTACAATGATTTAATCGTTAATCAAGAGGAAAAAAAAACTTTAAAGAAAAGATATGATAGCAGAGGTGTCAATTCGGTGTAAAGTTATGACTTATTAAACTTCGCAAAATTATATAAGGATTACCTCCATATTAAATGATGTTATACAATTTTATTATCTCCCAAAAGAGAATTACCATTCATATCTGTTAAAATATTATTGTCATTAAGTCCATTTTTTCAACAACAACAAAAAGATGCCATCATTTTCAAAAAATCCATCAACTGCTATGACTTCTTTCACTATTTTCCTATCCATAGATTAAGAATCAGTATAATGGAAAAGATCGTACCTTTTTTCTCAAAACACCACTGTTATCTTTGATGAGTTATTTCACTTATTTGCCTCGTGATGCATAGGACAGGGAAAAGTTGTCATAACTCAACGTCTGTTTAACCGCTGTTTTCTCTAGTTTTCCCAATGTGAAACCTCTCTCTTTTATCTATGATTCTGCGGATCGGCGACACTTTGTTTATTCCGTCATCCTCTCTTTCTTTACAACTCAGGTGTCATTACATTACAACTTTTGTTAAATCTTCTGTCTGTCCGGTGCCCTTTCAAAATTTTCTTTTTCAGGATGGTCTCAATATCCTGGTAATATGCACATAGGGATCTTATCTTGTGTGGTTCTTCGTAAGTTATCTTGTTTGTCAAGTTATATTGAGAATTTCCCTTTAAAGCAGATAAAATGGAAGTTAGATAGCTGACTGTTGTCTATTGCGGACATTCTGTGCCGTTCAGTAGTACTGAAAAATCTTATTACTGAAAGTTGATCTTTTCAAAATATTTCTGTCTGTAAAAAGTCGGTATGCTTTTCTGTTTTTTGTCATGTTAAGCTCAATTGTCTTTGTTACTATGCCAGTGACGCTTCTTTTCATATAACTGTGTCTTCTGTCAAACAGGAATGATGTTCTCCCATATTGCTTTTAAAAACAGCTTGATAAAAAAGACAACAGTAGTATACCACTGTTCTAAAGATGTCTGTTGTAAGTTCATTGTCAGCTTAGAAAATATTTTTCTCGTTCTTTCCTGTTGAGGACTTTTTGAAAATTTTCTTTCCGTCTTGCCTGTTTTTCTTTTTCAGAGGTTCACGTGTTGTAACCGGTAGTAAATACGTTCAACATTTTGTCTGTGCATTTTAAATTTTTGAACACGTGGTGAAACCGTATGTAATTTATCCCTTTACTTACAACATAATGTCTTGGATTTCAATCTCTGATCTGTCGATCGAAGGCACATTTCTTTGTCAGCTATAAGTGTTAAATCAGATAATTTCACGTCAGGTAAACAAGATTTTAAACATCTGCATTTCCTTTAAAAAAGAAGACAGCAGTTACAGTAATATATTTGACGTCATTGACTTTCCTTCCAAGGTTTGTTTTTTAATCCATCAGAGATTGAATTTTATTTCTAGAGTTTGGTTTAAAGATAACTTTCGTTCTATTTAAAACCGGTGGTGTACTCAGGTGCTTTGGATTTCCCGGTTCAAATTAGACACCTGTCGTGTAACTGTTGCTTTTTGCAGCAAGCAAATATACGACGAAAAGTCGCATTCTGTAATGTCACAATTAAGGAAAGAAGAAAGCAACGTGGTTGCGTCAAGTGGGATCTATATATGAAGAAACCTACCATAATTCATTTTATCTCCTACTAATTCCTAACCAGCATATTTGTATTAAATTCTCTGATTGAAGAACCTGATACAGATACATTGAACTCCACTACTTGAAAAAAAAAAACGGAAGCAAAATTAACGCATAGTCTTAATACTACATGTATACAACACAAGAGTGCACACGCTGAAATGTCTCGCCTTCTATACTAATCATTGATATTATGTTGATAGTCCTAAGTATAAAGCTAAGCTTTGTTACAACTGTCACATACACTTAACATTAACCAAGATAACTAAACAAAGACCAATGAACCTTGAAAAAGAGGTCCAGGTCAGATGAACCATGCCAGGCAGACAGGTACAGCTAACAATGCTTCTATACAACATATATAGTTGACACATTACTTATAGTTTAAGAAAAATAGACCAAAACACAAAAACTTAACACTGTGCAATGAACAGTGAAAATGAGGTCACGGTTAAATAAAACCTGCTCGACTGACATAAAGATCATAAAATATTTCCATACACCAAATATAGTTGACCTATGGCATATAGCATTAGATAAAAACACCAAAACTCAAAAACTTAACTTTGACCACTGAACCATGAAAATGAGGTCAAGGTCACATGACATCTGTCCGCTAGACATGTACACTTAACAATCATTCCATACAACAAATATAGTAGACCTATTGCATATGGTATGAGAAAGACAGACCAAAACACAAAATTTTAACTATAACCACTGAACCATGAAAATGAGGTCAAGGTCAGATGACACCTGCCAGTTGGACATGTACACCTTACAGTCCTTCCATACACCGAATATACTAGCCCTATTGCTTATAGTATCTGAGATATGGACTTGACCACCAAAACTTAACCTTGTTCACTGATCCATGAAATGAGGTCGAGGTCAAGTGAAAACTGTCTGACAGAAACGAGGACCTTGCAAGGTACGCACATATCAAATATAGTTATTCTATTACTTATAATAAGAGAGAATTCAACATTACAAAAAATTTGAACTTTTTTTTCAAGTGGTCACTGAACCATGAAATGAGGTCAAGGACATTGGACATGTGACTGACGGAAACTTCGTAACATGAAGCATCTATATACAAAGTATGAAGCATCCAGGTCTTCCACCTTCTAAAATATAAAGCTTTTAAGAAGTGAGCTAACGCCGCCGCCGTAGCCGGATCACTATCCCTATGTCGAGCTTTCTGCAACAAAAGTTGCAGGCTCGACAAAAACTAAAATTGCGGATTTAGGAAACTCAATGCCTTTAAACACTTCCGTAGAGAAACACATAAAATAACAAAAATATTTCTTGTGTAGAGAAATGGTTGATTGAACCTGGTTTTATAGCTAACTATTTCTCTCACTTGTAGGACAATCGCATTAAATTACATTATATTGACAACAATTTATGAACAAAACAAACAGACAAAGAAGGTAAAAATGTCAAAGATAGGGGTACAGCAGTCACCAATGTGTTATAATCTTAATCACTATATAAGCAAACAAAAGTTGCAAAGCACCATTTGTACCAAGTATTCAGTGGAAAAGACGTCTTTGTATTGAGGGAACAGGATACAGATACTACAGGTTAAACACAGATTGCTCGATTTCTCAATTCAAAATGCAAGAATGTTTTTGACGGATTTTAATTAGTTCTTCATTAAACCATGAACAGAGGTAATGGTCAATTGGATCCTGTTAGATGGGCATGTGCACATAGAGCCTACAACCGTACAAAAATGGTTGATTAACTTATGCCCACTTATTGTTCAGCTTAATTATATGGTGCCAATTTTAGATTGTTGTAATAAATTGTAGTCTGTTTCAGAAGATTTGCTGAGGTCATTGTGAAGAGAGGGAGTTATGTTTTGAAAACAGAAGATCGACTTTCAAGCAAATACAGCATACATTATTCTTTTCCCTTTTCATGCCTCCTCAAAGATAAAAACCTTTCATTTAAAGGGTTTTCCCTCTGTAACTCCTGGATTTAAATATTAAAGCCACACTACCATGGAAACAGTATGAACATCTCATATTTTTTTCCCTCCTTTTTTAGGTTTTTGTATATTTTTTCAGAGATTGATTTTGTCTGCCACTAAAACTCAATGTATAATGAAAGAAAATATTCAATGAGAAACATGTCCCTTTTTATCATACAGTCACATGAATGAGTATCCCTCTATCATATGGTTTGAGGGGAGTTGCAGATTATTGATTCAGTGATCACTGCAAAAAGATGGATGATTCAGTACAATTGAAGAGACTTGGACAATTAGTCTTGGTCAGATGATGGCTTTGAAACAAAGGTCTGGTCTGGTTTAAGACATATGCTCTGCTTGCAGCATCATGAGTCTATATTATATGAACAGTGAAATCAGTTTCAAAATCATATTTGGCATACAAAATCTAAATTTCCCTCGCTATGACCTGCATGTCTACTAATTTTCAAGTTGATATGAACATTTCTTTAATGGTAAACTATTGTACAAACCTGAGACTGTACCTTTTTTTACGTAAGAAGATTTCTATGTTCAGTAAACATTTAAAGGCTTTCAATGTATGAAATTCAAAGTTAAGACAAGTAGAGGAATATGTCCATGTTTAATAATGCAGGACTCAAAAACTTGAATATAAAATCAAAACAAATTTATCAAAAGATGTTTTCATATGAAATGAAAGAAATATAAATTCGAAAGTTATAAGAAGGTGGCAGGTTCACCATTCATAAAATTGTTTCCCAAATTTGTATTCCCTGTATATTTCCCTTTAAAGATTTGTCATAATACCAATAAAAAAATAGAATAAGTAGAATAAATCAAAAGTCGTTTTTCTATGACAATGTTGCAGTAAATTCTATCATTCCTGCATGAGACTTGTCAGCTAGCTGTAGAATCTGTTACACATATAAATATAATGTCCTCTAAAATCTGTCGCTCTAAATTCTTCCCTACAACAAAAAAGTGGTAATATATACAGGGTATTTCCATTTGAAATAATTTATTAATCTACTTGAATAAAATACCTTATTTAAACTCAAATTCTTTAAATGTACAGCTCTTTCCCAAAACCTACTTCAAAAGTCATGCATATTATTAAAACATAATAATATGAGGCCTAATTACTACACTTGTTAGAAAGCAGTAGTGGTTAACTGCAATTGAAAGGAGCATGGACAAGTAAATAGAAAGTATTATTCTTCATATACACACACCTCTTACTTTACAAATAAGTTGGAAGCCAAAAAATGTTATAAATAAAAGATATTGCTTTCAATGTGCTCAAATACCATAACACCTGATAATTCTGGAGTAACCTCCAACCAATACCATCTAGATCAAAGGGTTTGAAACAAATATACTGAAGCATCTTACATTTCAAAGCTTCAAAATAAAAAGGGTATAAAACAACAATGCCAAACTCAACTTTATACACTTTCTGGAATAACCTTAAGAAATGCAAAACAATTATATAAACTGATTGTTTGTGTAAAAAAGCAGGAAATAAGAGCTGTTTACATATGACTACATATCAAGATTATACATTAATATATATCAAATTTGAGTTTCAAGAGAGAATGGCAGTGTTTGAGTATACAAACAATATACCTGAGCTTGTCTTTCAGAACAACAATATGTTATTCCCAATTAAAGTTTATTATCACATTATAAATATTAATATTACAAAAAGTTGAGTGTACACTAATACCTTTCAAACTAATTGTTAATAAAATAAGGCAGCAGTAGTTTACCTATGTTCAAATATTGCAAATCATTAGGAAGAATTCAATCAAGGTATCATATAGGATCTGAGAGAAAAGGAGCATAACTGGATGTGTTGACAGGTTTAGAGTCTCCTGTTAAAAATGCAACACCTGCATTGTCTTTCATTTTTGCTTATGTGTATTTTTGTGTTTCTTTGATACATCTTTGTTTCTATTTAAGTGATTAATATTATAATACAATGTTTACTGTTGTATCCCTCTTTTGACATTTTTACCTATTATGTCTGTTTGTATTGTTCACACATCATTGTCAATATACATACTAACATTTAATGAATCTGTCATACAAGTTAGAGGTTTAGCTAGCTATAAAATCAGGATTAATCCACCATTTCTTACATTAGAAATCAGGAATATAACAGTTGTTACCCATTTGTTTGATGTGTTCGAGCTTTTGGTTTTGCCATTTAATTTGGATCCTGGTTGAATTTTCCACAGAGTTCAGTATTTTAGTGATTTTAAATTTTTCTGCCATGAAAATTCACAAAGTTAGATATTGAAATGTTTGAGTGTTTTAGTTTAAGGAAATCTACATATATGGAACATCTTAGTTAGTGACCTCTATTTATAATTTCTTGTGCCTGTTATGTAACAAAATGATTCTGTTACTCAACCAAAATAGTTTATAATGAGTTTGCATTAATGGATATTGGATATGTTCTGTAGAGTCAATGAGACAGCAATTTAACCAAACAAAAGATGTTTAAAGATCAGTATACAATCTTCAAAAATAGACACGTGTCTTTTCAATATACAAACGTTTTGTTAAGTGTTAAAACAAAAAAAATCTTAAGTAAAGTGTTACCTATAAACACAATTCTATTAATTCTGTGTTCTGTTTTTTCCCATGGTGTTGTATAGAATGAATCATATAACTCTTGTACTCCTTGTATTACTAAACGCTTATCTTCTGAAGTAGATAACAAACCCTACAACAAAAAGGTTATATATAAAATTATAATTAATACCTTTATCCAATGGAATTTCTAATTATTTAACAGGATGGATAATGATGAAGGCAAACTACAAATTGTAACACTACATGTACTGTAAATTCAGAAATCATTGTGCAAATCTATTTTACTATCATTGTTTTAACTTTATTTAACAGACATGAAAAGCAACATGAGTTGTAATTTCAAGAAATGCTGCATTTAACTAAATTCCCTAATTTGAATGTGAGCTCTTTCATGCTAAATAAATCCTGTCATCGGTTTTGCAACAATAAAACAAAGCAAAAGTTGTTAAATAAGCTGTATAAAATCAGTGTGAAATGAAAAAATATGAAGTAAAAAGAATTATTTAGTTTTGGTATTATCAGCATTTTTGTAGCTTAAAATTTGAAAGGCAATAGTATTCTTACTGAGTAATATAGATCTACATATATTAGGTCATCATTTTTATGCAAGGTTATCATAGATCATGAACATGTATGTAAACTATAACACTTTTTAATCTGGATTATACACATGTTATATAGAACTTTGATAGTAATTCTGAATTATTCATCAAGTAATCTGATGTATTTCATTTAAATGCTGACAATATATAATCTGTCTAAAAGTGTCAATGAACACAAGGAACTTTAATTATATATTAGTTATTATGAAATCTTAAGGATAATCAGTCAACATTAGCATAATTAGAATAAAATACAGATATTTTCTTGTGATTGTTTTTTATTTAGAATAATTTGGTGAGGTATCTTATGTTTCCACATTATAAATTGGATATTTAAGGTCAGCATTTTTAACAGAAAACTTTATGAATCATAATTCAATAACAATTTGTTGTATCTAAAAATTGTATTTAAGATATTTGCTTAGAGCATTCAAATTGAAAGTGGCAATGCTGCTATATATTGTTATGTTTGTAGACTTTTCACACTTTTATGTTTGTTTTTATACTTTTTAAGTTTACAGACAAAAATTCAAAAATTGGTGAAAAATTGTCATTTTAGGCAAACACAAGAAGGAATAATTTTATAATTTCTATATCATTAGAGAGAAAGAAGAAATTAACCTTATGAACATTTTGCCCTTGTCTGATTTTCTGTTTTAATAATAGTTATTAATACATTGGACAATTAACCTCTATTTACCCATTTGTTTTATTTCTAGCCATGGTGGCCATGGCAGTTGACTTTTATTATCCAATTTTTATCAATTTTCAATAATTTCAAGGTTGTTATAAAAGCTAAGTACTTGTGTCCTTTTTACAATCAATTTATGATAATTAATATTTAACTCATGTTTTATAGTACAGATTATATCTTTGATTATATAAGTACAATAATCAAGTATACAACCTAAGCAAATATATGTTATATTGACACTAGAAGATAGTTTGAACACCTACTAATCAACTGATATAGAATGTCCTGGAACCAACCAGTATCAACTATACGAGATGGATACAATAGATCCATGAAATGGCATTATCAAATTCATTCCAAGAAGGACAGGTTCCAATGTTATGTCAGATGTGCGAAGAATCCAATGAGATCAAATGGAAATGTTTACATTGCGACTTTTTCTTGTGTATAAAATGTCAGAAACTTCATAAAAAAGTGAAATCCACAGACCACCATACAATTATAGACATCAAAGACATTGCTTCATACCAACAACCTACCGAGGATAGTCCAGACTTAAGTAATTTACCATGTGGAGTTCACACAGGACAAAACTGTTGTTTATTCTGTCAAACATGTGAGGGAGTTATCTGCCCTTTGTGTATTCGTAAAACCCACAAAGACCACAGCATCATTGAATTAAATGAAGGTTATAAGCTTACAGTAAAAGCTATCAAAACTTTTCATTCTGATCTTGAGGAGAAAATGTTTCAAACTGGGAAAGAATTATCTAAATTAGATTTTATAAAATACTCAGAAGAGTCAACATTTGAATCAGAGAAGCAGAAAATTTTATGCCAGGAAATGTTTTTGAAAAAGGAAGTTGAAAAGCATACGGGGAACCTGTTGAAAGAACTTGATAAAAGAAAACAAAATCTTACAAAGTCAATAATGCATGATGAAAAAAGGTTACAAAAGATCAACAAAGATCTAGAATTTAGAAGAAATAGCCTAAGTAAAATATTAGGTCAAAACAATACCGATGAAATTTTCAGCATATTTAAACAAGAAAGAACAGATAGGACAGAAGAGATACAAGTAAACATAAGTTTTAAAGGACTACTGCCACTATATGTACCTGGGATGCAGCCAATTTTACAGTCACAACATGGCGAACTGACTGAACTGGAAGATGATAATACACAGGGGAAACCGGAATTTAAAGTGGTACAAAAATATAAAACTGAACTACAACTTGTTGAAGATTTAGTATGCTGCGATGGCAGAACATTGTGGATAAACCAATGTGAACATAAAACCTTGCAGAAAATAAAGCTTACCAAAGGATCAGTTCAGATAGTTAAATATGTTGTAACAGATTCATCTAGCATAGCTGTATTACCAGCAGGAGACCTACTTATATCTTCCAAAGAATCTTTCCTTCGAATACTTTCACACACTACTGGAGAGATGCACAAATCAACATACAACTTCGCTCCTCTACAAACCATTACTGTCCATGTAACAAAAAGTAAGAGAAATTGGACCATCCTTCCCTGTCAAAGGCCCAAGACAAGTGATCAAGATGGATGTCAAGGGTAGAAAAGAGAAAGTGTACCATTTAGATTACAATAGTAAACCTATCTTTACAGTTCCTAGAAGAATAACTTCTGATAATAATGACAATGTTTATGTCATAGATATTCTAGATAAAAATTGGAGTGGTAGGATAGTTGCATTAGATAAAAACAATGGAGTGAAATGGGTGTATAGTGGCAATCCAGAAAACAATAAAATCAAAAAAATTCATCCTAAAGACTTAGTGACAACAATATCTAACAAAATTATTATAACAGACGATAATCATCATAGTATCTATATAGTAAGTGATACTGGACATTGTCTTCACCAAATAAATACTAAGGATCAGTTAGATATTCATTGGCCTACCTCATTAGAAATCGACAATAGAGGTATACTGTACATTGGTTGTAAATAAAGGCAACAGTAGTATACCGCTGTTCAAAACTCATAAATCCATGGACAAAAAACAAAATCGGGATAACATACCAAGGTCAACCTCCAGAGGCCCTAATATATACTGTTCATTTTTCTGGATGTTGATTTGCTGACATGTTTTGGAGTTCTAATTAATGGTTATGATTAGTATATACTGCAGTATTTTCTGCATACTGAATTAAAATCCCGATTTCTATTGATTGCTATAGATCTATTCAGATGTCTAGATTTTGAATAACCAAGAGGAGTTACTACATGTATTAACTTTTAATTTTTTTGACTTCTTAATTACCAATTATGATTTCTATAAACTAACTAGTTTTCTGTAGTTGGAATAACAGATTGTTTTGTTCTTGATTGCAAATGAGATGTTCCCACTACCGCTCTCTATGTACACAAGGTCACAGTTGTTGTGACCTTATCTATTCAGAGTTCCAATAAAAGTATCATTGAAAGTAGACATTCTTATTTCTTAGCCTTAATTTGTGTCCAATACAACTAATCTACGATAGTATTGGACAAAATATGTAAATAATAATATTACTATGTAATTATTCTGCTCATTCTGATCTATAGTTACTGATTATGAGTAAAATAAACTGTTCAGTAATATTCCATTAATTTTTTTATTGCACTGACTTGACATAAAGCAACCATCAACAATCATCTTGGTTCTGATATAATGATTTTGATAACTATAACTGTTCAGTTTATTGATTCCAGATTTATGATAGATAAAGGCAGATGTGGTGTGAGTGCCAATGAGACAAATAACAATTTAAAAAAGTAAACCATTATAGGTTAAAGTACGGCCTTCAACACGGAGCCTTGGCTCACACCGAACAACAAGCTATAAAGGGCCCCAAAATTACTAGTATAAAACCATTCAAACGGGAAAACCAACGGTCTAATGACTGCTTCTGAATTACTGATTGTAATTAGTTCAAACTGTTCATTTTCTAGCATCTGATTAAAAGATTACTGTCAACTATGTTTTTTATGACTAACTAATTAAAATTACTATGCATTATATATTCTCTGGTTTCTCAATTTGGTAATCATTACAAAATAATAAGGAGAGGTGTAATATGATTGTCAATAAGACAAATATCTAAAAGAGTTCAAATGAAGTGGACATAAGCAATCATTTGCCACTGTATGGCCTTCAACAATAAGAAAACCCATATTCTATAGTATTTTGTTGTTCTTTGTTTTAGTTGCATTCTATTCTAAAAATAGTACAAGACATCTAATGTGAGAGTTTTAATAACATCTTGTTGTTCAAAATGTTTGAAGTCGAAAGTATTCAACTTATTAAGAAAATTATTTTCACAATTCATATTTACAGTTAAAGATATGGGGTGTTTGAACATGACACAAAATGAAACAACCCTTTTATTGCTGTCCTCCATTTTGAAGTGACAGTAATTTATTCAATGATGGATTAAAACTTTCAAATCTTACAAAAGGGTCTAGACTACTTCCAAGAATTGACTGCAGCAAACCTCTATGAGGTATTGATAATGACAAGACATGTTATTGAAACAACAAATGCAATATTATCAAATTGATCACCAAAACATAACAACTACATAAAATAATTAGGTCTCACCAAGGTCTGTGTAATATTAAATAACGAAAACATATGGGGTTGAAATGGCCATTAAAAATAGTCAGTTGCATGGGAAGGCATAATATTACTAAACTCTGCTACTAATGACTTGTTATTAACTAATAAAATCACACAGGCTTATCTCATAAACAAACACAATCTTCTGGAAAATAAGAATACACCAGACAAATAGACATGTATGGGTAATGATTTAATATATTCAATATAATTAATCCACTACTCAGTCAATAAGAAACTAACCTAAGTATAATTTTCCCGAATAAGTCTTTGTTAAATTTTCACTTTTTAAAAAAATTGTACAGAATTTATCTTTGTTTCAAATAAAGAAAAACTTGGCATGAGTAAAGTTTTATCCTGTTCAGTACTATACAAAAAAATTTCACATAACATTTCATTGCATATAAGAGAATAACCATCACTGGAAGTTAACCAATCAAGTTTCCCCCCTTATTTAACCTGTCTACAAGCTTTAGTAACCATGTAAGCTCAAGTTACCAAAATATTCTAAAGAAACCACAGGTAAAAAAATAAAGGTGCTCTGAAATATCCAAGAAATATGTTTATGACACAGAAAATGTTTTACTGCAACAAAATGTAGGATTAACTACCTACAACTGTCAAATTCATGGGAATTTTTTTTTTGGACCTTTTTCGTATACAACCGGATGTGATGTACCATGACGTGGTGGTATTACACCTTAACAATGACAAGAGCACAGGCGTCAAGGTAATCATACACATGTCAAAATACATGTACATCTTTCTATTAATCATATATAGTATAGTTTTCATAGAAAGTAAAGCAAGCCACACTGATAAGTCTCTAATGCTTACTGATGGTGATTAAATTTATGTTGGAAGTATTTTAGGGAAAGGTATGAGTCATATGTAGACGAAATGCGCGTCTGGCGTACTAAATTATAATCCTGGTACCTTTGATAACTATTTTACAAGTCTCATCTAAATTTTACATTATAATTCAGCCAAGGTCAGATAAGCCCTGCCAGATGGACATGTACATCATACAACCATTACATTCCCAAGATATGGTTACTGTTAAATCAGAAATTATTATGCAGATTCATTATTGTAATTGTTGCACAATTTATTTATTGGTATTTTCGGAAAGTCTACATACAAATAATGTTTTTTTCAAAATTGAAAATACAAAACCTGTAGGCATGTGAGTGCTTACAGTGTACTTTCCAATAGATTCTACAAAGGGACATAACAGTAAAAAGTCTGGCCTGATTGTCAAACTTGTCTCCAACATTGCTGATATACACCTTTGATGAAAAATTCATAACAATCTTTCATGAAATGTAGGCTAGAAAGGGCTTACAACAAAAAATTTCATATAATTTATACTTAAAACTCAGATTTCCTTTAATATAAGACAACTGATCAGCCCTGATTTCAAACTTAAACAAGACATTGCTGATATAACCCTTCTACATAAATACTTGTCAGAGTGCTTATAATATAGGATAAATTAAAAGATAGAAGCCTTGTTTTTTCTATGTCCCCCACACTGTACTGCAGAGGGGATAATAGGATAAGTAAATTTTAAATAAGAATCATACATACTTTCAACCTAAGAATTTCCATCACATTTCCATTTGAGTTTTTAGTATTTTTGTCCCACAGTATATTCTGTACAGCTTTGTCAAACAACTGTTTATTCATACAACCTTTACATTCTATAGTTAGTGTACCCACATCCTGAAAAATAATAAGAAAATGTATTTTTCAATTTGCTTTTAGGTTATACTGAAAATGGTTACCCCTAAGTATTATTCATGTTGTTGTTTTTCAACTGAAAGTAGTACTAATAATTATTACCAAAGAAAGATTTTAAATGAAAGTATTAGGATAACAGTGGAAATAGGAAGCCATCAATAAACAAGATTGTCATATGGAAATGTCCCTTGCGCTGTATGAATGAAGAATTAAATAACGTGTCCTTATAGGAGGATGTGCATATCATGTTACATACATTTGTATAGTTGCAGCTAACATCTTTTTAATGATTTATGTTTTAAAAATAATGTGGAACCTATAACTACACTGCTTTATTTGTAGTTCCTAAGGTGGTACAAAACACCTGGACTAAAATCAATTTGACTCATTTAATTTTCATAAAATTTTGACAAAATATTTACTCTGATCCTTTGCAAAAATATAAAAAAATATAATCACTTGAAATCACACACTTTATACGAAAAATTGCATTAGATATATAGCAGTTTGACAAACACTATTTTTTTTCATGAGAAGGTTAGTATTCCCTTGACAATAGAATGTGATTAAAACCTTCAGCTGATTTTTACCAAGTTATCTCCCTGTAGTGGGGGTCTCATTGGGGGGTTCTGCTCCCACTTACTATTTTGTCAGATTCCCATATCCTGCTTACAGTATGTACGTAAGCAGTTCTCATATTTTTGTAATTTCCTGTGTCCCGCTAGACTTCATTCCCCGTTTTCATGGCACAATAATTTGACTTTCACGTGTCAGGTTTACAAAAAAATCGTCAATCCTGCGTCACGCTTAGACATGCCACATGTGGAGCAGGATCTGCTTACCCTTTCCGGAGCACCTGAGATCACCCCTAGTTTTTGGTGGGGTTCGTGTTGTTTATTCTTTAGTTTTCTATGTTGTGTCATGTGTACTATTGTTTGTCTGTTTGTCTTTTTCATTTTTAGCTTTGGCGTTTTCAGTTTATTTTAGATTTATGAGTTTGACTGTCCTTTTGGTATCTTTTGTCCCCCTTTTAGACCCCAATGAGACCCACTGTAGTGTTATGTACCACCTTAACTTCCAAAATCAATAAAATAAATCTAACTACCTCATCAATTTTATGTAAATTGTCTTTTGAATATCCTCTTGTTTTAAATAAATCTTCCAAACTGAAAATCATAAACAACATTTGATGATTGTGTAAAATTGTTATCAATAATAATTCAATAATCGTCATTTAGTTGAGGGTATCTTCTTTGAAAAGGAGAGGCTAAAGAAACCAAAGGTACATTCAGAATTATAATAATGAAAATTATTTTTAAAGATGATATTCATTATTTGCAAGTACAAAAAAATCATTTTGATAATTTTTTTCAAACTAATTTTCAAATGCAAATTGCTGGAAATTCACATTTTTGATATGCCTCATTTTAAATGGGGAAAATAACTGCAAATTCTTGGATTTTAGATCCATCCATGTTTTTTAAATCAGTGACCCCATATATTTGATTTAATGAACTAATACACTGATTTTTTTTCAGAAAGATCTAATACAGAATATTTAAGATATAACAAGATATGTTCCAAAAATTGAACTAAGGTTCCATTAGTTTGGAAAGACACCTAAAAGAGCTTGTCTTCATGGAATCTAACAAATCTTAAGATTTTTTGATGAAAATTTGTCATTTCAAATTATCCAAAATTAAAGGAGATTAACTTCCTGGAAATAAACAAGTATTTGGTAAAGAACATGATGACCACATGATTAAAATATCAGATAAATAATAAACAATAATTTTTTAACTTACCTATTTTTACCTTTTCCATCATATGCATTCAGATCAAGTATATTATTTAAATTAGTTTTTGACTGTGCTGTTTCTAAAAAGGTGGCATAACTATTTATATTTCTGAAATAAGGAAAAAAAAACATTATGAAAATGATTTAATACTAACTTTTATTTTGATCTTAAGCTCCTTATGAATAAAGCAAAATTCATATCATCGCATTATGTTATTGGCATGATGTGCTTTTGATTCATTGTCAACTTTTGAGTTTTACAAGATTAAAACATGGAACTTTAATTCTTTAACAACTTTCTTAGGCCAATTAAAATTAATTGATAGATTTTCATCCCCGCCCGCCCCTCTGAAATCTTCCCGCCCCGATTTTTTTTAATTTTGAAAAAATTACGATTTCAGGATTTTGTTCATTTCCGTTACCGGTAACCGTCGATAATTTCGTTTCATGTAAAATTTCCTGTTTCAAATTTCGGTTTTCGTATTTCTTAGAGTATTCTTACTGAATGATTAAGTCAATATATTCTGCTGATCTATGATGACAACATCATTTACCGAGAATAGAGATTGATTACGAGAAGGGCATGAAATATTCGGGTTACGAGTAATACGCTGTGTTCAAGAACGCAAATCACCGCAAGTCACACCTTCGATCTATTTTATTTATACAATGACTTTGTGTCAAGAAATTTGGACTGTGAATGAAACCCAAAAGCGTAAGAATCGTGGAACACATTTGACTGGAATAAAGAAATTGACACGAGCATGAACTTTTTAGATTGGTGACCGTATATTGAGTTCAGAAAATCGACAAACATACGCATTTTTAATTTATTAATTTTAGCAAGCTCTTAGATTAAGAATTAGCCATGTCTTTCGTTTTTTTGTAGAAAAAAACAGCAAACATTATCTTTCCCAATACCCATGATAGAGTCATTAAACAACTTTATGTTCTACATTGTAACTATATATGCATCTTGCATATTAAGGACCAAGCCTATTATTTCAACACCGTTTGAGTTTTCATTTTATTCTGTACTTATCGTACTAGCATTGCATACCAATGCATTTGCTTCATTTTATTAGGACAACAAAACATTGCTTAGAAAGAAATACATTTGATGTAGGTAGTCCAACTGAAGAGAGCATTTCTCCACATTTCTGCTGTGTTCTATAAAATAGGTTTCTAAAGCGGCAATTACATGTAGAACAGTGGTTGCCAAATCATATATATTTATGAATTTGAAAAAGCGGCACCAGCATATGGAGTTTATGTGTCTCAATTGATACGTGACTAAATCTAGCTCAAAGTACGTTGATTTTTGTTGGAACGAGGAATACTGCTTTCTCAAAAGTTGCTAAGACAGGGCTATAAATCAATCAAATTAAGGTCATCACTCAAGCAATTTTATGGTCGCCATCATGAGCTGATAGGCCATTATGACAAAAGTGTGTCAGCAATCATATATATCTCTGTGATATTCTTCCTCAGTCGTAACAACCTTCTATCATTACCGAGCTGAACAAAGAAATAACATGACGGGTGTCGTATACGGTGCAGCTAATGCTTACCCTTCAGGAGCATTTGATTTCACTCCTGGAATTTAGTGGAGTTCGTGTTGTTTCCTACTTATTATTTGTAACTCTTGATGTAAATGTCTTTTGGTTTTATGAGTCTCTGGTTACTCCTTGGTTTTGATTGTTATTGTCTTATATGAAATACTTTATGGATGTATTTACATGATATAAGCTTATTATTATACTGCATATATGAATAACACGTGACAAGAAGGTTTCATATGAAATAAAATTTAAAAAATAAAATCCTCCTACCCGCCCCATTTTTTTCAAAAATTTGGATGAAAATCTACTTATTAATTTTAGTTGGCCTTATGTTAATAAACATTTATAAACTATGTCAGAAACACATGTATAAAAAGGGGATATTTATCAAGACAGCAAGACAACAACACAAAAAAAAATAAATAAGAGGTTATCAAGTTGATTTAGCGACAAAATGCGAACCAAAAGTAAAACAATTTGTATGTCTCACTTTCTGAAACAATCCTGGCAGTTGAATCAAAAACTATCTAACTGAGGCAAAACTGACTTATTCTTGTTTGTTTGACTTCTACAGGAATGATTTCATGCATGTTACAGAGTATAACATAGTTTGATGAAGAGATCTAATAAAACAATTAGTTACACAAACTGCTAGATTTTAGTCTAATGTAAAGATAACATCTTTGTCTCAAAGACTGTTAGTAATTTAAAAGATACCAACCTGATTCTCGATTTAAGCTGATGTAATTCTTCTTCTGCAACCAAATCTATCTTGTTAATTATTATCACATCTGACATGGCAATCTGCCTGGGCAAACAGAAATAATAATATTATTAACATCACATCTGACATAGCAATCTGCCTGGGCAAACAGAAATAATAATATCATTAATATCACATCTGACATGGCAATCTGCCTGGGCAAACAGAAATAATAACATCATTAATATCACATCTGACATGGCAATCATTTAATGAGTTTTACTGTGCGTATTGTTGTGTGTTTGTTTTTTCTACATTGGCTAGAGGTATAGGGGGAGGGTTGAGATCTAAAAACGCTGCATTTCTGTGACTATCCTAAGTCAGGAGCCTCTGGCCTTTGTTAATCTTATATAATTTTTAATTTTAGTTTCTTGAGTACATATTTGTCTAGGGGCCAGCTGAAGGACTCCTGAGGGGGTGGGAGTTTTTCGATGCATTGAAGACCCGTTGATGGCCATCCGCTGTTTTCTGCTCTATGGTTGGGTTGTTGTCTCTTTGACACATTTCCCATTTCCGTTCTCAATTCTATTAAGTTTACCTAGTGATCTCTGGGAAAAAAATTACATAAAAAACAAAAAGGACACTCAGTTTATATAGTATCTGCTACATTTCAACATTAAAAAGTACATTTATTTACCTTGTTGCCTCGTTAATAGTGTTATCCTTCTTCTTTTGATTAAGATACTGGAAGTATAAATTATAATATTTAAAATAAATGTCATATCAAGCTATCAACAATAACAGGGGTAGTGTGAGATACTGCTCACTGATGATACCCCCACCCAAAAATTTTGGCAAACAGGAAGTTGTGGAGTGATGAATCTGAAAAAGCATCACATGGTATAGCTGACTTATATGAACTTTGAAAGCAAATTGATTTGCTGCACTGAAAGATGGACAGACAAAAAGACAGACAGATGGACAGAGTGCAAACCTACAGTCCCCTTCCACTTTGACAGTAGGGGACTAATAAATATAAAAAGTGTGGGTGTTTCAAGGAAGACATGCTACAAGTAATCTCCATATAATATATCAACTTAATTAAATGGTTAGGGGTGAGAAATCCATGAAATCTCAACAATCAAACATTAAAATAGAAGGTGAACAACTACAGAAGAATCTTTTCAGGATGGTAGGACTTTTTTCAAGGAGTTGTGGATTAACATATAGTGTGACTTTGATGATAGTAGTGATCCCTATTTGTTGCTTTTGACAGCTGGAAAGACAAAACAAAACATTTATCTGAAGATATAGAAATGAAATGTGAAGAATGGTGTATGTTGCTTTTATCACAGTCCATTTAAATTAACTAATGGTAGACTTTCTACAATAAAACCTATGATTTATGTCATCAAACCCTAAGTAAACTGTTATCACAGAGATATGTTGCGCTTTTTTGTAATTTTGATAATGCAAATGTTGAAAATAAAATAGCAATACTTTAACATGTAAGTTTTGTAAATATTCAAGGTCAATGAACCATGACTGAAAGGTACATAGGTACATGGCTAAACAATCTTCATGGAAATGAGATATGCCAATGCTAATACAACAGCATACCAAATACAATTGGCTTAATTCAAGTAGTTCCCTTTAAACAAACCTTAACACGAACTTAAACATGTAAACTAAGCAAAATTTCAATGTCAAGGGGAGGGGGGGGGGGGGGGGGGGGGTCAATTATCTCCATGGTAATGAGACTTGCCAATACATATACAACTGCATACCAACTATCATTAACCTACCACAAGTGGTTCCCCATAAACCGACCTAATCACAAATTAATCAGGAAAACTAAGAAACAGTTTCAAAGTCAATAAACCATAACTGAGGGGGAGGGGCCATATAATCTCCATTGTAATGAGATGTGCCAATACTTATACAACTGCATACCAAATATCTTTGAGTTACCACTAGTGGTTCACCATAAACTAGACATAATCACAAACTAATACATTGTTGACGCCGCTGCTGTCATCTACGCGGGAAACAGCATACCTATGTCTCCCTTTTTGACTCCGTTAAGGGAGACAAAAATCAGTATTAATGTTTTACTTTATATGCCTAATTTATTTTGTTATTATTTTCGCATAAATTGTGAACAAACAATGAAAATTATGGCAATACATGTATTACCAAAAATCCCAGTATTGTAACTGAGGTTATAAATGTATTTCTATATATTTTGTGTAATAAAGTTTTGTGTAAAATCTACAATTGTTTTTACCTTTTCACAATATTTAGCATCAACAACTGTAATGATACCTGAAAAGAAAAATATAATTAAATTGCCTACATTCTTATTTCTTGTCAATGAAGTTTATTTATTGAAGTATTTGTAAAAAATATATTCAAATCTTTCAACAGGTAACACATTGTAATAAAAAGAAATAAATTATGAAAAGAGACTAGCACATGGATCTAATAATGAAGCACACAATATATTTAGTACAAAAGCTCACTAAAATATGAAAACACTTTCAAGAATTTATGAAAAAAAGTTGATGAGAAATGTGCTTTATACACATGAATAAAGACAAACCAAGAAAACAACACATGCATCTTAAATGAAATCAATTAATTTTACTTCTTACTCAACTATGTCTTGTCCAATTTTGTTTTTCTAATTAAAGATTCAAACTACATTATATTTAAACCATCTGCTAATGTTTTTTTTTAAATTTCCTTACATAAACTGAGTACAAATAGTATACAGGGCAATGGATCTTTATAAGAATACTGCTTCCTTATCCCAAGTTTTGAATTACACATTCTTGGGTAATAGTACTAGTATATATTTACTCTTGTAGCTATACAAAACAAATTTTTTAATATCATATGTTAACACTACATGAAAATTAATCATGTTTTCCTATAGAAAACAGACCTAGTCAAGAAAAATCAATATTGACCAATGATCCATAAAGGGACATGAAAAAGAACTGTAAAAGTGACTCTACCCAAATAGGTACTTTATCTGGGTTTTGTGGTAATAAGCATTGTGTATATGTTTCACAACATTTAATTAAGGCAAACTTAAGTTAGGGAGGGGAAACTACAATTCCAGCAATTTTTCCCTTTATAAAGGGCCCTAACTCTAGAACAGTAAAAGTGACACCACCAAAATTCCAAATGATCTATGTTTTGTGGTAATTACCATTGTGCATAATTTTCATCCAATTGGTTGAGGCTAACTTAAGTTAGAGACTAAAACGAAAAATTCTTTAATTCATTTGTAAAGGGACATTATTCTAGAACAGATAAAGTGACACCAACAAAATTCATAATTTGATCTGTGTTTTACGGTAATAAGCATTGTGTATAAGTTTTATAGCCTTTGGTTGAGGCAAACCATGGAAGTATTATATTGACAATATAATACTTCCATGGGCAAACTAAAGTTAGAGATCGGAAATGAAAAAATTAGCAATTTTTCCATTTGGAAAAGGGTATCACTCTAGAACAGTCAAAGTGATGCAAACAAAATTCAAAATTGATTTGTGTTCTGTGGTAATAAGCCTTGTGTATAAGTTTTATGGCATTTGGTTGAAGCAATCTTAAGTTAGAGATCGTAAACATGTAAAGGGGTATAACTCAGAACTGTTCAATTTGCGCCACCAAAATTCAAATTTATCTGTGTTTTGTGGATATAAGCCATGTATATAAGTTTCATAACATTTGGTTGCATTGAGTGCTAACTAAAGTTAGAGAACAGAAAAGAAAACTTCAGAAAAATTCCATTTTGAAAGGGCATAACTCTAGAATAGTAAAAGTATAAATGCCACCAAAATTTGAACTTTGTCTGTTGTTTAAGGTAGTAAGCATTATGATAAGTTTCATAACATTTGGTTGAGGCAAACTAAAATTAGACAATTGAAGAAAAAAATTCAGCAATTTTTCCAATTGTAAAGGAACATACCTCAACAACAGTAAAAGTGACGCCACTGAAATTCAAACTTAATCGGTGTTTTTGTGTTATTAAGCAATGTGTATAAGTTTTATCACATTTGGTTGAGGCAAACTAAAGTAAGAGAACAGAAAACAAATTTTTGAATGTACGTAAGGACGTACATACCTACATACAGATGGATAAGGGTAAAACTTAATGCCCCTCCACTATGGCAGGGGCTTTAAAAGACCAAAAACTCTAAAACTTAACTTTGACCACTAAACCATGAAATTACGGTCAAGGTCAGATGACACCTGCCAGTTGGACATATAAATCTTACAATCATTCCATTCATCAAGTATGGACCTAGTAGACCTATTGCTTATAATTTCTTATATATGGACTTCACCTTGAAAACTTAACCTTGTTCACTGATCCATGAGGTCAAGTGAAAACTTAGCTGATGGGTATGAGGACAGGGGCGGATCCAGCCATTTTAAAAAGGGGGGGTTCCTAACCCAGGACAAAGGGGGGGTTCCAATTACATGTCCCCATTCAAATGCATTGATCGTCCAAAAAAAAGGGGGGGTTCCAACCCCCGAAACCCCCCTCTGGATCCGCGCCTGGAGGACCTTGCAAGGTATGCACATACTAAATATAGCTATTATATTACTCATAATAAGAAGTAAATTAACATTACAAAAAAACATACTTCAAGTAGTCAATTAACCATGAAAATGAGGTCAAGAACAAGGGACATAAGACAGATGGAAATGTAGCCAATGGGAATGTTTAATATTTCATGATGCTGGAAAGTCAATAAAATTATGGTACTTTTCAAATCATTCTTTATGGCATTCATTATAATTTTCTTCTTCCGAATACGGGAGTAGACTCCTAGGTAGGAGTATAAAACTTCCAGAAACTTGTGTGCTATGTACATATGGACTAATTTAAAATTAATATGACAAAAGAAAAATAGTTAACAATAACATCTATACATTATGTACAGTGGCTTCATAGTTTAATAAGTTGCTGTGGATCCTTCAAGTGTTAGAGTGGATATGCCACTTTTGAAGGATTCCAGGGTGTCAGACATACCTATTGCTTTGGGAAGTGAATTCCAGTCAGAAATAGTGCGAGGATAAAATGAAAATTTAAAGAAATCTTTATTTGTTGATATTTGCCTAAATTTATGTTTCCCCCTAGTACGTCTATCAGATATTGATAAATTGTCCTTAGGAACTTCAACTAACCCCCAATTTATTTTATATAGCATAGTTAATCTAGCTTTTTTTCTTCTTATTTCTAAACTTTCCCATTTTAAAGATTTATTTCAGTTGGAAACTGCTCCAGGTGATCTGTTTTTA
This sequence comes from Mytilus edulis, assembly GCF_963676685.1. Lineage (NCBI taxonomy): Eukaryota > Metazoa > Mollusca > Bivalvia > Mytilida > Mytilidae > Mytilus > Mytilus edulis. The sequence continues at coordinate 22,811,651 of NC_092344.1, forward strand.
TAATTGTTAAAGACAAACCTGGCTGCCTTACTCTGTAACTGCTCAACCTGAGTGATGTGTTGCTTTTTGTACGGATCCCAGACAGGGGAAGAGTATTCGACAACTTGACAGACAAGTGATGTGTACGTGAGGTTTTTAACCTTACGTGTGCAGTTTTTCAAATTCCTACAAAGAAAACCTCAGGTTTTCTTTGCCTTACAGGTAATATTATTTATGTGTGTTCCTCAATCAAGATCATGGCTTATAGTTACGCCTAAATATGTACTGTCTTTTAAATACTTGTTTTAATAAAACAAAATATGTTTTAACATTTTTCTGATTTATCTAAATAAAAAAAAATCTTTTGTTATAACTTTTTATCTTCAATTATTGCTTACAAATTTCTCTTTAATACATACATTTACAACTTGATTAATTTCTTTTACATTCAATTACTACTTGATTAGTGTATATTACCTTCAATTAATACTTAATTAATTTCTTTAATCTTCATTTATGAATTGATTATTTTTTTTCATCTTTATTAATGAATTGATTAATCCTTTTTATCCTTACTAATTAAGTAAATGTTTTGTTTTATAATCTTTTTATGTTCTTTGAAGGAAGTAACAAGAGTGAAAATATTTCAGTACAAACACAAGCCCAACACTAGCTAACTTTAATTTTGAGTAATTTGAAAAGATATATATACAGGACCATAATTTGGGGAAAGGTATTCAATCACTTTACAAGGCCTCCATCCAACATACTACCAATACAATAATGGAATACCCTACTGTACTAGACTATGCTCAGCAGCTCAAGACCTTACTTACAGCATATGACCAAGCAGTTACTCAACTCAATTTACTAGAAGGCAAAATCCAGCAACTAGACCACTACCTATTTACAGCAGACATCAATGGTAGTCATGGTTACAGTAAATACCTGCTGATTCAAAAATCAACTACACTTGGTATCCATAAGATGTACAACCAATATAGAGAAAAGAAATGGAACCAAGTCCAAGAGTTATCTACCCTGATCATGAAGTCTGCCAACTCCACTCCTTCATATACTGATAGCACACCAGAGGGCGTACCAAGACATACACACCTTGACAATGACACTACTGTACAGTCATTGACAGAAGATTTCTGTGTATTCTCCAGAGACTGTTAATTTCATTGTGAAATGTTACCAATGTGTTGTAAGCTAGTGCTTTTTTATGTCAATTGTAACCACTGTATGATTTGTTATCTAGTTCATTGTAGTGTGAATTGTTAATTATTTGACATCATTGTTATCTTATATAAATAAAAAAAATAATGAAAATATTATTGTTTTAAGTTGAAATTTTATCAGTCTGCAAGAACTCTGAGGTATAATAGCTTCCATTTTTGGTTATTATCAAAGCTCTAAAAGGTCAAAGTCACATAACTCTTGTAACTAAAGTGCACATGCTGAAATGTCTGGCCTTTTACAAAACAATTGTTTTTTTTAACGTTTTCCTATACAAAACAGTCTTTTAGAGAAGGGAAACCACAATTCAGTAATTTTTTCCTTTATAAAGAGCCATAACAAAGAACGGTAACAGTGACACCACCAAAATTCCAAATGATCTATCTTTTATGGTAATTACCATTGTGCATAAGTTTCATCCATTTGGTTGAGGCTAACTTAAGTTAGAGAACTAAAATGAAAAATTCTTTAACTTTTTCATTTGTAAAGGGGCATTATATACTCTAGAACAGTTAAAGTGACACCAACAAAATTCATAATTTGATCTGTGTTTTGCTGTAATAAGCATTGTGTATAAGTTTTAAAACATTTCCTTGAGGTAAACTAAAGTAACAGATCGGAAACGAAAATTTTAACAATTTTTCCATTCGGAAAAGGGTATAACTCTAGAACAGTCAAAGTGTTCTGTGGTATTAAGTCTTGTGTATAAGTTTTATAGCATTCGGTTGAAGCAATCTTAAGTTAGAGATAGGAAATAAGTAAAGGAGTATAACAGTTAAAGTGGTGCCACCAAAATTCAAACTTCAGTAGTGCATCACAAAACAGTTCAATGATTATTTCCTGCACTTATTTGAGCCAAATTTTGAGTATTCTTGTTTAAGTATTTAAGTAAATTTAAACTACAAATTTTACTAAAAGTAATTTAATTTTTATCATGACAAGTCATGATGAGTTATCAAAACTGATTTATTGTTTCAATTTTACAAACCATCTAGAAATAAATCGCTGCACAACTCTTCATCTAACCAAAATATAGAAGCTATAGGACCTGGAAAAGAATATAAAGTTATTAAAATATGAGATAAAACAATTCAACCATAAACCTTATTCTTACAATCAAACAGAACAGTTTCTTGACAAATAAAATTACTATTTTAATCTACAATAGAAAATTTTAATGTCATTTATTCATCTTTCAAATTTTAGTTTTTAAGAACTATATGCATATATGGAGCACCATGTCATTATATGATAAAGAGTCTGACAAAGTTGCATTAAATTATGATTTGGACTCAAAGGTACACTAGTCTATGCTATTTTTAAATAAAACCAAAAAGTAACTTTCATAAAAAAAATAGTTACAAAAGTACATGGTGTAAGTAAGATTGTTTGAAAGGTTCACAAACTTCAGTCAAGTGGTTCAGGAGCAGTTGCTCATACAAAATTGGGCCATAAGGATGAGAAAACTCGATGGATGAATGAACAAACAAACTAAAAGAAAAAGATCCATGCTCTTCCATAGCTATTTTAAATCCTCTTTAGAAAGTGAGGTTAAAAAAGTAGAACTCAGAGTGAACTAAGAAAAGGGTAACTCAGTCCCTAAATACTGATCATTTCTCAAGTAAGTAAATAAAATTATCTCCCCTTTCACATTTTTCCATTAGATTTTAATCATATCCTTAACACAGCAATATGTCTTCTATGTGACCTTTTTAAAAACAAACTTTAACAATTATTGAAGCCACCAAAACAAAAACCGCACATCTAAATTCTTGTTACACAATTTTAATCAAAGACAAGACTTAAAATAATGTTTGACAAAGAACTAAATGTTATCACTATGACGATACCTGGATCAGCAAGACCTGTTGTTTCTAATAATACATAATCAAATTTTCCTTTCTTTGTCATTAAATTCTCTATAGCTTTGACTCCATTGTCTCTGTAAAAGAAAGAAAAAACATATTTAATGCACATCAATGTATACAAACTATACATATAACCATTTCTTTTACTGAATCTTTAATATCTTTTATAGATGAACCTTATATCTGCTATTTTCAAATGCATATATGCTCATAAATAAATGTAACATAGTTCAGAGCACTTTAAAGGTTAATACCATTTATGAAGGAGTGAATATCAACAGAGAAATCAGAAATCTAGAGGGATAGTTGGAGTTCACATGGCTAAAAAGAAATTTCAACTTAGCAGAACTTTCTATCCACTTTAAACATAGGTCTCCATCTCCAAATTTACACTACTTAAATTCATGACTAAAATGTTCTTAACTTAATATACAGTCTCTCAACCACAGGCCCACCAGACAGGCTGCTTAAAATGCTGCCGAGTCTGTAAAAATTGGGTCAATAAAAACTAAATTGTTTTGTTAATCACAGCTTTGGAGCCTGAAGATTCAAAAGTTTATAGTAAAGGCTGAATATACATGTATAATGTGCAAATAATATAACAAACATATTTACTTAACAGAACAACAGAGACATCCATTCCTAAGTTCTAACCATTCCTCAAACAACTCCCCTTCCTGTCCTATAGACATGGACTTTTCTATAGAATCACCTGAAATTTATAATCATATGTTAATTACACACATATACAGGTAAATAAACAGGCAATACAAAAAAGAGAGCTATACTACATATTTCGTCTTGGAATCTTAGGTTCAACATTTTCTGTCTGTTGTAGAGTTCTTTTAATGTACATGTAGTTTGAGATAAAGAACGTACAGCAATAAAAGAGCTGTTCCTTTACTCTCTGTCTTTTTTGGTGTGATTTTATGTGATGGAGTGATATCCCATACCCTTTATGTGATGGAGTGATATCCCATACCCTTTATGTGATGGAGTGATATCCCATACCCTTTATGTGATGGAGTGATATCCCATACCCTTTGTGTGATGGAGTGATATCCTATACCCTTTATGTCATGGAGTGATAATTATACCCTTTATGTCATGGAGTGATATCCCATACCCTTTATGTCATGGAGTGATATCCCATACCCTTTATGTGATGGAGTGATATCCCATACCCTTTGTGTCATGGAGTGATATCTCATACCCTTTATGTCATGGAGTGATATCCCATACCCTTTATGTGATGGAGTGATATCCCATACCCTTTATGTGATGGAGTGATATCCCATACCCTTTGTGTCATGGAGTGATATCTCATACCCTTTATGTCATGGAGTGATATCCCATACCCTTTGTGTCATGGAGTGATATCTCATACCCTTTATGTGATGGAGTGATATCCCATACCCTTTGTGTCATGGAGTGATATCTCATACACTTTATGTCATGGAGTGATATCCCATACCCTTTATGTCATGGAGTGATATCCCATACCCTTTATGTCATGGAGTGATATCCCATACCCTTTATGTAATGGAGTGATATCCCATACCCTTTGTGTGATGGAGTGATATCCCATACTCTTTATGTGATGGAGTGATATCCCATACCCTTTATGTGATGGAGTGATATCCCATACCCTTTATGTGATGGAGTGATATCCCATACCCTTTGTGTCATGGAGTGATATCTCATACCCTTTATGTCATGGAGTGATATCCCATACCCTTTATGTCATGGAGTGATATCCCATACCCTTTATGTCATGGAGTGATATCCCATACCCTTTATGTAATGGAGTGATATCCCATACTCTTTATGTGATGGAGTGATATCCCATACCCTTTATGTGATGGAGTGATATCCCATACCCTTTGTGTGATGGAGTGATATCCCATACTCTTTATGTGATGGAGTGATATCCCATACCCTTTATGTGATGGAGTGATATCCTATACTCTTTGTGTTTCCAATATATAATAATTAGACATAAATTTCATAGCGTTTTTGTTGGTTTAAATTCATTATTGGATGACACCACATTACCAAACAGGATGAATTAAGATTTTTTTGGGGTAAACAAGTGAAACTAACCTTCACCAAATTCATTCATTATAACTGCTATCTTTTTACCATGCTGCTCAGTGAGGACATAGTTCAATAAAGTTGTTTTCCCTGAACCTAAAACAAAAGAGAATTTACACTTTCTAAAGATAAATATCAGTTTCACACATATGATAATCTGTTAAAATGTACATGTATATTAGGGCTTTTGTGCATTATGTATCTGAACTAGTCTAATACAATGAACTACATGAATTAATTAGTCATCACTAGGACCCATCATAGATTTCATTCAGGTTATCCATTTCATTACTTGTAGTTACAATAGCAGTCAATAATGATGATGATCGGATTGAACATCAACTATATCACTAACAGAAATCCTATGAGTTGAAACTTAAATAGTCCTTTTTAAAAAAAAAAACATTTTACCACGGGTTGGCCCTTTATGACAAATATTTTACCCTGAGCGATAGCGAGGGTAAAATATCGGCATAAAGGGACAACCCGTGGTAAAATCCTGATATATTCAAGCCCCCATGAATTATCTCGATTTTAATAGGACAAATACAGCTATTGTTTTGGATCGAAGCGCTCTAGGTGGAGGAAAATATTTGCTGTTCCCATAAATAAACGCACTATTGAATTGGCATAAAAGAACAGAGCAAACTGAATTAGTGACATGCTTAAAGTTTTTACAATAATGTATTTAGATAGTTGTGGGTGAATTTAAATTATAATTTAAATTATAATTTACTTATAATGTCTTATATGTTTTAAAAAAATAGGCTTATACCACATTTAGCATCGTTTGATTACGTTTTCTTGTTGTGATGATTTTAGTTTTGGCAAGGGTGTATTTTCCCGTAAAGTGCTTATATTCTAACGTCATCGTTCTATGACGTCGGGTATCTCATTAAAAAAAAACATATGACATGGGAGTACGATTGGAACAGCCCAAACAATATATTCATATTTTACCATGGGTGTGTACTCAAAGGGTTTGAAGGACGTCTGTTAGAATTACAATTCTGTATCATCATGTTTTCTTTATCTAGTACAAGGGAATCACAATATGTAATTTCCTCAAAGTATAGTGCATGTTGCAAGTTACATTTTAAAGAATTTCAATTGATTAATGTATTGATACTTTTTCCATATCTTCTACGTTTTATAATATTAATTGTTACAGTTATGATTGATTATATGTATATAAAGTACATGTATTACCTAGAAAGCCAGTAATAATTGTAATAGGTACTCTGTTATTCTCTGCTGGTACAAGGTCAGGGATATCTTCTTCTTCGCTGTCAGACATGGTTTAATTTCTATCTAAATGGAAAAGTAAAAAAAATGTCACATTAATAATAAAAGTTTGCAATAAGAATAATCTACAAAATTTAAAACTGAATCAAAGCAAGATATTGACATTTTTCTAGCTTACAAAAATTTTCATAAAATCAATGCTTTGGTATCTAAATTCAACTATGTACATATCAAGCAAGTTATTGATAGTGAGTGTCTATTTGGTTTAACAGACCCAAGCATAAAATTCTACACAGCTGTCTTGTTCTCATTTAGAAATGTTGTGGTGATCAGAGAGAGAAAAGATGAATAAAAAAACCCAATGGATTGAAGGCAATGAAGCTTTTATTTGTGATCAGAGAGAGAAAAGATGAATAAAAAAACCCAATGGATTGAAGGCAATGAAGCTTTTATTTGCGATACATTGGATTGGAACATGAATAAAACTTTGATAAACTCCTTATGGGAATGTTTTGATTTTAAGACACATAAATAAGCTTTACATGTGTATTATAGAGACTTCATACTCATAGCATATGAAATAACAAAACAGCATGAGCTCCATATAATTACAATGTATTAAAAAATAAATTATATTTTTATTATTTTAGGGTTCGGGGTAGGAGGGGTCCTGATCTGGAAATCCTGGTCTTAAAACACGAAATCCCAGGCTTAAAAACACCAAATCCTGAGGTCCCAAATTTAAATAAATTTATACCCAGACATCCTGAAATTCGAAAACAGATTTCCTGGATCCTGAAAGGGTCTTTCCCGAAATCACAAGCTTAAAAGCACCTAGCTGATCCCGGAGTCCCTAAAGGTCCTATACCCTCTTATGAGGGGGATAGGACCTTTATCAGGACTGCGGGATCGGGTGTTTTTAAGCACAGGATTTGGGGATCAGGACCCCTCCTACCACCCCCTCTCTTATTTGTCAATCCTTTAAAATATAGATGGTCTTATCACATCACTTTCCATGGTCATGGGAGGAATGAGCACTCAAAAACACCTGAAATAGCAACCCATTTTGTATGTGCCCTTTACCAAACCAGGAGCATTTAAATCAGTTGTCATTGAGAACATTTTATAAATTATTTGATTTTTGCTTCATGAGCCGCTTATATTTTGTTTTGTACATATCGATTTACAGTGCTGATTTACGCCGAGTGTAATTTATGAAAATAAGCATTTGTATAAATAAATTGATTTTAAAATAATCATTTATTTCTCATACAAGGAAGCCTACAATTTAAAGTTGATATGTTGATATTTTTTTCTGTTTACACGAATTTTTCTAAGGGAGATAACTTAATTTATAAAATAATGTTCGGCACAATATCGGATAAATAAAATATCCGGAATCTGTACTTCGAAATCGGAAAAATAAGCTCAGAAAAGAGAATATTAAACAAAATACAGAAAAATCAACAAAAGCATAAAACAAATAGAGAAAAAAGAAAATATAAAGAAGAAAAATAGAGTAATTAAAATATAAAGAACAAAGAATAACCCCTTAGAGAAAAATAAAAAAAGAACTTTGAAGAATGCAGAAACGAGGAACAAAAAACAACATATCAGTTCTCATAAGCAGGTAAGATGTTCGAGACACAGTCAGTCGGTGTTTTAACTGGTTAAAATCACTGCTACCTTGGTTATAGGATTTAGATATTTTGTATTCTTCGCACTGAATATTCAATTTGATAATATATATATACTCTTCGCCTGTTTTGGGTGAATTTTAACTTTGCATGGATCCAATCCCTTCGTGATATTTACTATTCATACCGTAAAATACAACTGTTATCAAGTATGGATAGTAAAAAGGGAAATAATTAATGTATTAAATTTTAACCAAAGATATGTGGTATTCAAATATAAAGCTGAATGGGCAAGTTGTAAAAACTTTAAATGAATAAATTACGGAAAGTTGTGTGAAGTTGACTTTATAGGGCAGTAACTCTTTATGGGGTCAATTGACCATTTTGGTCATGTTGTCTTATTTGTAGATTTCACTTTGCTGAACCAGTTTGCTGTTAACAGTTTATCTCTATCTATTATAATATTCAAGATAATAACCAAAAACTGAAAAGTTTCGCCCTTAAAATTACCAATTCTGGGGCATCAACCAACAAAGAGTTGTCTGATGCATCTAGACATTTTAGGGCAGATAGTGTTTGTTCTGGTGAACATTTTAAACCCATGTAAGATTTGCACTAAATGCTTTAGTTTCAGAGCTATAAGCCAAACACTGCATTTTACCCAGTGTTCTATTGTTTTTGCCATGGCGGCTATCTTGGTTGATGGACGGGGTCATCAGATACATTTTTTTTTAAACGAGATACCCTAAGGATGGTTTAGGCAAGTTTGGTTTCATTTGGCCCAGTAGTTTCAGAGGAGGAGATTTTTCTAAAAGTTAACGGACGACGGACGTCAAGTGATGAGAAAAGCTCGTTTGGCCCTTTTGGGCCAGGTGTTCTAAAAAACAAACAAGATTCTCACTCACCAAGCCGAGGTCTTTTAAAAATATGATAAAGATCAAACTTTATAAAAGATAGAAAACACAAAATCAATAAATTAGAAGATGAAAAAAAATTGCATTATGGGAAAAAGTACTAAATGTCATCATTATGTGGTGTTACAACTCAAAATTTTAACGGCAATATTTCAAAGCCGATCTCGAGATATGACATCACACGGGCTTATTGGCGTATTATCATTATGATCTCTTGACTATCAGTCAAAGAACATTAACATTGACCGTGTTGATATAGTAACAGTCAACAGACATTGGTATCGAAACAGGTTTATTAAAACAAAGTAAATCAAAGTAAATGGCAAGGGCATTGCAGCATTCTATGTCCATTTCTACATTTGCATCGAAAGAAAAATACGCATAATATAGATACAGGATCAACAGGAGCATACAGAGAATGGTCAAATACTCCTGCTTTGCCTGAAGAAAGTGCACACTTAGTTATTGTGAAGAAAAACAAAATCAAAGAAGAAAGTAGGAACTGTGCGTTTCATGTCAAATCGAAACCAACTCCGAAACATACTATTTTTAATTGAGGGAAAGATGCAATGGGACAAAAAACAACTGATCGATATCTACCCATCTAGGCATAGATAAACAAATAGTATGCTTATTTCGTTTCGAAATTTTGAATTTACTTGAGAAAGTTGACAATCAAAAACGTTCTAGCTCCTGGGATACTTGGACAGATTGTATCAGATTTCAAAATGCATAAATAAACAACATTTGATGTCTCACTCAATGTAAGAGCTAGAAGAAAAAACTGCACGCTAATTTAAATTATTATGTTTACATAAGGTGATTTCCTGCAGTCACGATGAAAAACAAAACTCGATAGTTTCATGAATTCAATATTGTATTGACAGAACATTTTGCTTTGAAGAGTAATTGATCTGTTGATGTATTCACTGTAGCTGTACAAGGTAATCTATATTCTGTTGGACTGAATCGTCCGTATGACAACCTACAGACACGCACATACCTGTCGAATTACATTGACCATATTATTGACAATGATATGGTTATTAAATTGATCATACCGCCTGGAATGATTGATTGAGGTACACTTGTACAATAATTGTAAGATCTATGATGATAAAAGAACGGTAAGTATGATTTATTGTACTAATGATTTCAATTCATCATTATAGTAAGAAATATATCTATTACTATTCTAGAGACTTTGTTTTCAAAATTTAATATCTTATATATTGTTACTTCTTGGTTAAACATAGTTGGTATTAGCCAAAAAATAATCATGGAAAGGTTTGAATTGTATATATTGCGCAACGTTGCCAACTTGGGATACACTTTGTTTTTATGACATATATATATATGCGTGAAAAAATAACATTTTATCTATTGCTTAACATCGGAAAACACTTCCTTTGAAAACATATCTTTATGAGTGATACATATGATTGTGGTAAACTGATGCCTTGGGCACAGCTTAAACATCCTGTATTGCAAATTTAACAAAATAATTACATGTACAGATCTAAAGGTGTATTGTTTAATGTTTTACTGCATAATCATCTATGCAATTATAAATAGTTGTTCTCATGGTAAGAAAAAAAATATCATATGATAAATGATTTTTTTAGGTTAATTTTTCCCATCAGTTTATAAAGGTATGTTCATATGTTATAGGACTAATATGTAATATTTTTAAGAAGGATGGTTTATCAATAGACCGTAATATTTATGTTGTTTACTATAATAATTGGTAAAAAAACTGTTCATTTATATGTATTCCAAGTCTAAGGTATGTAAATAAGTGCTAGGTTTACTTTGGGGGCATACAACTGGCCCGACATCAGAACAATTTCAAAATGCTTGTATACAACCTAACAATACACAAAGAAATAAAAAAACACATGAAAACACACAAAACAACATATGTATTTGACCTCTTTAAATTCTTTTTCTTTATAGTATTAGGTAAAAGTAAACTTATTTTAGAAATGTTGTTTTTACATGAAAAAAACTTGAAGAAATGTTTGTTTATTAACGACGTATAAAACATGAATTTATTTTGAAGTTTGTCAAGTAATAGTAAAATCTTTGGACTTTGTTAGTGTAATGGGATGCCAAGCCTAGGAAATACGATTCGACCAATTGAGGTAAGATGTCAAACCATTGACGAACAATATATTACAGTCATTCCTTATAAAAAAAAGTAAAATCACAAAAGTATTGAACTCTGAGTAAAATTCACAACGGAAAGTCCATTATCAAATGACAAAATCAAAAGCTAAAACAAATCAAACAAATGAATAACAACTGTCATATTCTTGACTTGGTACTGACTGCCATTTTCTTATGTGGAAAATTGTGAATTAAAAATAGTTTATCTAGCTAAACCTCTTAATTGTATGACAGTCGAATACAATTCTAATATATTGTCAAAGCTGTGTGAACAAAACAAACAGACATAATAGGTAAAAGTGTAAAAAAAAGGGGTACAGCAGTCAACATTGTGTAATAATCTTAATCAATATAAAAGCAAACAAATATTTCACAAAGAAGCACAAAAAGGAATATAGACAAAGCAAATTAGCAAAATTTAAAGACAAGAATACAAAAATATACCATTGCACAAGAACACAATGACGGGATGCATGAGTGCAGAGCTACGTCATATGGAACAAAAAAAGGCACATACACAAAGCACAGTAGCAAAAATGAAAGATATTTATACAAAAATTATCAAAGAACAATAACGCAATCACGAGATGTATAAGTACAGAGCCACGTCAAATGGATATCACAAAACAACCCAGACTAAACAGTAAAAGTATTATTCATAAAGACCATGTAATTTAGTTCAAAATTTCATATTTTTTAAAGGAGTAAATCATAAAAAAAGCAAATATACCACTGTCACATGACTAAACTATGTCTACTTGATAAACAAAAAAACCCACCAAATATACCACTTTACTTGCGAAAAAAAAATTCATCAGGTAGGCTCATGACACCGTCTGAAAGACTAAAAGTTTTATAAATTATACAGTACAAATCAGAAACGCCAAAACAGACTGAACATAAAAAGTTGATCATAATGCATATTTACATTGGGGAAGTTGCAACTGTAGTTGTAGCACAGTTACACAGTTTTATCCTGCAATTGGGTGTCCTACTATACAGATACAGCCCTACAGATATCGCTATGCTGTATCTGTATACTATACATATATCGCGTTAAAGCTCTGCCCACTGCCGGACTGAGTATTGTTTGAACCTGTGTGACCTCAGACACTAAACAGTTTTAAAACATTTGACTTTTCTACTCTGTACACTAGTATTCCACATTCCAAACTAAAAGACAAATTGAAAGAGTTGGTATTGCTTTGCTTCGTAAAAAAGAATGGCCAACGTAGATACAAGTATCTTGTCTTAGGGAGGGATAAATCCTACTTTGTAAAGGATCACTCTGATTCGAACAAAAAATTCTCTGAAACTGATATTATCAAGATGCTTGATTTCTTGATTGACAACATATTTGTTACGTTCGGAGGACGTGTTTTTCAACAGACTGTCGGCATTCCAATGGGAACAAACTGTGCCCCTCTACTTGCCGACTTGTTTCTTTATTATTATGAGGCTGACTTCATGCAGGAACTTCTTAGGAAGAAAGATAAGAAGTTAGCACTATCCTTTAACTCTACGTTTCGCTATATAGATGATGTTCTTTCACTAAATAATTCAAAATTTGGTGACTATTGGAACGCATCTATCCAATCGAGTTAGAGATAAAGGATACTACAGATACAGTTAAGTCGGCCTCATATCTTGACTTACATCTAGAAATTGACAATGAGGGTCGGTTGAAAACAAAACTTTACGACAAAAGAGATGATTTCAGCTTTCCAATTGTGAACTTTCCATTTCTAAGTAGCAACATTCCAGCAGCACCTGCATACGGGGTATATATATCCCAATTGATACGATATTCCCGTGCTTGCATTTCCTATCATGATTTTCTTGATAGAGGGTTGCTGCTCACAAGGAAGCTATTAAACCAAGAGTTCCAAATGGTGAAGTTGAAATCATCCCTTCGTAAATTTTACGGACGCCATCACGATTTGGTTGACCGTTATGGAATAACCGTATCACAAATGATATCGGATATGTTCCTTGCGTCGTAACTACAATCCCCTCCCCTTTCCCGAATGTGACCTACCGAATTAGACTATTTACCGGATTTGTTATCACATAAGCAACACGACGGGTGCCGCATGTCGAGCAGGATCTGCTTACCCTTCCGGAGCACCTGAGATCACCCCTAGTTTTTGGTGGGGTTCGTGTTGTTTATTCTTTAGTTTTCTATGTTGTGTCATGTGTACTATTGTTTTTCTGTTTGTCTTTTTCATTTTTAGCCATGGCGTTGTCAGTTTGTTTTAGATTTATGAGTTTGACTGTCCCTTTGGTATCTTTCGTCCCTCTTTTATTGTCTATTTATGTCTATTTATATATAAGGAGACAAAAAGAAAAGAACAACATTATATAGCGTATTCTCCAGGACCGGGAAATTTGAAAGGGTTCATTTTACTCATTTATTTTATTAAGGTTGTATTTTGTATACTGTTGTATGCATTTTCTACTTTTTGTTTTTTGTCTTGATATTGTCAGTATGTTTTCGACTCTTGAATTTGACTATCCCTTTGATATCTTCTGCCTCTCTTTTACGACTGTTCAAATCTCATTAATCGAGTAAGAAGACATTTCAAGGTAACTAAAACTAGAGGCCACAAAGATCCTGTGTCGCTTACATTGGTCTATGTGCATATTAAATAAAGGACACATATGACAAAATTTTTGGTGATGGAGATGTGTTTGTAGATCTTACTTTACTGAACACTCTTGGTGCTTACAATTATCTCTATCTATAATGACATTGGCCCAGTAGTTACAATGGAAACTCTTTTGTAAAAATTTACCAAAATTTACGAAAAATTGTTAAAAATTGACTATAAAAGGCAATAACTCCTTAAGGGGTCAACTGACAATTTTGGTCATGTTGACTTATTTGTAGATCTTACTTTGCTGTAGATAATTGCTGTTTGCAGTTTAACTCTATCTATGATAATATTCAAGATAATAACCAAAAGCTGCAAAACTTTTCTTAAAATTACCAATTCAGGGGTAGCAACGCCTGATTTGTCTGAAAATTTCAGGGCAGACATATGTTGACCTAATAAACAATTTCACCACATGTCCGATTTGCTCTTAATGCTTTGGTTTCAGAGATATAAGCCAAAGTCTACAGGTGGCACGGTAGTATTTCCTGGCCCATAAGGGATAATGATAGCCTTTTTAGAATGTTCACCACTTTCTAACACTGCAAAAAATTCTACATTCACAGTTAACTGAAGTACTTTCATTTTACTATTCAGAAATGAATTTGAATATGTATCATGACCGTTTACTTTTTTTGCTATTTTTAAAAACCTAAGGCCACTAGTACTTTTAGGTATTTTATGGTGCAGTGAATACAAAATTTAAAAAAATTCTCAAAAATTCATTTTCATCTGTATGTAAAATTATTTCATATTTTTCTACACCTGATTCATCCCTCAGTTTGGGAAAGTATGTTCAGTTGATACTGTATTTTTTGTCCAATCACACTGTTTAGATACATTTACCTAAGTAGGGTACACAAAAGAGCAACCTAAATTCTGGAATGCAAATACTACCGTGCCACCTTAACCAAGACATAACAAACTTGAAACCAGTCATGACACCTATGATTCATAGACTTCTTACTTTGGAACATATTACAATAAAGAATACTAGTCTGCACTCATTTCTTACCCAAAAAAAATGAAACATTACATCCCTACCCCATCTGGCAGATTTTCACTTTTTTTTCATTTTACCATTTTTACTTAAGGAGTGAACAAAACCCAAATATATTATGTTTCAAATCAACACAGAAGTCAAACATGGTGATTCAGGAGGAATTATTGGATTGCCAACTATGTTTATGGTTAATCTGACTAAAAGAAACAGTTTAAGCACCAAATCATGAAAACTGATATTAAAGTCCATTCCACATTTTACAGCATGCCTTATGTTACTTTAAACATTTCCAGATTATGAGGGCAATACAACAAGAGTCTTTAGATTGCAGTTAACTATTATTCCAAAATCTGTTTGACAATACATGTACTAGAATACATCTCTAAGTTGACTGTTTGTCTATTTCTCATGTATGCATTAAGTTAAATTATGTCCCCTTACATAATCAATTTGCCTTTATTGTGCTTTTTACTGTCAGAAAATATTAACAACTAATTGTATTTGCATGGAAAATGAATAAACCATTTAATCTTACTGATATAGCATCATAAATACATTCTTTGTCAAAAAAAATGTCTAGTTAATGTACAGAAACCCCTATTTCTATCTCTTTTTTAGACCAATATGAGAGATAAATGACTAAGTAAGAACCCCTTAACCACTTACTGGTTCCCCAAAAGCTACTTCTGGTGTCATTTTACATTAGAACTACAAATTAAACCTCAAGAAAACTAGTATAGCTGTACTTGTGTTGAAAAAAATAAGAAATTATGCAATTTATTTATTTCGGTGAAAATAATAGGATGTACATGCAACCGAAGAATGTCGCGTCTCAAATTTCAGTGGTTGCACATGTGTCAGACACTGCGAAAAGTTAAAGCGAGCATTTATAATTAAAAATATTTTGCGAGTTACATAAAAATAATGAAGTTCTACTTTCTAGGTAAATTTTTACATTATTACCTACACATCAGCCAAAATTTGCTGAATCAGCAATTTTTACTCTCAGGGGTGGAATTTAAGGCTTGTTTTTATCATAGTTGCCCTTAATCAACTTTTTATTGATAAACTTACAAATTGCATGGGTAAAAAAAGTTCCTTTATTGATTTAGTGTAAAAATATATATCCCCCTTAAGGTGGCACGGTAGTATTTCCTGGCCCATAAGGGATAATGATAGCCTTTTTAGAATGTTCACCACTTTCTAACACTGCAAAAAATTCTACATTCACAGTTAACTGAAGTACTTTCATTTTACTATTCAGAAATGAATTTGAATATGTATCATGACCGTTTACTTTTTTTGCTATTTTTAAAAACCTAAGGCCACTAGTACTTTTAGGTATTTTATGGTGCAGTGAATACAAAATTTAAAAAAATTCTCAAAAATTCATTTTCATCTGTATGTAAAATTATTTCATATTTTTCTACACCTGATTCATCCCTCAGTTTGGGAAAGTATGTTCAGTTGATACTGTATTTTTTGTCCAATCACACTGTTTAGATACATTTACCTAAGTAGGGTACACAAAAGAGCAACCTAAATTCTGGAATGCAAATACTACCGTGCCACCTACATTTTACCCCTATGTTCTATTTTTATGAAAATACGGATTTTTTGTGTTATTAAATTTGCTGTTACAAAATGTTCAAAAAATATTATAAATTAAGGAATGTATCTCCCTCATACAAAGCTCTGATTCCTTTCACGGATTTGGCTATACTTTTTTGGAACTTTTGGATTATAACTCTACATCTTTTATATAAGCATTGGATTTTACATATTGGTTACGAGCATCACTGAAGAGACATTATTTGTCGAAATGCGCATCTGGTGCAGAAAAATTGGTACCGTTAATGTTGTTATATTTAGCCATGGCGGCCATCTTGGTTCGTTGGCCAAGTCACCGGACACTTTTTTTTAATACTAGACACCTCAATAATGATTGTGGCTAAGTTTAGTTAAATTTGTCTTAGTTGTTTCAGAGGAGAACGTTTTTGTAAAAGTTAACGACACGACGTCGGACGACGGATGCCAAGTGATGAGAAAAGTTTATTTGGCAATACGGATCAGATGAGCTAAAAAGATTTGTTAAGGGATCGTTTTTAGAAGTACATATTTTTTTATTACATCGTAATCAAGTAAAGATATTTATATTTCTTTTGCATTTTAGGTTAACGAATTAAATAAGCCAGCAGTTTCTATTAGTCCAAAGGAAAACAGAAGTTGCAGAGATGTGGTTTTCCTTCTTATATTTCTAATTGTTATTGGAGGGATGGTATGTATTTTATATCAATCAACTAAATATCTTTATCCGAAAGCATCAAACACGGGATCATATTATCAATCTTTAACTATAATAATGATAGCAGTTACAACATTAATGTTTATAGAAGCAACAGAAACAAAGGCAATACCAATGTAGAAAAAAAAATTCAAATAATCTATTTGGAAAGCATTTGCAATTTTTGTCCTGTTTTAATTGTTGTGTTATGGGTAGGGATTGCTTTGTGGCATAGATTTATTAAGGTCATAGCTAGTCGTGCCAGATTTACATTGGAAACCAATGCTTGACAATGGGACTGTTATTGGATTCCTTTAAAGCAATACTTTATTTCTTCTTGTAGTGCTATTGTTCTTATGTGGCATTATGTTATGGAGATCCATACAGATTAGTTTATGGTGTGGATAGCTGGGGAAATGTCTGCAACAAGAAAAATATAAAAATTCCAGATGTACCACACTCAGGGAGAGATACACGTGGCAAAATGTAAGAGAATAATTATTTGAATTAAAATCAAAGATATCGTAGTTGCAATGTTTAAAATTCATAGACTAAATGAGGATAGATGATAGGTAAAAAGTAAAATAACAAAATTATGTCATACATATTTTTGATAAACTTTGCGAGAGGAAATGGCAACCTAAAGCATCATTTTGGCAAATTTTAGCCTAATGAAAAATACACAAACAGCAAGTCAGACACATTATATTTTGTACTTAACGATTTCAACCAATTTCATTGAGCACAATGTATGCACATTCTTGGCATAATCATACAAAACGCATACATATTATCTGACGGTTACTCTTTACTTAGCAAATTGATCAAATATCACATTTTCGGATTGAAATAAAGTTGTGTTATGTTTTTAGTAAACTGTTCTTTTTCGATGAGACTGTGCTGAGTAACTATGTAATTGGACAAGCAATCACGTATAATAAACCAAGCGTGTGTGTGACGTCATGTCCTAATGCTGATATATCATCATATGAAATGTTGAAGAACCACACCCAGCACACAGGACTAAGTTATTGTGTGTATGACTATAAGCTTAATGGGAATTCATCAGATGCTAACAGTTGTACAGGGCTACCTATTTCCAAACAGTAAGTAATATGTAATTCAAATGTCAGATGGTCACGAACAATGTAATATAATGGACCCTGTCAAGGTTACCTTTAGATTTTACGATTGGTGTCGGAAGAAAGCGACCATTTTAAAAGCATCGCAGAACAAGAGATAAATTGACAAATAGCATGGTGAAAATGTCAATACGTACTGTTCATTTACTTTATTTACCATGTGATATAATCAAATTTTCTTATTGTTAGTCTATTTATAAAATGAAATTAAATTTTAAAATTGAAATCTATTTATTAATTATAGATATGTTATGTTTTTTTATTTCGATAAGAGACTGCTGTTCATTATTACTTTTATCTTTCTCAATATTCACTCCCTGAAATCATTTTTAAAATTAGTTACCCATGATATCTTTAACATCTATTTTAACAGGCTTTTTGTTTTATTACAAGTCGTAATCTGAAATCGGTTTTCTAATTATTTCAGGAAATCCATACTGTTTAGATGCGTGCCTTCGACAGTTTCGGCTGCATACGATTTCTTAATTGGTTTTATTGATAATATCTTAAATTCAATCGATGAAAACTTTACACAAGTAAGTAAATAGTTTTGTCAATATTTATCTGCTTTTTGTAAAGTTGTAATTTTCTTTGAAAATAAAATAGATTTTCTAGAATCTTTTTACAAGGCACATTTAAATATTCAAAAAATAAAAATCAATTGTATATTTTCTTTCTCTTAAATTCTAGAAATGTGTATCCGATCTAGAGAAAACATGGCGAGAAATTTGTTATTTATGTGCTGTTGGATTAGGTAAGCAATATATAACACAACACATACTTCAATTTTAAAGGGGCACTAGCAACGAGACATATAAAAAAATTTAAAGTATGATTTTTTTTGTTCAATCATTAATGAAAGTGAAATAGAAATATAATAATTTGCTTTTATCAGCTAAAATGGTTCAATTTTGTCAAATAGAGCTAATACACATTGATAATAAATTATTCACTTGCAAGTGAAAAACTAGACCCCATTAAATTTGTATTCATGTGAACTCCAATATAACCCCGTAGAAAGAGGTGGAATACGCATGCATTGCCCGTGTGTGGTTATTTAAAGGAAAGAATGTCAACATTGAAAGTGAAACAAAGGTAAATAATTTGATTGACTAATTCGATCCACATAAAAACGACGATAAACATAAATTTATAATTCATAAAACAAAATTTAACAGACCTGTAAAAATCTAATTGCACGGTTTGCTTAATCTATACATATATATGTTTATGTTTACATCGATTATATGGTCATAGAAGGTCAACTCGATAGTTAATTATAAGGCGTCTTGGTTAAAATTCTTACGAAACGAAGCTACATCGCTGAGAACATGTTTGTAAATTGTTTATTTTATTTGATAGTCTGGAAAAATATTTTACATTGTTATAAACAACATATTAGAATTGGAGTCAAATCGGTTAACATGAATTTGGCAGCTAGTGCCCCTTTAATATTCAAAAATATCCGATCCTTTAATGTACTTATGTATTTCGTTGTTTGGCATCGTATATCCGTTGTGTCTCAAAATTGGAATAAATAATTACAAAATTGCACACTGTTTCTGTATTCTGTAATAAAATAAACATTGCATGATTATTAATCTGAAAATTATCCGTAGATTATACATGTACCAAATAATTCATCGAACAAATAATAAACAATGTGTGCTGCTGATTTCCTAGGAAGAAACATACTTCGTGCTTCATCGCGATTAACAACCATAATGATATACGTCACCAGTGAGTTGAAAAACTGTCGCATCGACCGTAAACTATTGTAGTTTCGATTTCAGCCATTTTTATTAGTTTTGGTTTTGACCAAAATTACGTTTAAATGAAGATGGAAATGTATAATATTTGGTTTTGACCAAAATTACGTTTAAATGAAGATGGAAATGTGAGTTGTAGCGGGACATGGTGTCATTTAGACACACATATTATTGTTTAGTTTGAGATTTGATATATTTTTGACTGATATAGTTGAAAATGATATTGCTACCGGTTTAATGATATTTGTAACAATACAAAAATCATGTCCAAATTCTGTTTAAAATGGTTCAAAAAGAGGAGTTCTCTGTGATTAAAGGGATCAAGTTATTGATGACAATGTATTTACTTTTATAAAATATAAAATATAGCAAATAAATAAAACGGCAAAGTAAATATTTAAACACACTTCTCTCAAAGATGATAATCATGGTTAATTTGCATTCGAGAACTGCAAAGAGAGGCGGCGAAAGATGCCAAACTCATAAGTCGAAAATAAACTGACAACGTCATGGTTAAACACGAAAAGAGCAATCATACACACAACAGTACACAAAACAGAACATAGAAAACTAAACACTAAGCAACAAGTACCCACCAAAAACTCCAGACTTCATATGATCTATTTTTTTCAGGTGACATCAGGATATGGCGTGTAAACAAATGTAGGCATGCATAATGTTAAAACTAAATATGTTTATAATTATCTGCTGCTTGTTTTGTGTGTGTGTTGCTTCCAAATGAACTCCTTAAACTACCAAAATAATTTGAGCTGAGCTACAGTAGATATCTATGTTCCTTTGTATGCAAATAAAATGAAGGGGTTTGTAGCATGGTTTTTTTACTGTATTTTTTTAATATTTTTCCAGGTGTTTCATTGGTTATAGTCCATTTAATGAGGTTCATTGCAGGAGTAATTATTTGGTTGTCAATGTTTATTCTTGGAGCCGGCAGTGTTGGAGGTGCTGGTCTTTGTTGGTAAGATCTTTATAGTGCATTGTACATCCAGCTGGAACGGAATGATTCAAGTGCATTCTATATTTGTTTAAATTATTAAGTATGCGACAGTCGAAATCCGTCTTGTTTTCAGCCATTTGAAGGCTTTTAAATTCCCATTGACTCTTTCATGTACAACTAGGATTGTCTAGTGGAACCAACGTAATTTTGACAACTGATTTGATTGACTATTTCGTTAATCAGTTGATGAAAGTTTTACTCAAGTAAATATAAGGGGCTTAATCGCGTTGATTGTTTTTAATCATGATTGATCCTTTAATATGTACAACCATACTTCATTCTGTTAAAAAATTAATCAACATTTGACTTAGCTTAGGTAATTGAACATACTGGATTGGATTTCCGCGAAATTTGAAACCCTAAATGATTTAATTAAGGTTTATCAACACTTAAATCAGCTAGAAAGTGCATCTCCAAATTGCTAAGGATAAGCAACGGAAATCTGAATCAGTCCATAATGATATTGCAGACAGAAAACTTGAACGTGCTGTAACCAGACAATCTGACGTCAAAAAATCGTCTTACTTTGGCACAACTTTTTGGAATTTTGGGTCATAAATGCTCTTCTACTTCTACTTCGTACTTGTTTGGATTTCTAACTATTTTGATCTGAGCGTCACTGATGAGTATTTTGTAGACAAAACCCGTATTGAATTAAAAGCCTGAAACCTTTGATAACTATTTACACCATTGATTCGATGCTACTCTGGTGGACGTTTCATCCCCGAGGGTATCGCCAGCCCAGTAGTAAGCACTTCGGTGTTGACATGAATATTAATTATATTGTCATTTTTTAAAATTTACTGTTTGCAAAAGCATGAATTATTCGAAATAAGTAAGGATTTTCTTATCCACGCATAGATAACCTAAGCCAATTTGGCACAACTTTTTGGAATTTTGGGTCATAAATGCTCTTCAACTTCGTACTTGTTTTTTTTAAAACTATTTTGATTTGAGTTTCACTGATGAGTCGTATGTAGACAAAACGCGCGTCTGGCGTATTAAATTATAAGCCTGGTACCTGTGATAACTATTTGCTGCCCTACCAACAACGATATAGATAGGCTAGATTTGTTCACGACCATCAATGTCCAGATGCATATATAATGACAATGCCACATCACACTGCGTCATTTGCGAATCATGTTTACGGCCGCAACATCAACTGAGAATCGCTGAATACCATGGCAGACATTTTTCTGATAAACAAAATACCCCAAAAATCGACAGCAGAAAAACATTTAAAGCCCTTAAGATTAAATCGTCAAAACACACTCTAAGGGACAAAGGCAAATCATGCCGAACAAAATTAATTGTCCTTTCTGACGATCATTCTGATGTTAGTAACAGGCTGTCATTGCCTCCGATGAAGATACACCTACTGATAAGGAGAAAACCAGGGTTTATTTACATACCACATGGTTTGCGCATTAAAACTTTCGAACTGTATTTGATTTTAAACAATGAATCAATGAAATTAACGTTCCTACATTTGTTTAGCAAATATTGCATATTCAAAAATGGGAGTTAAAAAGAATAACTTAGTGTTGCATCTCTATATGCAGAATATATACAGATAGCATTATACATAAATGAACGCCGCATTCCGTCTGGCCTGAGGGTGCATTCGTTATTACAAAAAATAATGAACGACAATGACATTCCAAATAAAGCAAATGGAATTAAAACAAAGAATTTTCGTTCTGATTGGAATTGATTCTTTAGTATATCTCTAGTATATCTGTTGATTAAGAAAATGACGAAACGCATAAAATTTGTATCAACATTGACAATAACAACAATATGTAACTGTATAATTTTAAATGAATATTCAACTCTACTGATATGATCATGTTTTGGATTTTACCTTTAAAAATGAAACACTTGAGGGCAATTTGCAAATAAAACTTTGTTCTTTTAATTTTTCAATAAAAAGTATTCAGTAGAAAAGAAAAATATTTGGATAAATAAATCTAGACAGGAAACTATTCTTACATCTAATCACAGAGAAACTATTGGCCGCTATGTTGAAAAAGGAAGTAAAAGTTTGTTAAAATAATGATCATGTGTTAGACACCCTTCTTCAATTAATTAAAGATCAGAAGAGTGTCATGTGTAAACAATTGTTTTATTTTTTTTATCATTTTGCACTGACTAGACTTTTAATCACTCTTGACATTCTATTAATATACTTATTTCATTGCGACAATGATTAACGAAATGAAAAATCTATAGAAAATGTTTTTTTTTTGGCAACCAGTATAATTGTAAAAGGACATGACTGTCATCGCATAAGTTAAAAGTATAATCACAAAAAAAATGAACTCCGAGGAAAATTCACAACGGAAAGTTCGTTATCAAATTTCAAAATCAAAAGCTCAAACACATCAAACGAATGGTTGACAACTGTCATATTTTTGACTTGGTACAGGCATTTACTTAAGTAGAAAATGGTGGATTAAAACTAGTTTTATAGCTATCAAAACCTCCCACTTGTATGATATAAAATTGAGAATGGAAATGGGGAATGTGTCAAAGAGACAACAACCCGACCATAGAAAAAACAACAGCAGAAGGTTATCAACAGGTCTTCAATGTAGCAAGAAATTCCCACACCTGGAGGCGTCCTTCAGCTGGCGCCTAAACAAATATATACTAGTTCAGTGATAATGAATGCCATACTAATTTCCAAATTGTACACACGAAACTAAAATTAAAATAATACAAGACTAACAAAGGCAAGAGGCTCCTGACTTGGGACAGGCGCAAAAATGCGGCGGGGTTAAACATGTTATTGAGATCTCAACCCTCCCCCTATAACTCTAGCCAATGTAGAAAAGTAAACGCATAACAATACGCACATTAAAATTCAGTTCAAGAGAAGTCCGAGTCTGATGTCAGAAGATGTAACCAAAGAAAATAAACAAAATGACAATAATACATAAATAACAACAGGCTACTAGCAGTTAACTGACATGCCAGCTCCAGACTTCAATAACACTGATTGAAAGATTATGATTTCATCATATGAATATCAGGCACAATCCTTCCCGTTAGGGGCTTAGTATCATGATTAAACTCATCATAAATTTCTCTCGTTAAAATCTAAAACATTGTTACATACACATGCGAATCGAAAAGTTTAGATATATAAACACCGTAAGATGGGGACCAGGGAACGTCACCATCTAAAAATGGATAATTAACGATAGGAAATGAAAAATCATCTCTTTTATCATAAATTTTAGTATTGAGCTTTCCGTTAGTGATATAGACAGTCCAAAAATTGCCATTATATGACAACGATGTGTTAACGAAACAAAAAGACAATACATGTAGGTTAAATGGCAAAAATAAGGGTACAGCAGTCAACATTGCTTTATAATCTTTATTACTATTGATATCAAATGAATTTTTATGTAAATGTTTTGATTATTTCATAGCATTTAAAAACCCGTTTGATTTTTTACGTTAAATTGCACCTTTTCTTTTTTTTTCATATGAAAACCCAATTAGTCCAAAATGACAGAGATAAAAAGCGGAAACAATTTGATTTATAAAAGGCATACATATTCGTTAGATGTGCAAAGTTAAGTCAAATAAACTCTACATATGTCTAGTGGTGTATTATGGAAATCTAGTGTTGATGAATAGAACTAGTTTTAGTAATATAAAAAGGAGGAAGATACCAAGGAAACGTTCACAACTATTTAGCGAAGAGGAACTAACAACTCTAGATTATCTGCAGATATCACATCTTGCTTTGACTTCTTTGAATAGCTACTTAGTTGTTTTGGTTAATTGACAATTATTGATTATAAAGAGGAGTGGAAATCGGAATCAGTTTTGGGAAGGGAGTAGATACCATCAAACGTGTACTATAATTAACACTCAGCATGAAAGTATAAAGGTAGTTTTTGGATAATATTGAGAAAACGAATGATGATTTTAGATGGCCTTTTATAAACGGAGTACTTTGATAAGTCTTGTCATGAGGACTAAACTATTGAATAATGACGAGACTTAAATATTTCTGAACGGTTCTGTAGTGATTATAATCCTTAAATGAGCCCAAAAACAACTTCATAAGCCACACAATGTTTGAACAATACACATTAAGCGACTTCCAAAGGTCATAAGATAAACAATGTCACTTGTAATAATAGAAATAATGATAGAAAGAACAATAAGAAACGGGCACTTATATATTTTAAAATTGATTGTTTATGATTTGTTCGCACTAAGTCTATGTTAAGTGTACTGAACGCTGTTTAAATCCGGGTTTACTTGATCTATTTACACTTATACTTTCTAAGATCAAGACATTTTAGCTCGCGAAGGGCCAAGTGAGCTTTTCTCATTACTTGGCGCCCGTCGTCTGTCGTCGTTAACTTTTACAAAAATCTTCTCCTCTGAAACAACTGGGCAAAATTTAACCAAACTTGGCCACCATCATCATTAGGGTATCTTGTTTAAAAAATATGTCCGGTGACCCGGCCAACCAACCAAGATGGTCACCATGACTAAAAATAGAACATAGGGGTAAAATGTTGATTTTAGCTTATATCTCTGAAACCAAAGCATTAAGAGCAAATCTGTTTATCAGGTCAAAATCTATTTGCCCATAAATTTTCAGACCATTCAGGCAATCTGTTGTTGAGTTGCTGCCCCTGAATTGGTCATTTAAAGAACATTTTGCAGCTTTTGATTATTATCTTGAATATTATTATTGATAGAGATAAACTGTAAACAGCAATTATGTACAGCAAAGTAAGACCTAAAAATAAATTACATGACCGAAATAGTTAATTGACCCCTTAAGGAGTTGTTGCCTTTTATAGTCAATTTGTAACAATTTCCATAAATTTTGTAAAATTTTACAAAACATTTTCCATGTAACTACTAGGCAAAGTTCATTATAGATATAAATAATTGTAAGCAGCACGAATGTTCAGTAAAGTAAGATCTACAAACACATCATCATCACCAAAACACAATTTTGTCATGAATCAATCTGTGTCCTTTGTTTAATATGCGCATTGACCAAGGTGAGCGTCACAGGCTCTGTAGTGTAATTTCCTTTTGTAATTTTGTAAGCTGTTTTTGTTATTCATGCAGACATAATGAGTCAATGATTAATTTCAACATTTTATTTTATATTTTTTTTTATTTTCTTCAATATCGAGATAACTTTCATGTGTGTTTTAAAACTTTTTGGCCGTATTTTGCAACATTTTCATATTTCCGGTTTTCAATGTTCTTCAATTTTGTATTGGAATTGGCATTGCAAGTTGAAACCATCTCATAAGTCTTCTGAAAACGAAACACACGCATGGTATACCAATAAACCTGGAATTTCTTTAGCATTTTTACAACCATTCGTTTTTAATTATATATTTTTTTTAAAATATTTAGGCTTTACGAACTATGTACCGGCTTAAAACGTGAAAAAAATAAACCCATTAAAAACATATTAAAACGTGAAAAAAATAAACCCATTAAAACATATTTGGATTTTATTTACAAAAAATGGATCTAGATTGAATACACAAACACATATTTTGATCTTATATGCATATAATTATATTAAAAAAATATTGCTAAAAGTTACAATATTTTGTGAACGTATGTCATTTACATGCCTACAATTACGTTTTTATGATACAGCTTGCATTTAGATTGTATAGTCGTCCATTCTGTTACCAGATATTTCTATAGACGACAGAGGTTTTTTGAAAGTAGTATTTGTCTCGGATGTAGAAAGTCCACCACTTGTTGTTGATGATTCATTTCCCTCTCTATTTGAATTTTTACATCTTCCAAAACATACATCAAGATGAGCAATTCTATTAAAAGCAGCTTCGAATTTCGTATTGGTAAAATAATAAACAAGCCAGTTTATGGAAGGATGTAGATGTGCCCATACTGTTATGTATAAATGTACCTCATGGGGAAACGAATCATCTCTGTCTAGTACAATGAGTAGCGCATAAGGAATCCAACATGCAGCAAAAATTACATATATGATGCATAATGTTTTAGCAAGCCCAATCGAATACGACGACGTACGTCTTGAACTTGCAGTCTTTGTTTTCTTTCGGGATCCGTGAACTTTCAGAAATATGCTCAGATATGAAAATCCCACAACTACAACAGGAACCCAAACTAAAGTCACAGAAAACACCACTGTGTATGGATATGTTTCCATTCTATCCCAAATACATTCAAGGCTTTTTCTATCAAATGAGTGATCTCCAATTCCCGCAAAGTTTAATAATACTAGCAACAAACCAACGGAATAAAGACAACAACACATCAATATGCACGTTTTCTTTTTGAAGATTTTGCAGTAGAATTTATTTTGACAGATGTATATATATCTATTAAAACTAAGTAGGGCGATGCTTCCTAATGAGTTGACACATGCTATTGTACACCCAAAAGCTATTATCTGACAAAATCCTGGTAGCTT
Source organism: Mytilus edulis (assembly GCF_963676685.1). Taxonomy (NCBI): domain Eukaryota; kingdom Metazoa; phylum Mollusca; class Bivalvia; order Mytilida; family Mytilidae; genus Mytilus; species Mytilus edulis. Next base: position 22,839,138 of record NC_092344.1, read on the forward strand.
ATCAAAGAATTCTTCTCCCTCAAGTTTTCCTGAAAAGGAGGAGACTTACAGTTAAAATTTCTTACTATTAAGTATGAATAAACAATTTTGTGCTTTTTGAGGTATATTGACAGAAATAAAATACGATAAATAAAATAGATGTTCTTACCAACAATACTAAGGGGATCTGCTAATGTGGTAACATACATATCAGATATTGCAAGGTTTGCCATGAAAATACATTCCAATCTGTGCAACTTTTCTGTTGTGAAAATAGTAATTAGAATAAGAACATTTCCAAATGTTCCAAACAAAGCGGCTAACACCAGTGTTATCAAGATAGGTATTGCAACGCCTGGTGCCTCGTTAACGAATTGATATCTATCAAAGGAATCGTCTGAATTTGTCAAATTTCCTGACGTTGAATTCATAATTATGTAAATATATATTGCATACGACCTAACTGTAAGTTAACGCGCTCTAACCAAGAGTATAGAATGAACTAGCAAGGAAGTTATTATATTCATATACATATGAAATGAAGGGTAACATTTCCGTATTCTTGTTACTTAAAAGTATTTGTTGGGAAAACCATACTTAAAAATTTACTAATAAGCAGACTTTGAATCCCGACTTTGAATATGATGGGGCTTAAACAATAATAACACATACAACGTTCTATTTTATTACATCTTTCAAAATTCATAGAATGCAATGATTGTTGAATAGAATATGTACTATCATACTTATGCATCTTAAGTAAACCAGACTTGTGCAATATCATATATGTGGATTATTTTATTTTCGTAGATAACTGTTTTTGTGGAGTGGGGAAAATTGTTCTTTCGTTGGTGGAAAATTTCGTGGATCGGTTAACATTTACATGCAAGCCTATGAACAATGTGTACATCGTCGAACATCAAAACAAGTTATTTACTGTAACCCATCGAAATCTACGGGAGCGTAATAGCGCCACACAACTCTTTTTTTAAAATATTTCTTCCTATGGTTGCGTTATAACTTGCAAACATTTGCGATATAGCGCAAACATTTGCAAATATCTTATGTGGTTGCTCCTTCCCCTATCTTTTATCTTTACAAATTTGTGTTATGTTGAAGTAATCAAAGAACCACTAAGAAAAATATCAAATGTTTTAAACACATGCATGTGGTTTTGTCTTTTTGTCTTGCACAATTTATTATACACTAGAAAGTGAACTGCACTAACGCGTGTATGAATCAGGGTTTATTTTGAATGGGGTCTTCATTTAAAATTTTAAAAAATATTTTTTATTGCTTTTTAGTTATACTTTATTCGCTCAATTATTTTCTATATCTTAAAACCCACTACATTATGAAACTTGATTTCAAAGTCATGGAAACTGAACACTTTTATTTCATATTTATGATTTCATGAATTGTCATTCATAAATTGCATTTGTTGCATTTATATTTTTAGGTATTATTACTACCGTTTTAGAGAGGATTCAACATCGACGAAATGGTTAATTGGCTCGATATGTGGAACAACTATTATGGTAAAAAACACTAACAAATATAGAAAATAAAATACAAACCATAAACACTGGAAAATATATATCAATTGCATTGGTAACTTGGTTAGAGTAAATGAATGCACAGATGGCAAGCAAAATAAGCATATATTCATATGATGTCAAGGCAAAATTACTTCACCACCAATTAGTCTCTGACGGACAGCTGTCTCATAGGCATTCATACCCATTTCTAATTTATATATACAAGACAGACTGGGTTGTATATAAAAAAAAACAGAATACCAAGAGGATATATATTTAGGTATATCACAAGACGAGTAATACAATTCCTAAATATAAACAAAAATTTAAAAGTTTGTGCTTGAAAAATCAAGTGTTTAACCCCATGACACCCATGTTGATTTCGAAAAAGAGCAGACAAATGCCACTACAAGGCAGCACTCGCACCCGCGAAGTCGAAAGGGATTTATTTCAGTTGCAAAAACTTGTTTCCCAATCCAATTTTTGAAAAACAATTTTTTGAATTTCTTCATTTTTTTTCTATGATGACTATCAACATTTTCATGAGGAAATTGTCTAGATTGCGTGTGATATAAAGTTAGCTTCGGTACTACTGGTAAATGCCTCCGATATCCGAATAACCCCTCGAAAGCTGCGAGGGTACAGTGGCATACATGTACACTCCCTATCTGGATTATTGGAGATGTGTCACTAACGTATGTTTTTGTACGACATTTATTTTTACAAGGACAATCAATCCCAACCCATCACAAAGGGAGTGCTAGGACAACTGGAAGTCTGTTATTATGGTGGAGGAAGCCGAAGTACTCGGAGAGAACAACCGGGCCACTCGGTGGAAACAGAAAAACCAGAGAGATATCAGAAGATTGATCTCCAGGTCAAGGTAGGGGACAACTTTGACCAACCAAGGCCCCAAAGTACCCATTCTAGTTTAAACTACGGTCTGGTAGTGGTACCAAAGAATTATAGTTATCCCGTACCATTGTAAACCCGTACCGACGTCAGCTCTTTCCACTAAAATAAAACATGTACCAATGCAAACTCGAACCACTGCTAACTCGTACCAACTTATTTAAATGCATTTAAATGGTGTTTAATTATGAAAATATACTTTACTTGTTAGCATGTTGAGAATGTTTTATTTCAGATAATAATTTTGCTGATATTGCTGATAATGAGAAAAAGAATAGGCTTGGTGAGTATCATTTAAGGTTGTCTGCTAATATCACGAATCCCCTACCATATTTTACAAATTGTTTTGTACAAAATTGCTTTATGGATACCACAAATAGTATAAAACGAGAGATAAAACAGTGCGTTCCATTTAAGTTTCTACCCTAATCAAATATTGTCTTGGTATTATTTGGCACAACATTTCGAAATAATTTTGGAATTGTAGTGCTCCTCAACTTCGTTTTTATTTTATGATATCTTTATAATTCTGAATCAAGCCTGATATCTTTTAACATAACAAACATATTAGGTTATGTTTTACACGTGTTTCAGAATATCAAAACAAACATGTACATTGTTTATGATTTTATCAAACGTGGATCACAAAACATTTTGGAAAACATATAGTGAGATGAAATTCCTTGTTATGATAAATACAAATAAAAAAGATCTGGTGATGATATTAAAACCAAAAACACACTGTTAGCGTTAACAGGTAATTAGTCGTAAGCCAAGTAAAAAAGAGCCGAAAGATACCAGAGCGAAATTCAAACTCATAAATAAGAGTAAGAGAGGATAATACATAGGAAAATCTCGAACATAATTTGTCTCCTGGTTGTTTATTTGATTTAACCCTCATATAAAATGTTGTTAAACACAACATACGAAACATATAATTACAAATCGTCTATAAAACCTCTGTTTTGTATGTTTGGTAAATAGTTTGCTAAAAAATTGGAAAAAAAAGACGAAACATATCAAGGTGACATTCAAAACTCTTAATTATAAAAAGGAAGATGTGGTATACTTGCCAATGAGACAAGTCAAGAATACTAACAAAGCTAGGGTAAAAAAATGACAGACCAAGAATAGACAAAGAAGTTCTGAAAATAATTATTAGAAAACGAAGTACTGAGTAACACAAATCCCACGAAAAACTGAGGATGTTCATAGGTGCTTCGAAAAGGTGAACAGAACCATAGATTCAGTGATGTTACAATCATTGAAAGTAGGTTTGTTTGGTAAATTTTAAATGACTTATTTTTTTTGTAATTTACTCATGAACATGCAATGTTGTGAAGACATTTTGTTTGTTGTTATAGGTAGTAGAACTATTTAAAGAAGCTGGAAAAGCAATAAAAGATATGCCACTGCTTATATTTCAACCTATATGGGTATACTTGTATTTTATTAGATAATTGAAATTAAATATTCGAGTTATATCAAACTCAGAAAAAAAGTACTTGGCACAGATGTCAAACAGTTCATATTGACGTTACATGACCAAGATATGGAAAATTCAATTCAAATAGTACATAATAATAACCAAGATTTATACATGTAACGCAATACAAGAACCACACACCAAACAAGTATAAACTGATGCACAGTTTGCACAAAGATGTGTTATTTGCAATTACCAGATATAATAAACTGCTTAGGTTTTGAGATAAAGAATTAAATTATATACTAGGAATGCTATTATATTTTGTGATAAATTAGAGATCTATAAAAAAGAAGATGTGGTATGATTGCCAATGAGACAGCTCTTCACAAGAGACCAAAATGACACAGAAATTAGCAACTATAGGTCATCGTTACGTCGCATAATGAGTATTCTTATAAAACTACATGCAATTTAACCACATTACATGATATATAAAGTAAGGAGATGTGATATGATTGAGAATGAGACAAATGTCCACCAGACAACAAAGGAGGTTGAAGTAAGAATATAAAGGATACCGTAACGCATTCAACAATGAGCAAAACACATATCAAATACCAAGCTATAAAAGACCCCGATATGACACAATGTATAACAGTGCAAACGAGAAAAACTAATTATCTTTTTATAAATACTTTTAAAGTTTACTGCACTCGAGTCGTCGGTTACGGAAAAGATATGATTAAAATGTTAATTGCTTTATTAATCGTTACTTGCTAAACGTCCAGTAGAATTTTTTGAATATTCAGAACGAGGATTTTATTTCTTAAGTTTGGATAGACGATTAGGTTAACACACGAACATTACTTAGGATATTATTTTCTGTCTTACACCGAACTGATAGTCACAATGACATACACATATTATTTCTTAATCACGTCAATGGATTATTATTTTTAAATATTATGATCGTTGAAAATGCTTTCGGATGAATTCAAATAGTTATCAAAGGTACCAGGATTATAATTTTGTACGCCAGACGCGCGTTTCGTCTACATAAGACTCATCAGTGACGCTCATATCAAAACATTAACTACAAAATAATAGTACAAACATAAGATCAATGGGAAATAAGTAGCATAATATTATGTTTGCAAAATTCCTTCTTGTGTTTTTGCAGACTTTTGTTTGCTTAGTCCTTGAGTTGGTTTGTTTGGTATTTTTCTTCAGCTACATACTGACCTCCGGTAAGTGTTCTGACATAATACGGGTTATTATCGGACTTATATTAAAGATGTTTGCATTCGCGTATATAGTTTCTCTTTTAATTATATGTTAAGCAAATTTTGGACAGAATGCAATTCCATTTAATTTTTTTTAAAGAATTTTTATAGCTGATTTACAAAAAAATGTATTCATATATATTTCAAATTCTATCGATACGTTTTATTCCAGCACACCGAAATGTCTTTTGATAGTTTGTGTACATTTTTCACCTCCTTGTAGTCTTAAAACCTTGGCGACCTTATATATAATTTGTATTCACTCTGAGAGGTTCACCTTTGATTTGTTCAAGTATCATTTTAGGAACTGTACAACTTTATTCATATTTGATTATAGAATGCTATGATATTTTATTCACTACCCTTATCTTTGCTTTCTTTTTTGTAGAACATCCAGTTGTCAATAATTCTACAGGCTTTGTCAGTTTTGAAAAGCATGAAATACTTAAGGTAAAGGCTCTATACAAAATTGTTTACTTTGCTGAGATGTTATCGATAAGTTCATGCATAGTCAAGATGGATCTCATACATTATCATGCCAAATTTACTAACGCCATTTTTATATGTTCTTTTTAGAATACAACCACGAAATTATTGTATGTATAAACGTATTTAACCGATTCAAACGATAGGGATGGAAATTTATTGACTTTGTTTGTTTTACAATTTGTTCCAAAACCCCCTTTCTTCAAACTGTTCATATCTTGTGTTTTTATTTCTATCTCTGAAATTAAAATAACTGATATCTTATAACTTATTTGTTAATAGTATTTGAAATGGTACTACCTACTTGGGAGTATATGGATACTACAGTTTACATTAGCATGTGACACCATTGTGATATCTGGTGCTGTAAGTCAGTGGTATTTTTCAAGGTAAGAATAAAAAATTCCCTGTGTGTGATCACTAATGACACTTGAAGTATGTGCTTCCTTATTTTAAAATATTTAACTCTATCTTTTTTTCACCAATAAAATAAATAAGACAATAATTTTCTAATATATGAAAAATACAGGAACAGAAACGGGGAAGAAAAAATGAATAATCTATCTACGAAATAAATTGTAGAAAATCTTTTCTAATATTTGTAAAATACAGGAACAAAAACGGAGAAGAAAAAACGAGGAAATAATTGATAGTAATAATCTCTTATAGATCTTTGTACTTTTAATATTTAACGTGCCATTTTGATTAAAGAGAGATAAAGAAGTTTAAAAAATTATCGAAATATGTGATTAAATGTTCTGTTTACGTTTTTTTTAAATTAAAATTGGAAAAGAATTTTAAGTACTTAATTACACATTTGATATGTATCCATAGTACCTACCATTTGCACTTTTAATGCCCATAACATATGTTGGTACTGTTAAATATACAAAAGTATTGAGATATATGAAAATAAATGCAAATGCAGTTGAATTTCTTTTGCAGAGACAAGTCACTAGTTCGGTACCCAATAATTAGATCTTTACGAATGTTATTACGGTAAGAAAAAATAATTACAATCAACACATACTATCTAAATGTAAAGAAAGGCCAATATGATGGATTTTGATGGGTATTGTTAAATGTTGATGTTTATTTGTTGCTAATCACTGTTTGTATGAATTTAGTGCAAGACTCACTGTTAATTGTTAAGGGCATACGATACAGTTACAGGGGAGGCAATGACGTTTCTAACGTAAATTGTTATTTTCGCGGCGACGTCAAACTATGACTTATCGGGAAAAGATTTAGTTTTCGACTGATTTTTATCATTCAAATTCAATCTTATTTAACTTGAAAACGACTTCATGGACCCCTCTTTTTTAAAATGCCATTTGATTTGATTATGCGAGAAGATTATGTGTGCCATTTTTTTCAAATTTGATAAATATACAGCAAAAAATGATGTTTTTTTTCTACATTCATGAACATTTGATAAATATGAGTTATTTCTGGATAAAAAATGTATAAATGTTTAGGAAACATAAAAAATACAGAAATTCCAAATTATTTATCAAAAAACTTTATCTTTTAAAACAAAATTAATGTCTTTCGTTCGAAAGGGAAAATACGGCCACAAATCCGAATTTTGAACAAATTTACAAAATTTCTACCTCGTTTTACTCAAAAAGTAGCACATGAAGATATATATATTTTTTTTATTTCATATTTGATTTAATCAGGTAAAAAATAGTCTATATGGATTTTTTTTTATCATAGTGTAAATACGGGACCAAAACTGTAACATATGCCCTTAACAGAGTGCGTCAATAGAAGAAAGAACAAGTCAGTATAACCTTAAATTGAAACAAAGGAAGACCATTAGAAATTATGACACTTTCATTTAGAAATCTCCACAAATATAAGTTTTATTCCAAAATCTAGTTCGCCAGTCCTGTTTTGTCATTATCGTAGTATTTTTCTAATCAGCAAATACAAAGAAGTAGAAATACAAATAGCACATCGAACAACATTTCAGAAAAATATAAAGAATTACAATTAAAAACAGAACGATGTTTAATTGGTACAACAGTTAAGAAATATCATATAGTTTTTTACATTGAAATAAAAAGGATGCCAAATTAAAAGGATGGAATTAAGTATTTTACCACCCAGATGATTTTAACTTCATTCAACCACATTTGAATACATGTTGTACAATACTTACAAATGTATGCAGTTATCACATGTCACTCTTTTATAGGTATCATCTTGGATCTGCAGCTTTTGGGTCCTTAATCATCACTATTGTATTTGCATTCAGAGTATTTGTCAATTTTATACATAACAGGTGCTTCATATTTATTTTACAATTTGTGCATTACGCATGGGTATAAACAGATATAAGAAGATGTTGTATGAGTGTCAATGAAACAATTCTCCATTCAAGTCACAATTTGTAAAAGTAAACCATCATAGGTCAAAGTACGATCTTGATCACGGAGCCTTGGCTCACTCCAAACAACAAGCTATAAAGGTTCACCACAATGACTATTAAAAAACCATTCAAACGGAAGAAATCAACGGTCTAAACACGAATGTTTTGATTAATGTTATACTAGTATATGTGAAGATAAACAGTTTAGCAATATTAATTATGACAATGAAACTGTTGGGATGGATCACTGATAAACTATTAAAAAATGGTAAATAGCAAAGGGAACACATCGTATGCAAATGATTTTGCATGGTTTATTTAAAACAAATGAACCAAGATTTTGAGATTACAACAATGATACAGCAACCCTACGACAAAAAAAAAATACTTTCCAGATAAAACACAAATTTGGGTTTACACTATTAGTACAGCAAACCTACGACACAAATAATTTCCAGACATATAAGCAGAGTTGATATATATAGATGTATGTACATTATAACAATTAGCTTTAATCTTTTCAAGTCGTAAACTTTGTTAATGAATTACCAGAAACCCTCAGATATCACGTAGTCAATATTGCATGATAGGACCCGACACTATTTTAGTAATTTTTTTGGTTCATGTAAAATTCTTTATGATTTAAAGTAAGATAATAGAAATAAAATTGTCATAAATATTCCAATTGAACTCATTTCTGTTCAAATTTGTAGGTTAAAGAATAAAACCGGTTCAATTGTTGAATTCTTTTTAAAATGCTTTGGTTGCTGCCTGTGGTGCTTTGAAAAATTTATCAGCTTTTTGAATAGTAATGCATATGTTGAAATTGGTAAGTATAAATTCCGGAAAAAGATTGTTTTAAATTTATTGTTTGCAAGTTTTATACGCCAGAGCAATGTAACGTATTATTAGTCAACAAATCACGAGGGAATGGTTCAAGCACGGCTTCAAAAAGGAGAATAAAAGAAATTAATTAAAAAACATTATGTCTTTGTATCGAATACAATATCGACTGTCAAACCTTATTATTAAAAAAATTTATAATAAAACGCCAACAAAAAGTAGAGAAAAACAATAAACAAAATACAAATAGCAGGATAATAAAACAATAGTAATGCGGGGTTCACACATTGCCGATTATTGCTCCCGTTTTAGATCAGACAGCGATACGACACGAAAAGTGTAAAAGTCGGATTAGTATCCTCAATTATCTGGAATGTCCTATTATTATCTGAACGCAGTTGTTTTAGTTCTTAACAGATTCCTACTGGTCGGGAAGGGTCCGAATATTTCTGCAAAGCACCTCGACAGTTAGGTGCGTCCCGTAAAATTCAGGGAAACTCAGCCGATTTTGTCTAGTCGGATTACAATCGTGCGTATGTCGTGACAGATTCTGCTGTATCGGATCGAATTCCTAACAATATTCTTTGTATTCGGGACGGTGTCCTGTGGAACGGGAATGATCTGGAGAAATTTTTCATTGCTGTTTTTCTGCCGATTGAGTCCAGATTGCATCCAGATCTTTTTGCCGAAATTGTTCCGAAACAGTCCCGTTATTAATTCTAAATTCGTCAATGATACCCACGTCAGAGTCCCGACAATTACAGAATACAATACGACTGAGACCAGACAAAGCCGTTTGTAATGCGATAGAGCGGACCGTGAAAGGATTACGTTCCGACAGTAACTGATCATCCCGAGTATGCCGACAGTTTTCGAACGGATAACTTCCGTCAGCGTTGGTTCACTGTCTTGTCACTATCTGATCTGTGCCGGATTACATTCGGTAGAATCGGGACTTAGTCGTGACAGACTCGGTCGAATTTTACCTGGCGAAAGAGCGGTTTAAGAACGGGATTATCGGGATAAATTCGTTTGGAAACGGTTGAATATCGACGCTTCCTGAACAATATCTGATTGTTGTCGTGATTAATTTTTTTTTTACAAATTTTAATTAAAGTTTGAATTTCCATCCACGATTCTTAAGCTGGGGTCACACATTCACGATTTTTACTGCCGTCCTTGACAGGACCATTCCCGATTAAAATTTGTCAAAAGTCTGATCAAGATCCTGTGAATCGTGGATGGAAATTCGATTTGTATCTTTCGCCAGGTAAAATTCGACCGAGTCTGTCACGACTGCGTCCCGATTCTACCGAATGTAATCCGACAGAGATCAGATAGTGACAAGACAGTGAACCGACGCTGACGGAAGTTATCCGTTCGAAAACTGTCGGCATAATCGGGATGATCAGGTACTGTCGGAACGTAATCCTATCACGGTCCGCTCTATCGTATTGCAAACGGCTTTGTCTGGTCTCAGTCGTATTGTATTCTGTTATTGTCGGGACTTCTCCAGATCATTCCCGTTCCACAGGACACCGTCCCGAATACACAGAACATTGTTAGGAATTCGATCCGATACAGCAGAATCTGTCACGACATAGACACGATTGTAATCCGACTAGACAAAATCGGCTGAGTTCCCCCGAATGTTACGGGACGCACCTAACTGTCGGGATGCTTTGCCGAACTATTCGGACCCTTCCCGATCAGTAGGAATCTGTTACGAACTAAAACGACTGCGTTCAGACAATAATAGGACATTCCAGATAATTGAGGATACTAATCCGACTTTTTCACTTTTCGTGTCGTATCGCTGTCTGATCTCAAACGGGAGCAATAATCGGCAATGTGTGAACCCCGCATTAGGGTCTTGATCAGACTTTTAATAAATCTTAATCGGGAATGGTAAAGTAAGACCCCTTTTTGGCCCCAAAATATAGCAGTTTTACAAAAATGTTAAAATGAAACTTTTAGTTATTTATTGGAAAGAAGAATGCTTCTGCTACATAAATAAGTGCTGTTTTCGGCAATATAATGCACATATATCGGGTACTAGTATCATTAATTCATGCTTAATTACTGAATTCTTCACAATTTTAGCATTAAAGTTAAATTTTAAATTACTAAAATCTTCACAATTTTAGCATTTTAGTTAAATTTTAGACGATTTCCGTCTTAAATGAAAGTGGCCGCAATTGTGTTCATTCTATTCTTAATATTGAAATGTAAGTTGTATTTGATGATAATACATATCATATATAAAGGTCGAGGATAAACACGGATGCGGCCACTTTCATTTTTGACAAAAAACCATCTGAAAAATTACATTTGTTGGCAAATTTGATAGATTTTTCCTATTAAAGGTTGAATCGGTGCCTTTTTAATACTACATCAGTTAAAATCTTTAACAAGAACTAATTGAATCAAATGAAATAGACACTTAAGTGTTTAAAAAGTGTCAAATGAACCTGTAATTTAAGGCCGAAATCGGCCCTAACCCTACTCCTTTATAACAATTAAAAAAAATTCCAGAAAGACTATATAACCCATAAAAAGGATATCTGGAATATCCAAAATAACTGACATATCAACATGCAATGCTAATTCCATACAACAATCTCCTATAAAAACATAGACCGTTTAGTAAATACGAACAACAATGAAAAAAATATATACATGTATCCTTACTTTGTACAGGCAAACAAATAGTTATGATTAAATCAGTTTAAGTGTAGCTCAAACATCTCTTTGCCTATCTAGACCATTGACGCTATTTCCGGACATAGTGCTGCTCGTATGGTTGAGAAATATCATATTCAGGTTAAGAATCAGCATGTTAGCATAATTGCAAGTACTACATATGAAAAAATAAGAATAACTGTCACCAGAAACGAATCCATCAATAAAGTGAGTAAACAATTGAAAAGTACCAGATAACTCAGTCATCTCAGTTTTTAATAGATTTGTACAAAAGTCTTTAATATCAAAAAAGTTTCGTAACTATATAATGTTTATCTTTCAGCTATAACTGGTTATGGATTTTGTCATTCAGCTAGGCGTGCATTTAAAATAGTTGTCGGCAATGCATTACGGTTGGCAGCTATAAACTCTGTTGGCAGTTTTACCCTTTTCCTGGGAAAACTTGCCCCATTATCAGTTGTTATAGTGTTAGGATTAAAATTGATAGCGGTAAGTGTGGAAGAATTTTGTATTAGGGAGGGAAACTCCTACTTTTAAAAGTATACTAGAACACACCCGCGAAATCGCGGGCATGCAGAGCGGAGTTAAAAGTATGTAAAGTGTTGTTAGAAGTTTTATACCTCCTCCTTCATTTCCAAAATTCCCAATTTTTGGTTTCCTATCAATTTCAATATGAACATACATTTAGTATGTTATGAACATTTAAGTAAGGAGCCTGTAGTTCAGTGGTTGTCGTTTGTTTGTATGTTACATATTTGTTTTTCGTTCCTTTTTTGTACATAAATAGGGCCGCTAGTTTTCTCGTTTGAATTTTTTTACATCACCATTTCGGGGGCTTTTAAAGCTGAGTATGCGGTATGGGCTTTGCTCGTTGTTGAAGGCCGTACGGTGACCTATATTCGTTAATTTCTGTGTCAATTTGGTCTCTTGTGGAGAGTTGTCTCAACATGGCAATCATACCACATCTTTTTTTTTTGTAATCAATGAATTTTGTAAAATATTTAATGAATGGAGAATTTCAGAAAAGGTATCAAAAGTTCACATGAATAATTTTAGCGCTTATCTGTATATTACTATATAAATAAAGTGTATTTACTTTCAATTCTTAGTTTAGTAATCGATCCATGGTGGTCAATTGACATAGTATACAGACCCTCTCCTTTTAATAAACTCTGAACAGAATTAAAATACACTTTATTCGTACTATTTGTTTGTTCAAAGTATACAGAAAAACGCAAACCGGAAGTATAATCTGACTTAAAATTTCGTCCAATGACGGGACAATATCCGGATGCTTTTTTTCTCGTTTTTCTCCCAAAATAACTCAATCTGAATAGTTATATGAATGGATGACAAATGCGACTATGCACTGTACATATAGGACATAGAGTCGTGTTGATTAATTTATTGTGGAAAGAAGAGAAGCGACACCAAAAATGAGGTCTTCTCGTTTAATAGTATAGATATCTCAACTCTGGGCTTTGTAACATGTATATAAAGTTTTGATTGATTGCTGTATTAGTATCGCAGTCATTTATGTACAAGACAAGAACTGAAATAACTGAATTATGAACTGTCAAGATAACAGGAAGGGTGTTATGAGTAAGGTGTGACAATTTAACAAACCCTCACATCATATCAAGATTTTTTTTTTTTTGGGGGGGGGGGAGGGGGGTGCATTATTCTGACTATGTGTACCTGGTGTAGTTATCTTTTGTACGGCTACAGTCGTTCTCTTTCCTGACCCATGTCTCCACAAGTTAAAATACCGATGGTGCTTAACACAATATAACAAAATACTGATCTTATAACTTCCTATTTTTTTTATATTACAGGGTTATTGAATGAATATTGGGGAATATTGTGCCGAGAAGAATTTTATATTGTACGAGCTTGCGAGTGCAATATATGTTCTACGAGGGACAATATTCCCCAATATACATGCAATAACCTTTTTATTGTATAGCAATATAATATTTGAAAGTAAAAATTAGTTTAAACTAAGAGTTTGTCGTTGATGACGTCATAGTCTTGAAGATTTATTGTACTAATGCAATATTGGAATTTATGGCACGCTAACTTTTTGTTACTTTCTGTGGGAAATATTATATTGTTATGCAATAAATTGTTATCTTGAAGAGTTCATTGTATGTGATTGAACATTTTAACTTGGCTGAGAGAAGTTTAAAAGGGAAAATATCTATTTATAACCATTTCATATATGTTTTGCCATTTATTTTGATGTTATATAAATATACATCTATACTGAAAAATTGTGAGCATAAATATTTCATTCGTAACAATTCTATCACGAATAATTATATAAATACTTGTCCCTAAAATGTAAATTTATTCGGCAATACCTTCTTTTCAAATAAATATAACAAAACATTATCTATATACTTGAATATCAATTACAATGTGAATTTGAACAATATGGATCTGCTTGAAACAATGACAACATAATAACTGTTTAACATTTTTGCGATTTGTTCTATGTTATCTTTGTAGAATCGAGGAGATATATTTTATCCGTGGTTTCCATTAACTATTTCATGCATCGCTTCGTTTATAATTGCAAGTTGTTTTATAGGTATATACGAGGTAAGCTCAGACTATTACATATAAGTTAAGTTATAAGACTGAGACCTATCTTCCATCCACATATACAATCATAATTCACGTTACAATTTTAAAACAATGTCAAAACTTGTTGTAATCCTTTTGGTCAAGGTCCAAATTGAAGTCGGGTGTAACAAGAGCAAATTCCGATCGGAAAATGTTCATCCCATGTAATATTCCCGTTCCTGTTTTCACGTTATTACTATATATTATGCTTCAATAGAATTCAACACAATTCAAAATATGGTGACAAATTTGATTTATGAAAAGGAACGGCAAGGGAAATAGCATTGCATTCTAAAAAACCGATAAAGAAATGAAAGAAAGAGGCAACATTTTTTTTTCCTTCTTACATCAATACATTTGAAAATAGAAAAGGTTAATTACACTGTTTTATTCACTGATGTTCGTAGCTCTATTATCATGATTATGTAGTTTTATTTCAACTTCGTCGTAATTGTATGCACCCCAACGTTTTACGCAATTTTCTGCTCATATCAATTATATCAGTTTTGTCACTTTTAAAACGACTGTTACTTTTTTATACTTTGTATATCTTTTAATTTATTTTTAATATTTAAACAAAACAGTTCATAATTTGAAATAAATAAACCAAAATCACGGGATCCTTTCAAACGCAACTCAAATAGAAATCACCAGAAAAAAACCCAGCAAGGTACATAGACATTTTCATAGCAAACCTAGAATAGAACCACCTTTTGGTTCTGCGATTCTTCTCCGTTGGTTTAATCCTTTAATTTAATTCTAATAAAGTAACTATTTATTATGAAATCTCTATGTCACATCGACATAACGGCATCAGTGATAACAGAATAACCAAAGAGATATTCTTTTTTAAGTCAGGAATATGACAGTTGTTGTCCATTCGTTTGATGTGTTTTATTATTTGATTTAACCATTTAATAAGGGACTTTCCTTTTTGAATTTTCTTCGGAGTTTAGTATTTTTGTGATTTTACTTCATCAGGTTTCCTGTTCCATTTCTATTTATAGAGCTACTTAAGCAATTCAGAAAAAAAGACATCTACAACAATAAGATGTTTTAATAAAAAGGAGATGGACAAGAATCGGCTTCCGATTTTGATTCTAACTTTGTAATGGCATTAAATTAGAAGGCCGTTTGAGTATCGAAAGTTGATTTGATACCTGACGTTGATTAAGATCAAAACACGCACTAAAGTATTGTGGGAATTATTCTAAAGATATAAAAGCTATTGGTTTTGAATGATGTATTCAGTTATCAATTTGATGCAAAAAAAAAATATGAAACACTCTTTATCGAGTAGCAACAATAAGAAATTCTTGTAAGATACTATCAAATTATTTTGTTCTTGACACAAAGTTAACTTTCAGATACAAATATATGAATGAAATGGTGCATTATATAATATTATTTATTTCATAATAATGTTTCACTTTGTTGTTGTCGAAATATCAAATCTAACACTTTCATTGCAACTGGAATGTTCATGAAGTGCCGCTTAGTTTACAACCAGTATTTGATATAGTCTTTTTTTGTTAGTTAAATTACAACAGTTCATGTACTTTAAGCATGCTTACCCTTTAATTCCAGAAGTGTATTGATACAATATTTATATGTTTCTGTGAAGACCACGAACTTAATGATGGAGAACTAAAACCCTACTTCATGAGTCTAGGATTGATGGTAATAATAAAAACAATAACTGTGCCAATAAATGTGATGACAATATTAAATGTACAATAATTAACAAACTATGTTTAGAATTTAAAAAGCTAAGTTGGAAATCTAGTGTGAACTATTGCAATGCTTCAAGATGTTAAGGTTGCACTTTGTAAATACAGCTGTTTCTCAAAACACGCCTCTTTTGGGGAGATCTTGAATATTCATAGAAAATTAATTTTGTTTACACACTAGTTCCCAGTTATGCTCTCTGTGTTCCTTCTCACAGAGACATAACTTGGGTATATTACCAGTAAATTTACATGTGCATATTGTTTACATTGACATATGTGATAGCCTTTCATTCGAGGTAGGGGTAGTTAACCAAATTAGTTTAAACTCTGAGAAGTTAAGGGCATATAAACGTTGAAAATATGCCGCACAGCCCTATATTTTGACCTTTGAAAAAAATTGTGGTGCATATGAACTTTCAATTCTAGGATAAGATTTTTTTTCAAAACTTCATAGTAAAAGTGGTACAGTTTTAGTCGTAAAAGGAGTTCCTATCGGAAATTGCATTGTCAATATTTACAGTAATGCAACCTTAAGACGTTAACCTGCATACATTTACATTTAGTATTTATCTATAATGATTTAATAACATTTGCAATTTCTAAACCAAAGTATCTGACATTTCAAACTCAATGAAAGTCAATGTATCCTTTCTTTTTCATTTTTTACAGAAGTATGTAAAGAGTCAATCAAGTCATAATGTTGAAAATATTGCTCATATTTAGTCCATTCGGTTAGCTGTACCAAAGATGTTCAAGGAAACTTCATTCTTATTCAAAGCAACCACTCGTTTGATATGATGGCGAACATGTACATCAAACAAAATAAAGATTATATATTTTTTTTTATTTTGTGTTGACTTCAATTCCTTGATATAAGTAAACTCACGTATCGAAATAAAGATTTATTATTGTTTAAACGATAAGCCTGTTTTGATAGATAAGACGTAAATTGCATTAGAAATAAAGTCAATAACTACCATTTTCTTTCCAACCTTTATTCAAATAGTTATCAAAGGTACCAGGCTTATACCTTAACACGCCTTCGCGCATTTCGTCTACATGAGTCTCATCAGTGACCCTCAAATCAAAATGGTTAGAAAGCCAAACAAGTACAAAGTTCATGACCAAAAATTCCAATATGTTGTACCAAATACGCCTAATATCATCGATTCCTGGGATAAGAAAATCCTAAGTATTTCTAATAATTCATACTTTTGTAAATTTATTAAGATGACCATATAATTGATATTCATGTCAACACCGAAGTGCTTGGGCTGCAGGTATTACCATTATTCGTATAAAAAAATGACATTCACATTACACTAAGGTCGAAATTTCATTTGTCGAGACTTTGTCGATAAATTGCGTGTTACTTTATTTTTGTAACAAAATATCTCTAAAGTTCAATAATAGTCGACCTTTGTTTGATGAAATTTAGCCCTACCCTTTCTTTTGAGCTATCAGGATAAAAATGGCCAACTATTGGCGTGGACCTACTACCCTGCATAGAAGAAAGTGGTAACAAATAGTCCGAACTCCGAGGAAAATCCAAAACAGAAAGTTCATTATCAAATGGCATAATTAAAAGCTCTTAAATATTTTTTTTATGAATTTTCAATTTTACTTAGGGAATAGTGGTGTTCAGTGTTGAAAAATCAAAAGTTTTTAATAGAACCAATTTCATAAAAAGATCAAAATTTAAAATTATCCAAAAGTTCTTTTGAATTTTTTAGAATCCACATATGTTTAATGCCTCTAAATGAGTGAACAATTTCACAGTATTGGAGAAAACCCTATTTCACATCCGGACATGATCTATCTAATGAACAAATCTTTCGTCGTACATGTAGATGAGCCGACACTGTACCGCTATTTGTACGGCATTTTGTGAAGCTTGGGTATCCAATACAAACAAGGTAAAAAAAGTTATCAAAGGTACCAGACGCGCGTTTCATCTACATTAGACTGATCAGTGACGCTTATATCAAAATAGTTTTGAAGGCGAAAAAGTACAAAGTTGAAGAGCATTAAGGATCTAAAATTCCCAAAAATTGTGCAAAATACGGCTATGGTAATCTATGCCTGGGATAAGAAAATCTTTAGTTTTTCGAAAAAATAAGCCCACCGATTCGCAGTTCAATGTAAAGTTCATTGAAGCCATGAAGGACTTATGATTCGCAAAAATATCATCCTTGTCAAATGATATGTGTTTGTATGCGGGATTACCTTTAAAAAACAAGCATAGAAGCACAATTTACATACAAAGACAATAGTATTTGAAGTTTTGTCATCAGGGACAACTAAATACTTAGCACGAAGAGGTGATAGATATTTCACAGCCTTTTTGTCTCTGAAAACGGACTTTAGTCGATCACACAGTTTTCAACGTATGAATACGACATTTTATCAGAGACCTATATTTTTCTGACTTAGTCTGATAAAGTGTCCAGTTCAATTTCTTTTTCTTTAGTCCATGCTCTGGCGTAGTTATCAATGGATTCTAAATTTAGGAACATGAGATATCACCTTTCGGATATGTTCATGTTGAATCATGTCTAGATGCCCATTAGTAACATGGCTAGAGAGGCTGTAAATGTAAGACGAGTGGGAACAGTCATATGTCTGAGGTTTTTTTTATGTATTGTTTTAAATCAAAGTTATTAAATGTTTGCTTAAAGTAAATACTTTGGGTGCAATGTAGTTGTATTGGTGTAGAATACAATAGGAACAGATTATGAAAATAAAGTGGAATTTGTTATGTTATATCCGTGTGATTTAGAATGTTGCGGATGTTGATTGCCTCAATACCGTTATTGGTAAACTGAAGAGGAAGGAGTTGCCTCTTTTTTTTTTTTATTAAAAAGTTCTGATCTTACTGGTTTAAAAAGGCAGTAAAAGAGCTACATCACATTGATCATTGGAGAAAATGTATTTATGCATTCTTTGTCAAGTGCATAATCTCTCAAATTTTGTAGAAAATTAACAGGCAGTGAAAAAGAAGAGTTCTAATGTAATGTAACCCTAGTGGATGATGAAGATGTGACAGAATGTCATTAAAACTCCGAAATGGATCTAGTTTTAGAAGACTTGTTTAACATTAGGCAGTTGTTGTTGCATATTGCTACACGTTGGTGTTTTAAAGTATTATTTAATAAGCTCCTTAGATTGACATCACTACAGGCTGGACTCTACTCCTTTGATGTTATCATTGCAAACATATGGTAGTATAGTTCCTAGTCCCATTATCCTAAAACTTTCTCTTATCTCTTCGGAAAGTAATAGTATTCAGTATAGGTATTGGTATGGCAATTCAATTACTCGATGTTGTGTACTTTCACAGATAAAGATGGATCCTTGTCCGGGTAATAAAAATGGCTATAAAGAACCATGAATTGCTGACTTTTATTTTCAGACTAGTGTTGATTAATCCTTTTACGCAAATTGTGTTGGGTGTCACCAATAAATAGTAGACCACACAGAGTACATTCGATTCCGTAAACGACGTTGTCCGTGGAACAGTCCAGAAGCTCAAAAGATTTAGTATAATAAGTTTTCCCTGTTATACTACTAGTAAAATCAGTAGTGGTGATTAACATATTACATATCTTGGAATTGGTTGTTGTAAGATAATAACTTGAACATTACTGACCATTCCCTTTCAATGAAGCGGCCACCTAACCTTAACGAAACTTTTCTTGTACTACGAACTATTAGCAAACCTGAAATGGATACACCACATATGTAAAAACTTCTTTTTCGCTACAACTCAGCATTTTCTGGTCTCTTTGGTCTATTGTTTTTTGTTTTGTGAATATGTGTCTCAATTGATACGTTACTATAGAGCTAGCTCAAAGTACGTTGATTTTGTTGAACGAGGAATATTGATTTCTCAAAAGTTGCTAAGACAGGGCTATGAATCAATCAAATTAAAGTCATCCCTCAAGAAATTTTACGGTCGCCATCCTGAGCTGATTGGCCATTATGACAAAAGTGTGTCAGAAATCACATCTGATATTCTTCCTCAATCAAATTAAGCTTCCATCATTACCGAACTGAACAAAGAAATAACACGACGGGTGCCGTATACGGTACAGGAAATGCTTACCCTTCCGGAGCACCTGATTTCACTCCCGGTTTTTAGTGGAGTTCGTGTTGTTTCTTATTTATTATTTATAACTGTTGATGTGCATGTCCCTTGGTTTTGTGAGTCTTTGTTTACTCCTTGGGTTTGATCGTAATTGTCTTTTTTTATATAATAAATCTTTTATTGCAAATTTCTCTGCCTTTTAAAACTGGTTCGACTAACAGAATTCTGTCTGAAGGAACTTTTACTCATAAGAAAGTGATAAGCGCACAGTTCGTTCCAATGGTAATGACGACAATAACATTTGGTTAAGGGACATTTTCAGTACACTGATTTATTTTACTTTTGTTTGTAAATTAATTTGTATAAAATAAAAACGTCAATTATCTGCGTTACATAATATGATAATGAATTGGTTCATACCCTTATTGATAGATTGAAAGGTATTGTGTAAGTTTGGCATTGGGGATATTAGGTATACAAAACATATTATTCTGTATCTGTAGATTTGTAATATTTATCCGTTGATACTTCCTGGATTTTCATTTCACGAGTACATGACTTAAAATTTAAGTCATATTGCTTAGATCTACAGTGAAATGTATGTTAATTTTTAAAATTAAGATAGAGTGCAACTATCGTAGTGTTCTTTATTATTGTAATTTCATAATATGTTGCAAAGAAAAGTGAATAAATATAAATATACCAATAAGAAAAAGGCTATAATTACCAAAGGAACAAAATCGTATCAGGTGGTCTGGAATGGTAAACAGATTCTGCAAAACTTGTTTTGTATACCAGTTACCTTTATCAGTATGATGTAAAATGGAGTTTAAGTCATCTATGCTGATTGAAATATATATTTCATTTGTGAAATTCTTAGTTTCAATTATTATGAACCACACTATAATAAGATTTTTTCTGTATTTGTTTTAGTTCAGTTTGAATCTCATAAGAATACATTTTAATGGGTCTAATGTAAAATGATAAAGGATAATAATATACCATTGAACCCAAAATGGCGTACCAGCTGCTTCATATCTTGCTTTTTTCCAAGAATAGTCGATTTTGTGTCATATTTTATCGATTGGGTCAGGTTGTCACGTTATGTAGTAATTATGCCACGTACAGTATAATTTAACTTGATATTTTTTAGATTTTAAAGAGAAGTGAGAATAAAAGTTGTAAGTTTGAATTCAATATATCAAAACATTTCAAACATAATGGTATGTATTATCACCGTTTTTTCTTTTGGTTCATTATTATTTGTGTTACTTGTTGGAACTATTTCAGCTTTCAAAATCAAGTGTTTTATGTTAGATTGCTTATTATGAAAGGATAAATTATTCTCCATTATGTTTTGACAAAATTTAGTTTTTATTTTGGTTTTCCAAATATTTGATCTTAAGCATATCGTACTTATTGTTAAAAAGTAAAAGTCGTATTATAAGCACAGTAACGGTAACAAACATATTTCCCGAAATATTGTCTCTCTGACGCATTTTCCGTTTCAATTCTAAATTCTATTTATAGGTACATACATATTGATTTTGGTAGACGATTTTTCGGCTATGTAACGATCTGACGAGTGAAGCCCTTTTTCACATATAATTATAATGTGTTCTTATGCAAGCTTGCAACAAACGATAAAAAATTATCGGGTAAACTGTACACGTTATTTTGGTACATGCTTGAGCATGAAGGTTATAATTTCAAATGGTTTAACTGTGTAAATTCTGTGTTTAATGACTGTGGCTTTTGTGAAATATATAATATTCCGGAGCAAGTTGATTATAATTATATTAAAACAAATGTGAGGCAGCGTCTCCATGACCAGTTTATTCAACTAGAGGCTCTAAAGAGCCTGTGTCGCTCACCTTGGTATATGTGAATATTAAACAAAGGAAGCAGATGGATTCATGACAAAATTGTGTTTTGATGATGGTGATGTGTTTGTAAATCTTACTTTACTAAACAGTCTTAATGCTTACAATTATCTCTATCTATAATGAATTGGCCCAGTAGTTTCAGTGGAAAATGTTAGTAAAAATTTACAAATTTTATGAAAATTGTTAAAAATTGACTATAAAGGAAAATAACTCCTTAGGGGGTCAACTGACCATTTCGGTCATGTTGACTTATTTGTAAATCTTACTTTGCTGAACATTATTGCTGTTTACAGTTTATCTTTATCTATAATAATATTCAAGATAATAACCAAAAACAGCAAAATTTCCTTAAAATTACCTATTCACGGGCAGCAACCCAACAACGGGTTGTCAGATTCATCTGAAAATTGAAGGGCAGATAGATATTGATCTGCTAAACAATTTAACCCCTGTCAGATTTGCTCTAAATGCTTTGGTTTTTGAGTTATAAGCCAAAAACTGCATTTTACCCCTATGTTCTATTTTTAGCCCATGGCCATCTTGGTTGGTTGAACGGTCACGCCACACATTTTTAAAACTAGATACCCCAAAGATGATTGTTGCCAAGTTTGGATTAATTTGTCCCAGTAGTTTCAGAGGAGAAGATTTTTGTAAAAGATAACTAAGATTTACGAAAAATTGTTAAAAATTGACTATAAAGGGCAATAACTCCTAAAGGGGTCAACTGACCATTTCGGTCATGTTGCCTTATTTGTAAATCTTACTTTGCTGAACATTATTGCTGTTTACAGTTTATCTCTATCTATAAAAATATTCAAAATAATAACCAAAAACAGCAAAATTTCCTTAAAATTACCAATTCAGGGGCAGCAACCCAACAACGGGTTGTCCGATTCATCTGAAAATTTCAGGTCAGATAGATCTTGACCTGATAAACAATTATACCCCATGTCAGATTTGCTCTAAATGCTTTGGTTTTTGAGTTATAAGCCAAAAACTGCATTTTACCCCTATGTTCTATTTTTAGCCGTGGTGGCCATCTTGGTTGGTTGACCTGGTCACGCCACACATTTTTTAAACTAGATACCCCAATGATGATTGTGGCCAAGTTTGGTTTAATTTGGCCCAGTAGTTTCAGAGGAGAAGATTTTTGTAAAAGCTAACGACGACGGACGACGACGACGGACGCCGGACGCCAAGTGATGGGAAAAGCTCACTTGGCCCTTTGGGCCAGGTGAGCTAAAAATGGTTCTCTGATATAAATAACTCATCAAGGGGGGAATTTTATTTACACTTTAAAGAAGAGTTTTGCGTAGAACCATATCTGTTCAAATTAAGGCGGGGTCATAGAGTAAATATATGTAAATTAAGAGTATGTAATACAAAGTTTCCCATTGAAACAGGAAGATGGAGAAATGTACCACGAAATGAGAGAATTTGTCCACTTTGTAAAGCTGGTCTTGGGGATGTGTACAACTATATATGTATATGTACCAATTATGAAGTTAAAGATTTAAGGGAAAAGTTCATACCTCCACATTATTTAAAATATCCAAATGTTAAAAAAGTACTAGGCATGCGTAAATATTGTAATAATAATGTGCTGTCTAAGCTGTCAATTTTTATTCAAAAATTAGAAAAGATGCTTGTCTGATTTAAAAATGCAATAAACAAAGATTTATTTCTGAAGATGTATAATTTAAAAATGTATACTGTATGTATTATGAAATATGTTGTGATTTAAATTGTGTATAATATACTCCTGTTACGCAGTCTTCTGCGGCTGAGTTTTCTTTAATAAACTAAACTAAACTAAACTATGTTTTACTGGTACACCACTATCCTACGTTTTGTGAGGGTTGGTGCCTTTAAAAAACATGTTTACCCCGACACATTCCATAGTAATCTGTAGTTAAGTGGTTGTCGTTTGTTCATATCTGTCATATTTGTAATGTGTAAATTGTTTTATTATAAATAGACCGTTAGTTTTTCTAACAGAATTGATACATATTTGTTTCTTATGTCCGGGACTTTAATAGCGGACTATATGGTAGTGGTTTTATCTCACGGTTGCCTGCGATTGCTAACATCCACTTTGAACTTTGTTGAATAGTTATTGTCTCATTGGCAACCAAACCATCTCTTCCTATTCCTAAATAGTGTATAAATATATAAATTTTAGTGTTCACACTTTGTTTGTTGAAATAACCCTCGGGAAGTCAAAACATACAATGCATAGGCCACTAAACAAAGACAACCAGAACAGATAACATAAAAACGTCGATGGTCAACTTTGTTTTCAAGAGTGAGGATTATCACACTGAAAAAACAGTTGCATTAAAAACGAATCACAACGTTTACGCTAAGCCACAACCTTGGACAATGAATGTATCTTATTACTGACATTGCATCAAATCTGCTTATATAAGATGTTTTTTCCCTTAGGTACTGGTAATATTTAATGGCTATATTTTGGCTATATTTTGTCTGAACATTTCGTGTTAATAAATTATATAATTCTGTTATTAATAAACTCATAGATACCAGGACCAACATTTTATATTGACGCCAACAGCGCGTTTCGTCTACAAAAGATAGTGACGCTCGAATCAAATTAAATAAAAGTTGCACATTCAAACTCGGTAAAGTGTTCTTGAATAGTTTTGGTTAGCCTATTCTTTATTTTGTTTTATGTTGATTTTGTATGTTTTCAAAAACTGTTATAAGGTTTTATTCCCAATCACTTATCGTATTAAATTAAAACCATTGCATATTCAATAAGGTTAATTGTTTGATTTGTAGGATAATTATATATATCACAATGACCAAATCCAAAGAAAACGGTAATTGGAACTAAACCAAATAACTATGGCATCTACCTCAGCAACTTTAAGTTCATAGCTTACAAATAAACTAGAAATCAATCGTCTTGTAATTCATGTTATTGATATACTTTTGCATCAGAAAGGTTTGATATATTATTAGTCGTATTTGCTATTGATACGACGGAAACAATGCTGAATATTTTCTATTCTTTCAAAAAATGTTCATCTCCAGAAACAATCAATGCTGTATTGACAATTTTAGACTTCAACAAACAAAAATCGACCATAAGTGCATATTGTAATGACTTTTAAAAATTCTATTTAGTTTGACTTTACAACACCACGGTTCTACTTTTAGTAAGTCGCCTGTTTGTCAAGGATACTATTTTTTTGCTTCACCCTTTTTGTTGTAAATAACGCAAAGAAGGACCAATGTTGTGCAAATGACGTGTTGCATAAAAGTATTAAATACCAGTTCGATTTGATCGACAAAAATGCAGGATATGGTTGTTCAAGTTCAGGTTAGTGAAATTGTCGTATGTTTTAATCTAAAAAAGCCTCGGTGTCTGCATTACAATACAAAAAGTAAGAAATTTGTGTGCCCTTGTCTCGTTACGTGTAAGAATAGACGAAATAATCAGTTCCATAAGCAAAAATATTCTTAAGTAAGTCAAAACAGCTAAGCGAACATGAGACGATATGAAGAGGACAACTTTGTAGTTTTTTAATTGCAAAATTAGAAAGCTGGTTATGAATTAACCAAATACTGTATGGACAACATTTTATTCAAATCTGAGTTAATTTATGAATAAGCATCGAAAATTCCTTAAGATCATAAAAAATTAGTATAGAATAGATTTAGTGAAATTTAATTAGATTGAAATGTTCTATAGACAGACCATAGGATATCTTATAATATGAAATGACGAATACTAGTCGAGTACATTTGTATCAAACGATATAAATACATAAGTTCATACATGAATGTGTAACAATAAAAGTGTTAAATAAAATTCTACTGCAGGTGAAGATAAGACAGTATTTTAGGCCCGATTGGAAAAAAACTTATCTAGTCTTTCAAAGCATTCCACTCTGATCTTCCAGACCGTCCTTACAAATGTTGGAGATGGATATAACCCGTCAAATGGAGTGTTTACAAGCAAACGTAAAGTTGCATACTTCTTTTCTTGGACTTCTTTGACTAAGACAGAAACATATTTCAAACAATATAGTACTGAATGGTGACCAGGTAGGGGTATGAAACCATGGTCATGCAAATCGGCATTTTGACACTAACCAGCCATCCAGCCAAAATGCAGTTGTTACAATGCAAAAGGGAGACAGGGTCTGGATTAGGGCCATACATAATAATGGATATTGCTATTCAGATCAGTGGACCAGCTTCTCAGGATTCGAAATATAAATTGTTCAATAAATCGTTATGAATCATATAAATCTTTTATATATTTATTAATTATTCCTGATGGTTCGTTTGTGTTCTTTGTAATCTTTTTATAGAACTTTTCTATGTGGTCGCAAATTGGTAAATTTTAATATTCTTAAGGGGCAAGCTGAAGGACACCTCCGGGTGCGGGATTTTTTTCGCTGCATTGATCTATTGACCTATTGGTGACCTTCTGCTGTTGTCTGTTCTATGGTCGGGTTGTTGTCACTTTGACACATTTGCATTTTCAATTTTATTTATTCATATGCTGTTGAATCAATTGAAATTTTTCAAAAATTTGAACTAGATCATCCCATTTAATGTTTTGTAAAGCAGAATAAGCCTGTGTTTTTTCTGTCTATTCTAGAGTTTCAAATCCTTATTCGATTTCAAGTTTTTGTCTTGAGGAATTACGTCACCCCAAACAACATCACTATACTCTAATATAGGTATAATAAAAGCATAATAAATATTATTAATATGTTTGTTCCATGAAGTAGATGACTGAATTTGATATATCATCTCAAAGAAGAAGCTGCTACAGCTTGGCCATTGTCTACTATAACAAATGAAGAGATGTCATCTTCTAAAAGACTAACATCATAAACAATGTCATTTACTTTGTCAAAGTAATCTGATTATTGCCGTCTTGACATATAACACAACAAGAATCAGTGCTGTCTCATTAACATTTACCCAACGTCTTCTTTTATTAATTTTATATATTTTAATATAATTTAGGCCTTTGATGTACGGGGGGGGGATCATCACTTTAAGTAATTTGCTATTTTGCTTTACTTTTTGAACACCCGGTCAACAGGAGCGTTCTTGAAACTGTTTGTGAGAGGCATAACCATGTTTCAATTTATGCAAATCTTCAAATAATAGTTTATTATGCACGAGCTATACAGATGTTTCACAAACCACGTCTTTTTTAGGGAGACATTTTATATTCATTGATATTTTGTTAACTACTCACAGAAGACCAAAAGTAAAGGGACGAGTATTTCAGAATTTTACTGCAATTTTAAATTCTTAACAGGTCGAGGCAAATAAATGTTGAAAATATGCTGCACATTCCTAGGTTTTCATTTTTGAAAAAAATAGTAGTGCATATATACGTTCCATTCCAAAATGTAACTTTTTTACTTCATAGTTATGACCTTAAAAGGGAGTTCCGATGGGACATTGTATTGTCTATATTTACAGAAGTGCAACCTTTTTATCGTTTTAAATTGCTCGATTTTCTTCTTCAGGTCTTAAAAATATTTAAAACCTTCTACCCAGTGATGTAGATGAACATCTTGTTTTAGTACATTTACATTTAGTTAGTTTAATACAAGATAATAAATGCGAATAAATCCTTTCATTACTAATCGCATCAATTTTTCTGAAATGCTAAAAAGTATCAACTTTAAAAATATCAAGACAAGTAGATTAAATGAACCCTTAGTCATAATTTCATTCTCTATCTTAATTTCAGCTCTCTAAAAGAAAAAAAAAAAGATTAAAAAGGCGGTTGAAAGGGATTTCTCCTACAAATAATCTTATGTTCTGCAAAATGAATATATAATCAAATGCATGGATATATATTGAAACACAGATATGGTAACCAAACATTTCACTTACTAGATCTTATAAATACAATAAGTGTATATAATGGCTTTCATTCATAATAACCGCATAAAAATCGGTGTTTAGTATCTTACAATTCGGCTTTTGAACTATCAGACAGAGGCATATTAAGAATGATTGGCTCTTTCCAGTCAATTCTGTGTTTTCCATCAAATACTTTGAGTAGGAAGGTAACAACAGTTGGCTCTGGGTCGATACTAAAGTCCATGGTTGATGCAACGGTTTCAATAAATTCTTTCCCTTTCTCGGACAATACAAAGGAACAGGAAGGTGATATCACTGCATGCAAAATCCACGGCTTTAATCTAGGATTTTCAAAAGTTACTGAAGCTTTGCATTTAAAACAACTGATGCATGCGTCTAACCCTGAATACATAAATCCAGCCTCAGAGAGACAATCGACAACCATTTCTCTATTTACAACAAAGCCTGCCCACGCAGAATACTTAAAATTTGCAAACGAAGCCTGTCTTTCTTCAAAATTAATATGACGATTTTCGATAGGTTGAGGGATGACAATACTGTCAACTGGGAAAAAATCAAGCTAAGCATTTAGTTAGTAAATACGCACATGTTTTTATTTCACGAGAATGAATTGCCAATGGATTGGTTGTATTATTCCATGTAGAAGTGCTAAGACCACAGAAAAAACACTAGGCTCTTTTTGGTTTTGATTTAAAATAGAATCCTGCTTCAGCCATTTTATCTATTGATGGATAATTGCCTTCGTCCCATACTCCTTCGAAAGATTTGATTCTTTCCTCGGTATTTTCAAACTGAGGAAAAAAAGGTTCTTCAATACGCCTTGTAACTTCATATATACAGCATGTTGTATTTCATTGTGTAAATGAGTAGTAAAAAAATCTAAGGTTCGGAATATATTTCCCCCGAATGCTAGTTCCACATAACCAATTCACTTTAAAAGAATGTGCATCCATAATATCTTCACAAAGTTTGACAATGTTTCGTCGGATTAATGACGTCCACACGTCAAATTCAAAACTAAATTCAGAACCAAACACTAAACTTACAATTGTATCGGCGCTTTGCAATGACTTGCATTGACCACAAATTTCTTCCACATCATATTGTTCATGATAATTTAGATGCTTTCAATAAAGCTGCATATCTAATTGCAATACTATCTTCTCTGTTCTGACTAAAATTCCATACATATCATATTCGAAATTATCAAAGCTAAGTCCTCGTGAAAAAAGTGAGTTTGAAACTTTTCCAGTACACAATGTAGCACAAAACTCTGGATTTAGAAATTTTATTTTAGTTTTTAATTTCTTAAACCAATCAGAATCGTTTATATAAAGAAGGTTTGTTTGTTGGATGAAAAATAAATCTTTAGTTATTGTTCCATCAGTAATCAACGTTATTATATTGTCCTTAATATGAAAGTCAAACAAATGCCCGAGCATAAACGCGTTTCCTGTATTGTCACTGACAGATTTTGAAATAACGATTAGAACCTTCCTTGAAATCTGTACTAGGCTTTTGAAATTTTCAAACGTCGATTTTCCTGGAACTCCGTGATATTCTGTACAACAATAACGAATGTTTTCGGTTCCGAGCTTAGGTAATAATTCTTTGATTGTAAAATCGTCGTCGTCTTCATAAAAAACGTAAACTTCAAAATATCCTTCATCTGTTATTTCGTCACCAAACCTCTGCCTTGCTGATGCAGTGAGTTCAATTAATTCATTTGGTGAATCTTTCAGTATTTCTTTCGAAAATGTATCTTGTTCGTGTATAGCTAATTCAGGGGCACCGGTTTCACTTGTATTTTTTTCTGCTGAATGTGCATTCATATGGTCATGTACTTGTAAAGTTATTGTATTTATTGAGTCGTTATCAATATCTTGATTAAAATTTGACATTTTTTTAAAAGTTTTAGTCAAATGAATCACATTTTCCTAAATTATCCACTTCATCTGATCTATAAAGAAAAGTATTTATATATAAGTTAAGTTTTACATAGATAAAAAAACACTAAGATGTTCCGGGGACCTTGAGTAACTATCCTTTTAAAATAAAAAGGTATTCTTAAAATGAAAGGGTATAAAATTCATATGAAATGCAAAAAAATAGAGTACCTCTCCTGAAAAAATCTTCGAAACTTGAATTTTTTTTTTCGATTAATCCACCATTTCTTTAAACTAAAATACTATTTGGACCACTAAAATTTATGTTTAATTTTAATTTTGAGCTTAGAAAATATAACAGAGCGTATCGCTCTATTCAAAAGTAGGATATATTCATTGTTAAAGTATGGTATCGTTTGGACTATGAGCTAACGTCAAGCAGCCAGAAATCATCATATATTATTATACCTTACATATATTTCAAACAATTCTATTGGGTGAAACATTATCACATGACATGGAATAATTCAGTTAATTTTCATTTAATTGCAAGGAAGGACGAACAACCCTAAAAATTTACACCACCGGTGAATAACCCTATTATTCACCGGTGAATAACCTTTTGGGTTTGTTGATTTGTACTTGAGTTACCTCCCATGAAAATGACGTCACAGACGTAAATAAACAAAATGGCAGCGTTCACGTTACACTGGAAGACAATCGAGAGACGAGGAAATAAGGCATTGGACAGAGCTGAGAGTGCCAGCAGCGGATAATAAATTTTATATTTTCAGAAATACACCAGAATGATGTTAAAAAATCACATTAACTGTGGTACGAAATAAGTAGTTTATAATTTGAGTGTGAATTCACATTACTATAAGACGTGTCACGGTACTTTTTTATCCTAAATTCATGTATTTGGTTTTGATGTTATATTTGTTATTCTCATCGGATTTTGTCTAATGCTAAGTCCGTCTCTGTGTGTGTTATATTTTAATGTTGTGTCGTTATTCTCCTCTTATGTTTAATGCGTTTCCCTCAGTTTTAGTTTGTTACCCCGATTTTGTATTTTGTCCATCGATTTACGAGTTGTGAACAGCGGTAAACTACTGTTGCCTTTATTTACATCGAAAATAATTTTTTTTATGTTGGCCCTAATGTTGAATAAATTAAGGAAATTCGATCTACCCTTTTAGATCAAACATTTGGAGTTTTTGGTAGGTGAAAATTTGTATAGTTTTCAAACCATGAAATAAAATAATTTCGGGGATCTCTTACCTCCTTCTTAAATTCACCATTTCAACAGGTTGTAACTGAAACCTTATTAAGGCAATGTCAAGCTTAGTAACTTACGTTTACATAATGGATATGTAATCCTTATAACAATTAAAACAATATTCATCTTTATTAACCAACTAAGTACATTATTGCCAAAAATGACTATTTATTAAAAATTACATATTTTCTGTAATGGCCCTGTTTTTCTGTAATGGCCCTGTTTTTCTGTAATGGCCCTGTTTTTTTCTGTAATGGCCCTGTTTTTTCTGTAATGGTCCTGTTTTTCTGTAATGGTCCTGTTTTTTCTGTAATGGCCCTGTTTTTTCTGTAATGGCCCTGTTTTTCTGTAATGCCCCTGTATTAATGCCCAGTTTGTCTGTATTAAGCCCAGTAAGGGTTTTTAATAAAGTTAATAAAATTAAGTTGTAAAGAGTATAATACCTTTTTTGTATTTTGTTTAATTTAGTAACCAGTAACAAATATTAAAGAGTTATAAAGAACCATATTAAGGGATCACTGTTCATCCTGTTTTTCAACACATAACTTCTTTCAACTTAATATCTTGGATATTTGGTATATTTAAAGCTTTATCATGGTGAAGTACAAATTATTTTTTTCAAACTAAACTTTCATTAAAAGAGTAAGAGAGTACAGTTGGTTAATAAATGTATTAAGAAATGGGTGTTTTTATAATGGCCCTGTTATATGTCCTCGGTCAGTAATAATGGCCTCGGATGTCTGTAATGGCCCTCGGCGTTGCCTCGGGCCTTTACAGACTTCCTCGACCATTATTACAGACCTTGTACATATAACAGGGCCATTATAAAAACACCCATTCATTAATACTATAATATTGTGCATGAATCTTTGGAAACTTCTTTATACACGTACAATTACGATTATAACTGGTACATAATAGCTACACACCTTAATTGAGATAAAAAAAAAACCCTCCTATTATAGCTGACTATGCGGTATGGGCTTTGCTCATTGTTGAAGGCAGTACGGTGACCTATAGTTGTTAATGTCTGTGTCATTTTGGTCTTTTGTGGATAGTTGTCTCATTGGCAATCATACCACATCTTCTTTTTTATATTTACCTGTTGTTCGATAATATGGTTGCTATCAAACTTTTAACTTATTTTTAGGCTTAAGGTAACCTTTGTGTATTTATAGAGTAAAAGTTTGAACATGACAAATGTAATTATATGTAGGTCATGTGAGCCACGGCTACATAAATCATATGCAAACTTAAGATTATTTCAAATAATCCATCTAAAATGACACGAACTCTATGAATTCTTCTTTGTAAAGTAAGATTATAATCAAAACAAAATTTTTTCACACACCTTATTTGAGATAAAGAACGGTATTAATCGTTCTATAAACTTTTAACTTATATTTCTGCTTGATATAACGAAATTAACCACTAATACTATTATGCATGTTGCTTTTTGCATTTTAAAGAAAATGCATTTACTGGATGACGTCTCAACTGGATCGACATCCGCCCAAGGCGAAAACTCTTAACAAAAATATAAAACTCCAAGAAAAATTTAAAACGGAATCCCATAAACAAATGAAGAAATCTACAAGATGAAACACGTCAAGAGAATGGAAACCAAAGTCATATTCCTGAAATGGTACATAAATTTCTATATGTAAAAATGGGGAAATAATCTTCGGATTCATAGCCAGCTTAACCTCTCACTTCTATGACAGTCGAGGAGAATTTCATTATAATTATACTGTAAACGAAGTTAGGGTCAAATCAACATGCAAAACAGGTAAAAATGACCAAAATAGGGGTACAGCAGCAACATTGTATTGTTATCTTAATCACTATAAAAAACGAACAATTATGTCAACAAAAACAAAACAAAAAACGCTAAACGGCATATTTACACTCTATAGATATAGGATATGAGCAAAAATCAAAGACTAGAATACAAAAATGACCATATTGCTATAAAATTATGGCGAGATGCACCGAGCAACGCCAAATGGACCCGTATGATATACAACTAGCATGTTCAAAACTTTTTATTTCAGGTAATAAATTTACTGATATTGCTGATAATGAGAAAGAGAATAGGCTTGGTGAGTATCATTTATTATTGTCTAACATTATCACAAAGCCCCATACCATAGTATACCAATCTTTTTTTCATTTCATTAGAGTTTCTACCCCTGTATTATACTGCCTTGGTTTTATTTGGCACAACATTTCGAAATAATTTGGAAATTGTAGTGCTCCTCAATTTCATTTTTTAATTTGCCGATTAATCATTATGATTCGACCGTCGTTGATGAGTATTATGTAAGCAAAATGCGCACATGGCTTTCCATATTAAAAGCCTTATATCTTTGATGTGTTTTTTTTTTTAAGAAAACAACAAACACATTTGGTCTTGTTTCATATGTATTCCAGAATAACGTGTGTATAAACAGTAAAATCACAAAAATACTGAACTTAGAGGAAAATCAATTCGGAAAGTCCATAATCACATGGCAAAATCAAATAACAAAAACGCATCAAAAACGAATGGGCAAGAACTGTCATATTCCTGACTTGGTAGAGGCATTTTCAAATGTAGAAAATGGTGGATTAAACCTGGTTTTATAGCGCTAACCCTCTCACTTTGATGACAGTCTCATCAAATATTTACATTGATGCGTTAACTAAACAGACACAATAAATAAAATAGTCAAAATATGGGTACATCAGTCATCATAGTATAACAATGTTAAAAGGAACAATTTAACAGAACACAAAAACATCTACCTACAAACACATTCATTGATTTGTGTGTCTGATGTCAGAAAATTTTATACGTCACAGATATTTGTCGTTCAATGTGCATACAAACAATTTTAAAATTTACATAGGCCATGTTAGCATACAGGGTTAAAAAATCAAAAGTATGTAAGAATAAATTTCAGAAATAGACCCAGATTTAAACTAGTCCAAAAGTTATATATAGAATTTATAAGAATTCACAAATAGTTAATTCCACTACGTGATTGAATGATTTTGACGTTTGTGGTTCAACGTATTTTGTAATTCATAATAGAAATATATTATAATGACATAAAATAGAACAATATCATACTGACGGGATCTTTTAAAGTACAGAGTCACGTTATAAGAACCAAAGAAATACAAAAAGTCGCATATACAAAACACACCACCAAAAATTGAAAGACAATACAAACACATTGACGAGATGTATAAGTACCGAGCCACGTCAAACGGGTATCACATAAAACCATTCAACAGTAAAAGTAATATTAATAATAGAACAAAGACAAATAAAAGAACACTGAAACACGTTGTTATGATGATAAACAACATCAGTACGCAGAATCTATACATCAAGACCATCGTGTGTTATTTGTGAATATAATAACATTAACGGTACCAATTTTTCTGCACCAGATGCGCATTTCGACAAATAATGTCTCTTCAGTGATGCTCGTGGCCAAAATATGTAAAATCCAAAGCTTATATTAAAGATGTAGAGCTATAATCCAAAAGTTCCAAAAAAGTATAGCCAAATCCATGAAAGGAATTAGAGCTTTGCATGAGGGAGATACATTCCTTAATTTATAATATTTTTTAACATTTTGTAACAGTAAATTTAATAACACAAAAAATCCGTATTTTCATGCCAGTACCAGAGTACTGGCTACTGGGCTGGTGATACCCTCGGGGACTAACAGTCCACCAGCAGAGGCATCGACCCAGTGGTAGTAATAACATTAACGGTACCAATTTTTCTGCACCAGACGCGCATTTCGACAAATAATGTCTCTTCAGTGATGCTCGTGGCCAAAATATGTGAAGTTGATACGGAATATTTATCAACAAGGTCTTGGTACCTTCCGATGACCTTTTTTAGAAAAAAGACGAGACGTTATTTGACATACCCCTGGTTCATCAACTTTCTACTCAGACACTGATGACGTTTTACAAAGTCTGAGTAGGAGCTGCAAGCTCTTGAATATCGAATAAGTTGGGAAATATATATCCCATATGCAGGTGAGGTTGGTATATTGCTACTAAGGTGGGGGAAGTTTATAATTTCAAAATTAAAATTGTGTGTTGAGCAAATATAGCATCTACTGTGTCCTAATGGGTCAAACATAATCGTGGATAACAGAATATGTTTATTACACATACACAGTAGTTTTTATGTAGTTAAAAGTAAAGATAAGAACTTTTATAGTTCGTTAAACATTTTTCTAGAAAATATTTCCTCTAGAGACAATTTTTGGCTAACAAGATAAAGTTGAATAAATTTCTATATTATGATAAATAAAGGCAACAGTAGTATACCGCTGTTCAAAACTCATAAATCGATAGAAAAAACCAAATCCGGGTTACAAACTAAAACTGAGGGAAACGCATTAAATATAAGAGAACAACGACACAACATTAAAAAGTAACAGACACAGAAACGTACTAAGCATTAGACAAAATCCGATGAGGATAATAAATATAACATAAAGACTACATGAATTTTGGATAGAAAAGTTCCGTGACACGTCTAATAAAAATGTGAATTCCCACTCAAATATAAGAGGAAACAAACAACACAAAAGAAACATAACGTTAAGAAATGCAAATAAAAGAGATAATTTTATAAAGAAAGGATAATACAGAGAAAAATCTCGAACAGAATTAGGCTTCTGGTTGATAAAGTTGCCTTAATACCCATGACATGTTGACATACCATCATACGAAACACATAGTTATTAATTTTCAAATTCTCCCTCGCCCTGCTTGCCCGAATTTAGTGTATTTTAGCTTTAAATTTAATAGGCTATTAACAAGACAAACACATAAATAGAACTAGTTGCTCGCAGAAACATATTATTTTCTTTTGCCATACAATATTTTATTTGAATTTATTGTACAGATTTCTTTGATTAAAACAACATATAAATGTATGTAATAAACACAGCAGCAACTCTGTATTATATACCAACGTAGCCAACTTCGATTCGACATTAACTTCTACGACCACCTTTGATACTAATACAGTTAAATGCCATACTTATAATACCATAAAACCCCACTCGTAGAAACCGCCAAAACGTTCCTCGTGTCTAACATCAAACTTTATAAAAAGTACGTTATGTTGCAGAACCAGTATGAGAACTAGTTATACTAGTTCCCATCTATATATATATATTTACTACAAATAGCAAACGGGAAAACACCCAATTGGAAATGAAATGAAATATATAGAATTTTATTTTGCATGTGAAAGTTACAATTGTAAAAAAGAGTGGAATATATAGATTATACATTCAAAACTCATAAGTCGAGAGAAACAATGATAAACCAGGAAAAGACAAAGAATTTCAAAACAACTTATCAGAAAATGAATGACCGAGTTACACGACCCCCGAAAATAACTAAGGATGACCCTAGGTGCTCTGAAGAAGAAAGTAGACACTCTTTCGCATATATTTTGTGATGTCACAATCAAAGAAAATACTTCATGTTTGTACTTTAACTTATTTTTTTGTGAAATACCAATGAACATGCAATGTTGTGAAGACATTTATTTTTTATTGTTATAGTTAGTAAAACTATCCAAAGAAGCTGGAAAAGCAATAAAAGATATGCCACTGCTAATTTTCCAACCTATATGGGTATTATTCTATTTTATATTTTTATGATGAAGCACACACCATTAACATAATATCATCAAATAACGTTTCTTTTTTTATATATAAAGGCATAAGTGTGATTATTATACCTTACATATATAACAAACAATTCTATTGGGTAATACGTTATCACGTGACATTGAATAATTCAGTTAATTTTCATTTAATTGCAAGGAAGGACGAATAACCCTAAAAATTTACACCCGTGGTGAATAACCCTTTTATTCACCGGCTAATAACCTTTTCTTATAAACGGTCCTTTTCGGGGCCATCAATATTTTACAATAAGATTCTACCTTTGTTGTACATACGAGAAATTCTAGGACACAAATGTATTTTCAAACGTCACTGACCTGTGTTGCACTGTTTGTTACTAATGATTATAAAGGCCCCTAATTCCACTGTTAGTTCGGTACAATAAAACAATTGTGGCTCCTCGAATCGATGAATATCCAAAATTGTCAACACGAGGAGGTTATTTCACTGAGGGCAAATCATTGAAAAAGCACTTACTGTATTCTGCCCCGAAAAGGACCGTTTATAAGAGATATCATCGGCACTAGATGCATGTCCAAAGCCTTATTCCCTCGTCTCGCGCTGGGCTTCCTGTAACGTGAACGCTTCCATTTTATTTATTTACGTCTGTGACGTCATTTTCATGGGAGATAACTCGTGTACAAATCAAGAAACTCAAAAGGTTATTCGCCGGTAAATAATAGGGTTATTCACTGCGGCTGTAAATTTTTAGGGTTATTCGTCCTTCCTTGCAATTAAAAGAAAATTAACTGAATTATTCAATGTCACGTGATAACGTATTACCCAATAGAATTGTTTGTTATATATGTAAGGTATAATAATAAAAGGAATAAAAAGGAAGACAGGCTACTCAGAAGAACAAGTGGCCATAATTGTATAATGTAATTACACACTGAAACAAGTACGAGTATTTGAAGACACGAAGACTCTTTATGACAATACATACCAAGAGACATTAAAAATCCTGATTTAGATTTTTAAACCTTGTATACCACCATTCCCTATATGAAATTAAAATATCGTCTAAATAAACTCATCATAGATAGGAGGATTAACATTTTATATTTACGCCAGACGCATAGTTCGTCTACAAAATAAATAATCCACAATGCTTTTGCACATAAAAATGATAGCATACGCTATACATTTATAACTTTGGGATACCATACGGAATATGTTGTTAATAGTGAACAAAAAGGAAGACAGGCTACTCAGAACAAGTGATCAGTATGATCAGTATGATGGAGTTCTCATCGAAAAACATTTGTTGAATTTTGAAACAAATTGTCAGCATTCTTATGGGAACGAACTATGCGCCTCTCCTTTCCGACCTCTTCTTATTTTTATATGAATCGGAGTTCTTTCAGGCCCTTGTCAAAAACAAGAAGATAATAGAAGCCAGGTAATTTAAAATCACATTCAGATATATTGATGATGTTCTTTCCATTAACAATCCAAACTTTTCTGATTGGGTTCCATAAATATATCCCCCAGAACTAGAAATAAAGAAACAACAGACAGGCGTGGCACTGTACTTATACATCCCGTCATTGTGTTAATGTTCTATGATAATTTTTGAATTTGTGTCTTTCATTTTTGCTGATGTGCTGTGTCTATATGCCTTTTTGTGCTTCTTGTATACACATGACGTGGCCCTGCACTTCACATCCCGCCATTGTTTATTCATCTTTGTTACATATTTTGTTTGTTTTAATAGTGATTATGATTATAACACAATGTTGACTGGTGTACCCCTTTTTGATATATTTTGACCTATTATGTGTGTTTGTTTTGTTCTCACATCATTGTCAATATGATAGAATTTGATGCAACTGTCATACACGTTAGAGGTTTAGCTAGCTTTAAAACCAGGTTTTACCCGAAATGTTTTCTCAAAATGTCCTGTACCAAGTCAGGACTATGGCAGTTGTTATTAAATAGTCCGTTTAGATGTGAACGTATGTTTTTTGTTGTTGTTGTACGTCAGTGGTGCTGTTGTTCCGTTGTTTCCCTCTTAAAGTTGATGTGTTTCCCTCGGTATTTGTTTGTAAGCCCTATTTGTTTTCAATCGATTTTTGACTTTTGAAAAATGACTTATTATTGTGTTGCCTTATTTTAAGCCTTGACATTATACCATGGTCCAATGAGTAACTTTGAATAAATAAGCGATGTTCAATGTGAAGTTTTCTGCATTACTGTGGAATCATTATTTTTCGTTTGATACCAATTTTCGTGAATTTCGTTGGTACAGATGAACCACGAGTTTAAATGTTCAACGAATATCAAATTTTTCAATGGCTTGTATGCAGACTTTGACAGAAGAACGAAATTATATGTCCACGAAAATGTAAGTTTTGTTCAAACCACGAAAATTGGTACCCTCGAAAATAAATGAATCCACAGTAGTTAGATTGACAGGAACTACTGTATATATATATCTGTTTGTCCACCGTTTTGAGACCTTAACCCAAGTATCCGTTATAGAAAAATATATAATATGTAATAAATGAAATTTCCCCTCATAAATGGATAAACACAAGTATATTTTCACTGATGGACCTATACTAATAAAGTACATGTACATGTTTGCATGCATCCGTCGCTAGGCAAAGGGGACATTAAGTGTTAATTGTGACAGTTCATCCTGTCCCATTTGTTGTTTCTACACTCTAACTTAAGTTTTTCTTATCCCAGTTTTATGAACTTCATTCACTAAGCTGATAATCAAAACTTACAATCGTGCAAATTAGATACATATTTAACAGGAAAGGATCTTCTCGAAAATTACTAACAAAATACCACAAAGTTCGAATGTCTATAATTTTAAAACTATCAATAAAATCTTTTCAAAAACAGCATTTTACAATGACAAAATGTATAAACGTAAATATATAGTTACCAGGTACCAGGATTATAATTTAGTACGCCAGACGCGCGTTTCGTTTACATTAGACTCATCAGTGACGCTCATATCAAAATATTTATAAAGCCAAACAAGTACAAAGTTGAAGAGCATTGAGGATCCAAAATTCCAAAAAGTTGTGCCAAATACGGCTAAGGTAATCTATGCCTCGGATAAGAAAATCCTTAGTTTTTTCGAAAAATTCAAAGTTTTGTAAACAGGAAATTTATAAAACGACCACAATCGCTTAAGTGTTGACTACTGGGCTGGTGATACCCTCGGGGACGAAACGTCCACCAGCAGTGGCATCGACCCAGTGGTATAAATAGTTATCAAAAGTACCAGGATTATAATTTAGTACGCCAGACGCGCGTTTCGTCTACATTAGACTCATCAGTGACGCTCATATCAAAATATTTATAAAGCCAAACAAGTACAAAGTTGAAGAGCATTGAGGATCCAAAATTCCAAAAAGTTGTGCCAAATACGGCTAAGGTAATCTATGCCTGGGATAAGAAAATCCTTAGTTTTTTTCGAAAAATTCAAAGTTTTGTAAACAGGAAATTTATAAAATGACCACATTAATGATATTCATGTCAACACTTAATCGCTTAAGTGTTGACTACTGGGCTGGTGATACCCTCGGGGACGAAACGTCCACCAGCAGTGGCATCGACCCAGTGATATAAATAGTTATCAAAGGTACCAGGATTATAATTTAGTACGCCAGACGCGCGTTTCGTATACATTAGACTCATCAGTGACGCTCATATCAAAATATTTATAAAGCCAAACAAGTACAAAGTTGAAGAGCATTGAGGATCCAAAATTCCAAAAAGTTGTGCCAAATACGGCTAAGGTAATCTATGCCTGGGATAAGAAAATCCTTAGTTTTTTTCGAAAAATTCAAAGTTTTGTAAACAGGAAATTTATAAAATGACCACATTATTGATATTCATGTCAACACTTAATCGCTTAAGTGTTGACTACTGGGCTGGTGATACCCTCGGGGACGAAACGTCCACCAGCAGTGGCATCGACCCAGTGGTATAAATAGTTATCAAAGGTACCAGGATTATAATTTAGTACGCCAGACGCGCGTTTCGTCTACATTAGACTCATCAGTGACGCTCATATCAAAATATTTATAAAGCCAAACAAGTATAAAGTTGAAGAGCATTGAGGATCCAAAATTCCAAAAAGTTGTGCCAAATACGGCTAAGGTAATCTATGCCTGGGATAAGAAAATCCTTAGTTTTTTTCGAAAAATTCAAAGTTTTGTAAACAGGAAATTTATAAAATGACCACATTATTGATATTCATGTCAACACTTAATCGCTTAAGTGTTGACTACTGGGCTGGTGATACCCTCGGGGACGAAACGTCCACCAGCAGTGGCATCGACCCAGTGGTATAAATAGTTATCAAAGGTACCAGGATTATAATTTAGTACGCCAGACGCGCGTTTCGTCTACATTAGACTCATCAGTGACGCTCATATCAAAATATTTATAAAGCCAAACAAGTACAAAGTTGAAGAGCATTGAGGATCCAAAATTCCAAAAAGTTGTGCCAAATACGGCTAAGGTAATCTATGCCTGGGATAAGAAAATCCTTAGTTTTTTTCGAAAAATTCAAAGTTTTGTAAACAGGAAATTTATAAAATGACCACATTATTGATATTCATGTCAACACTTAATCGCTTAAGTGTTGACTACTGGGCTGGTGATACCCTCGGGGACGAAACGTCCACCAGCAGTGACATCGACCCAGTGATATAAATAGTTATCAAAGGTACCAGGATTATAATTTAGTACGCCAGACGCGCGTTTCGTCTACATTAGACTCATCAGTGACGCTCATATCAAAATACTTATAAAGCCAAACAAGTACAAAGTAGAAGAGCATTGAGGATTCAAAATTCCAAAAAGTTGTGCCAAATACGGCTAAGGTAATCTATGCCTGGGATAAGAAAATCCTTAGTTTTTTCGAAAAATTCAAAGTTTTGTAAACAGGAAATTTATAAAATGACCACATTATTGATATTCATGTCAACACTTAATCGCTTAAGTGTTGACTACTGGGCTGGTGATACCCTCGGGGACGAAACGTCCACCAGCAGTGGCATCGACCCAGTGGTATAAATAGTTATCAAAGGTACCAGGATTATAATTTAGTACGCCAGACGCGCGTTTCGTCTACATTAGACTCATCAGTGACGCTCATATCAAAATATTTATAAAGCCAAACAAGTACAAAGTTGAAGAGCATTGAGGATCCAAAATTCCAAAAAGTTGTGCCAAATACAGCTAAGGTAATCTATGCCTGGGATAAGAAAATCCTTAGTTTTTTCGAAAAATTCAAAGTTTTGTAAACAGGAAATTTATAAAATGACCACATTATTGATATTCATGTCAACACTTAATCGCTTAAGTGTTGACTACTGGGCTGGTGATACCCTCGGGGACGAAACGTCCACCAGCAGTGGCATCGACCCAGTGGTATAAATAGTTATCAAAGGTACCAGGATTATAATTTAGTACGCCAGACGCGCGTTTCGTCTACATTAGACTCATCAGTGACGCTCATATCAAAATATTTATAAAGCCAAACAAGTACAAAGTTGAAGAGCATTGAGGATCCAAAATTCCAAAAAGTTGTGCCAAATACGGCTAAGGTAATCTATGCCTGGGATAAGAAAATCCTTAGTTTTTTCGAAAAATTCAAAGTTTTGTAAACAGGAAATTTATAAAATGACCACATTATTGATATTCATGTCAACACTTAATCGCTTAAGTGTTGACTACTGGGCTGGTGATACCCTCGGGGACGAAACGTCCACCAGCAGTGGCATCGACCCAGTGGTATAAATAGTTATCAAAGGTACCAGGATTATAATTCAGTACGCCAGACGCGCGTTTCGTCTACATTAGACTCATCAGTGACGCTCATATCAAAATACTTATAAAGCCAAACAAGTACAAAGTTGAAGAGCATTGAGGATCCAAAATTCCAAAATGTTGTGCCAAATACGGCTAAGGTAATCTATGCCTGGGATAAGAAAATCCTTAGTTTTTTCGAAAAATTCAAAGTTTAATGTTACTACATTAAACTTGAACATATGGTGATGAAGAACACTTAGTAAATGTAAAATGATTTGGTATAAAGCCACGTGAAATCAGCGACGTCACAGTTCTGTCTGCGTAAAGATATTCCCGTTAGTATAGACTTCCCTGTCTAGAGTTACGCCCTTTATAAATTTAAAAATTGCAATTTACTTTCGTTTAAGAGCTCTGACTTAATTTTTCTAATCCAAATTTTATAAAACTCAAATACAATGCCGGGAGCTAAAACTTAAGGACAGATTTTAAATTAAAAGACAGTGAATCAATAACCATGCTAGAGTTATGTTCAATTTTATACTTGGAAAATTCTAAAACGTTATCGGGGGCATTCGTGTTATCAGCCACATTCTTCTTTTAAGCTGGGGTCACAAATTCACGATTTGTACTGCCGTCCTTGACAGGACCATTCCCGATTAAAATTTGTCAAAAGTCTGCAGCTGATCATGATCCTGTGAATCGTGGATGGAAATTTAAACTTTAATTCAAATTTGTAAAACAAATAATTTAATCACGACAACAATCAGATATTGTTCAGGAAGCGTCGATATTCCACCGTTTTAAAGCGAATTTATCCCGATTATCCCGTTCTCAATCCGCTTCTAATCCAATT
The DNA here is from genome assembly GCF_963676685.1 of Mytilus edulis. Taxonomy (NCBI): domain Eukaryota; kingdom Metazoa; phylum Mollusca; class Bivalvia; order Mytilida; family Mytilidae; genus Mytilus; species Mytilus edulis. The sequence continues at coordinate 22,882,430 of NC_092344.1, forward strand.
TGTATATCTCGCCTGGTAAAATTCGACCGAGTCTGCCACAACTGCGTCCCGATTCTACCGAATGTAATCCGACAGAGATCAGACAGAGACCAGACAGTGAACCGACGGTGACGGAAGTTATCCATTCGAAAACTGTCGGCATACTCGGGATGATCAGGTACTGTCGGAACGTTATCCTATCACGGTCCGCTCTATCGCATTGAAAACGGCTTTGTCTGGTCTCAGTCGTATTGTATTCTATAATTGTCGGGACTCTAACGTGGGTATCATTGACGAATTTCGTAGTAATAACGGGATTGTTCCGGAACGGTTTCGGCAAAAGCGGTTCGCAATTGACAAGATCTGGATGCAATCTGGACTCAATCGGCAGAAAAACAGCAATGATGAATTTCTCCAGATTGTAATCCGACTAGACAAAATCGGCTGAGTTTCCCCGAATGTTACGGGACGCACCTAACTGTCGGGGTGCTTCGTCGAACTATTCGGACCCTTCCCGACCCATAAGAATCTGTTACGAACTTAAACGACTGCGTTTAGACAGTGATAGGACATTCCAGATAATTGAGGATAGTAATCCGACTTTTTCACTTTTCGTGTCGTATTGCTGTCTGATCTCAAACGGGAACAATAATCGGCAATGTGTAAACCCCACATTATGTTATCTAAATTTCTAATTTAAACAAATCTGCTGATTAAAAGGAAAACGGTACTATTTATTCTTCCATAGGCGACAATATTAACATTTTCTAAATTTACCACATTTTAAGATAAAAACCTGGATAAAACAGGTTTATGTTGTGTTAGTACTTTATTATTCTGTTTTAAAAAATTAAAGCCAAATAGTATCATGACCAACTTCCAACAGAGCTTGTTTATGTTATCCATGCCCACCGTCATTTTGCACCAAATTTATGAAATTTTGGATGTCTTTTCGAATAATTCTCTAGAAAATATTTCAATAGGTTTTAAAATTTATATTTTAATTATACACACTGCAGTTATTAGACTAATACAAAATATATTGTACCCTAACATCCAATCACAGCGCTCCTAATTTGACTTCCTTCACTTGCCGTGGGTACACAAAAGGCCAACCTTATGCTGGGAAAATTTAATACTACCGTTTTCCCTATACACAAAAGCGAATGCGTAAATAATCAAATTCAAGGTCGTTCAAAGCGTTGTTACGATCATCCGGTTTCCGGCTGACGGAAAACCAATGAGGCAATTACGATATCTGTTTCGTTTATATACAAACTTGAGCACCATTTGAAATGATAAAACATTTTTGGAAATAAAAGAGCGTCATGTGTTTTTTAATGGTCACTACCGTTTTTACATGTACATTGTATCTCCTGTTAACCCCAGTACAGGGTAATACATGTACTGGGGATAGTGACTGTGAAGATATCGTTACCATGCCGTTATTAGATAATATGAGAGCGACATTAAAGGCGGACTTAGATGTAAGGAATATGAATGATCATCTGAAGACATATATTGCGTCGGAGATAAAGAAAGGTTTTGAAAATGCAATGAACGATGTTATGAAGCAAATAGTAAACAAAGGAATTGAAGAAATCAATGCTACTATTGCAGCAGCCATTCAAGAAAGTCTGGCAGGTATTTGTTAAATATTTATTAAATTTAGATATTCAAATTGTCACTTACTTCTTTTGGTTTTAGTGCGTGTAAGAAGTAAGTGCTATGTACCAATACATCATTCCATTTTTTTCTGTTGTAGAGCCCATATTGGTTGATGTACAACTCCTCATAATTTTTCATCATTCTATTTTTCTTTTCTTCGTTCTATCATGTTTGAATTTGTACATGTATGTCTTGTAAATTAAAAATTAGTGAATCTGGACAAATGCGTCGTTTTTTTTTACGCAAAACATATCTCTGTGTTCACAGTTTACTTGTTTTGGACCAATGTGTATCAGACTAGACATATACAACTCGTCTAAACATCAACCCAACAATGTTAGATCTGTAAATTTGCTTTCGCAAATTTTTTGTTCTTCCCTCGCTGGGATTCGAACCCATGCTACTGAGATATCGTGACACCAAATCGCCTGCACTATAGCCGTCCCGCTAGACAACACGACCACCTGGGCTTCACAATAATAAAGCTTTCGGTGGTCGTGTGTTACCTTTCGTCGTCAGTTTTAATCTAGCGTCGTACTACAGTACATGATATATAAGGCATGGAGATGTTATTATTACAGATCAGCTCAATTATCTATAGTAAAGGATCCTACAAATTAATGCAAGATACAGTCACAGAAAATAATTATATTTATAAGTACGTCTGAGTCAGTGACAACTCTACAATAGATTTATCCATCGGATCACCAGCAATGGTGGTGATACATGGCTGTGTACATTATGTATATACAACTCGTCTAAACATCAACCAAACAATGTTAGATCTGTAAATTTGCTTTCGCAAATTTTTTGTTCTTCCCTCGCCGGGATTCGAACCCATGCTAATGAGATATTGTGACACCAAATATGCAGTTAAGACAAATCATTTGGTCCCTTTCTCAAATCAAATAAATGTAAATGTTTGTAGTTTTCTTGCGTTACGTTTTGAGATTGTACAGTTTAATTACACCTTTTAAGTTACACCTCTGATAAGTGTGCTTTATCATTCACAAGAAAATATCGACAGCATCTTTTGAATCTCTTTGCATAATGTAAGCAATAATTCATATCTCATAATAATATACTTAAATATTTAACCATAAACTTGATACCAAGAGAATTAATTCAGATGCTTGTACATGTTGCATCTCATAAGACCAAAAATTAAATAAAAATAAAACAGATCAAATATCTAGCGAATTTGTGAGCAAATAATTGTGTTAGAAAGTTTTAGAACTATTCATAGCTTTTGTCTTTTTCGAACCCTTCTAGAGAAAACCCAGTCGAGAAATATCACTTAATAAAGACTTGATAATTTGGCAATATTTGCCAGTTATATTTGTTGACATTTGATTAGGAACTTTCCGTTTTGGATTTTTCTCGGAGTTCAGTATTTTTGTGATTTTACTTTTTACATCCACTTCATTTGAAGTTGTCTCATTGGAAATCATACCAGATCTACGCAATTTCAAATAGTGTACAAATATATGTAATGCGCACACATTGTTTGTCGAAATAAGCCATATCCGTTCGTTTGGAAAGCTAAAAACATACAATTCAATGTACATTTAACTAAGCCAACCAGCGCAGATAACCTGAAATCGTAGATGTTCATCTGTGTTTTCAAGAGTTAGGACTATCACACTGAAACGCAGTTGCATTAAAAAAAATTAACATAAAGTTACACTTAGCCAGGTTCAGACCACCATTTCTCTTGAAATGTCCTGTACCTTTTCATGAATATGGCAGTTGTTATCTAATAGTTCCTTTCTATGCATGTTGCATTGTCGTTTGTTTTTTGTTGCTTTTCAGTGTTTCGGTTGTTAGGATGTTTTTCTCTTATAGTTGATGTGTTTCCCTCGGTTATAGATTGTAACCCGGATTTGTTTTCTCTCAATCAATTTATGACTTTTGCACAGCGGTATACTTCTGCTGCTTTCATTTAGCCAAACCCTTGTACAATATTTGTTTTAAGCAGACATGGGATCAAATATGCTTTTTTTCGTCGGTAGTGGCATTATTTAATTGCTACATTTCGTCTGACAATTCGTGTTTATAAATCATATTATTCTATCATTAAGTTGCACATTCCACCTGGGCAAAGTTTTAATGGTTTGGCTGGCATATTATTTATTTTGTTTATTTTTATTTCTTTTTTTTCAAAACTGTTGGTCATTAGGTTTTAATCCCAATAACTTACATTCTAATATTCGTATAAACCCAAATCTATGGTACATTTTATTAAGGTAACTGTTTGATGTATAAATAAAGGCAACAGTAGTATACCGCTGTTCAAATTCATAAATCGATTGAGAAAAAAAAAAACAATTCGGGTTACAAACTAAAACTGAGGGAAACACATCAAATATCAGAGGAGAACAAAATCACAACAGAAACACAACTCTAAATGCAAAACACACAGATTCTGTATCACAATGAACAAATCAAAAGAACACCGTAATTGGAACTAAAACAAATAACTATGGCATCAATCTCCCTAACTTTATTTTATAGGTCATAAATTACAAATAAACTAGAAATCACTCCTCTTGAAATGTATATTGTTGATATTCTGTTAGCACTAGGAAGGTTTAATTTTATTATTATTTGCAAAATCATTGTTATTCTTTCCAAACAAATCTCGTCTACAGAAATAATCATTGATGTGTTGACAGTTTTAGACGTCAACAAAAAAGCCGACCACTTTTTACCACAACAGTTCTATTTTTTTAGCAAGTCACCTGTTTTTCAAGGATACTTTTATATATTCTGCCTAATTAAACCCTTTTTGTTGTATATGACGCAAAGAAGGACAGAGTTGTGCAAATGACTTGTTGCATAAAAGAACTAAATACCTGGAGTCGGTTTCACCAAAAAAGTACGAATAAGATTGATCGTAACTAATGGGCAATTCAGTTTACTAAAGATCAATCTTAGTCATAAGTGTTTTCGTGAAATCGACTCCAGTTCGATTTGATCGACAGAAAAGCAGGATATGGTTGTTCATATAAAAAAGAAGATGTGATATGATTGCCAATAATACAACCCTCCACAAGAGACCAAATGACACAGAAATTAACAACTATATGTCACCGTTCGGCCTTCAACAATGAGCAAAGCCTATACCGCATAGTCAGCTATAAACGGCCACGACATGACGAATGAAAAAAAAAGAAAAACAAGAAAAACTAACACCCATTTTTATGTAAACAAATAGAACGAAAAATAAATATTTACCACTTTAACAAACGACAACCACTGATGTGCAGGCTCTTGGCCAGGGACATGCACGTATATACAGTATGTGACGGGGTTGAACATGTTAGTGGGACCCCAACCCTCCCTTAAGTTCGGACAGTCGTGTTACAGTACAACATAAGAACTAACTATACAAATAAGTACTATTATAATAACAATTTCTTCTATGTTTAGGTTAACGAAAATGTGGAATGTGCTTTCACTTAAAAAGCGTCGGCACCCCCTATAACAATAAAAAAAAAGTAAGAAAATAATTTGTGTGACTAATATTAAAAAAAGAAGATGTGGTATGATTGCCATTGAGACGATTCTTCACAAGAGACAAAATGAGACAGAAATTAACAACTATTGGTCACCGTACGGCCTTCAACAATGAGCAAAGCCCAAAACACATAGTCAGCTATAATAGGATAAGCAGAAAAGCGCGACTTCAATGAACTCGGGTACGGATTCGATGGAATAGTCTAACAGGTTCTTTTTTAAACCGATGAATCTATATTTAACTTAATTAGCGACGACGGAGCCAGGGTCTATTAGAGGCGAAATGAACGATATTCTGATACGTGCGTACAGGGAACAGATCGGTTTGGTGGTTGCGGAATTATGGTATGAAGCGGAATAACCTACCAGTAACGCACCGAGCTGAAAATCATCTTGGTGATTTGAACGCAACAAGGTATAGGGACAAAATTCTGGCTCCAGTTATTTTTGCGTTTCTTCGCAGACATCGTTTTAACAACGTTTTTCAGCAGGACAACAACCGTTGTCACGTGTCACATTTCGATTAACTTTTTGGAGAAAAAATATATTCGTGTGTTGCCATGGCCAGCAAGGTCTCAAGATTTACCGCCAATCAAACATCTTGGGGACGAACTTGGACCACGTATCAGAAGTAGCCGAAGTCAATCGGAAACGCTCGCCCAGCTCCGAACAGCACTTTTTAGGGAATGGAACAACATCCCTCAAGACTTTATTCGTCGTTTTATTGATTCAATGTTTACTGTTTAATCGAGAAAACTTGTTATTGTTCTCTTAAAATTATGTTAGCTAAGACAATAACAATCAAAACCAAGGAGTAAACAAAGACACAAAAACAAAGGACATTTACATCAACAGTTATAAATAATAATAAGAAACAACACGAACTCTACTTAAAACCGGGAGTGAAATCAGGAAGGGTAAGCATTTCCTGCACGGTATACGGCACCTGTCGTGTTATTTCTTTAACTTTAATATTGTGATAGTTTTTTTGGTATAAATAATATAAATGATTTTGCAAGAATGCAGCGTTTCTTTTTTTGCCTAGTATATATCCTATAAAATGACGAACAATTGCGTGCATTTGTACCAAAAATAATCAACATAATTGTGAATTATAAAAGTGTGGAATAAAATTCTATTTCAGATGATGACAAGGCAGCATTTTTGGCCAGATTGGAAAACAACTTATCTAGTCTATCAAAGCATTCTACCCTGATCTTCCAGACCGTCCTTACTAATATTGGAGATGGATATAACCCCTCAAATGGAATGTTTACAAGTAAACGTAAAGGAGTATACTTCTTTTCTTGGACTACTTTGACCAAGATAGGAAACATGTTTCCAACAGAAATTGTACTGAATGGTAACCAGGTAGGGGTAAAAAACCATGGCTATGGGAATAGGCATTCTGACCATAATCAACCATCTACTCAAAATGCAGTTGTTGCAATGCAAAATGGAGACAGGGTCTGGATTAGGGCCTCAATAAATAATGGATACTGCTTTGCAGATCAGTGGACCAGCTTCTCTGGATTCGAAATATGAATAGTTCAATAAACCCTTATGATTAATATAAATCTTTTATATATTTATTTATTATCCCCGATGAAACGTTTGTGGTCTTTTTAATCATTTTTTATAGACATTTTAGAAATGTGATTGCCGATTGGTCAATTTTGCTAGTCGTTAGTTTATGTGCTGCTAAATCAATTTAAATTATGCAAAAGTTGATCTATATCATATAATTATTTATCATCTATTTTTTTTCACATAATAATAATATTGATAAACAAGCAAACAACACTATAGAGTCTAGTATACCTAATCCCTATTGTACAGTCGTCACGATAATTACTCTGCTGCGGTTAAAAGATGACATCATCAATGTATATATCGTACATTTTCTATGCGGTAATATGTAATTGTAAAGTGAAATCAAAATTGTTTGCCAAAAATCTAATGATACGAAGCACTACTTTCCAAATGTTTTTTTTTAACCGACTGGGACGTCGCCCGAGTTACCAAGGTCCTCTTTTGCTACACGGTACACTGTAGCATTTGATTTATGTGTTCCACGGAATCTGCTCTGGGATACCCCAAATTTGACGTACGTTCAACCATAAGGTTTTTACTACTTTGAAAATTCAGATACTTTTCATAAATTAAACAGATATAGGAAGAGGTGGTATGAGTGCCAATGAAACAACTCTCCATCCAAATAACAATTTATAAAAGTAAACCATTATAGTTCAATGTACGGCCTTCCACACGGAGCCTTGGCTCACACCGAAGAATAAGCTATAAAGGGCCCCAAAATTACTAGTTTAAAACCATTCAAACGGGAAAACCAACGGTCTAATCTATATAAAAAAACGAGAAACGAGAAACACGTATAAATTACATAAACAAACGACAACTACTGTGCATCAGAAAGCCTAGTTGCGTTGATATTTTCGACTGTTTAAATACACGTGCTACAAATAAATCAACAACTATCATTTCTTCTTGTAAGCACAAAAAAAAAAAAACACAGAAGGAGAAAGTGTAAGACATGTAATATGTTAATCACAACTCCTGATTTTACCAGTAATTTAACAGGAAAAATCTTTCGAGCCTCTAGACTGTTCTTAGCAATCCTTTCCAGAAAGATAGAGAACATTTCTTGTTAAGGGAACTAGTCCAGCATACTGTGATGTTAATGGAATGAGTTTATTTAATACTACCCAACAAAACCAACGTAATCAAGGCCAAAAAATTAACATTAAAAAAAGTCTTCCAAGTTTAGATGGCCCTCTGGGAGCTTTGATAACGGTCTTTCACATTTTCATCATTAGCTAGGGTTGTATAAAATTAGAACTATTTTTCACTGCCTGCTAATTTGTTTTAAATGTTTGAGAGATTATGCATTTAACAAAGGATGCATGAATACATTTTTTCCAATTTACAGACTGATTTGTATTATTTATGATGTAGCGCTTTTCCGACTTTTTAAACCAATAAGATGAGGAAAAAAGGAAATTCCTTTCTGTTTACTTTACCAATAGATGAATCTATGCAGTCAAAATCAGCAACGTTCTACATTTGACTGTTCCCACTCGCCTTATAATTACAGCCCTCTGGCCATGTTATTATTAGGGATCTAAACATAATTCAACATGAAAATCTCTGAAAGGTGATTTCTCATGATCCTAAGCTGAGAGAGCCCCATCACATCAATTGGAACCATAACTTCAAAATGATTATGGATTCTATTGAGGACTACGCCAGAGCATGGGCTAAACGAGAATAAGATGAACTGGATACTTTGTCAGAATGGGTCAAAACAATCAGGTCTCTGATAAAACGATCCATTCTCAAGTTGAAAAACCGGTGTCAATACCTTTGGAGTTCATCTGATTCTCTTAATTTTTCTTTATTCTCTTGATTTGTCTTTTTAGTCGATTTATAAAATGTGCCTATTGGTCAACTACTGTTCACTGACTTACAACATATAACTTAGTATTAAAAACAAAAGGGAAATGTTAGTGAGCAAACTATCTTGTTAAACTAAATCAAAAACAAAAAGTAGCGTGTGTGTTGATAAATCTTTGTCTGTTAAAGATTCAATTTACTAGTATTCATTCGTATGTTTTAGTGTCTTATTTATTAGTCTTTGTACTTTATAAGTTTTTTTGTCTATAGTTTTGGTATTTCTTTTACTCTATTGTCATTTCGTCAGTCTGAAAGACTCATCTGTAACGCTCGAATAAAAAAACAGTTAAAAATCCCAAATACAGTACGAAGTTGAAGTGCATACATCTATGGTAATATATTCCTCAGGTAGAAAAGCCAACGTATTTCAAACAATTTATAACCATGACAATATCAATGATAATTCATGTCAACATAGAAGTGCTCACTATTTAAAGTTATTCTGCAGAAACGAAGAGGATCAACGAGAAACGTTTGTATTAAGTATTTGAGTTTCAAACATTTTGAACTAAATCAATAAAGAGACTTTATTAGTCGAAATATGCATCTGGTTTAGTAAAAGTGGAACCGTGACCGTAACTGTTATTTATCTAATAATTCTATTGAAAAATAAAATAAATACTGACAAATAACCAAAGTAAGTTATATCACAAAAGACGTTTATAGATACGTGAATGCGAGATGTTGGAAGATGCACTGGACAGGTTTTCTTCAATGACAAAGTGTTGAAATACGCATGACGATGGCAGTGGTTTGTGCACACGTAAAATGTTCCAAATTAGACTATATGTACGGGGTGTTACATGTGTAATCTATGATGTATGTCTTTGTTTGTACTATCTTTCCGTCTGACTGATGAAATTACTTCAATCAATCATCTATTCGAGCCACTAGGATTTACAGATACATTAGTGATTGAATTGATTGTTAATGGGACGACTAAATAATGTTTGATGGTACTTTTAGAAAATTGCCGATTTAAAAGGCTTAAGCATATAAATAAACATCAATAAAAACGATAATGATGTGTCAACATTGGTTCCTTGTCATCAAACGTCAACTTAGTGTACTGTTTTGACAAATTGATAATATTTGTTCATTTTTCAATTTAGAAATTACCAATTCTTGTTTGTTTGAGATTTTATCAAGTTAGAAAAATCTTGACGACAATGCATTTACAGTCAGAAGTTATGTTATATGAATAAAGCTAGCAAATAGTTTAATTGCAAACAGACAATTAAGCAGGATACAGGTTGGTACTTAGCATTGTGCAATTACGCAAATATTTATTTCGTGTTTGCATTTAATTAAAGGTATTCCTGAAACAATGTTCGAGTCCAATTAAGTCTGTAACATAGTTTTATAACAAACATTGCGGTTCAATAAAAAAGTACAGACACACAGTTTATTGTATATGATATGTTTTTTTCTGACCTAGCTAGTCTTACAGCGTTCAGTGTACGATGTTTACATACTTGTTAGCCTTTTACCCTGCCCAAACCTAGGTTAGTAGAAAAGCACTTAAACGTAAGGACAAACAATAAAAATCAGTTCGGAAGGACTGTATTTGTCTAATTGATATAAAGCACAAAAAAGATGACAACCGACACTAATGCACTGGTCTTAGAGTATTCAAATAAATATAAATATCCAGTTATACTACATTTTTAATTTACCATGTGTTTTTCAAAGCAGACTAAGTATCTCCAGCTTAATGTAAATGCAAATGTTATACAGTCTTGAAATTGTATAGTATCGAACGATGGGTCGTCACACAAGTGTATATTTTGTTTTCATATTGAGCCAATATTACACATATATGAGTTCAAATGTCCCCTAGAGACCCTATTTTTCAACAGATTTACTAAATATATTTTGTATATGACACCAGTTTAAGTATAACAATTGCTTTGGCTGAACACTTATGCTTCAAATAGTTAGTGATTTTTTTTTATAAATATCAATCAAATGCAAAATCGAACCTTTTCTTCCCTCGCGTACCAATGAAAGCATTTCAAACATGTTCACACATATATCAAATTCATGTAGATGGTAAATATGCTTTCGAGAAATGGTGGAGACATGTTTCGAGGTCAACTCGATAGTTAATTAGATGGCGTCTAGACTAAAATACTACACGAATTGATGATATAAATTATTCAGCTCATGCCTAGTAAATTGTTTAATTTATATTTTTTATAATTTGGATGTACGTTTTAGTATTTGATAAATTAATGTGAGAACTTGAGTCTAACCAAAGATCATTGACAACCACTGCCCCTTTAAAGAAATACTTTAAAACAAACTGTTAATACAGACATATGTCTTACCTTTAATCATTTGTAATAGTATTTGACAAATGTTGAAATTTTATTGGCAATAATCAAACATGTAAAATATGCCAAACATGCAAGGTCAATGAGCCATGAATGGAGGTACATGCGTAAAATTTGATGAAATGTCATTGCTTTTACAACTGCATAGCAAATACAATTGATGTATCATGACAGGCTCCCTTTAAGGCAATATAAATACACACTAACACATGCAAACTAAAGTCAATAGACCAGGACTTAAAAGTTTGTGCCAAACATTAGCTCTGGAAATGACACTTGCAACAGCTAATACATCTGCGTTCCAAATATCATTGACTTAACATGACTGGTTCGACACAAACTTGAACATGTAATATATGCACTATCCAAAGTCACTAGACCATGACTGAGGGAGCATGGATAAACTGTTAATTTGAATTAATCTGGTATTTATATCAATTCTGTAATTCACCAGAAACATCAATATATTTGAACGGACTGGTCTATATTATTTCAAGAAAAGTTCAGCGTAAATGTTTTAAACATTATAATGAATAATAAAGTATGATGATGAAACAATGAAAAACAATATGAAATTAACTATGTGTGCAACATATGTTTCTGTTGGAAGTCAAAGGTTTGTATAACTCAAAGCAATAAAAGCATTTTTACTACACATAATTTACAGGTTTTGTTTATATACAATTTCCAACACCAAATATTTATATCTTAGATGGTATTTGTCACACATGACTTTTCCAGTCACTGTAAGGATTGCCATTTCCATTAAAATATTGTTTCGGCAGTTCCTGCTGTCTTGTGTCCTTTCTTACTGATGGGTTAGATTTCCCCTTATATCTATCAGATTGTTTCTTCTTGGGTACAGGTGGTGTTCTGCATTTATGAACACCAAAAGCACAACATTCCAACATTAATTGGAAAAGTTCAAACATACTAATTATAGATAACCCAATCCATAAACCAATAGCACCACCGACATCTGAAGCAAACTGTTGTACCTAGAAATGAATTATAAAATAAATGTTGTTGTATTTAACAGGGATAGGGCACATGAATAGCAAGATTCTGACTTCATAAAGTCCATTGAATCAATAGTAACTTATTAAGATTTAATTTTTGCATATTAGTGAAAGAAAGAAAATCTTCATTAAAAACTAAATTATAATTTATAAAAACAAGAATGTGTCCCCAGTACACGGATGCCCCATCCGCACTATCATTTTCTATGTTCAGTGGACCGTGAAAATGGGGTTAAATCTCTAATTTGGAATTAAAATTAGAAAGATCATATCATACAGAACATATATACTAAGTTTCAAGTTGATTGGACTTCAACTTCATCAAAAACTACCTCGACCAAAAACTTTAACCTGACATGGGAGAGACGGACGAACGGACGAACGGACGAACGAACGAACAGACGGACGGACGGACGGACGGACGCACAGACCAGAAAACATAATGCCCATAAATGGGGCATAAAAATATATTAACAATGAGTAAGTATAGACAAATTACCTCTATTTCTGGTGTCTCTTCAATTAATTCATAATTCAAATCTTCAAAATATATTTTTATCTTGACAAAGTTATGCCTAAAATAAAAATGATTACATGTTAAGATTTTTAAGTGTGTTGGAGCGCACGTGTAATACATAAAAGTGGTAATCGACATCATTAGAATTATCAATCAATTCACAGACACACATAAGTAAACAACTTTAATAGCAACCGAATTACGAATAGGTTAGTTGACGGGTGAAGCATTTTCTGCTGTACCCTACGATTTCGATTTCAAATTCAAACATTGATAATCAATTTGGTCATAGATTATAATCCTAGACAAAGCAGACAAAAATGAGATTGAAATTGCGTGAGTCCCAAAAGAAGTTAGACTAGACATGGGGACAACATAACAAGGAAAACATCGATCTCCTACTATAACTGCATAATAAGTCTGATGGTTCATAAAAATTATATCCATTGGCGCATGTTTTAAGAACTGAAACATTGCAAAATTGGTAAGGTAAAATGTCGGTTGTTTCTAATGACTAGCTGTTATTTCAAATTAATAGTAGGAGATCAAGGATATGATTGATACTTTTCAGAGAAGTATATATCGAATCGCATGTAACACTTGATCAAAGACACACTGGACTGGGCTTATAATTTCGCCAGACGCGCATTTCGTCTAGATTATACTTATAAGTCACCTATTTCGAAATGTTCTCATCTTTGAGCTTAATTAGCAATTGTTTTTGACATTTGATGCTATTTATGACGTAAAGCCACTTGAAAAAAGTGAAAACCAGATAAGTAAAAAGACATTACAAATTACAGAAGGTGAACTCTACTTAAATATGAGTGATACAAGATATTCCAACATCAGGAATTAATGAAAACAAGACGAATCATCGAAATGACTCAGCAGAAATTGAATTTTACTATATTGTTACATTGCTACATGAAATTGTTTTCAGCATTGGATAAATTGATAATGTATATAATTAGAGAAGAGAAATATTAGTTCTTACCCTAAAGCACGATAATCGTTTGCTTTACTTGTCATTTGATCGCAAGCCTGTTTCGGGAGTTTTTCACATACGCCTTCCATTAAAACATTCTGTAATATAAATCATGTTTAGGATAAAGGCAGATAATGCAGTATGGGAGTTTAAAAAAATAATTATTTGTTTATACTTTGAAAAAATGTATATCAAATACGAAGATGTGGTATGACTGCGAATGGCACAACTATCCAACAAAGTCCTAACGAATTATACCTACCAATATTTACTCCTACTCCTGAATAATTCGTTTAAAGAAGCAAATAATCATATTCATAATTAACCAGGTTACCGATTTCGAGTCCATAAACTACCACGACAGCACTGATCCGATTCAACATGTCATTTGTGAAATAATATTTCAAAAAATATCATTACCATACATTTTTAACATAAGAAAGGTGAGTAAGAATTTTTCATGATTCAAGGTCATCGGGTACGAACGCCAAAAAAGTAGTCAGAGATGAATTGATGCGTAGAAACGTAAGGAACGATATGACAAAAAGTTATAGATCATAGTTTTATCATGTATGTTATTAATAGAGCTCAAATTACAAATAAAAAGTCAAGGATTTAATAATAAAATGAGTGTTTTACATCCGAAATTTGATTTTTTATCAAGAAAGTAAAAGAGAATCGTGAAGTTGTATTAAGGTGTTTTGTATTGTTTTATTTTTTGTTATTAATATGAATTAAATGCACTCTGAATTTCTATCTCAATTCATTATTTTCAAACGTATCATTCCTGTCGTCTTCCTCTCCTACAGTCTACATCGCTTAATTAATTCCATGTATATCACTGTGACAAACGGCTGACCATTTATGAACACAAACTATGTTTACTTACAGCATATTCGTCAGTAGGCCAGTTCCTTGCACTGAAAGATTTCCCAAACTGAGTTTCTCTACAATATTTAAATAATTGTATTATATTCAGTTTCTGGTCAGGTAAAAGCACTAAATTCAATATAAACTGAGTACCCTGAAAACTGTTTATCAACACTGTATTCTGTGCATTTACAAATTATTTTTCGTCAAAATGCCGCTGAGAAGATGTCGTGAAATTCTTTGATATTAAGAGACCGTAATCATAAAATTTAGACGTAAGACCAAGAAAAAATGATTCGCGTGAGTTGACGACACAAACACCAACTGGTAAAGTTCTGATTTTTGTTGTTTTTCCTGATAACTACTTGAGGATTTTTTTTTGTAATAGCCCTTTCATGTTACCGTTGTGAGACATGCGTGATATATCAATTCAGATAATTACTTAGTTCCTATCAATTTGACAAAAATGATAAGATGAGATTTTTTTTAATGAGAACTTTAGTAATCCTGCCAATGCGGTATGAGAATGAACCTCAAGGTCTAGGGATATGCAAACAATAGGATTGACTAAGTAAGGGAAAAACAATTTTAAAGGTTCTTTTTGCATTTGTAGTATTGATTCAAGATTTATCGCCATAAATAACGCATTGAGCCAAAAGTTGATGAGTATTGACCACTAAGTTATTGACAAAAAGATTAAAAACAGTTAAAGTTTAATTACGATGTTCCTATTATCATTGGATGCAATTCTGGGTGTTATCTTTATGAAAATTTCTAAAAACTAATTTAAAAGTTGAAAGTTTACGTGATTCAATGAAAAAACCGTTTCTAATTAAAAAGCTCATTCAAGACCATCAACGGGTAACTTCCATACTATGTAGATATTTATATCAATTATTCAGGTCGTGATTATTCTATGACGAATTGCAACAAATTAAAGTACGAACACACTATTTTATATAGGATATAAAAGTTAAAAAAAGACGTCAGAATGAAGGAAGACATGCCGGCCTTATTCATAACTGCACGAATTCGATTATATTCTGAAGTTCATCTTTTTTTAGCAGAGCTGGCACAGTGGTTCTTACTTGGTTTACCATAATATGATATATATATATATATATATATATATATATATATATATATATATATACATGTTTAAAAAATTCAATAAAAGATAGAAAAACAAACGTAATGTTATTGGGAGAATTCTATGACATATGATATATGAGTTCCGATCCGACACTCTTACTGTTTGATATTTTCTTTGAATAAAGATTGTTGGTTAAGTCCACTACGGCTAAATTGTATGCTTCAAAAATGTAGACAACTTACTGACAAGGCTTTACACATTCAGGACATTCAAGCGTTCTCCCTTGCAAGTCTGCTTCGAGCTGAGCCAAACACACCCGTTCTACCAAAATAAAAATAACAAATGTAGTCTTATTTATAAGTCCAAACATTTGATTAGCAATAGTAACACAAAAATAAAATTTATATAAAAATAAATGACATGAGGTATTTCCTATGTCTATTAGGCAAAGATTCACCAAAAGACATAGTGAAGAAAAGATGTAAACTCATTTACTTTGTGTATGTATATCATACAAAATATCATACTATTTAAATGTTTATATGCAAATATATATCATAAAATAATAAGAACAGATAAACAATGCGTTTATTTCACGAGCATGTTTACTAGTAAATACATTTTGACCTGGAATGGTCGTTTTGACCTGGAATGGTCGTTTTGACCTAACAAATGAAATATTAAGTTATTGTAAGTCTACCATTCATGTTTAAGACTTATCCATGCTGTTCAAACAACTTGCTATAAGTCAATAATAAAATATTCAGTCTATGTTCAGTAGTTGCTAAATTGTCTGAAAAGGTATCGAACATAACTGAATTGTCTAAACAGTAATGCATTTATCGCAAAGGAAGATATGAATATTGATTGAAAGACTGAACCTGACTGAATAGATAACTGTAAGAGTTTTCAGCTGGTTTTAAGACAAAAATTACCGTTTGAGACTAAAATGCATTTACTAGTGGTTTGAATAGGGTAAACCAGAGTGGACATACTGCACTGTCGCTAGCAATTATCTAACTGATTATGACTCAACATCAGTATTTTGATTATCAACATCAAAGTCGTACTGCATTGAATAATGTCGAATACGTGGTAATAATTCTAAAGAATAAATATCAATGATCTGTTATACACAATAACGGAGGAATCGTAAAACTGGGAAAGTAAAATAAAGATTCAAATACGTTAGGCAACACTTCGATGTTGACATGAATATCAATAATGTGGTCATTTTTATAAATTTCCTGTTTACCAAACATTGAATTTTTAGAAAAACTAAGGATTTTCTTATCCCAGGCAAAGATTACCTTAGCCGTATTTGGCACAACTTTTTGGAATTTTGTATCCTTTATGCTCTTTAACTTTGTACTTGTTTGGCTTTATAAATATTTTGATATGAACGTCAGTGATGAGTCTTGTGTAGACGAAACGCGAGTCTGGCGTACTAAATTATAATCCTGGTACCTTTGATAACTATTTACTGCGAATGTAAAATAAAGATTCAAAGACGTTTACTTATCTCTATAACACGAAAAAAAAATCATTTTGACAACATTTTTTAGCATTTATTTAGACTGCTTTTCATAAAATTCCCTAACATGTTATGTTCAGGGCCAATAAACTTCAAAGATACCATTTCAACACATTTCAATATTGTGGACATTGTAGATACTTATTTTTAAGCCTTGTCCATTACTATTTATAACGTTGAAACTACTATTAAATAACTAATTTCTAACATGAAGCCCCTCAATTTAAAAATGCAGTGTTCGTAAATTATTGTGGTGTAGAAGCGAGTAATAAGAAAATGTCTGCAAGTTCAACACTTTTACAACCCTATTAAACTACTAAAGGAAACATTCAGTACTTATTATTACATTTATTTGGTAGGATAATGAAAACACGATTTATATCAAGCTTTTCTTTAATTTACCTGTGCGCTTTATTGTGGAAGTTCGTGTCGTCATGAATGTTATATTTGATTTTGGAATGAAAGCTAATTTCAGAATGCCGCGAGATTGAAAACGGACGAATGTTTTACACAGACATGCCGGATTTGTTTTTTCTTCAATCGATTTATGAATTTCGAACAGCGGTATACTACTGTTGCGTTTATTTATGTTGCCTCCAGACATTATTTTTCTAGTTTCATACATATCCAAAATTTCGGAATTTGTACATTGATATTAATTTCTTGTTTTCAACTCCACAAAATGATTTACCTGTTTCACTCAAGCATGGTACCACAGAAAACGTGTAATTTAAAGTGAAGAATAGGTCCGATTCTGCATTATCAAAACAACCACAGGAATCCACAACCAATTGTTGTTTACAAAAGTTCTGGCAAAGCTGTAACATACATGTAATTGGATGTCATTTTTAAAACATATAGAACGAAACGTACATTATTTACGGTATGTTGATGATATTGTATTTTAGCAATGATCGTTTTAAACGTATTTTTAATCATTGCACTTCTAAGTAGTTTACTTATGGCAAGATATTCCCGTCAAGAGTTTAACCCATATTTCGAAAATTTTACACACTTAGATTAAAAACCTAAAAACACTCACTGAGAATTAAAAATGACACACTGATAGTTCTTAGTAAAAAAAATATTAAATGTCGAAAAGAATTGACTGTCAGAAGGGATTGAAAACTATATGACACTTTGACAACTTATAGGTGCTTCTATGGGTGTTTTTCGTATAAAAGTAGAATATAGAATTATTGGAGCAAATTGTATCACTGATCTGACAAAATAAATGTTTATTTGAAGTACCTTAACTATCTTACCGTTCTTGTGTATTTAGCACCATAATTGCTTTGATATGCAGTCACATCTTGACATTCTCCGTATGGTGACCCTTTACGTATCAATTCTACCTTAAATTGAACAGAAAACAAATAATATTAAAACAACAAAAGTGAACCAGCAATATTCCTACCCTTTACAGCATTTCTGACAGTTTAATTTGGAACTAGGAGTTTCTTGTAGCTATGGTGCTATTAAATAAAATATTGAATATGAATCTGCTCTTTATTTCAAGTTGATTGAATAGATATTTTGAAATGTATTAAAACAATCACACTTTATTGTTAAGGAAACAGTACGCTTCTCAATGATCAAAATTAGTGTTTGTCAAATTGCTATATATTCAATGAAATATTTCTGATAGGGTGTGTGGTTCAAATATTTTGAAATCCTTATATTTTTATCAAAGGGTGAAAGTTGATATCTTGTAAAAAATTTATGAAAATTAAACAAGCCAAATTAATTTTAGTCATGGTGTTTGGTACCACGTTTATCTTTTCAATTTAAGATGACTTTAAAAGAGGGACGAAAGATACCAGAGGGACAATCAAACTCATTAATCGAAATAAACTGAAAACGCCTGGCTAAAAATGAAAGAAGACAAACAAGCAAAAAATAGAACACATGACACAACATGGAACACTAAAGACTTAGCAACACGATCCCCACCAAAAACTAGGGGTGATCTCAGGTGCTCCGGAAGGATAAGCAGATCCGGCTCCACATGTGGCACCCGTCGTGTTGCTTATGTTATAACAAATCCAGTAAATAGTCTAATTCGGTAGGTCACATTTATTTAGCCTGTAAGAGTTTCAGAGATTTCCAATACGGCAAAAAAAAAATCGAAATTCGTATGAAAGAAAAATTACAGCTGTTGCACATATGAACACGTCAATCATTGTTCACAATAAAGTCGTGTAACATTCTGAATTATAAAATAATCTTTGTAGATTGTCTCAATCATTTTCTCCTGGTAATTGTTTGAAACAAGTTGAATGGATAAAAATATTACTGCTATATCAAAAGTAGTAATCCTGACGAAATAATATAGTCACATGATATTCATACTTGTTTTAATGCAACGTGAGTTTCAAATCCGGACGCCACGTATTCTCCCTCATCTGAAGGGAATGGATAAGTATATAGATCGTGAATCTGTATCCGAGCACCATATCCTTGTGTAATACCAGTCAGATATTCCTCTGTTTCTGTGTACAATGTAAGTTCTAAACCTTAAAAAAAAACAACACATTTTGCAAACACTTCTCTTAGTTTGAATATACCAAAATTTGATCAGAAACAGTATTGTTGAAAGGAAACAATTATATCGAACTTGAACTGATATTTGACCTTGCTAAGATTTATCCTAACGAACGAATAGTTATCTAAGAACTCATTAAATAGAAAGGATTCAATCTCATTCTTTTTACATGTAAAGTCTGTTGATTTACCGCGAAACCTCTCAGATATTCAATGATTTATCGAAAGCAATGCTGCGTGATAAATATATGCTGTATACTGTTATTAAAAGATTAACAATAAAGATAAAAAAAAATACAAAAAACAAAAACGTATTATCGCAAGCTGTGTAAGTTAATGGCATAAACTAAGCCGCAGATTATAAGTGAAACAGTCCTTCATTTTAAAATGTTGTTTCAGTTTTGGAATAGTTCGAAATATCGGTATTCTGCATGCTATGATTTCAGAGAACAATGCTTGTCTTCGCTATGATATTGTTGGCTCTGCATCTCATTAAATACTTCTTTATCAGTTTATTATTAACTGCTTCAGTCTATGGAAGAATCGAATCGATAAAAACGTTTCTTATATCAAACAGCTATATTGTCTAATATGAATTGTAAATATGCAGACATTCCATGCGGGAAATGTTTTTTTCGGCAACGAAAAAATAAGAAAAATATAAATTCCACAACTGCAACAAGTGTATTACGATATTTTTCCACTCGAGACATTTAAATTTTAATATTTAAAGCGCGAGGCTTGCCGAGCTTTTTAAAAATTAAAATTTAACTGTTGAGAGTGGAGAAATATCGTAATACACGAGGTACAGTGGTGGAATCTGTTTCTCTAATGATTGTTATCCTTCCTTTTCAAAGATTTGAGGAAAGTTGTCTACTTTTGATGTGACGTCATCAGACATGGTCGCCTTTTTTCATGACGTCACAATTTCACAAAAAATTAGAGAATGCGAAGTTAAAAACTTATTGTTCAAATGTAAATAACAATTAAGTCTAAATATACATTCAGAAGTTAGTTAAAAGCAAACGTTTATGTCCGTGTAAAATGTGAAGTGCTGTGTTTTTATTATGTATATAAATAAATAAATGCTTTAAATTCTAAAATCAATGCAATCCTTTTAAAATATGATAGTAGTGTTTTTGTTGTATCAATAATAGTGATTATTAGTATTAATATTAGACTGCTATACCAATATTTTGACAATTTTACCTATTATGTCTGTTTTGTTCGCGCATCGTTGTAAAATTTAGATATAATGGAATTTGATGCGACTGTCATACAAATGAAAGATTTAGCGCTTTAAATCCAGGTTCAATCCACCATTATCTACATCTTAAAATGCCTGTACCAGGTCAGGAATATGACCGTTGTTGTCCATTCATGTGGTGTGTTTTATCATTTGATTTTGTCATTTGATTAGGAACTTTCCGTTTTGAATTTTTATTTGGGGTTCAGTATTTTTGTGATTTTACATTTTAGAAGTATTGTATGTTAATATGCAGTTTTAAGGCCATTCCTAAAATTCAAATTGTTTTTGGTAAAATTAAGATTGGAAATGGGGAATGTGTCAAAGAGACAACAACCCGACCATTTTTATATCATTCTATTCTACTATTTTAGTAATAGAGCAGTGCAAGTGCATGGTGGATACCTTTTCTGTAATAATTCGATTTATCTAATCGATTGGGTTTTAGTCGGCATTTATATTTTCTCGCAAAACGTTCTTGAGATATTCCTCCGCGTGTGTCAACATAATTTTCCTGTACGTGTACATATATAAATGATCTTTTTAGAACACAATTAAATGATATGTAAACGTTTTGACGTTAGATATATATATATATATATATATATATATATATAAACGTTTACATATCATTTAATTGTGTTCTAAAAAAAATTATTTTATAATTATTCATTAAAGAAATGGATTTATAACAAGCGATAAGTATTGTTATTTTGCACTCAAAAATGTCCGCGTATTTCCACGATCGGCTACCAGTCAAAAACGAAAGATAAATCTCTGTGGCAAAATAAATCGGAATGCCCTCATGGTCATGATGTAAAAGAGCGTCCACGCGTCGAGCTGATTATGTGCATAGAGATATCAAATTTCGAATGGGAAAATTCTTTGATATCCAACAAGAAGTGTTTTCCTTCTCAATATGTTTTTCTCTGTTAATAATAAATCCATCTTCTGTTTGACAAGATTTTTCATTCGTAGTATCTGACGTTGTTTAATTTAGTGTCTGAGGCTGCTCAATTGGTATATTCAAAGTTTGGGACATCAGAATTTGTACATTTTTCTTTGTTTGGAATTTTTATTTTACCATTTAAATATTCCTTATCAAGTGTTATGGGGAACCTTATTGGATTGGATTGTTTGAATGAATTTTTTCCCCCTTTTAAGTAATGACATTTTTTGTCTGTTTCGATATTACCAATGTAAATAGGCTATACAGTAGCAGTGTGACCTATATTAGAATATGTATAATATTTACAGTAGACGCATTTAAATTCCGCCATTGCATCATCAGTTCAAATAGAGTTTGTCGGTAAAATCATATGATCGGAAACAATGGACTAATCAACAATCAATAGGGTCAAGCAACATTTTCGAAATGATAAGCGTTAATTTTGATACAGGAACTAAATTTGAGTGATATTGGGAATCAAACATTAAACCGGTCATGAACTATGGTTGTGAATTATGTTTGTAGTTTTCTTGACATACATTGTAACGTGTTATCGTATTCATTTTATATGAGAAAACTATCGCAGTTATATTAGAAAAGTATGGCATTAATAAATTTTTGATATTAAAATCACATCGCTATTATATAAGAAAATATCCCATTGATATAATAAAATATAGCAGTATCTTTGACTTATAGGTGATATTGGCTTATCAAACAATTGAATTCATCTCAATTGCATTCCACTGGATTTGCTACATGGATGTGTACATCTACAAATGATAAATCGTGCATATATATGGAACGCCATGACTGCCTTATGTTAATGATCAGCATTATATTCAGTGCTCACAACATTATATGCAGTCCTCACAACATTATATTCAGTGCTCACAACATTATATTCAGTGCTCACAACATTATATTCAGTGCTCACAACATTATATGCAGTGCTCACGTCATTATATGCAGTGCTCACATCATTATATGCAGTGCTCACAACATTATATGCAGTGCTCACAACATTATATTAAGTGCTCACAACATTATATTAAGTGCTCACAACATTATTTTAAGTGCTCACAACATTTTTTGCAGTGCTCACAACATTATATGCAGTGCTCACAGCATTATATGCAGTGCTCACAACATTATATGCAGTGCTCACAACATTATATTAAGTGCTCACAACATTATATTAAGTGCTCACAACATTATACGCAGTGGTCCAAACATTATATGCAGTGGTCACAACATTATATGAAGTGGTCAAAACATTATATGAAGTGCTCACAACATTATATGAAGTGGTCACAACATTATACGTTTTTTGTTGTATGATGAGATTGATGTATGATGAGATCATTCGGTAAACTTCGTTTTTTAGCGGAAATTACCGAATCCATAATTGGTAAATTACGGTAAATTAATGCCCAGCAAACAAATTTCAACAGTTATTATTATATATGTTATCATTAAGGCAGTATACAATATTTAAAACTGATTGAAATAAGTAAATTAAGAAGTATGGTCAATTTAACACAAATTTATTCCACACCAGGGCAGTTTCAATTTATTTTAAGGATCAGTTTCACCATATTCACAACTTAATATGTATATAAAATTATATTTAAGTCTTTATTAAATTGCTTCGCCGAACGCAGTTGAATACAACCCTGAACCGTTCGGACAAAAATGGACACACTATTCACACTTGATTGAGGTCTGAATTTGGAATGTAATTAAATATTTGACACATAATAGGTTTCTGACACAGAATAACTGTAGTCAAAGAACTAAAAATTGGTTATATAATTTGAATTTATACTTATTTTTTTTGCTTTTGCAATACGCTGTTGCGAATTGCCCCACCCCCTCCAAAAATTAAAAAAATACCCTCCTTTTTTTGTTGTTTTGTGCAATATACTATGCTGTTGCATACTAACCCCAACCTCAAGAAAAGAAAAATGTATCCCCCACTTTTTTTCTTTTTAATTTCTGAAATGTGATATGGGAAATAAAATCTTTACACATAATTTTAAAGCAGTGTAAGGGAGGTAATCAAACATGTCTGGATTACCTTCATATATTTGGATTACCTTCCTTACACTGGTTTCAAATTGTCTTAATTGACCATTAACCAAGAAACCCTTGTTTTTCCCTCTTTTTTGCCTCTAATTCCTAAACGGTTTGAGCCATAACACCTCCCCCCACCTACCCCTCCGAGCAAATCATAACCATCCCTTTTGTAGTTTGGAAACTTGTGGTATAATTTCGGAGAGATTCAATACACTTAATGACTGGAAACTACAAAAATGTTTATTTCGACCCCCTTTTTGGCTCCTAATTTCTAAACAGTTAAGACCATAACCCCCCCCCCCCCCCCAAATAAATCCCAACCTTTCTTTAGTGGTTATAAACCTTGTGTTAAAATTTGATTGATTTCTATTTACTTAAACAAAAGTTATTATCCGGAAAACATCTGTCTTCGGCGACGCTGACGACGACGACGTGATAGCAATATACGACCATTTTTTTTTCCATTTTTTCTTGCAGTCGTATTAAAACATGTAGATTTATACACATATATTGCGCATTTCTGAATAAATATATTCAGATTACTCGGGATTGTAATTAAGATATGTTATGACCCAGTATTTTTCAAGGAGAACCAAATATCTGTCAGAAGTATACTGTTCATTGCATTTTTTTTTATCAATGTTGGTCAGCAATTGCAAATAGAATTTTACTTAAACATTTACGATTTATAATCATATTTTAAAAAGGCATGTCACAGCAATGTTTGGTGCAAAATAACAAGTTTGTGAATTTAAATTCTTTAAAGAATAAAATTCGGACTATGCTATACATAAAAGTCAAATTAGTTTCGACAATTTTCCATTTTTTTCCCGTGAGTGATCCATATCCATGAGAAAGAAGCCCCACAGAAACAATCAAGATCCGTCGTCAAAGGTAACTTTCCAGCTAACAAAAAAAAAAATATTCAGATATGAAATTTTCAACCTTTTACATTGATCCTAACATGGGGTATGGAAAAAAAATTAGTAGCAAAAATAACAGAAATCCCCCGACTATAGACAAGCTTGTATGTGAGAAGAATTAGAACGCCAATAACAACAACGAGAAGAATTCACAGTAAAACAATACTAGAAGTTTTCCATTAATATAATTATATTACAATTGTATATTGACATAATAACGAGTATCGTTTTTTTTGTGTGCTTCTGTTACAAAATAAATTGTGTGGACTTAAAATAAAATCAAAGAAGTGCTCAGCAACAAATAGCATTCCTCTTTTATGTGTTGTTGCTATCATCTGGACCTAAACACAAATTTGAATCTTTTTTCGAGGTCCATTGTTATCAAAGAAGTGCGATCTAAAAGATATCATTCTTCTATGACTTGTAGTTGATTATATTTTGTATCTTAATGTACCTTAACCAGAATTAATTTAGGTCAAGTAGTTATCAAAGGTATCTTGATTATAATTTAGTACGCCAGATGCTCGTTTCGTCTACATAAGACTCATCAGTGACGCTCATATCAAAATATTTATAAATCCAAACAAGTACAAAGTTGAAGAGCATTGAAAATGCCTCTTTTTTCATGGACAATCGTTACTATCAAATAATAGTAAATCATTCTTTTTTACTCACAGTTTGTTTCAAATTTTACCTAAATGCAAAACTTAGATGCATGTTTTTTTAATTAGTTGTTAGTGGCTTTGAACTAGCTGTCAGTAACTGCGAGTGCTCTCAGATCAGTACTTATAGTGTCTTTTTGTTGTTGGGATATACAAGTACCCGCCCACGTCCACTCTATTTTCTTGTTAGATGTATTTATATTTGTACCCATCTGATGAGTTAAGCATTTTACAACTGATTTTCATAGTTCGTTCTTATGTTGTTCTGTTACGCCACTGTCCCAGGTTAGAGGGAGGGTTGGTATCCCGATGGCATGTTAAAACCCGCCGCACATTCTGTATATATGTGGCTGTCCCAAGTCAGGAGGAGCCCTTATTTCAGTGGTTGTCGTTTGTTAATGTGTTATATACATGTTAGTTTTTCGATCGTTTGTTTGTACATAAATTAGGAATGTTTTAGTTTATCATTTCGGGGCCTTCTGTAGCTGACTATGCGGTATGGGCTTTGCTCATTGTTGAAGGCCGTACTGTGGTCGTTAATTTCTGTGATGTCATTTTGTCTCTTGTGGAAAGTTGTTTCATTGGCAAGCATACCACTTTTTTATATATATTAACCGTGCAAACTGACGAACAAACGTAGTAAACGTTTTATTCATCCCCACAAACTCAGTTTTCATAAGAGATGATAACTTTAAATAATGATGTTAAACTGGGTCTTGAAAGGGTAAATTTTTCTTATGAAAGTTTATATTTCTATATAAGACTGCTGATCATACTTAGAAGACAAACTACTTGGTGTGCTAAAATGCTTGTAAAAGACATGGAATAATTGATGTAAAGTTATGTTAAACACCTACAATGAAATGCTTTAAACTGCATTTTCCATATCTGTTAGATACTTATTCATGTAAAAATGCCAAATTCTGAAAATCGATGCCAAAAATGACTCTATCATGAAATAATAAGCTAGCGTAATATGGCACTTATGTGTTATAGAAAGCTGACTGTTTTATTTAAAAGGTAATTAAGCTTTTTAAAACTGAGTACGGACTATAAAGTGGCACCTTGCTAAAGTTCTTCAGTAGGAAATGAACTCGAGGAATATATCATACAAATTGTCCTTCGATATTTCATTAAATAAACATTTTATTATTTAACTTACATTTTGCCATTCGTATTTCTTACAACGAACAGAACTACTTCAATCATTCACCTCTTAGTTTCATCTTTTCCTTACTTATTTCAATCAGTTTTAAATATTGTATACTGCCTTATGATAACATAACTGTTTAAATTTGTTTGCTGGGCATTACCGTAATTACCAATTATGGATTCGGTAATTTCCGCTAAAAAACGAAGTTTACCGAATGATCTCATCATACATCAATCTCATCATACAACAAAAAACGTATAATGCTGTGACCACTTCATATAATGTTGTGAGCACTTCATATAATGTTTTGACCACTTCATATAATGTTGTGACCACTGCATATAATGTTTGGACCACTGCGTATAATGTTGTGAGCACTTAATATAATGTTGTGAGCATTTAATATAATGTTGTGAGCACTTAATATAATGTTGTGAGCACTGCATATAATGGTGTGAGCACTGCATATAATGTTGTGAGCACTGCATATAATGCTGATCATTAACATAAGGCAGTCATGGCGTTCCATACATATATGTTTCTTTTAATCATCAATACAATCGTCTCGTATCAATACAACTTGCTTGTTATTATATCACACAATTCATAGAAATATTACAGGTCAGCAGACGTATGTCGTGTTAAATGTCACCCTGTTTTAATAAAAGAGTCATTATATTATACAGAGAAATCATCCTTTCTTCATACAAATGTTAACATTCGTCTGAAATTTCCCACAATGCAACTCGTTAATATAAGAAAATGTCGCTATTTGATATAAGAAACGTTTTTATCGGTTCGCTTCTTCCATAGACTGTGCTTTCAATATTTATTCAAATGTTGAGTTTTTATACAAATTGTTTTTTCATCTAGCTCGTATTTTTATAACTTGTAAATTGTTATCACTATTAACATGCTGTCAGGTGACCCATAGAGGCGTCTATTACATGAACTACTGATGTACGTATATTCTAGATAATTATACTAGCATGATTTCAGTTTGTTCTTATGTTGTTTGTTACCGCTACTGCTCCAATAGAAGCTGAGGGAGGGGTCGGCGCATTCAAACATGTTTAACCCAGCAACATTATGTTTGAATCTGTCAAAATTAGTTAGGTGATTGTCATTGGTTCAGGTCAGTCATATTTGTTTTTCGTAATTGTTTTGTCATAATGTCAGTGAATAGAATCTAAACTTCAAGACCATGATGTATTATGTGCGAAGTTGATACGGATTATTTATAAATAAGGTCTCGGTATCTTCCGTTGAACTTTTTTTTTTATATAAATTCAACTTAAACAATAACCTTGGGTCGTTCTGAACGTTGATTTGTTAGATTTTTCGAAGGACGTCTCGAAACCCTTAAAGGAATCTCTGCTTTTATCATGCTTACCACTATCTGGACCTGCTGACGTGACTACAAATTCTTCAGACTGAATTGTAAAACAATTCCCATAGTCCTCTGTTTGAAACCATGTAAAATTTCTGTAAAATGTATTTAGTATTTATATACGAATTTTAAGCAAGCAAGTTTTATATCATGACGTTTTAAATGTTTCAGATAATTTCTCATAACGTAGCTTGATATCAAATTGGTTAGACAGACAACACTAATGCAGACAATGCATAACAGTCATGCAACTTAACTTAAAAACACTTGGTATATCTTAGTGTAACGGTATATTTTTTAGGCGTGAACACAACACCGTTCGATATTCTAATTCATAAGATATCGCACCTTTTATGTTTACTTGACGCTTGGAAAACTGTTTTATAAAGTTGTATTTCTGATTTTTGGCAGAAAGTTTAAAAAATCAAATCATTGCGAGTGCAAACAACAGATCACTTGAACAGAGAAACTAGCACCGTCTTAGGCTTTTTTCTTTAATTGTTGATTGTTTGACGTTCTTCTGATCAAGAAGTTCCACGATTTTCATTTAAACAACTTATTAATTGCTTTTTGTCAGTTTGCTTATTGAAATTAGGATACAGTCCAACCGAATTATTTGACCTACTTATGCGTTACTTATTTTCTACTGAAAATGTTACTTTACTTACGATTGATAGCATTGATATCCATCAAATGAACAACCAATCAACAAATTATTTAACTGATGCCCCGCCTTTCGTCTGGTTGACCTAAGAGAAATATGTTCAGCATTTCAAGGTTAATGTGATAGGTGAAGGTTACAATAACACAAAGTAGTATTCTTCATTCATTAATTGTGTTAGGACTGACTGTAGTTTATTATGATTTATTTTGTTTATGAGTAACTATCAACTCGAATCGTAAGGACTCCTGACGATTGGTGTTTATATTTATTCAGTAAGTCAATTGATTGGCTTATACCCAATATCTCCTTTTATTCATAAGTATTCAATCGAGCAACTCATTGGAAAATATCATATATCTCCTTTAATTCATATGTATTCAATCGAGCAACTCATTGGCTTATACCCGATATCTCCTTTTATTCATATTTATTCAGTCGAGCAACTCATAGGCATTTATTTGATAACTCCTTGTATTCATGTATTTGGTACAAAAGTGTCACGAGCCAATATATTACCTTGGATGTTGCATGTATAGAGCTTGAAATGTCTGTGTTATCTGGAAGTTGTTGTCCTTCTTTTGACCGCCTTTGTTAGTAAAATCGTAGCTTCTGGACAGATTGTCGAAGTTAATATTGTCGAATTCATCAACATATCTCTTCTTTCGTTTCTTTCCAGGAGGCTACAATTTACAAAATACATTTGTGTACTGCAATTATTGTAGGTTATATAGTCACTCCTTCTGCTAATGAACTGCTAAAATAGTTGTTCCCGATGATATCAGCGGATGAGTAGTCAGTGCTTTGGAACTGACATGATTTATAACACAACATTCTGAAATTCCCTGTAACATATCATTCAAACTCGGGATAAAAAGACCTGAGGTTGATTTTGGTTATTCTTTTCCTGTTTAGTATTTATACATGTCCTTGGCCTTTCTAATTTTTTGATTTTATATAATGTTCCAAAGCCGACGAACCGTTCAATAATTAAGTCTTGCTAAAGGAAAAGCTTTGATAAGTTTACCCAGTTGAATTGAAAAATAATGTACACTATAATGGAGCAACTATTTTACTTCAAAGGGGGGAGGGGGTATGTTTTTTTTCTGAGTCCGAACATTTTTTATTCAATATTTCGACGCAATCAATCCAAAATTTAACACTAAAAGGTTGGGGAATTATTGAATTTTTTTTTTGGTCATCTACTTGACCAAAATATTTGTTTTCATTAAATTATGGAACAGATTTCTTTTTTTGAAAAAAAAAAACCCATTACCCCTCTCCCCCTCTCTCCTCTGAGGTTAAATGGTCGCTCCCTTATAGTACGGCAGCTTTGTGAAAAATTGTGCACATCCTGCTACAAGCATGAAATTTGACATAGACCTTCCTCAGTTATTACTCTTTTATTTCAGATAGGGAAGCATTTGAAAAAAATGTCTCACTTCCGGTAAAATCCAAAATGGCGGACATGATACTTAAATCAGCCCAATATCAGAGGCCAGTGTGTGAAAAGGTGATTTTATCATGCTGCTGTAATAATATTTGGTGCAAACATTTGTTATGTACTACTTTTGGGTATATGATATAGATAAGCTGTCTTTAGAATCCAACATGGAGGACATTGTACTAAAATATGCTTTGTACTAAAATATGCTTATATTTTAGGGAGGGTTGATTTAAATGTGTTTTGTACGTACTGCTACTATCAGTAAATTAAGCAGGAACCTTTCTATGATGCTGCTAATGGATACAATGTATAAGATATATGTCTTTGAAACCCTTACTTCCGGTTATATTCAACATGGCGGACATAGAAATAATATGAGGCAGACATTAACTGTGCCGGGGACGAAGTCTGTATTATTTTTTTTTAATTTAAACATGTTGATAAAAAAAAACCGGAAATACCGTAACGTTTCCGATATTGGTTCTGTTGTTAGGGATTTAGTTGTGACGTTATTCAAGTTATGACGTCATATTCAATGTATACAAAAAAACGCTGTTATCAAGGTAACCTTTTTTTCATATCAAACAATTAAAAATGATTGGGTGTTGAATTCCTTCCTATATTTGTTGATATGTTGATAAATATACATTTTATTCAAAGTCTCATGCAAACGATGCAAACAAGACCGGAAACGGAAGAAGATCAAAAAAAAAAAGTTAACAATTTTGAGTTCATTAGTAGAATAAAAAATTCGGGAAATTTTCCCGATTTTTTTTTTTTTTTTTTTTTTATTGATTTTTCTACCGTAATTGGGGACTTCGTCCCCATATCATTATCTTATTTTGATATTCAATTTTTTTGCAAAATGTAAAGAAAATATTTTTTTTTGTGCTGGTCATTAAACTTTTGGCTTTAAGTTATCCTCTAAACCACTTATTCTAGTCTATAGTTAATGTTTAAATACAAAGTTAACACTTCCGGTAAATAACACCATTATGGCAGAAATTTCAAAGATGAGTCTCAGTCCAGATCTTCGATGTAAAGTTGCTTAAAGTAAATTAAATCACTTAAGTACTAAAACATCTTTAAAATTACTGATTTATGACCGCAAATACATGTTTATTCACAATCGCAGAGCTGATTTTCCTAATTTACAGAGACCGTGGTATTGTTGTCTACATCAATAATGTACAAGCTCCTGATAAGGTGGAGAGACCTCACAAAGAGTTATCCAAAAGGGTTCCAATGGATCGTTTTTTTTCCCTTCGCCATTCATAAGCGTCTGGACTAGTAAGTATAGGAACCAATTCAAAGCTTGTTACTCATCCACAACCGCCATGGTATATTGCACGTTTTACATGCTAAAAAAATAGACCGCGTCGTTCAAATATCCTCATAAGCGTCTGAACTAGTTAGCATAGGAAAAAATTCCAAGCTTGTTGCTCATCCACACCTGCCATGGTATATTGCACGTTTTACATGCTGAGAAACACTAGACCGAGTCTTTCAAATAGCATCGATAAGTCTTTTCTCTTCCAAAAACATGTTTTCTTGCTTCGTAAACCCCATCTTAAAACTTTTTTCGATATTACTACAAAACCACATATCGTTTTATCAATGACATTATCAAATCCATATCTGGTGATGTTGGCTGACCAATCATCATTCTAAATCATAAAGTCACATCTTCAAACGCCATCCATGTCAACAACGAAGTTCCCTTTCAAGTAAACGTGCATTTGAAAGGTCATGAATTGATGTATATCTAAAGCTTTTCCCACTTCCAAATACAAGCCAAAGTTCGTCTGCTCCTATGTCACGGAATAACGAAACAGTAATGACAGTGTTTTGGACGTATCGATAATAAAAGCGAGTAAACACAAAAGCGTCTTCAATGTTTCGTATGCTTTACTAGAGTCTAAGATATACAAAGAGACGTCGTCAAGTGACGACGTTGCGGGCCTATTGTTACGTAAATGGCGGTAAAACGTTAAGCAAATAAAAGAGTATAAAATACTAAACTGAAACTATAACTAATTCACAACATTCTGGGGGCCGCAAAATGCAATTACTGTTCATGTATTGTTCATAAAAAAGGGTATTGAAAAAACAATTAAAGTTCATATTTCCAATGGCACCAGTTTCACAATTGGTCTTGTTGTAATCAGTCCATTTGATGTACGAAGTTTGACTGCTCTCACTGCTCCATCTTTCCCGGTGATCAAATCTTCTATTACTGCTAGTTTCCACATCATTCTCGGTGAATTGTCCATGATTTGTACGACGGAACCGATTTCCACATGTGCGCTTTGGTCTCCGGCGACGCGATGAAATTCTCTTAATCCGGTGAGGTATTCCATTCTCCATCGTTTTGCAAAGTGTTCAATCAAAGTTACTTTATGATTAAAACGTTTGTTTGCTTCTGTGAAATCTAAATTTAAATTATTGTCCTCTGAATAAGAATTGTTCTCTTGTGATAATCTTCTTCCCTGCAGTAGATGTGACGGCGTTAGCGGCTCTGGATCTCGGATGTCGGACGACACATATGTAATCGGACGATCGTTGATTACACGTTCAATTTCTATCAAAGTTGTTCGTAATACGTCAGAATTTACTTGAGATTTCCCGAGCACTTTTTTCAATGTCGTTTTCGTAATTCCAACTAGTCTCTCCCACCATCCACCATACCACGGTGCTGCTTTCGGAAGAAATTTCCAATTAATCTGAATGTTCATTTCCTTCGGAATATCATGTGAAGCGGAAACAAAGGTTGGTGCATTGTCGGAATACACAGTACTGGGAATTCCTCTCCTACTAACGAATCGTCTAAATGCTAATTTGAATGATTCGATTGTCATATCTGTAACAAGTTCTAGGTGTACGGCACGAATACAAGCACATGTGAATAGGCAAATATACGATTTTGTAACAAGTCCATTATCATTAACGAATAGTGGTCCAGCGAAATCAACACCAGTTGTCGTAAACGGAATCGTATCGGTGACTCTATCTTTCGGAAGCGGAGGTGAAATTTGCTGTGGAAACGCTTTTCCTGTCACTTTTCGGCACTTTACACATTTTTGTACGATGTGGTTTACGCACTGTCTAATGGAAGGTATCCAATATGATTGGCGGATTTGCGTTATTGTCTGTCCAGCTCCTGAGTGTAACATCTGCAGGTGCGCGTTCAATATAATTAAGTCCGTAAATTGATTTTTCTTCGGTAGTAACACTGGAAACTTCGCGGAGTCGTCTAAAGGTGAATTGTGTATGCGCCCGGCGCATCGAATAACACCTTCTGTATCTATGAACAAGCGCAATTGTCTTACTAAAGGTAGATTCTTGTCCTTTGACGGGTTCACGAGTTGCTCCTTTTCACTACTAAATTTTCCATTTTGAATATCTGTAATCCATGTACGAGTTGCGCGGTCGATTTCATCTTTCGTTATATATTTTCCGTGTCTAGCATATTTCCTCAAGTTATACGGTCGCTTACTTTTACATAGATTCACAAATTTAAACACGTAGCATGTAACTCGTAGTAACTTCTTCAATGACGAGAATCTTGATATATCGATTATTTTCGAAATTCCATTTAATACACACGGATTCATCTTTTCGTTGTCATCTGTTGTCGTTAACAAAAGAGTCTCTTGTTTAACTTGTGGGGTCCATGTAGGCCAACTGTTCTCATCCGATATCCATGACGGTCCTTGCATCCACAAAGTCGACTCCTTGAATTGTGTTGATGATATTCCTCGAGTTTGAAGGTCGGCTGGATTTGAGTCTGTTGGTACGTATTTCCAGTCGTAGTGCTGTGTCGTTTCTTTAATTTCTATCACACGATTCTGAACAAATCTTCCAAATGATTTTAAAGACGAAATCCAGTGCAGAACGATCTGACTGTCACTCCATAGTACTGTGCGTTGTGGTTTTAGGGTTTTCGTGAGGTTTTTAGCCATTCGAGCTCCTATTACTGCAGCCATCAATTCTAGCTTTGGTAATGTCATTTTGGCGAGCGGAGCGATCCGGTTTTTTGCAACTACGAGAGATGAAGTGTTTCCTTTACATAAGTAGGCACTGGCTCCATAAGCGCGTTGGCTGGCATCAACAAAGACATGTAATGTGATTTTCTCGTTGCTTTCGTTCTCATTTTGATCGTTGAAATAATGTCGTGCGATTTTCGTATTAACTGTTACATCTCGGATGTCATCTAAAATTTCACACCATGATTTAACTATGTTACTAGGTAACACCTGGTCCCAATCGTATCCTTCTTTCCATAATGTTTGTACCAGTAGCTTAGCTCTTACAGTCACTGGTCCAAGAATTCCGAGTGGGTCGTAAATTGACGATGATTTACTCAATATTTCTCTCTTTGTCGCTTGTGAATTGTCAATATCTATACGATCTTCATTTAGTTTCGCAAAAGTCAATATGTCTGACTTCACATCCCAACGCATTCCAAGAATTTTCGTCTCGCTATCCTTATCAAGTACGTTTGCCTTTGTAGCTTCGTTGCTAAGTTGATTGCTATTTGACTTCCATGTTCTCAAATTGAATCCTGCATTTGTCATGAGTTCTCTAGATTCTTCAAAGAAATTTAAGGCGGCTTCTTCCGTATTAACACTTGTAAGTACGTTGTCTACATACAAATCACGCTTGAGTATTTCAGCAGTAGCACTTGTAACCGTTGATAAATGTTTCAATAATGTAGCGTTAAGAATAAATGGCGAACATGTCGCTCCGAATAAAATTACCTTGAATCTGTAAGTCTCAAGTTCACTCTTGGGGTTGCTTGGATCTCTAAGCCAGAAAAATCGGGTGGAATCGCGGTCTTCTTCGTCTAGTCCAATCTGAAGGAATGCTTTCTCAATATCAGTTGTTAAAGCGTATTTCCCGTAGCGGAATCTTGTAAGTATATCTGTTAGCTTATTAAGCTGCGGCGGTGTAGAAGAAAGGCAATCATTTAAGCTGGGTGATTCTGAATCTTGACGACAACTGCAATCATATACTATACGTATCGGTGTAGTCGATGAATCTTTTTTCACTGGGTGGTGCGGAATATAGTGTACTCGATTAGTAGTCTCATCCGGGGTCTCAACCTTCTCTATAAAACCTCGATTTTCTTGGTCGTTGATAATGTTACCGTATATCTTAAGCATCTCTGGTTCTTTAGCTAGTCGGTTTATCAAGTTGTATGTTCTCTTTCTGGCGATCATCTCGTTGCTAGGCAACTCCGGATGTTCCTGTTTCCATGGGAACTTGGCGATGTACCTATTGTCTTTCAAATGAATGTTATTCTCTTGGTAAGTGGTCATTTCTTGTAAGTCCGTTTTCGCTTTTACTTCACTGTCATTTTCTGTTCCTATGGATTCGATTTCCCAAAATTTATGTATTTCACATTCTTCTAGTCTGTGCGGGGTCAAAATATTCATAATCGATGACGTTGATTGATTATTACTGTTAGTGTTCAATTGTATAGGTCCTGATAGCAAGTATCCAACTTTGGACTGTACAGCGGTTGGTCCGGAACCTCTAATTACTCTGTCTCCAACTATATCCCAATAATAATCGGCGCCAACTAAGACTGATAACTCAAAATCCTCGTCCTGTAAAGCTGGGTGGGCTAACTTCAATCCATTTAAATGAGTAAAACTCGACTGGTTCCTTGCGTATGTATGTATCGGATAAGCAATCTGTGGTACTATAAGAACTTCAATAGGGATAAGCGTATTCGTTAGACCTTTTATATGGATAGTAGCAATTTGTAAATTTCTAACCTTCTTGTTGGATTCACCGAAACCGGATATCGTTATCGCTTCTTTCCTATGTGGTCTCAGGTTCAATAAATCGGCCATCTCTTGAGTGATAAAGCTTCGCTGGGCTCCTTCGTCGACTAGTATATTGGCGGTGTTAAAATGTGTCTTGTCATACGTGATAGGTGCTATCGCGGTTTTCAACAATACCTGCGATCTAACCGATGATGTGGATGAATGCATGCTTGCGACTGCGGCATCGGTGTCTGGTTTTGATGTACTGCTATCTTTAGACTTGGTATACAAGTGTGTTTCATTCTTTGAACAAATACTGGTATGGTGTCGTTTATTACAATTTTTACAAGTTTTATCGGATTTGCAATCTGCAACTCTGTGATTTCCTAAGCAATTGTAACATGCCTGTTTCTCCTTAACAATGCGTTTTCGAGCTTCAATTTCCGTAACAGTTTTACAAGCTAATGGGGCGTGAACTCCTTGGCAAAAGATGCACGGCTTCTTGGTTATGTCTCTTTTCCATTTATGATTTGCGTAGTTGCGATTTGTACCCGTAAAGAATGCTGATGTGGGTGTGTAATTTGGCTCTATATCATCACCGTTTACCGACTGACCCGCTTCCTTAATCGTTATCTCATGTTGAATAGCTTGCCGTAACGACGGCAAGTTCCAGTGGTCGCCTCCGTGGGCACGTACCATGTTTTCTCGTATATTCCCAGGTAATTTATTTAATATTATGGGCACTAAAAGGCTTCCGAACGACTCGTGAGACTCCCCTATACTTTCAAGGCCACGGATGTAGTTTTCCATACTGTCGTAGAATTTTTTCAAATGTGTAATATTTGACGTTGGACTAGGAAGGCTGATTAAACTCTGCATGTATGTTTGTACTATCTTATGTGGTTGACCGAATCTTTGTTTCAGTACATGTAATGCTTGTCCGTAATTTGTGTTAGTTATTTGTAGACCTGCTATGCATTGGGTGGCTTCTCCGAACAGTTGAGATTTCAAGTAATTAAATTTCTGCACATCGTTTAAAGACAGGTTATCGTGTACGGCAGCACTAAACGAATCCCAAAAGGGTTGCCATTCTAACATATTCCCACCGAACGTTGGTAAATTTAATTTGGGAAGTTTGTGGTACATGCTGGAGTTTGAAAAAACGGACGCTGATGTATTTGCGTGCATGAAACTGGGTTGTGGCTGACTTTCTTGATGATTTGTGTAATTAATAAACTCGTGTGCATTTGGGTTTAGCAATGACTTACTTGACTGTTTGACTGTGATTTCCGATTCCTTAATGATTTTTGAAAGTTTAGTTACACTCATTTCTATGTCATATGTGTATCTGTCGGCTTCCTCTATTTCTTCGCTCACTTCCTCTTCCGATAGTTCCTCCACAATCTTCTCGTTCAGTTGATCGATCGTTTCCTGCTTCTTCACAATAAGTCCTCGAATGGTTGAAAGTTCACTAACGTCAAATTCCTGCAAAAGTTCCTCGGAACTCGGTTCCACTTTCTTCAGTAACTTTGTAAGAACTCCCCGATGTCCAGCTCGTCTGGTCTTCATCTTCGCGGTACTCATCTTTTAAATTCGTATTCTTCTGTTTTTGTCACGGCACCAATGTTTTGGACGTATCGATAATAAAAGCGAGTAAACACAAAAGCGTCTTCAATGTTTCGTATGCTTTACTAGAGTCTAAGATATACAAAGAGACGTCGTCAAGTGACGACGTTGCGGGCCTATTGTTACGTAAATGGCGGTAAAACGTTAAGCAAATAAAAGAGTATAAAATACTAAACTGAAACTATAACTAATTCACAACAGACAGCAACATCAGTATCGACTGTTCGAGTCATGGCTCTTTGTATCACTGCACCAGACACATGTATCTTGATTATAGTATAAGCCTCTTCATGTTAACATGGGGCTAAACTTGAAATACAATCATGTGATGGATAACACAGAACATCCTAAGCATTTGTTGCTACAACTATCTTTTCCTTAAAATCTATTGAGTAAGCTCCTGTGAATAAAAACTAAAAGTTCTTTCTTAATGTCGTCATCTCTCGGAAAACTTTGCCAATTTTGAGAAATTTGTTTTGACCCTGAATTCGTCTATGTATTCCCTTTCCCCTAAATGTAGCTCTTGTTTCTTGTAGCAGCCTCCAAACTACCGGCATTGTCTATGTACGTATCCGAGACTACATCCCCTGTTATTACAGTTCCTGGATTCGTCTATGTATTCTCTTTCCCCTAACTGTAGCTCTTGTTTCTTGTAGCAGCCTTCAAACTACCGGTATTGTCTATGTACGCATACGAGACTACATCCACTGCTGTTACAGTTTCATAACGAGTATGCTGATAGGGTATTATGCTCTTAGCTTAAAATAACCGTGAAACTGTTACAAGAGTGGATGAAGTCTTGGATGCATATGGTAGTTGTAGCAACACATTCAGGATATTCTATCTTAACCACCACGTGATGTATTTTAAGTTAAGCACCATATTCACATTAAAAGGCTGACACTAGAATCAAGGTGCATGTGTCTGATGCATTGAAACGAGTCATTATTCGAACAGTCGTTACTGATGATGCTGTCATTACTGTTTCGCTATTCCGTGACATAGGGGTAGACGAACTATGGATTGTGTTTAGGAGAGGGAAAGCTTTGGATAAATATCTACCAATGACCTTCCAAATGCACTAGCGATGAGTGATATCACACACATATTGTGATCAATGTATTTACCGGTTGTGATACGTTTCTCTGTTTGCTTGAAAATGGGAAAAAAAGACTGCGTGGGAGACATTGATGGCATTTGAAGATGTGACTTTAACATAAAGAATGATAATTGATCCGCCTAAATCACCGGTGTTTACTGTTAGTTCGCAAAAACTTATCAGTTGGAGTTACCATGGTTAACAAAGCAAGAAATAACTATTTTCGCAAAAACGAAGGCTAATTGAGACTAATATGCCCTCAACTTAGTCTAGTCTTTTCCAGCATGCAAAATGTACAATACACTAAGACACGTGTTTACGAGACAAGCTTGAAATTGGCCTTATGCTACCCAGTCCAGGCACTAATGTATGACGAAGGGCCAAAGAGGATCACTTTTAAAAAACTCTTTCTGAGGCCTCATCATTTTGTCAGATCTGAAGCTTGCACATTGTGGGTGTAAGAAAGGTTGCCGCGGTTGTTGTTAATGTGGAAAATCAAGTCTCCCGTACCCTGCGTCGTGTGCATGTGGTGGTGACTGGTAATAAACATGTTTTGGCCAAACAGTGGTAATTTTTAAAATGTTTTAGTACTTAAGTGATTTTATTTTGTTTTAATCAATCTATCCAAAACTCTACATTGAAGATATGGATTGAGGACTCATCTTTGACATTTACGCCATATTGTTTTTTTTTACCGGAGGTGTTAACTTTTTATTTAAATATCAACTGCAGAATATGATTAGTGGTTTAGAGGATAACTTACAGCCAAAAAATTCAATGACCACCACAAAAAATACCACTTTCTTCACATTTTGAAAAGAAGTTGCATATCAAAATAAAAAAATGATATTTCTATGTCCGCCATTTTGAATATTACCGGAAGTAAGGGTTTTTAAGACATATTATGTCTTATACATTAATCCCTTAGATGCATGAAAGAAAGGTTCCTGCACAATTTAATGATAGTAGCAATACGTGAAAACACATTTCAATCACCCTCCCTAAAAAATAAGCTTATACTAGTACAATGTCCGCCATGTTGGATTTTACCGGAGGTAGGGTTTTTAAAGACATCTAATCTATATAATATATCCAAAAGTAGTACATAATAAATGTTTGTACTAAATATTATCATAGCAGCATGATAATAATACATTTTCAAATACTAGCCTTCGATATTGGGCCGATTTAAGTATGATGTCCGCCATTTTGAATTTTATCGGAAGAGAGACATTTTTTTCAAATGCCTCCCTATCTGAAATAAAAGAGTAATAGTTGAGGAAGGTCTATGCCAAATGTCATGCTTGTAGCAGGATGTGCACAATTCGTCTGAAATATGCTTGTAGCCGCTGGACTATTGATCTCAAACCTTCATAGATTGTCTTTCAGATATATTTGTTCATGTCAGAGAAACTGTAAAAAGTGTAAACATGGTCCACTTTGGAAATCTTGTTATCAATATTTTTATTTTGAGTTGAGCCAAATTGAATGTTTGCTGCTCCATAAAAGTATTTTGCGACAACATGTTTAAACCAATGTGTTTTATAATTAGAAGCTCAAATATCTTTTGTGAAGGGGTAAACAAACCAACAGTAAAATAGACGACCACACATAGAAAGCAGTAAATAGAAATAATTAAAATAGTAATAATGATATTATACTGAGAATAATATAACTAATTTGGACTAAACTTACCACATTAAACCTGGAAGGATCTGTCTGGGCCACAAGAGATTGCAAAGCCTCTGACATAATATTTAATTCACTTTTCTTCACGGCATTTACGTTACACACTGTTACCGCTGGTAGAACTAAATGATTAAATCCTAGAGAAATGGAAACTTGAACATCAAACTGTAGAAATTGATCTATTAGAGAGTAAAGATGGAGTGTCATGCCAGCTATACCACAAAGAAGAAGAAAAACCCAAAACACTTTAGCGTACCATAATTTGGCAGCATTTATCCAAGGTAAACCTTGCATAGAGGTCTTTTCGGCAAATCTAACACATAGTCTATTAAACGATTTCTGTTTTCCCTCTGAATCCAATGATTCTGTTTCTTCATTTTCCTACAAAATGTAAAAGAAATGACATTTATAATTGATGACAATTATCAACAAGCATCTTTTTATTATGTTACAAAGCTTTTCATTTATGGTCCTGTTTAAATTTTACGTATAATCCCGACTACAAACAACAGCAAATAAACTCATCATAGACACCAGGACTAAATTTTGTACATAGAAATGATAGAAAAGATTTTCTGTGAGGCATCATATTTTGTGACAAAGGTTTACTGTAAAAAGGTGCAAACCTCGACTTATTTTCACACATATATGGTTTTTGTCATAAATTCATTCTGAGATCTACCGGTTATTACAAATCATATAGTCAAATGATAATTTGTCAGTAGATGCATCATGTATTGGACGTATATTCACACTAAGTTTTGTGACCTTGACAATAAAAATATAATAATGGCATAGTATAGTGATCTTTTATTGACGAAGATTAACTAAAATAAGTTGACACAAACAAATTGAAGTATGCCTTACTTTGGTTAAGTTTGGTATTACGGTCCAAATATAAGCAACATCAAATCATATGGGATGACTTATTGTCAGTTCATACATCATGTTTGTGCCAAAGGCCATCATGTTAGTCTTAATGTGACCTTGGCCTCATTTAACGAGCGATTTACTTAATGGAGAACTTGGTCTTACACTAAATAGATATCATAATAAAAGTTCGAGTGGTGTTTTTTAAAATTTACTTCTTGTAAATGAAAACAAGCTAAGCTATCCTGCTAAAATGTATCAAATAATGTTCAGCTTAAAAGTTGACTATACGTTTCAGTGGATTACCTATCTTAAAGTATATTGCATTGTACATAAAATGGAACTGTTTTAAAAATAATTGAAAAGATAATGATGACAAGTTTTAAATGTTATATGAAACAAACTGACATCTTTTCTCTGCCTATAATTCTACTTCTGATTTGATGCATACATTAATTCTACAATGCTCTGTATATCATTGTACATATAAACTAACATACCTTATAACAAATACACTTGACCATGTGAAATAAATCTCTGTATGAAATGTTTATTTAGAATTTACTCAATCACGGTTCGATTCTTTGTTGTAACAAAACTAATATTTGATTAAAATATGAATTTAAAAACAATATTGACCATATCTTGTCGAATATGTTGAAAGTTCAGACTTTACATATTAAGTTAAACTACAAATAAAATAACGCAATGTTCTTGTCCCTTTGACAATGGGTAGAATATCAATGTTTAGGTTCAAATATTATTTTATTTGGACACTTCATTAAAAAAAACATTATTTCTTTTATGAGAATTAAAACTAGAATAATAGATAAGTACATATGTAACACTCCCAAAATGAACTACCACATTTAAAAAAAAAATACTGCATTATAGAAATGAATGCTGTTTTTTTTCTTTAAATAGAATTTGCAGAGTATGATAAATGGCTTTTAACAAATAGCGGCAACTATTTCAAGCAAATTAATATTAAAATCAAATATTGTTTGAAAATGCACAGGGAGTATTTGGTGATTTTCTCGAAAATAATTGTATGTTGTCACACATTGTTGCAAAGCTAAATTTAAAATAAGAATATTTCTTTTATATTCTTACATGTTAGAATCTGGGATACGCTTCACTAATATCTGGCAATCAGGCATGAATAGGACAAGCTGACCTTTTACAAATATTTTTCAATAATCTGAAGCAGAAGTTTGTCACTCTACAACATGACTTAATTAAAGGGCAGTATCTGTATCTTCAAAATAAGACCAAAGTAAGCCATGAGGTACATGTATTTCGGTCCATAAGATATTCAAATTTACCGTTATATAGTGGAGTGATATATCAAGAAAAGGTCGCTTATTTTAAGAGTTTAATGGACAGACATACCTCGCGGCTTAAAATCCACATGATAATAGAGTAAAAATTCTACTATTTAGGCCTTGTGTGATATCCCTGCATTAAAAATCAGTACATCCTTGTTCAGAGATAGTATGGGTATTGAACAAAGTCTTGTATGTATAAAGGTACAACAAAGGTTTTTGAGATGTGATCGAGGACGGCTTTAAAGCCCTACTAGCTGGTTTTGAAACATTCGGGTGTGTCTTGGACGTGTCTGATCGATATAATAAGAACCATTCTATAAAATTAGCAGAAAGAATGAGGAGTTAAATTGAGAATGGAAACGGGGATTGCGTTAAAGCGACAACAAGTTTTATTTTTAAATGGTGGTAGATATAAGGTTCTTCAGGTCATTGAATGCATAACAATTACAGATTGTTAAAGAAAGGTTTGTTATAAATCATATCAGTACCGAAGTACTGAAAAATGAGCTGATACAACCGATGATAAAAAATAAACAGACTCTGAGATAAGACCTTGAATCGATTAGTGCACTTTAATTGGTAGGTGAACTTTAAACAACTAGGGATGTTTTAGTATCGAATATTTGTATCGAAAGTCCACATCCATACTTTTTTAACAAAATGATAACAGCTTCTCTTGTAGCGTAATATTTCTGTCAATTGTAATTCACATGTAGATCAGGTTTTCGGTTTTAGTAAAGTTTGTTATATATGCCATTGTTTGTTTTGTTTTTTAAAAAGGGGTACACACTATTTCTATATTGCTC
This sequence comes from Mytilus edulis, assembly GCF_963676685.1. Taxonomy (NCBI): domain Eukaryota; kingdom Metazoa; phylum Mollusca; class Bivalvia; order Mytilida; family Mytilidae; genus Mytilus; species Mytilus edulis. The sequence goes on from NC_092344.1 coordinate 22,925,670, forward strand.
TTGTACGTTTTGTCCTATTGACATGAAATAAACTTATAAAAATAAAATAATGGTTTACTTTTTATCAATTGTGAATTTAATGAAGAGTTGTCCCATTAGCACCGTCATCTACTTATAACTATTCATATACATATTCTATCGTGTTCATGCCATCATTTATGATCCACGAATAGTTTTAATAGTTCCAACATTAGTTTGGGTTTAAATAGTCTGTAATGAGTTTCATCATTTTTATCATTATTAAACTATACAGTACTTTCATGTTTCTCTTTTATTCTTTATGGTATTTTAACAAATTTTTCCCAAAAATATTTTGTTATGTTGTCATGTATTTATTACATACCTAAATATTAAATATGAATATTTTTGTCGATAACTAGAGTAGATAAATATTTGTTTCCATCTTAAATGTTGGAATCCGGCTGATATACCTCATTTATATCTGACAATCGGGCATAAATATGACTAGCTAAATACGTGGTGCATTCCTAGAAACAACGTTCTCAGATATTACGAGGGACTACCGGAAAATTGTCCAAAATGTAAAAGAAAATACGATTTGTTTAAACCCCCCTCTTTTTTTAACCTTTGTTCACAGTTTTCTGAAAAATCTCGATCACTTTGGTATCTACGATAAGCCTAAATCAATGGGTGGAAAATATACTGCATACAAAAATACGACACAGATGTTATCCTTTAAAAGCTGGTTTATACAGTGTTAATTTAGTAACTGACCCATGATGTGAATTCGAGTGTCCATTAGAGGATCAATTCATTTTTTTCTTAGAATGTCAACTCTACATAAATTTTAGAAATCAGCTCTTTGAAAACATTCAACATTTAGCTGCTATCTCCATAGAATACATTTTATTTTGAAACAGACGAAATTAACACTCCTTTTCAGAAATGTACATAGTTATATACGCCATACAAAATGATTCTTTGATTAATATAGCTGTATCTGAAAGTGTACTTGTATCCAACTGGTACTGTTTAAACATAATATGTGTATTGTATATATTTTTCATATTGTACTGAATTATATAATTGCTGTCATTTTGAAATTTTGTATAGTGTACATGGAGAGGATTATCTTATTAAAAGTTGTTATAACTTGTATCCAATCCTATTGTATATTTAGACAATAAAATATGTTTAAACTAAAAGGTATTATATCTATCTTCAAAATAAAACCAAAATTAGCCTCGAGTTATTTCGATCCATTAAAACTATTAAATCTACTTTATTTACCACCGTACTATCAAGTAACAGTCAGGAACATTTGATATTGTGTTATCAGTAATAAGGTAAAAAAGATCAATTTTAAAACTAATATAAATATAGCCTGTTTTAAAATTTATCTTGTTTACTATTACTGAAAAAATTAAATGCAGTAATTTATCTTTCAACAAGCAATACATAATACGTTAGTTCAATCAAAAACTTTTTATTTTATTCGTTGCATCTGACATTATGGTATTAATTCTAAATTGCTGAATCCAGATATTGCTACATTGATAAAGAGTTATGACATTCTTATATTTACTGAAACTAAAACTGATGATTTAGATGACTTGAAATTACCACAAAATTTTACTTTTTATGCAAAAACTAGAAAAAAAATAAAAAGAAATTAGGTGGTATTGTTGTGGTTTATAGAAAACACCTGTCGAAATTTTTAAATTTCATAAATTCTGAATCTGAAGTTGTTCAGTGGGTAGAAATTTCAAAGAATATATCAAATTTGCGAGAAAACATTTCACTAGGTTGTATTTATACACCCCCCCCCCCCCCCCCGAAAATACACGATATACTTCTGAAGAGTCGTTTTTGGAAATTGAAGATGAATTAATTAAATACTCAACTGATACATATAAATATTGCAATAATTGGTGATTTTAACGCCCGAACTTCTACTGTTTCAGATTACATTATTCCTGACGAAAACTTATTAGAAATTTTAAATGTCATTAATTTTTATGATAATGATGATAATATTTGTTCATACCTTTATCTTAAAGATAAAAATATCCCTCTTGAGAGGTATAGTAAAGATCGTGGTAGAGTAAATATGAATATGGTAATATGTTAATAGAACTTTGTAAAAGAAGTGGTATTTATATTTGTAATGGCAGATTATTTGCTGATAAACATATTGGTTGTACAACTTGTAAAGATGCAAGTTTAGTAGATTATTTAATTATGTCTCCATGTATGTTTGATATTACTTCAGATTTCGGTATTGTTGATTTCAATCCTATGTTTTCTGATGTTCACAATTATAGATTATATTTTTCATTTTCGTTTCCCTCGAGCAATTCATTAAAGAATTCACATCATACAATAAACAGTAATACTTGCATCAGGTGGGACAGTACAAAACAGACGATTTCACTCAGGTGTTGACAAACGATACAGGTAGCTCATTACAACAGTTAAATGATCATATTTTGAATAGTATTGAAATTGACACAGCCACCAGTGAAAGTGTTAACGGTCTAGTAAATAACCTAGGTCGTGTACTTTTAGACACGGCTGAGACTGTATTTGGTAAATCAAAAAAGAAAAAACACAACCCCGACCATGAAAACAAACCATGGTTCAACAAAGAATGTCGAAGCAAACGAGATGCATTTCATAAAAGCGAGAGTACATATAATAAAGTAAAATCAGATGTAAACAAAACCGTATTAAATCACACAGCTCGAGAATATAAAAAAAATTCTACAAGTTAATTATCACAAATATAACGATAAATGTTCAAATGAGCTGAGAACATTGTCAAAGCATGACACAAAAGGATTTTGGAAAACACTAAAAAAAATGTCTTGCACTAAAAAAGAATCACCACCAATAGATATAAATACATTTCACGATTATTTTAAGGATTTAAATGCGGGTGAAGAAGAAGATATACATGCACCCGATCTTGACATTAATCAGATATCGAGTAATCCCATTTATGATGAAATATTGAATGGAAGTATTACTGAACTGGAAGTCTTGGAAGCAATGGAAAATTTAAAAAATAACAAGGCTCCGGGTTCTGATAAAATACTTAATGAATTTTTGAAAAATTCACAACCTGTTTTTATATCATTGTATTGTAAATTATTTAATGTTGTATTAGATACTGGAATTATTCCAGACTCTTGGACAAATGGAATTATTAAACCTGTGTTAAAAAATAAAGGCAATCCTACAGATCCTGATAGTTTTAGAGCTATTACACTTATCAGCTGTTTGGAAAATTTATTTACTTCCATTATTAATACTAGACTAAATTTTTTGGCGAATGAAATTTCGCTTATATCAGAAAATCAAGCTGGTTTTAGAAAAGGATATGCATCAACAGATAATATTTTTGTGTTACAAGCACTTGTAGAATTATATTTTTCATTTGGAAAAAAAACTTTTTTGTACATTTATTGACTTTAGAAAAGCTTTTGACACTGTTTTAAGAACTGGATTATGGCAAAAACTACATCTTAGTGAAATCAAGGGGAAATGTTTCAAAGTTTTTTTAATATGTATCAAGGTATTAAATCTTGTGTTCAATATAATGGTGAACAGTCAGAATTTTTTCCATGTCTGATTGGTGTTAGGCAAGGGGAAAACTTGTCTCCGTTTTTATTTTCTATTTTCTTGAACGATTTGGAACAATATTTTAGATGGTATTCCTTTAGAACTTTTAAAGTAAAAATTTGAAAACGAACTTCATATATTTTTTGAATTCTTCGTAATTCTGTATGCTGATGATACAGTAATCTTTTCAGAAACTAAAGGAAGCTTGCAAAATTCCTTAGATATTTCCCAGTTATACTGCGAAAATTGGAAACAGAAGGTGAATGTTAAGAAAATTAGAGTTATGGTATTTAGCAAGAGGAAAACTAAACAAAATCTGAAATTTACACTGCAGAAAGATTTACTTGAAATTATTGATACATTTTCGTATTTGGGTGTCATTTTCAAATATAATGGTACATTTGTTGATACCAAAAAGAAACTTGTAGATCAAGCCCAAAAGACATTGTTTTATATTTACAAAATTATACGGAATGAATCATTACCTATTGATCTACAATTTAAACTCTTTGATTCTATGATAGAACCTATCTTACTGTATGGTTCTAAAGTTTGGGGCTTTGAAAACCTGAAAATTATCGAAAAAACTCACTTGAAATTCTGCAAAAGGGCGCTGAAAGTTAGAAACACTACTCCTTATTTTATGGTTTACGGAGAATTGGGTAGATTTCCTCTTGAAATAAAGTGAAAATTAGAATGATTATATATTGGTGTAAAATTGTAAATAATGAATCAAAACTATGCAGTTTATTGTATAGACTGATGCTTGGTTTAAAGCCTAAATCTAAATACACCTTTAAATGGGTAAATTGTATAGAAGCAATATTAAACGATACTGGCATTGGATATATTATGCCAATCAAACAAGCTACTGTGATAAAATGTACTTAAAACAAATACTTTGTGATCAATTTGAACAACAGTGGTTTAGTGATATTGAAAACTCATCACAGAACAATTTTACTCAATATGTAAAAAAGATTTTACCTTAGAAACATACCTTTTAAAACTTCCTGAATATTGCAGGTTTTGGATCACACACTTTAGGTGTTCAAATCTGCGTCTGCCTATCGAAACAGGCAGATGGCAAAATATAGCGAGGCATGATAGAATATGTACTTTTTGTAAGAGTAATATTGGTGATGAATTTCATTTGTTATTTAAATGTACTTATCAAAATATTGTTGTATTAAGGGAAAAGTTTCTACCAAGCTACTACACACTGAATCCTAATTATAAAAAAAATGGAAGGTCTTCTTTCAATATGTAATGAACAACTGTATAAACGACTTTCTATATTTATCAAAAACATTGCCAATATGTTCTGAAATTGTTAAAAAAAAAACCATAGTTGTATATTATTGTTATATATCTTTATGCTATATCTTTATGCTATATCTATATCATTGATACCACATAATTACTTCGTCATGTTTATATAATGCTATTATGTATTACCTCATGTTACACATGTATCTGTGTCTGAGTGTTCAAATAAAATCTTGAAAAATCTTGAAATCTTGACACAAATTGTTTTGTTCTGATTAAATCGTTTGTCCTACATGCTTGAGTTCATTCGGTGTATTACGGTGTCAGAACAAATTGTAAACATGTCCATCTAAACAAAAAACTTTTAAAATTACATTATGTATTGTGTACGAGTTAGTAATAAAAAATGAGTTCTATTTCTAAACTTCATAAAACTTTGTGTGAATAACATTTTTTTTTTTAAATTGCTCTTACAATAACCATTATTCTAATCACCAAGACCAACCTTTATTCTTCTGGGGTGCAGGACTTTTAAACCAAAAAAATATCTGGTGATTGTTCTATGCTCAGTTTAGAAGGAGTTCCGTTTGGTTTACCCATAGAATAAACTGTAACACATCGTTATGTATTTTTTTCGTATGGTACAAGGTGTCCTATTGAACATTTTGTCCCCATTTATCACTTAAATAAGCGGTCTACCTATATATTTGACCGCCTTTCTTTCGAAAATAAAGCGAGTTTGAAAAGTATTATGACAGTTTTCTTTTAGAAAGTTTTCCTTTATTATGGCTATACAGGGAATTACATACTTTTGTTTAAAACTTTATACTTCGACCTTAATTTTGGATATAAGTTTCTCGTAATTCTAAATTCATTGATCTTGTATATAATATATTATATATTATATAAGGCAATATTACAGTGGCAATCTGACTAAATACGTGTAAATTCTCAAGTCTAACACCAAACATTAACATACATGAAACTAAGAATTATTAATACATTTTTCGTTCTCCGATAATAATTAAACAAGCCTACCCGTAAATGGTCTCCATAGTCCACAGGAGGGTCTGTATTCTTGGTGTTCTTGAAATATTCCGATCCCATAAAATAATCCTCATCTCTGCTCTGACTTCTAACATCATGTCGTCCATACATACTGGTTAAGTGGTATGTCTGATCGAATATTTACTTTTTAAATCACCTAGTAGAGCGGTAACAATGTGTGTTTAGAAAAGTTTAAAAAATGTGCGATTATCGTGACTTCATCACAATAAAGTGACAACTTGTGTTCTGTAGCTTTGAATTTTTCCTTAAGTCGTGATTAATAATTTGCGTCTGTCATTTAAATTCCATTTTTAAAGATTTAAAAATAGAGAATGAGTGTAAAAGTATTTTTGAATTCTTTTTATCATGTATAAATAGTTTACTATATCATTTCATTTATAAAACTACACGTCTTCAAATCGTTTCATAATTTGTTTTTCTGTTAAATTGTGATATTCGCTACGTTAAGTTATGAAGAAAATAGAAATATTATTCTCTGATACGGGTACGTTAACCATCTAGCAAGCAATCATTCTTTCTGATAGCATTGGCAAAATATTTGACTTAATATCTGAGGGAACACGAGAGGTTAGAATGAGCATATCAAAACAAACGCAGTAGGTGTTTTGCTTCACGTTAAAAATTAATTTATCAGAAAAAAATGAAATCTAAAATACATCTTTTATCTACAATGGCAAAAAGATACTTTCAATTGTCTCGGTAATAATAGAATAGGAATCTAAGATTAATGCCACCTATTTGAAATTTGAATTTACTGACAATTTGTAAATTATACATATATTAGAATAAGTGAACAACATAAAACCATTGATGCATCACATTCATGACTTACACAAGCACTTACTGTATTCTATTAGAGGTCGGTCATTTACAAACGTATCAACCGTATCGTATACGTTGATGTATTCGCATCTGCAGATATATCGAAAAATGTTATGTGATCCCGAGCTTATTAATAAGACCATGCTTCATTTAAAAAAAACTAATTGGAATCTCTTCGAAAAAATCAAACATACAGTTTCAATATTTATGAAAGTGGTGTTTTGTAAAAAAAAAAAAATAAGGGGTTCTATCAACTACTTTTACATGCCGTTAAAAAGAAGCCAATGTAGGGCAGGTACACGAATATCGTACAGTGACAATCCTTAGTTTAATAATCTAGTTAAAAAAATATTTCAAGTTCTTAGATGAATAAACACAAAAAAAAATCAAATGTACTACTTATATATATTTAAGGAACTTTGAATATATGTTCATTTGCGATGTTATCATAAAAGGTAATAGAAAAGTACTGAGTATCACTCTATTTGTCAAATAACAATTTGGTTCTACGTGAGCACAAGTTCATACACAAACAATTGATTTTACCGTATTCACTCCTATCATGCCTGTAAATTCTCCAACTATCCGGAATATCTTTAAAAGTCGGGTTACATATTCCACAAAAACTCGAAATTTCCTTATTGTTTTGTAAATTTTTGCATTAATTAATCAGTCACCCATTTGCATTATTGAAAGTACATAAAATTAAATTTTCGGGATCACATACTGTTTTTTGGTATATATGCAGTTGCGGATACGTCAACGTATTTGATACGGTAGATACGTCTTAAAATGACCGACTGTCGGTCGGTCATTTAAAGACGGAGGTCGGTCATTGAAAGACGTATCAACCGTATCATATACGTTGACGTATCCTCATCTGCAGATTTATCAAAAAACAGTTCATATGTGATGTCGAGCTTTAATTCTATGTACTTTCAATAATGCCAATGAGCAACTGATTAATTTCTAATGCAAAAAAAAAAAAAAAAAAAAAAAAAAAAAAAAAAAAAAAACAATTAGGAAATATTGAGTTATTGTGGAACATGTAATCCGACTTTATTTAAAGATATTCCGGATAGTTGGCACGGTTTACAGGCATGATACATGTAGGAGTGAATACGGTTAAATCGTTTATTTGTGTGTTAACTTGTGCTCACGTAGAAGCAAATTGTTATTTGACAAATAGAGTGATACTCAGTACTGTGTTATTAAATGTGCATGTATTTATAGGACATCTGAAGACAACTCGTATTTCTTTTACCTCTAATGATAACATCGCAAATGAACAATATTCAATGTTCCTTACATGTATATAAGTAGTACATTTGATTGTTTGTGTGTGTTTATTCACGTAAGATCTTGAAATATTTTTAACTAGATTATTAAAGGATTTGTACGATATTCGTGTACCTGCCCGGCTCCTTTTTAAGGGCTTTAAAAGTAGTTGATAGACCCCCTTATTATTATTTTTACAAAACACCACTATTGCAATTTTTGAAAGTGAATGTTTGATTGTTTCGAACGTAAAGTGTTTTTAATCTCGGGAACACATAATATTTTTGATAAATTTGCAGATGCGGATACGTCATACGTATACGATACGGTTGATACGTTTTTAAATGACCGACCTCTATTTAAATTATTAGAACTACCCAGGCGTGAAGTTGAATTATAAAACAAATAAAGTTAACGTTAACTGTAATCACACACGTACTTTAAATTTGCTAATAAAAGGGAATTGAATCATCCAATTCATATGAGTCGAATATGGCATGGTATTGGTTGCAAAAATTCGATATTTTTCATTTAAATCCAATATTTTATATTTAATTGGTGTATTTCTTCATTTATATGCAATATTTTTTCATTTGAATGATATATTTTTTCATTTAGATGCAATATTTTTTATTTAAATGGTATAATTTTTCATTTAAATGGTATATTTTTCTTAGTGATACCAATAATATTAAATTTATAAATTAGCAGCCAATCCTTTTTCAAATATGTAGAAGTACACCTTCTAGGGTGCACTTGACTTTAGTGACTTAAGGTTCATGTGGACCCTATGGCTAAAATGGCCGTATTTTCACCTCAAAATTTACTCTGAGTACAGACAAACCTGCGCATCTGTAATTTTTTTCAGGCATAGCATGCCCTAGATAAATGAATTTTAAATATGTTTTATGTTTCAGAAAAATAAAAACTTACCAAGATTTTGCCGTGTACTTTTTTTCATTCCTCCAGAAGGTGCCAAAATAAAATAAGTTGGAAAACAGGTTTGAGAACTTCCCCACAGGTAAAAATTAAAGTGAGCATTTTTAATTGACATGGACATTAGATGGACAATAGATACCTGACAATAATTGGTTATTTAAACTGTGTACCTGAGTGGACCATATCAAGGTAAACTCAACTGTTTGTTAATTTTATCATCTTCTGCAGAGACGAAAAAAAGTGTACGGCAAAATCCAGTTAAGTTATGAGTTTTCTAAATCATACAATGCATTTGAATTCTATTTATCTAGGGCATGCTATGCCTTAAAACTTTTCCAGATGCACAGGTTTGCCTGTACTCAGAGAAAATTTTGAGGTGAAAATACGGCCATTTTAGCCATAGGGTACACATGAGCATTAATACGAGTTTTTGGTTTTGAATATAGTTGTTAATGACTTTTTGTTAACAATAAACGCTAGCACATTTAGAAGTGAGTAAACTCACGGGTGTCATTCGGTTTATCGAGAGAAATGATCGTGAAAGAATATGCAACGGCGGTCAAGTATTGAGAGACGATCGTGAAAGTTCTGGTAACGGATCGTGAAAGACATTTAATCGAGAAGACATATGAAAGGTCAGTAAATATTCTAATTTAATTAATTACACAGACACATTTACGACAAAATAAAACTGTCTGTCAAAATGATTCAACATTATGATCAGTATGTGAGAATATCCAGTTTCAAAAGTACATAGTTATTACAAAACGACAAAAGGCAGATTGCTTCTCGACATTTAAATGACATAAAAAATGTAAACAAACACGATTTTTTCACAAATTCGACTAGATAAACTACTTTTATCAGAATAAGGGTATTGTATTTGAATTAATTAAACGGTTCTCATAGTTATTTTGTATAAATATAATCTGAAACTTGGTAAATAAAGAACTATTTACACAAAATTGATTTTTTGGATCGTGAAAGATCACGTACCGCATTTTTGAAGATCGTGAAAAGGATCGTGAAAGATTTGATGCTACGAAGATGTTCAAATTATTATTCCATTATATGACAATTGATATTTGTTATTGGTATTGAGAAAGGCTAGATAGGTCAACATCCTCAATAGGTTTAAGCATTTCAAATATTAATATTTTTAGAAAATGAAAAGAAAGAGAAATAACAACTACGGCAATAAGAAAAGAAAATGGGTGACAAAACGCCGAAAAAAAATCCAGTGAAGTTGAGCAAATGGAAGAGGTTGCAGATGCAGATAACGTTACAGAAGCAACACATGAGTATTGTGAAGATAATGTAGAAATTAATGAGATAGTTAAGTTATTACCAATCGTTATCAAAGAAATAGCAAGGTTTGGATTCCTACAGTATCTTTTAATGTTGTTCAATCTAATAGCAAATAAGAAATTCGACTTTTCAAATATTTGCTTTTTATTGTTTTGTGACATTTTAAGGTTTTGGAGTACACCCACAACACTATTAATTCGGTATCCGTTAAAAGAAACCAAGCAGTTCTGGTACATTGGTAAAATTCTACGAAACGTCCACCACCAAAGGCATCGAACCAGTGGTGTAAATAGTTATCAAATGTACTGGATTATAATTTAGTACGCCAGACGCGCAAATACATTAAAATTATTATTTGGGCATTTGTGAACATGTTGTTTGTAAAATAGATGGATGATTGTAGGATGAAGCTTTATATTGTCATGTGAAGTACTCACTTATCACGAGTTATAGGATACCCACATTTTGTATATTGGATCCTATAAACTACATGTCCGTCAGACAGGATTCACCTGACCCTGAATTTGCCTCATTTCATGGATGAAGATTCATTTTAGTGGTCAAGTCCGTATCGAGGATTCGTTAAGCTTTAGGATAACTGTTTGTTGTTATGATTGTAAGGTGTACATTTTCGACTTGTGCAAGGTTTCAACTAACATTGAACTCATTATCATGCATCATTCGGCAATGTTTGTTTTATGTTGTTTGGCCTTTTGAATATATACCTGTGTGCTAAAGCGACAAGGTGTTTCGTGTATGGTGTACATCTCTGTCTGCATGTTTCCATGACCATGATGACTTCAATTGTGTTTGATTTATTGAATGATAGTAAGATGTCTATGTCTGGCTTTCGGTCAGGGTTCATATACTTTTAATCTTATGTTCCGAATTAATTGGCCAAGCATAACTTTTACATGTGTCAGTTTCTAAGGTACTGTAAGGATCGGAACACATTTATTTGGTGTACGGGGTATTTGTAGAGATCTGTATGGCATGGTTCATCTGACCTTGACCTTTTTTTATGAAACATTGACAATCTTAAGCGCCTTTGACACTTCTAGTAAAACCCTTGATATTATAGACGTTCAACAAATATACTATCATAAGTAAAGCAAACAAGACATTACAAAATGTTGGTTATCGTTCAATTCCAAATTACACATAAAATCTGCTGTTTTTGCTATGATTTTTTGTTTGATGGATAACATTTTGGTTTAAACGTTGCATATCCATATTATTGGCTTACTAGAGTCGGTCTGCCTGAAGTGCACTAGACTGATTCACAGAGCTGAATCTTGCTCACTTATTTAAACACGTTATTAGTTGTTGGTTTTTTTTTCAACTTTCGAGGTAAAGTGTTTAATAGAAAAAAGATAATAGCTGTAATGTTCATCCTTATCAAAATAGTTACAGGCTTCAACCACTTGCAGATTTATCAAATGGTAAAAAAAAATACTGATTTCTGATTTCTAGTATTAAGTCTGGTCACGCATTTTCTTTCACGATCGAAATAATACGTTGCCTGATCTTTCACGATCAAGTTTGTGGAAATTCAACAAATTCAAGGTTTTCATAAACAAATTAACGCTTTTAATGAAAGAACATACTATAATTTTACTGTACTATCATATACACCAAAGATTAAATTTCAAATATATCATGATATTCTGAAATATGACCATTATAGGTACAAAAAGCGTGTTATTTGTAATTAATTTCATAGACACGCATTGCGCCTTTTGTGTTTTTTCAAAAAGTACTTCATATTTTTGTTATCTTCTTTCACAGTTATGTCGAGGAAGTTAAACCATTTTGACAGACATATTTTGTTGTTCGGATTTGTTCCGCGTTTTGAAAATTAAACGATTTTTTCAAAGATTTTGCACTCGAATATACATTGAATGTCTTTCACGATCCGTTACCAGAACTTTCACGATCGTCTCTCAATACTTGACCGCCGTTGGATATTCTTTCACGATCATTTCTCTCGATAAACCGAATGACACCCGTGAAACTATGTTACAAATTTTATAATAAAAATCTCTTTATTCAAGTCTGTAGATTTTAACTATATTTGCCACAAAGCTGAGACTAGTCTCAGCACAAAGTAACGATTTTCTGAACAAAGTTTCCCTTGTATATATGCACAACATGGCAAATTTCTATTGTACTATTGTTGTTTTGATTTGATTGCACAATTTCGTAATACAAATGGCTACAGAAGGACTCATTAATCTTAAATTCATGACGGAGAAGTGGTGATGGTTTAAATATCAAATGTTAAGATATAGACGGGTATTCGTAAATTGAAAACTATCATGTATTTAAAAGTGTTGATAAATGGGTACCAAAGACAAAAAGATATCTAACATAGAAAACACATATTTAAACATGAAAATAATCTATTAAACAATAATATTAGATATTTTCTCAGATACGCCAACGTATCAGAACGGATACGATACGTCTTTAAATGTCCCACTGCTATAATAGAGCATTTTCATTATTCACGTATCGGGATACGTGCACGGATCGACGTATACGTATCGAATAGATTTGTTTACAGTAATGATTTCACCCCGATCTCAATTAGAATTAAACGCATTATATAATATTTATATGGGGACATACTTGACTTAATCCGTATCGACGTATTGTATAACACATATATGAGGAAAGGATAAATTAAGTCAAGTGGGTCCCGATGAAAATATTATCTAATGCATTTTATTTTAATTGAGATCGGGGTAAAATCATTATTGTAAACAAATCTGTTCGATACGTATACGTCGATCCGTGCACGTATTCTGATACGTGAATAATGCAAATGCTCTAATATAAAAAAAATAATATCACGTTTTCTGAAAATATCTTAATGCGATTAAATTATAACTATGTATATAATACTATCTGAATTCATACATGTTTATGTATTTTGATATAAGGAAAACATAAATAAAACCATTTTATTGGGGAAAAAAACATGTTGTTATTAAGGTTCATGTGGACCCTTTGGCTAAAATGGCCGTATTTTCACATCAACATTTACTCTTAGTACAGACAAACCTGCGCATCTATAAATATTTTAAGGCATAGCATGCCCTAGATAAATAAATTTCAAATATGTTTTATGTTTTAGAAAAATGAAAACTTACCAGGATTTTGCAGTTCACTTTTTTTCCTTCCTCCAGAAGGTGCCAAAATAAACTAAGTTGTGAAACAGGTTTGAGAACTTCCCCACAGGTAATAATTGAAGTGAGCAGTATTGATTGACATGGACAATAGATGGACAATAGATACCTGACAATGATTGGTGATTTAAACTGTGTACCTGAGTGGACCATATTGATCAAGGAAAACTCAACTGTTTGTTTATTTTATCATCTTCTGCAGGGACGAAAAAAAAAAATGCACAGCAAAATCCAGTTAAGCTATGAATTTTCTAAATCATACAATGCATTTGAATTCTATTGATCTAGGGAAAGCTATGCCTAAATAAATTTCTAGATGCACAAATTTGTCTGTACTCAGAGTATTGCATTTAGCCAAAGGGTCCACATGAACCTTCATTTATACAATTATTGATAAAGAGCTAAACAATCTAGGTAAATACCTTTATTTAGCTGATAAGATTCGTTATTAATAATATAATGTTTATATTTTATTATCTATATTATTTGTTGTCATTCTCCGCCAATGATACAAACTGTTTATAATTATTCACTGATGCTATTATATTTGTATATGTAAATTCTATAAGCTGTATTGCTTCTGAATAAAAGACTTTTATTATTATAGTCTACAAAAGGTTTAAAATCTATTGAGACCTCCAATGGTGGACCTGTTGAGATTTATGAATAGAGAAGTAATTAATAGACCTCCAATGGTTGACCTGGTGAGATTTATGAATAGAACAGTAATTAGTAGATCAAACTGTCCTTAGTAAGCAGCATAACTAGACTCGCAAAGGGTACAAATTATAATTGTAAGAGAAATACTTGTGTATATACAGTCCGGAATGCGGTTCGATAAAATTGCTCCCCTTGCTTATTTCGCTCTCCTGTCAAATCATGTAATTTCGCTACCTCCAATGGTAGACGCTACAACGATGGGTGTCGTCAAGAAAGGTACGATTAAAGGAATTAGACGATCACCATTAGTATAGGTGAGTTGTTTAATAGTTGTTGCTTTTGGATAAATGCATGTTTTGGATTTATTCATAATCAGGAATAGCTGGAAAGGAAAGAAACGTGTTGCTACGTGAACCCGGAAAAGCTGGGACAAATTTAAAAAAAAAATCTAGAGACGATCGTTCTGAGTGTGCCACCTACACATTCAAACGTGTACACAAGCACAGTATTCCCTATCTATGTAATGTGTTTTCATAATTATGTGATATAGGGAAAAAAAGGTAGCAGCTTTTTGTATCTTGTTGTTAAGCATTTCCAGGGGGGATAATGTTATTTTTCACGGTGTGTTCGATAGGTTTGTTACATTGTAACATTATATAATACACACTCATAAAGTGGATTAAAATAGCCTCCCACACTCAATTAACTGAATTTCAATTATTCTATTTACCGTAGTTATTCTGTTACACCTTTCCTCAATTTGTGTATTTCGTTCGATTATATTCTTAATCTGTTTATGTGTTCCAGTCTAGGAGGATTATTCATCTTTAACCTTATAAGAACATTAAAACATCGTATCATCGCTACCTTTCCCCTGCTCACACAAATCTCAAACTGAACATTGCAAGGTCATACCAGTTCTGGAGAACTTTTCAAAGGACAAACGTCATCTAGGACACAATTCGTGGCTAACCACAGACTTTTTACCATTTATAGATTGGTTTAAGAATAAATTGTCAGCACCTGATATTCTTATTGCTTGAGCCCAATCGTGGTTATACTTAATGGTCAGGCCATTACAGTAAAAAGTCTGCAACTTGCCTGTTGTGTCTCACAGATAACGCCACTCCACAGCTACACAGCAACCTACCTGTTGAGCCCTGCATGTACGCGTCATCCCTTGACGTACAGTAAATTGACGACAACCTGTCTTTACATATCCAGACAAGGAACGACAACCTAACAACGTTCATACCTTTACACTGACAGTGGACTACATAACTTGTGTGTACTAGGCAGCAACCCAACAACGTTGAGTCAACATGGATCCCAGTCATGTGGAACAACAAGAAGAGATACAACCCCCAGAGGGAAATGTCACAGATCTAGAACTATTACAAAATCCGTCTAATACCACACATTTAGATGAAAATCCCGAGACTAGGCGAGTACGGGATCTTACCGAAAAAGGTAAAGGAGCCTACACAGAAAAACGTAACAAGTTCTGTGAGGAATTAGAGGTCCTTTGGTCAGATATAACGACCCAGTTATTGGAAATCACCACACCTCCCAATGGACTTCAGCAAGTCTTAACAGCCCAGGACAATCTTGTGAAAGCCTGTACAAATTATCGTAGGCTCACAGACGAATATCTGGACTTTCTAAAAAGGACCAGAACGTTGGACAGTCAAAAAGACATAGACGCATGTAACCTTATATTGGATCTCCGTCTGTCCAGATGGGAACTGGCCATGGACTCTTTACACGAGCATCGCCTTGCCCTCACTAAGGCTAAATCAACTAAAACAAGGACCTCAGGGTCAAAAGGTAAGACAACCTTACGCAGTGGTAGCTCTAACGTGTCAGACATGTCAAGTCTAGCACGGAGGAAGCGTGCCAAAGCAGAGGCCGCTAAATCAAAAATAGCCTTTGTTGAACAACATTCACTTATCCTACAACAAGAGGCAATGATAGAGGAACAAGCCCTGTTCAGACAATCTGAAATGGAACAGGAAGCAGCGCGCAAAAAGGCTGAGATGGAACAGGAAGCCACACTTAAAAAGGCTGAAATGGAACAGGAAGCAGCACGCAAAAAGGCTGAAATGGAACAGGAAGCAGCACGCAAAAAGGCCGAAATGGAACAAGAAGCCGCACGTTCAAAGGCTAAAATGGAACATGAGGTAGAACAAGAGGCTTTACGCAGAAAAGCACAAATCAAACAAGAAGCTGCACGTGTAATCCGAGAAAAAGCCGAGCTGAAGGCCAAGTTAAACCTTCTAGAAGCACGCAGAGAGGCTGCAGCCGCAGAAGCCGAGGCTCGTATCCTGGAATACGATGACAGCCAAACGTTTAGCGATCTCCCTGACGAAAAGGAAGACCCGCTCCAGCGTGTGCAAGATTTCGTCAATAAACTTCCTGTATCAACCGCTGTAAAGGAAGTAACAGGACCTCAAAAGAAAAAACAAATTCCTGTTAAAATTGAGCTGAGTCATGAAGCACCAGCGTTCGTGCCATCTGTGGCACTGAACTTGCCATCACAAACACCTGAGGTCTTGCCTACACGTACTAAGTCACCAGATGTTAATGTATTCCCAGATCTGGGAACTATAACTGGCATAGGAAAACAGGGCGTTTCAGAAAAGATCCCTGTCTTACACCAAAATCAAGGCGTCATAGAAGAGATCCCTGCTGAACACCAAAAACAAGGAGTTAAAGAAGAGATCCCTATTGAACACCAGCAACAAATCAACCTTACATCGGAGATAACAAGATTCCTCTTACGTAAGGACCTGCTTTTCTCCCGGTTAACAAGCTTCAATGATCGGGCAGAATCCTTCCATACTTGGAAAGCAAGCTTCAAGAACGTGACTGATGAGTTACAAGTCTCTGACTCTGAACAGATCGATTTACTGATCAAGTGGCTCGGTCCAGAGTCTGCTAAACACGCCCTTAGCATAAGAGCGTCGAACGCCAATAATCCTACCATAGGTATACAGAGATTATGGAAGAGGCTTGACGAGCGGTATGGTGCTCCAGAAATGTTGGAAGCCTCTCTCATGAGTAAACTTGCCAAATTCCCAACCTTGACGAATAAGGACAACGCACGTCTTTATGAACTGTCTGACATTTTATCAGAAATAGAATATCACAAGGAAAATCCCAAGCTGGGATGTTTGCTAGAATATTTTGACTCTTCGTCCGGGATAAATCCTATTGTGGAAAAACTACCATACGGACTCCAAGAAAAGTGGATTACAAGAGCTTCAAGATACAAGTCAAAATATGAAGTTGCCTTTCCACCTTTCACAGAATTCTCTGCCTTCATCAGGGAAATTAGCAAAATTAAAACCGATCCTGGGTTCATCTCTGGGTCAAAGGTAACACCAAATACAAAAGACGCTACGCCAAGGTTCACACCTCAGACGTACTCTAAAGTCAACGTCCATAAGACGGCTGTTGAACAGCAAACTGAAGACAGCAGTCGACAACAAAATCTGTGTATCCTACACAAGACAAAGCATACCTTGAATGAATGCCGAGCATTCCGAGCCAAACCAATCGAGGAACGCAAGGAACTGTTAAGACAAAACAATGTGTGCTACAAGTGTTGTGAGTCAACCACACACAGAAGTCGGGACTGCAACGCAAGTATCAGTTGTAACGAGTGTGGAAGTGAACGACATACCACAGCACATCACATCACTAGACCACAACAATCTGAAAGTTCCCAGTTTAGCTCACCCAGACAAGCCTACGGCGGGGAGCAGTTAGCTGAAACAAAGTTAACCTCTGTAAGTTCGATCTGTACAGAGATCTACAAAGATCATAAGAGCGAGAAATCGTATGCCAAGATATTACCTGTGGACGTGTACCACAAGGACAAGACAGACAAAATTATCAGGATGTACGCCATTATTGACGACCAAAGCAACCGGTCTCTTGCTTCGCCTGAATTCTTCAGTCTGTTCACCGTTCGGGAGAAACCTGAAAACTACTCTCTTACGACATGCTCCGGCAGAGTAGCTACTTCCGGGAAAAGAGGAAAAGATTTCGTCATAAAATCTGTACATAGTGACGTACAATTTGATCTGCCTACATTAATTGAATGTAATAATATTCCCAATAATCGAGACGAAATTCCTACTCCTGAAGTTGCAATGCATCATCCTCATCTGACAGAACTCAGAGGAAGTATTACACCACTAGAGGAACGTTGTCAAATTCTACTCCTAATTGGAAGGGACCTTATAGAGGCACACCACGTTCTTGAACAACGCCTAGGACCATCCCGAACTCCATTTGCCCAAAAGTTGAGACTTGGTTGGGTCATAATTGGAAATACATACATTGACAAGCAAACTGTTCCTATCGAAGTCAACACAAAGATAACTTACGTTTCAATCACGGAATCAAAACAACGTCTTGCCTCAAGACCGGAAAACAATAATCCAATTGTTGTTCAGTCTAACGACAAAAACTTTCATTCGAATGCCAAGGTCGCTAAATCGCATTCAATACAATTCCTTGAATGTACAGGACCTAGTACCAAGCCTGGTAAACGCACAAATGCATCTAAAGGGACATCACTCGCGTCACTAAAAGCAAAATCTGTGACTTCTATAGAAAAATCTATAGATAAAGAAAGTTTCAATCCGAAATCAACAGAACCTAAAGTTCATGGAGAGGAAATCAATAGCATTCACAAACCTATTCCGAAAGAAGGACCTATTGCCAATCTCAATCTGCCATTGCATGAGCAACGTCTACTACGAGAAGGATTTTTTTGTTTACTATTGATGTTGAACGGTTCAAAGTAATAAAAAAAAATCCGATAAAACCGTTGAATGTAAATGATATGAATCTCAGAAGTCTTATATATTGTCCTCTAATATAAGACCGGAGGTTCATATCATTTACATTCAACATTATTTATCAAACTTTTGTTTACTATCAATGTTGAACGGTTGAACGGTTCGACATTGGTAGTTAAAAAAAAAAATCCGATAAAAAATAACGGTTCAACATTGATATAAACATGTTGAATGTAAATGAAATGAAACTCTGAAGCCTGACATTATAGGACTATCGTTTATTAGTTCTTTATCCTAACTAAATTTTTTTTGTGGTGTACATTACAAAAAAAAAGAGGGGGGGGGGGTCAAACACAAAAATACCTTAACAATCCTACACTATCTGTTTACAAAATGAGAGAGATATTTCGTATTCTAAAACTAATTTTTCTCACATGTTTGTTAGATATGTTGAAAATACAGACAAAATTAATGTTTAGTACGTATATCCATCCCCTCTTTTTCAATTCATTAGTTCAAGATACAGTTCTGAAGAATATGCAATAACCTACATTATTCTAACATGAGAAGACCAATAAAAACATTTGATATGATTTGAAAACAAGGCCAATTAAGTAAGAACTTTGGGTTTCGTAGACATAAATTATAATTCAACATTTTCGATTAATATTTTAAATTTTCTTTATTTCATATTCTAGTATATTTAATAACATGTTTATATTTTGTGATGCATCTGATGTATAAATCCAGTGGCAGATCCGGGAAAGAGCTCTTAGTTCCGATCCGTTTGTACGGGGAACATGTGGTTGCAACCCCCTCTTTAATTGCCTGTTCGATTTTTATGTTTGCAGTGTCGAAAGGGGAGATAGACAGCAGTTTTATCAAGAAGTTATGTGAAAGTTCTGCTATACATCCGACAGTCAGGAATTATTCTGAAGTACACATGTCGACCAGAGGCATAGAACAGAGAGGAGAGGTTTTGAAGTACCAGATGCTTTTCTGATATTTCAATTTGAACTCATGAAAGCAATATATAAAGATATGTAGGAGAAATAATCTATATGAATAAAGTTATGCCACAAAAGGAACTTGTTTTTTTTTTTTTATATACATAATTTGTCAAACGTATCAATAACAGAAGAGATGTGAATGCATCCTTCATAGCCTTGTAATACTGATGGTTACTGATGATATATCAGTGCCATTGGTTTCCCCTTTCTCCTTCTTCATAGAACTTGATCAGCTGAACCCTTCTTTTTTTTTTAAATTGGAGCCCTGTTCAAGAACAGAATAAAGAGCATAATGTTTAATTTTCGTTATCTTTTAGAATCATCATTTTTTTTTTTTAAATAAAACAGGTTGTACATTCTACATAAAATATGCTAGTCAACCGTAAATGTCAACACCCAAAAACGGTCTTTAAATTAGTATATTCATTTTTCAATTTACAAAATATGTCAAAGGTTTAAGCATGCCAAACATTACCATGTGACTTGAATTTTTGATTTGTCAATATCAAGCAAACTCGATATTTCCCATAACATCATAATAGTTCCGTTTTTATTATTAAAACATCAAAGGACTAACTCTTGTACAAAACTGTAACAGATTATCAAAAACTGTCTAGTAAGTACAATTTTAACCCAAGCCGCTGCTCTTTTAAGCACCGTTTTAGCAACGGCTTGGTTGATTGTTAGTGTTTGGTGCAAAGACTGAAGACTTGAGACAATAACATGGAGGTAAGTATGTATAAGAACAACGTTTTAAAGAATAAAGGCGGATTCGGGGGGACGGGCTTTTGTCGGAAAATATGTTTGATTAAACATAGGGAATCACTGAAGCATGACTGGAGCTCCCCTTCCTCCTAATGAAAAATTCTAGATCCGCCACTGAATATTGGTTTGAACAGTGTGATGGAAGTCTTTAAATGTATATAAAAAATGAGTCTTTGTGCTGGTTATTTACATACGGGAACGAACATTTAATTTCAAATTGTGAAAAAGAGTGACGGGTAAGATTCATTCAAAAATATCGTCTGATCCAAAATTCGTTCGAAAATTTTTTTTTGTCGGGCAAAATTTAAAACCAGAAAAAATATTATGAATTCTGATCTTCTTAAACCTTAAAGTGTTAAGTTTTGAAAGAAAAAAGTATTTGATTGGTTGAGGCGGACAATAAATGGTCGCGCTCAAACAAGAAAACCATACCCCCTTTAAAGTTAAATGAATAACTTAATTCTTTGTTGATGGATTGTTTCCTGACTTGCTTTGGTAGAGTATTGTTGCATGTTTCACATTCGAGTAATATATATACGCATGTGTAGTACATGAAATATGAAGACACCGGTGTACTACTATAGTACTTGACTCGAATAGTGAGCATGTATGAGAAAAATAGAGTGAGCCAATTGTAAGATGCTATAAGATAGACTAACAAGAATGTGTCCATAGTACACGGATGCCCCACTCGCACTATCATTTTACATGTTCAGTGGACCGTGAAATTGGGGTCAATACTTTAATTTGGCGTTAAAATTAGAAAGATCATATCATAGGGAACATGTTTACTAAGTTTCAAGTTGATCATGTTGATTGGACTTCAACTTCACCAAAAACTACCTTGACCAAAAACTTTAACCTGAAGCGGGACGAACGAACGAACGAACGATCGGACGCACAGACCAGAAAACATAATGCCTCTCTACTATCGTAGGTGGGGCAATAAAAATGTATCGAAAATGTAGCACAAAAGAAATCATGAAATAACTCGGTGCAATCCCAATCTAAGATGCAAACACATCAAAACAAAAACAAAATCACACCATATCTCCACATGACACAAAAAAAAAACCCAACTGCAATCAACAAATAAGACGCAAAGAGTCACAAGAAATTTAAAAAAAAATCCATTCGCGGGCAACTACAGAGTTCTTATACTGTATGATCGAACACAAACATAGCCAAAATATGACACCAAAGAAATAAGACGCAAACTCAGGGGCGGATCCAGCCATTTTAAAAAGGGGGGTTCCCAACCCAGAGTTAGGGGGGGGGGGGTTCCAGCTATATGCTCCCATTCAAATGCATTGATCGGCCAAAAAAAAAGGGGGGGTTCCAACCCCCGGAACCCCCCCTCTGGATCCGCGCCTGAAACTAAATTACAAGAAATTACAAGATCAATAAATGATGTATAAAAAATAATTCTGAGCAACAATTGGTTAACACAAACAAAAGGAATACAACGATATAAATATATGCAACTTCACAATGATCAACCAATCCGGGTTACTGTATAACTAAGATGTAACAAAATGTGTAACAAAACTTTTTTAAATTATAATACAGAAATTATGACTGTCGGTGTAAATGTAATTGTTTAGGAAAAAAACATGTCAAACATGCAAATATTATTTAAAAAAAATTAGTTTTAATCACTTAAAAGTCATGTGATGTTACATATATAGGACGGGTGTGTTCGATGCGTAAATTTATTAACAAAACCCCGTCATATAACATCCAACTTTGAAATTACGTCCAAATGTCAATTTTAGGTGTGCCACTTTGGGAATGGTCTTAAACGATTGACAATTCATTTCTCAATTTTTGTAATTTTCCCCAGATTTTTTCTATGTCGGGCAAAAAAAAGTAGCAGTTTTTAAGGAGACCCCCTAAATGACGTAACAGCTTGACTTATGGTCGTTTTAAAAACGATTGTTTGCAAGTTGCATTGTTAACAATTGTACAATATGAAAATTAAACAACGTGAATGCAAATATTTATAATGACTTTACGGAAAGTAACTTTTGTGACATCTTGACAACCGTACACAAAGTTTGTTTCACTTTTCTACCTTCTAAACACAAGAGGTCGAATTCTTTTGTTCTAATTAAACTGCATATCGGACTGTATATATATACACACTATATTTGTTTAATTTTGTCTTTGTGTGTGTATTGCATATGTGACCAAGGAAAAAGCAGCTTCGTTTATTATTTTGGACTTTAATTTAAAATTATCAATTTTGATATTTTAGACTTTAATTCTCTGTGTTTTATAATTCATTTTATTTTATAATTTCGTTTCTATTTACATTTCATATCAAGGACTTAAAATCAACATGCTTTGATATGCAATTTAATTCTTAGTTTGGACATTGAGTGACATGTTTCAATCTGTTAGCTAATTAGTGACATTTTACTTTATTCATAATGTATGTTCTTAATTGTCTTAATCAGATTATCATTTAATATTTATTCTTCAAGTTCTAAAAATAGTTTAATCTTTGTCAGTGAACAATATTACTCAAATTAACTGTTATTTGTTATGTCTATACTTGTCAATTCAATAGTGTATAAATACTTGTTTATAATTTTTATATGGAAGATTTGGACTTAGGACTTTACACTGAACACAGTCCATCTGTAATAAAAGTATTAGTATTCCATACTGAATTATTGGTTTATTCATCGCTAGTTCCAGAGTCTCAGAAGTTAGTTTTCACCAGAGTTTCAGTCTCAGAGTTCTCATTGCTATTCACAGCAATCGTTCATTGTGTGATCAGGTGCATCATACAGTTTCAGTAGCAAGAGGCCATTCAGTCAGGCTCTTGTTGCACACATCACAAGTCACCCAGTTTCCCCGGTGACACATATAATGATAGAATCAGTCAATGGACATTTTGAACAATACTTTTTAAAGCCTAATGTATTAACCATATAAGAAGCTCCCCAAAAGCGGCGTGCACCCTGCTCCCTCTGCCTAAAATATCGTTTTGGTAAACTAAAACCTATATACATATAGCTGTGCAGTGAAGCCTTTGAGGATACAATCTAAGAATACATTTCAATAATCAATATCAACGGATATTTTCCAGTAATATATAAATATGTGAATATATTCTTTCCACATTTATGTGTTTTTTAAACTTTATTTGTTTTTTGTTCGTTCTGAAAGCGAGTTTTTATTTATTTAAATATATATGTAGAACAACAGAGTTGGTGTATGTTGGTTCGATTCCCTCCCTAAGCACTCATTTATATCGGCTGGTACAAAGCGGGCAGTTTAGCGTAGTGGCCCCACACTTACTCTGTTGTTCCTGTGTCAAAAAATTCAAGAAGCCACGGCAAGATCTTCCTATCTTTTTTTTTCGGAGACCATATACAACAAAACCATGGAAGAATTGTGAAAATTATACCATAAAGACCTATGGTATAATTTTCGGTTATTGAGATTTATACTCTTATTGCATTTAATTCCCATAGGTTACATTGTACAGTTTTATGTTAAATTAATAATATATATAATAAGTCTGCATGTTCTATAGTTAGTTATTTTCGATGAGCTTATTTTTATGTAATCCGTTTGTTGTATTTGTCACTAATTTAAAGAAATACGTGTTAAGTTTATTCAGTTAAATTAAATATTTGTTTTGTTATATAAATTGTTTCATCATTATGGTGGAAGTGTTACACTGACCAGTTCCAACTTTTACAATTGTAATCCTTGCTGAACTACCAAGTTATATAGCATAGCGAGAGTTAGTCTTCAAAGTCAAAGACGGTGTAGATTATTCGTATTGGTCATTGTCTGTGTAGTTGCAGGCCAGCACACATAACACAAAGTCACAAGATACATTGTACACCAAGTTTCAATGTGTGATATGTATTCGAGATCAAAAGAATGAAATTGCCAATAACATTTTTAAATAAGTGATGATATTAATATAACCAAGGAGGTTACATGACCTCCTTGCTATAACTGATAAAAATGAAGAAAAATATCGGAAATAAACTACCGTTTTTTTCTCACATGAGTCAACATTTATCCTATTAGGGTCAAAGGAGTAGGTCCGGTAAGAGCCGATTTAGGCTCAAATTTCAAGTTCATCTGATGAAAGATTTTAGATTCTCATCACATATTAAAGTGTCTACTTCAGTCGATTCAATTAGTTTATGTGAAAGATTAGAACTGATTTAGTCATTAAAGACGCTCAAATTCAAGCTTAGATATTAAAAATCTATCAAATATGCCATAATATGTCACTTTTCAGATTGTTTTTTGTTAAATATGAATATGACTGCATTCGTTTCAACCTTCAATGTAATGTATTATCATCAAATACAACTTACATTTAAATATATATTAAGAATGAGCACTAATGCGGCCACTTCCAGTTAAGAAAGAACCAGTCAAATGCTAAAATTGTGAAGATTTCAGTAATTCAGCATGACTTAATGATGCTAGTACCCGATATATGTGCATTGTATTGTCAAAAACAGCTCATATTTAGGTAGTAGAAGCATTCTACTTCCTAATAAATAGCTAAAAGTTTACATTTTAACAATTTTGTAAAACTGCTATATTTTGGGGCCAAAAAGGGGTCTGACTGGACCTACTCCTTGCTCCTATGCATGGATTCTTAAAGGGCAAATATGTTCTCAGTAACAGAACAAAAAATACCCCATGGTAAAAACAAATCAGTTCTTTTTTAATGATCTGTTCTGTTACATGGATTAGACAAGTTGCTTTCTTTAAAAAAAGATAGAAATGCAATCGTGAACCTAAAATGCCTTTTTGGTAAATAAGATAATTGCTATATAAAAATACATGATTTTGCCCAATTTTTATACGCCCGTCTAAGACGGGACGTAATATGGTATACCGTTGTCTGTCCGTCCGTCCGTTATCCACACTTCGGACAATTACTTTTAAAAATACGCTTCCACCAACTTTCATGAAACTTTGTTGGATTGTTTATATCATATGATTGACGTAAGCTCCCTTTCTATTTTTATAAATTTCAGATTTTTTGTTTCCATGATATGAAGTTTTATCCTCAAAAATGAGGATTTTTCAGTTTTCGGACAATAACTCAAAAATGCTTCCATCAAATAATGAAACTTTGATGAATAATTGTTTATATCTCTTGGCCGTTGCTCCTTTCGTTTTTTTTAAATTTCAGATTTTACGTCACATCAGTGTTTTTATGCCCAAAAAAAAGGGCGGATTTCCTAGTTTTCGGACAATCACTCATAACACTTTCACAACATTTTATGCGACTTTGGTGAAATGTTTTTATCTGTTGACTTCAGCTACCTTTCATTTTTTTTTAAATTTCAGATTTTACGTTTTTTAATTATGAATTTTTATACTTAAAAAGGGGGGATTTTTCCAGTTTTTGGACAATAACTCAAAACACTTTCACCTTTCGAGTTAGTTTTTCGGATAATAAATCAAAAATCTTTTCAGCAGTTTATGATGAAACTAATATGATGACTTGTTTATATCTATTAAACTATAAGTATCCTTTTGTTTTTTATATAATTTTTGATTTGATGTTGTACAGTTGTGGAATTTTTCTTCTTGAAATAAATGTCGGAAACGGCCAGTTAACAGGCGCGTAGCTACGTTTACGTCAAAACGCCCGGGCGTACACTTGAATTTTGATAAACAAAAAAATTAATCTAAAGAAAATAAAAAGTTTTTGTTAGACGCACATCATTTTTATAATTCTTTCTTCATTGGCTTGTAATTGCGCATCAAATGAATGAAATTTACTTTTCAGCCAAATGGTATCATAAATACATTTTTTGTATTATCTATTTGTTCATTTTCTGTCAAGTCTGAATCTATACTGTGAGTTCTATATGTACTCACTTCCCGTTTGTTTAAAGCAATTCATTATCTGCTGAGATTCGTTTTGTGGTTTACAGTTTTGTCGACCCGGACGGTGACATATTTATGACGCAAAAGCGAGACATGGCGATCCTAGATGGCGTCGGCGGCGTCAATATTTAGGTTCAGTATGTTGTTCAACTTTTTTTTTAAATGACAATAACTTTACCAAACCTTTGTGAAATTTTACGGAAGTTGAACAGAAACTGCTTATGGTCAAAAGAGTAAACTGACTGAGAGCTTAATACTGAAATTATATGGAGATGGAGTTAATTTTCCAGTGATTTGCAAACAAAATTAACAGGTACTATAGATAATAGTCTGCATGCATGAGGTTTACATCTTTTACACAATTTCTTTGTCAAAATTTCATCGAATTAAATGAAACTTTAGCAGAATCAAAGCATTTATTACATTTTTTGTCTGAAGCAAAGTTTTGAAAGTAAAATTGAGAATGCAAATAGGGAATTTGTTAAAGAGACAACAACCAGACAAAAGAGTAGACAACAGCCGAAGGCCACCAACGGGTCTTCAATGCATCGAGAAACTTCCACACCCGGAAGCGTGATTCAGCTAGCCCCTAAACAAAAATATACTAGTATACCAGTGATAATGGACGTTCAATGTTTATTCATTTTCAGTATTAAACTGAGAGACTGTATGTTTTTTTATAAATAAATTAATAAACCTTCGGAGATTGTCATAAAGCTTGGGCCGAAACTAATATTCCAGATCAAGTAAAATTATTAAAAGAAAAATCCTGTAATGGACTGATAAATGGATTCACTTCGTGCGGGGAAAATCTCAGACGAGTAGTTTTTGTTGGTTGAGTGCCCCTATGGCTCTCTTTAAACATATTTTAAAATTACTGGTTTTGACATTTTCTCTAAATCCAATGACCATTATATTTCAAATTAACAAAATGAATAATTTATATAACAAATACACCATTTAGATTCTAAAGTATGTTGCAACTGGTGATTTTTAATGACAGAAATGGTATCCATTCTCGATTAATCGTTAGCTTCCGGGGGCTTCGCTCTTTAGCTCTAACTCACTACCAGCAAGTGTTAAAACTTTGACATGGACCCGTTTGGGGTCCTCGGACCCTCGCCAAGGTTCGGGCGTACACGTAAAAATGACCTAGCTACGCCACTAAGCCCATTGCTCCGACAACCCATTAGTCAAGTATCAAGGTAACCATAATGTGTCCTTATTATAAGGTATATATGTTATACATATTTTAAGAAACAACTCCGTATATATTACATAGGGAGTTGGAATACTTTCTATATACTCAATTCGAAATTTGTATATACATGTAGAATAGAACAGAATAGAATATTTCATTTTCCAAATTACAAGGTCTATAAAGAGCATATAAATCAAGAACAACCAGTGAAAGTGCGAGCTACAGTGACTGCTTACTGTTATTACCTCCGCCTAAATATTTCAGCAAAGCAAAAAGATTTTGAGTTATGAATCTGAAATAAACATCACACGGCATAGCTGAATTAAATAATCCTCGAAACCAAACGTCAGAAATCTTTGTCAATAGTTCCTGATAAAAATTTGACGAAAATTTTCAAATTGCTATCATGTGAAAAGTGTTCGGTAAACAGGAAGTTGTTGAGCAATGAATCAGAAAATGCATCACACGGTATAGCTGAATTAAATAAACCCTAGCTGAAACCTAGTTTCAAAAAACATGTTATGTTAAATCGGGAGAAAGATGTAACAAAAATATTCATGGGACGAACGGACGAACTGACGGAATAACTGACGCACAGAGCTAAAACAGTATACCCAGGGATCTCCATGGATGAAAATTGAACGATGGAGGAACTTTCACCATTACAAACCGTGTCTACGCTGTACAGTGTAGCGCCATCGAAAGTATTTTATCCCTCCATACAAGGAATGGTGAACATGCTTAAACCATTGCTTATTTAAATTATATTTATTTAAATTTTCATTATAGAATTAGAAGTATCAATATTTTCATTTATTGCCGTTTTTAACCATTCAAATGCCAAGTCTTCATGGTCCCCCCTTAGTCGAGAATGACCAAAAGCTGTCATGAATTTCGAAGGTCCCCATGTAGATTTCTTGTATTTTTGGTAATTGTTATGGGGGTTAAAAATCATATGTTGTGGAGCTTATTTTTCATAGACACTGTCAAATTCAGAACCCATTACCGGTATGGCTGATTTGCAGCAACAACAAAACGATTCGTACGGGTTATGTAAAAGGTTAAAGAGATTTGTAAAGAAAACATTGACAAATGAAAAGGTTTTTAATGACTTAATCTGGCAAATTGATGCTGTGCAACATGCATCTTTCGAGTCTGAATAAAAACCGGAAACGCGGATGTATCAATTTGATTGTAATATACGAAATGAATTCGGAATTACGATACGATATTTCTTTACAGGAAATATTTAAGTTTTTACTTTTAAACTTTTAAAGTAATTCAATTTCTAAATTATCGTTACAGCAGTACTCGAGTTATTTGCAATGAAATAATATTTACTGTTTTGCGTCTTATTTTGTACTTCTTAAAAAAGGGGGATGCTGATTGCGTAAGTCAAAATAAAGCACGTGTTCGACTTGTTAAACTGTTTTCTTTGTAACTGGATTATAAATTTATTTATTTAATCTAAATTATCATAATCATTTGCTGAAACGTAGCTATATATATATAGATGATTAATTCGACAAATGGATCGTCTATCCTCAGATAGTATTCTCCTGTCTGGTTTGTTGATCTACCTGTACAAGCTCAGGTACAAGTGATTAGCGATCTTAATCCGGATATTCCTCAGGCGTTAGAACTGTATTGGATTATAACATAAAAAGCCTAAGGATTATGCAATTACATGCATTTGATTATAATTGATAAAAAAAATGGCATCGGGCTGCAAAAAACGATGGAAGTTTTGAACGATGGCGGAAGACAATTTAACAATGACGCAAGACAATTTAACGATGGCGCAAGACATTTGAATGATGGCGGGGCGCCATCGTTAAACAGGCCATGGAGATCCCTGTATACCTCCACTTTTTAAGAAGCAGGCGGTGTAATAATTGGGTCAACATTAAGGCATTCCAATGCTAGTATAATATAATTATCATTATATCACCATAGGCCTCAGTCAGATTCGGAGCCAAAACAAAATAGAAAAAAAAAACAACTAACACGTTGATATCAAATAACAGTATCAATGCAAGGCCCTTTCTACATAGGTCAAAAGAGCTACATGTGACAATAGAATCATCATAATAGTAAAGTTTTCTTGTGTTAACGTTAAAACAAATTTCGAACATTTAGCATGTTTATCTAACTTTTTAAAGTTCTGACATA
This sequence comes from Mytilus edulis, assembly GCF_963676685.1. NCBI lineage: Eukaryota > Metazoa > Mollusca > Bivalvia > Mytilida > Mytilidae > Mytilus > Mytilus edulis. Next base: position 22,955,638 of record NC_092344.1, read on the forward strand.
TGCTAGAAATGTGCCGAAAGAGTTCATTCCTCAAGCTATAATTATGAAGTGAGCATTTGGTTAAAAAATGACGCTCATCCTCAACTTTATCAGCTGTACAATAAAAACAGTATAGCGCTCAGATCTTGCAATACAATATTTTGACAATCTGGCATTTTCAGTTCCTAATATAATGGGTGAGCACTGATTAAAAAAGTTGTTCTTAAAATCAATGCTATCTAAATGTTGTTCTTAATTGAAAACAATCTTGAAATTAAAAATAACTGCCAAGTTTGCCTTTGTCAGTGTTCAGTGGTAGTTTTGGTTGTCGTTGGTTCATGTCTGTCATAGATATTTATTTGTTTTTCTTATTTAGTTTTGTTGTAATTCGACAGTCTTGACGTTCCCCAAACCATTATAAAAAGACACGATGTTTTTTAGATTTTAGAATAAGCTTGGGATATAAAATCGGTACACCTACAAATATAGTGAGTGTCATCCATCAGACTATGTCCGAATAATTGATATTGTAAGTGCTGTGTTCTGTCTACGTATTTCGAGGATTCACATTCCCGAACATGATATTCATAAAATCGCAAGGGTGGTTGTCTTGGTAGAAGCTGAATTGCTCATCTTTTCGGAGCACATATTTTGTCCTATTTGTCATCTTATATTTAAAGACTTGGGTTTGAATTTGTCTCTTTGCTTTTCGAATTTTGACTGACGCTACGTTAGCCGCTAATTTCCGCGACAAAATTAATTTAAATAAAAATCGGATGAGTGATACAAGGGGTAGAACGTGTAACAACCAAAGAGGGCGGGTAGTGTTATCCAACTCTAATATATTTATTTATGTGGTAAATAGTTGTAAAACCTCACACACCTGATACTCGAAAGGGAGAAACCGAAGATCTATAGTGAAAAATAAGATAGACCAAGAACAGCACATAATGACAGTGTACACACAAACGCCGAAATATAAAGACAAATAAAATACCAAAACCGGTTAGTTTAAATATATTTTATTTGCGGAAATGTGCAAAAGGGATGAGACACAAGTTAATCAAACTTATAAAGTCTTCTCCCATAACAATTTATAACAGTAGAATATTTACAAAGCATGCATACAAACAATACATTATGTATATATATATATATAAAATATTTGAACTCTGAAAAGATGGTGTGTGATGATGTGAGTGGTAATACACTATATGCATGTATTTGCACTTTATTATGTTCTACATTACACAATTAGAAACCTCTTAGACTCTTTAATAAATTCATATACATTCTTTACAATTCTTTCATTTTCAACATTACTTAAAGACTTATCGCCGGAGGTTAAGGTGTTCAAATTTAGTAGAGAGTTATCTGGTAACCAATGTAGATTATTAAATAATTTGGTTCTTATATTCGAATAATTAGGACAATAAAAAAAGAAGTGACGTGAATCTTCGAACTCAGCACCACAACTAAGAGACGGATCTGAAATAATGTTGACTCTGTTAAGATCATAGTTCAAAAAAGAGGCTGAGCACCTAAGTTGTGTCAATATAATATTGAGTTTACGATTGCCAAAGTCATAATGTTTTGGTACTTGGGCTTTTGAATTCAATTTAAGATTTTTTAGTTTGGTTTTAAATTTACCTAAAGAGTCAATGTTGCGTGTCACCACATTAAGGTTATTCCACAGTCGTATTGTTGAAGGTATGAAGGACTCTTGGGTTAATGAAAGTCTACAAAAAGGGTATATTATATAATTCCCATTACGTAATGGATAAACAGCTGTACTTTGGATTGTTGGTGGAATTGAATTGCAAAGATAGGCTGGTGCATTATTATGTTGAATATTATAAAATAATTGTAACTTCCTTCTTTCTCTTAGATCTATAGTGAAAAATAAGATAGACCAAGAACAGCACATAATGACAGTGTACACACAAACGCCGAAATATAAAGACAAATAAAATACCAAAACCGGTTAAACAAAAGAGGAACGAGGGTAAGGACTGAGCAGGTACGATAATCATGCGTGTACCAACTCCAATATACTGGGACAAATATCCCGCATGAGAAGAATAATTGGAATCAAATCGGTCAATAAAAATTATTATAGAGATCGGACTTTTTTTTAGAGAAAATTTATCCATACACTTAAGACAGATGCATTGTCGGAATAATGAGCTGTCGGAATAATACAACTTGGCATATTCAATTTCTGTTGTATCAATACATAGTGACCCTGGTATTAACTTTATACTCGAGTATTCCCGAGGGATAACTTTTGAAATTCAAATAATGCTTTTTCAATATCATTCCGAATTTTGTATAACCCCCTTCTGTTCTCCATTTTGCATTTACAGGCGAGTGTCTGATTCTGACCCTGTTATACAGATATATATATATAAATTGTGTCGTAGGTTTCAGAATCTTTGTATTTGTCATAAGGTTAGAATTATGAGTGAAACAAAAATTCTTGCAAACTAGATAGGATAATTAAGTTTTTGGAGGAGAGGAGGGTTGTCATGAAGATTTCGGAAAATGATCTGCTAGCCTAGTAAGAACTAATAAAATGATCAAGCCTGCTTTCCCAGAAAATGAAATTATCGTTGCCTAAATGAGTAAAATCCTCGAAGACATACATCATTCCTCATTCTTTTGAGTAATTGTTTGTTGTTTGCTTAATGTTCAGTGGCAGATATATGATATGTTTTAGACCGAGAATATATCAACAATAGAATGAGTGAGTCAATCCACAGGGATCGATCAATAACGAGATATTAAACTTGGTTTTAAAAAGATCCCGGAAAGAATAATATTTTTCCGTGCAATATAGCCTTTGTAACTTCCAAGAATTGTTGGAAGAATCGAACCGTCACATTTCCCGATTGGATGCGTTTGCTATGACCACGTACATGTGTAAGTGATAAATTTGTCCTGGTAAAATATGTCTGGGTGGACAAATATTACTTGTAAAAAAAGTCCATGGTTACAGATTTTACTAGTATATTTAGTCCTATGTTAGTTATCTACGTCCCCAGACCAATTTTCCTAGGAAATCGTGTCCTATAAAATCCTATAATAAATTAAATTACATTTAAACAATGGAAATTTAAATGTGATGTTTAAATGTTGTTTTAAGAGTTGCATATTTATATCCTTGATAAAATTAATGTCTCCAGACTAATTCTCCTAGGAAATCAAATCCATGTTATAAATGTTCCTAGGTAAAAATCTCCATGCTCTTAATTTTAAAAGAAGAATGAAAATATTATGTTTTTTTTTTTTTATTAAATGTATGTCCCCAGACAAATTTTCCTAGGAAATCATGTCCATGTTATCAAAATTCTACGGAGCTCCGCTAGGGACATGCAAAGAAAAAAAAATATTGTGCGCACAAAATAATATATTGTGCGCACAAAATAATTATATTGTGTGCACAAAATAATATATTGTGTGCACAAAATAATATATTGTGCGCACAACTTAAATATATTGTGCGAACAAAATAATATATTGTGCGCACAACTTAAATATATTGTGCGAACAAAATAATATATTGTGCGCACGAAATAATATATTGTGCGCACGAAATAATATATTGTGCGCACAACTTAAATATATTGTGCGCACACCTTAAACATATTGTGCGCACAATATGATATGGTGTTCGCCCAAAATTAGGAAAACAGTTTTCACTTGACCATGAACTCATTTTATTGATCATTCAACAAGATTAAATGTTCGTAGTTTAGACGAAATCTCTGATACCAAATGCAATAGTTCTTCTATATTGGGTTGTATGAAACGATTTTAATGTCTGAATGTCATCTTGACAGGTGTCATCAGACCTTGACCTCATTTTCAGGGTTAAGTGGTCCGGCAAAGTAGTTTTTTTGTGTTTTGATGTATGTTTTGGATACTATAAGCATTTACCTAGATATATTTGGTGTACGGAATGTTTGTATGGTGTAATTATTGTCTATCTTGCAGTAATATTAATCTGACCTTGATTTTATATTCATGATTCGTGTTATTTGATTCTTGTTTGGTCTGTTTTTCAGATACTATAAGGAATACGTGAACTTTATTTGTTTTATGGAATGATTGTAATGTATATATATTTATCTAACCTTGACTTTATTTTCATGGTTTATTGGTCAATTTTAAATATCTCAGAATTGGTCTATTTTTTAGATACGATAATACAGTATTTAATGTACAAAATAATTATAAGGCGCGCATATTTTATAAGGTTTGTTTCTCAGATACATTTGGTTCTTCAATACAGCAAGAAAATCTCGCATCCAAAGGCGCGCTTCAGCTGGCCCATAAACAAAAATATGTACTAGTTTAGCGATAATGGACGTCATACTAAACCTCTTAGGCAGCAACCATTTGATTTTCTGGGGGGGCTATGGTTTTTTTTGGAAAAAAAAGTTTGTTTCCAGTTTTTGGAGAAAAAAATAATTTGTTTTTGATTCTGAGAAAAAAAAATTGTTTGTTTCACCCTCAGCTGCCACTATATGTAATGCTAAAATTGAAAGAAAAAAATTGTTTTCGACTTGTTGCGAAAAAAATAGATTGTTTTTCGCCGTAGGCGAAAAAAAAAATTTGTCCAGAAAAAAAAACCATAGCCCCCCCCCCCCCCCCCCCCCAGAAAATCAAATGGTGGCTGCCTTAAGTGTTTCTCATTTCTCGTTTTTTATATATAGATTAGGCCGTTGGTTTCCCGGTTTGAATGGTTTTACACTAGTAATTTTGGGGACCCTTTATAGCTTGCTGTTTGTTGTGAGTCTAGGCTACGTGTTAAAGACCGTACCTTGACCTATAATGGTTTACTTTTATAAATTGTGACTTGGACGGAGAGTTGTCGCATTGGCACTCATACCACATCTTTCTTTATCTATCCAAAATATATAAAAGAAACTAAAATTCAAATTCATAGAAGACCAACACAAAGGCAAGAGGCTCCTGACCTTGGACGGACACACAAATGCGGCGGAGTTAAACATGTTTTGTGAGATCTCAACCCTCTGTTTGTACCTCTAGCCCTAGCCAATGCAGATAAAAAAAAAAAAACAAACAGCAATACCGTCAGTAAAACTCAGTTTAAAAAAAGTCCGTGTCCGATGTCAGAATAGGTAACAAATGAAACTTAACAAAATGACAATGATACATAAATTAACAAAGGACTGCTAGAAGTTACTGACATGCCAGCTTCACACCTCAATTAAACTGATTGAAAGATTATGACTGTCTTAATTATTTGAATATCAAGCATAATCCCTCCCGTTAGGGGTTACGTATCATACCATCAAAAAATATATGAGAAAAATATAACCCGTATTTGTATGAGCTATGGTGTATATGTATTATGTTGTCTCATTGGTACTCGCATCGATCGCGATCAATCGGGCCACAAGTTTTTGAACAAATGATGCTCCAAAACGGTCCATATTTGGAAACATTGAATCATAATTGTTTCGTTTGTTTTCAAAATATACCACTGAGTAACATTTCAGTTTCATAATGAATTATATGAACAATATTCTGTAAAACTGTAGAATAAAATCGATCAAAAATAGATATTATTAGTGACCTCTTGCCCTCTCTTCTTTTAATCAGAATGAATCTATTACTTGGCCTGAAAAATTTGTACACAACTCATATATGTTTCATATATGTTTATCGTTTTGTTACAGTCTTTTGGGGCCTTTTATTGTTTGCTGTTAGGTGTGAGCCAAAGTTCCGTAATGAAGACCGTACTATAACCAATAATTGTTAACTTTTAATAAATTATGATTTGGATGGAGAGCTGTCTCATTGGCACTCATATTGCATCTTTTGATTTATATATGTACTCAGTTTTATCTCTATTTGATCACAACTTCATGGTGAATTTCTTAGACTCAACACACCGTCACATTTCAATAACAACAGTACATTTTGGGTCAAAACCGTACTTAATCATGAACAAACATAGTCATCTTTAATGATAATAAAACATTGTGTAGATGTATTCACTTTTCAGTGGATATGACTTACTCAACACTTTTACAATGATATGTTTAGAGAAACCACATTATTCATTTAATAAAAGTTGATGACACTAAAACTTCATCATAAACTATAATCAAATTATTTACAATAAACAGAGGCGGACGGATGAACGGACTTAAAGACTTTTAAATATAATGGCCATCTCCACGGGTGTCATTCGGTTTATCGAGAGAAATGATCGTGAAAGAATATCTAACGGCGGTCAAGTATTGAGAGACGATCGTGAAAGTTCTGGTAACGGATCGTGAAAGACATTTTATGTACATTCTAGTTCAGAATCTTTGAAAAAATCGCTTAATTTTCAAAACGCGGAACAAATCCGAACAAAAAAATATGTCTGTCAAAATGGTTTAACTTCCTCAACATAACTGTGAAAGAAGATAAAGAAAATATGAAGTACTCATAGGCTCTGTAATGATGAGCGTTTTTGAACCTGTGGGTCATAGATAAGCCTTTTGTATTAACCAAAACAGTTATGATAGATACTCTAGGATAAACAATTTTGTAGACAACTCTGTAGGTTCCCTTTTTAAGGAAATTGCTCGTTCACCTCAAACAGCTGAGAGAGCATTTGACGAAGTGGGTGACACAACCAAATTGGTTTCAGCATTTCTCTAACTTCTCATTTTTCAAGAGTGTGTTATTTGTATTAAAATAGTTTTCAGTGTATTGTATTTAACGTTTGCTGAATATTTGTATATATATGAATAAATTTGAATTTGTTAATTTTGTATTTATTGACTTACTGATAATAATAAATGTGGAGTAATCGGCAATGAGACAATTATCAGACAATACGGCATATAATGATTACCAGATTAGGCGTTACAGTATAGAAGGAAACGACTATAAATATCATGGTTTTGTCTTTCACATATATTAAAGAATTAGATTTGGTTAGTTTTGGGTTTTGTTTTTTGTGAGTTTTGGGATTAATAGTTCATAAGGTATGATGGACGGATAGGAATTTGCTCCAGTGGTAACAATCTTGAGAGTATGGATATGCGAACTGAAATTTCACGCTCCAATACTAAAAGCATCTGTTACTTGGAGTGTGGTGTCACTTAGGATAGCCCTATATCCTAAGCGACATCTCACGAGAAGTCACGAGACCTTTAGATTTAAATCATATTTCGAGATACAGTTGATCTAAGGATGGGGGTTGAATCTTTCTCTCTCTCTGAGATAGCATTCGTTTGTTGGCCCAGCTTGTTGACTTGGTGAAGTTCTTGTTCGTTAGAGTACGAACTATCGACTACTATTCTGTTTCCTCCCCCCTCCCGCCCTCTCTCGTTGTCTGTGTTTGATCACACTCCAAGAATTGGATGCTCTCTAAAATTGCACGCTCCAATACTAAAAGCATCTAGTTACTTGGAGTGTGGTGTCACTTAGGATAGCCCTATATCTATGTATATTGACGAACCAAATGACTATACCGGGAATTGGTTTGTAAGAACAAATGTGCAAATTATCTTGAAGTTATTATGAAAACAAGAATGTGTCTCCAGTACACGGATGCCCCATCCGCACTATCATTTTCTATGTTCAGTGGACCGTGAAAATGGGGGCCGGGGGATCTCTAATTTGGCATTCAAATTAGAAAGATCATATCCGAAAGGGAAAATGTGTACAAAGTTTCAAGTTGATTGGACTTCAACTTCATCAAAAGCTACCTCGACCAAAAACTTTAATCTAAAGCGAGACAGACGGACGAACGGACGAACGAACAGAAAACATAATGTCCATAAATAGGGCATACAAATATAGTCTGAATATATAAAAATAAGAAGATGTGATATGATTGCAAGAGACACAAGTATCCATCCAAGTTCAAAATGAAGTAAGCAATTATAGGCAACAGTACGGACTTCAAAAATTAAAAAAAAAACAGGTATCTTCAAGTCTGCTATAAAAGACATGAACCATTGAAATACATACTTCAGACTTTAATTAAATTAGAGATTAATCTTAAATTTTAACTAGGCCAACCTAAACATCTTGTAAAAATTTTAAAAGATTTGAACCATAGGTTTAAAAGATTTGGCAACTCAAACATGGCATCTTTTACATACAGTATCGGCCAAAATTGGAAGTTTCTGAAATATGGGTATAGGGTTAAATATTTTATTTTATTTTTAAATTAAATCCTAAATTGACAATAGCATAGCTAATAATGATAGCTGAGGTGAATATTAGGTCATTTATACCCTTTTCTTGTAAGTTTTTTATTCAGGATTTAAAATTTTGCCCGAATTTTAAAAGGGGGTATCAGAATCAGCCTCGAAAAGTGAATGCTGTGCTTCTAGTATTTGAAGAAGAAATTTTTTTTTGAAAAAAAATGTGTCGTTTAATTTTTTCAAAAAACTAAGCATTTGGAGTGCTATACTAGTCGGTCGTTCTTGCAAAATCTTTTTAAAATTTATCCGTTAGATTTTTTGGTATTTAAGTTTAAAATACGCCCCACCCTCAAATTGATTCATTACATCAGAGCAAAATCTATTCAAAAAGTGCATAATGGCCATATTTGTTTTTTCGTCTTTTGAACTAGGCCTTATATGTTTTGCATGTGGATGTATCATCACGGGGTTGAGTGTCTTGCATCATGATGACCTTTTTGTGACCTTCAAATGTGACCTCAAGGTCAACTTTATGTTGGTTTTTTTTTCGTGAAAAACGCAACCATGTAGGCCATAACTTCTTCGCCTTTTGACCTAGGTCTTACATCTTTGGCATGTGGATGTATCATCATGAGGTGGTGTGCCTTCTTAAAATGTTGACCTTCATGTGACCTTGAACTTTGACCTCGAGGATGATAATTGTGTTTTTTGATAAGAAACACTTGTACGGGCCATGATTTTTATGTAGTTATGAATTCATGTTTATTTAAAAAAAAAATCATATTACACAAGCTTCAATTGACCATACAACAATATAGTCACATTTTATGACATGTCAACCTATTCCATGCACAGGGAATACATAATGGACATGTAGTCACATAAAATTGTTTGAAAAAGGAATAGTTTCTTTTGAAGCGCAATGTACATACTTAACTACTCAACAGACAGCAAAGTGAAACTTCCTAGGAATCAAAAAGAAGAAGGAGTTATGCCGAATAACTATATACCAATAATGGGACGGACGGAAGGACAGACGGACAGGGGTGAAACAATACCCCCCACCCCCCCCCCCCCCAAAAAAAAAAGGATGTAACTGATTTTTGATTTGAGATACGAGCTGTTGAAATTAAAAGCATGACACGCCAAAAATACATATGATACATAGGGAGAAGCTTTAAAGTTGGCAGTTGCTTTACATGATCAAGATTTTCACTTTATTGGTCCACAGATTCAAAAATATACCACTCAAAATTTAAGAACAAAACTATTCGTGCAAAGAACCACGGTTCATGAGAGATGAAATAGAGCTGACTGTGCAAAATCCTTATACTGTGAAATCTAGTTCGTTAAACATAGAACTTTTTTAGTATTTCTGCAGAGGTTATGAAAATTAAATACAACTGTTTGTAGTAAAAAAAAAAGCACGGCAGTAACAAGTTTCACATTATTTTTTGGGCCCCTTATTATTATAGAGAATAATTACTATATTCAGTAATAATCTTGAACTGAAACTTGAGAAGAAACATTTTCACTTGTCACATTTTTTATATTTATTTCAAAATTGCATTTGATTTAAAAATTCGGAAAGATACACAAACATGACAAAAGCACAACAAAAGAAAAATAACAAATTTTGCTATCCCTTCGAAATTTAAATTTGATAAAGCAAAAATAACATGTTCTATTTATATCATACATGTGTAGTTTCAGTTTTAACCATGATTCTAAATATAGACTTTACTTTCCCTGAAATTGCGGACGGAATAGAAGACACCCGTCTATGTTCTACACCTGTCAGGATAAAGGTTGAAAAAAGATACTAGAAAGATGTAGTTTTTTTTTTATTCAGATGAAAGTGAGAGTGCATAAAAATGTGTAGTGTTTTGTGGACTGAATCGGATGTTTTTTTCTCTTCTTTTAGTCGTTGTTCCGTGACATGTAATTAATGTACTGGTGGTTGATTATCCCCCTCGGTATCTTCTAACTTTTTACATGAATATAAATCATGTAATACAATAATAAATAAATTTGGTGTATTTACTGTCTTCTGATTGGTTAAAATTATTAGTTTTATTTTCAATGTTGTCTATTTTGATGGCGACACGCCCACTCTGACGTTGTGTATTCATACGCCAACATGTGTGTACGTTGTTATTGTTAATATAAATAATATAAAATGTTCCTTGAGCCTTATTTTTTATGGAAATTAATTTATAATGAATGGCAATAATTTATTTTGATTTTATTGAACCATAAAACTAATTTTTGACTCTTCACATTTTACATAATCCGCTTCGCGGATTATTCAATGTGAAGAGTCAAAAATTAGTTTTATGGTTCAATAAATTCAAAATAGATAATAGCCATTCATTAATTGAATTGCACTTTTTTTAAAATATGCCAGAAATTTTAAAATTAAAAATTATGCATAACCTACTTTACATTAAGTAAGTGTATTACTAAGCCCAAAGTGTATTTCATTAAAAACTACAGGTATATGGTTAAAAAATAAGTATTGTGGAGTCAATTCAGTTTTGATTTTAATCAATTTGGTACGAAGATCTACGAACAGAAGCATTGTATAATTGTCCATGGTTTATTTATTTATTTTGTTAAAATTGTATTGTCAGCACGGTGGGGGGTAACTTCCTATTATTGGGTATACGGGGATGTGCCAAAAATATGGGTCATAATTTTGCGAGATTTTATATAAAAATGGGCCTCCTTTTTAATGACATCCTATATTAAAATGCATTTACGTTTGATAACTGTATATTGATTTGGGCTATGATCTACATATCATATATAAATATGCTATTGAGAATCTTAATTAATGGTCAATTATTATGTTGAATTAAATCAATTCATTTGGAAGTTCACCTTTCAAATAAGTTCCCTAATGTGCACCAAACAATGACAATTCATATATAAAAACTTAAGGGTAGCTGGTATATATTTATGAATTATGAGTGATGATGAGTTAGTGCTTATATAAGCATGGGTCATATTTTAAATATTGTATATAAGACATTATAAGTATAGGTCATTCTTTCTTAAATATTTATATAACTAAAGGTACTGAATTTCAGTGAATGTGATATTAAAATGGGTACGTTTTTTGAGGCAAAAATGGCACACCCCTACCAAAAAAATATCGAAGTTACCCCCCCCCCCCCCGTGATTGTCAGAGGGAACTACCATTTGGGGAGGGGGGCTTGGATGAAATTTGAAAAAAGGCAAGACAGCTAGGCTTTTGAGCAAAGACAGGAACAGTAATTTGGCATAACAAGCAGATTACAATTTATGTAAACAATATCAGGATAAACTAATGAAAATTGAAGGTCCCTAAAGAATGAAAAATAAAAATGCAGGAAAATGATGTCAAATAAGGGAGGGTAGGAGGGTCCTGATCCAAAAATCCAGGGCTTAAAAACACAAAATCCCGAGTTTAAATAAATTTAAATCCCGACGTCTTGAAATTCGAAAAAACAATTCCCGGATACCGAAATCCTGAGCTTAAAAAATATCCCGGTCCCATCCTCCCTCCCCAATGATTACAACTAGAAAAATGCAGGACACAATTCTAGCCCCCCCCCCTTTTTCCCCCATACAATCATCCTTAGAGTTATGACTTTTTGTACTTTATTTCATTTTATGTAAGACCTAGGCATTGGCAAGTAAAAACGAAAACATTTATCATGGTCCTTTGACCTTCTGTTTCCCTCCTTTTCAAACGTCCTGGTTTTCTGTTGGTAAATTTATTTCACTCTGAAATCTCCCTATTATGTCTCTTTAAAGATTCATTCATGGAAAATGAGTAACTTTAAATGGATTAAAAGATTAAATGAATAACAATAGGTGTACATCTGCTCCTAGCAATAATGTAAACATTCTAATCATGATCTTTTAAAAGCTTGCATATTGCACATAATTTTAAAACGTAGCAATGAATCAGACCATGAGTAAGAGTTATCTTTTCTTAGGTGTTCTGTACCCCCTTAAGACACGTTATTAGTTGTTGTTTTTTTTAACTTTCGAGGTAAAGTGTTTAATAGAAAAAAAGATAATAGCTTTAATGTTCATCCTTATCAAAATAGTTACAGGCTTCAACCACTTGCAGATTTATCAAATGGTAAAAGAAATACTGATTTCTGATTACTATATTAAATCTGGTCACGCATTTTCTTTCACGATCGAAATAATACGTTGCCTGATCTTTCACGATCAAGTTTGATGGAAATTCAACAAATTCAAGGTTTTCATAAACAAATTAACGCTTTTAATGGAAGAATATACTTTAATTTTACTGTACTATCAGATACACCAAAGATTAAATTTCAAATATATCATGATATTCTGAAATATGACCATTATAGGTACAAAAAGTGTGTTATTTGTAATTAATTTCATAGACACGCATTGCGCCTTTTGTGTTTTTTCAAAAAGTACTTCATATTTTCTTTATCTTCTTTCACAGTTATGTTGAGGAAGTTAAACCATTTTGACAGACATATTTTTTTGTTCGGATTTGTTCCGCGTTTTGAAAATTAAGCGATTTTTTCAAAGATTCTGAACTAGAATGTACATAAAATGTCTTTCACGATCCGTTACCAGAACTTTCACGATCGTCTCTCAATACTTGACCGCCGTTAGATATTCTTTCACGATCATTTCTCTCGATAAACCGAATGACACCCGTGATCTCTATCGTCGACGGAGCATAACAAAATCAAAGTCGTGAATTGAGGAACATGTCAGTCTTGTGTCAATCAAAACAAAATCTTGAGATTTTCAGAAATAAAGTATAATTCATAAAAGCAAATAGTAGTTGTATATTTGTTATAAGAAAGTCTACATAGGTTCGATAGTGTCCTGGCTCCATTGCCAAGTCTGTTTCAAACTGTTCCGATAAACTCTGATATAAAGTGGAGGCTTCTAACGCATCTGTTGGTAAACCAAGTTTCAGACGAAATAAACGTAATTTATTCAATATTCATGTCAGGAGTCGATACAAATGCACTGATGATTTTTTGCTAGAGTATTTCCATGTAATCTAGCCTCATTTCAAAATAAAACCTTATGCATTTCTCTAATCTGTCACTTTAAAAAGGAGACATTGAAGCCCCGTACCATGTGTAAGGTCAAAGAATTTAACGCACACTATATTATGCTGTGCGCACAATATATGTAAGTTGTGCGCACAATATATTTAAGTTGTGCGCACAATATATTTAAGTTGTGCGCACAATATATTTAAATTGTGCGCACACTATATTATTTTGTGCGCACATTATATTATTTTGTGCGCACAATTTATTTAAGTTGTGCGCATAATATAATTTTTTTTCTTTGCATGTTCCTAGCGGGGCTCCGTAAAATTCCTAGGTAAAAATGTTCATGACCTTTATTTTAAAAGGGAAATTTTTATAAACAATGGAAAGTCACTATTCATGTTTTAATATTGGTAAAGAGTTGAGCATTCACATTTAATAGAATTTTTGTCCCCAGCATATTTTTCCTAAGATCATGTCCATGTCATTAATATTCCTAGGTAAACACGTCCAAGCGCTTAATTTTAAAAGGGGAATAAAAATACTATGTTTAAATATTGTTTAAGAGTTGTGTATCAATTTGTTTTTTAATTAAATGTATGTCCCCAGACAAACTTTCCTAGGAAATCATGTCCATGTCATTAAATTTCCTGGGTTAAATTGTCCATGTTCTTCATTTTAAAAGAGTGGAAACTCAATATTCATGTTTTAATATTGGTAAAGAGTTGTGCATTAACATGTGACAGAATTTTTGTCCCCAGACTATTTTTCCTAGGAAATAATGTCCATGTCATTGATATTCCATTAATGTCCATTCTATTTATTTTAAAAGTTAAATTAAACTGTTATGTTTAATATTGTTTTACAGTTGTGTATCAATATTTCCCAGATAAATTTTCGAAATGATATCATGTCCATGTCATTAACATGTCTAGGCAATATCGTACATGTCCTTTATTTTAATAGGAAACATAATGACACTTTCCAATCTTCATAAAGATTTTTTCCCATTTTGAATGATTTTAATAAACAGAAAACTTATAGAAAAACAAGTCTAGGGACAATTTTTTCTAGGATAATGAGTACCAGACATATTTTACTAGCTATGGACTTATTTTCCTAGGAACTTTTGTCCTAGGACTTCTTTTCCTAGTAAAATCATGGACATGGACTTGATTAACTAGGAAAAAATGTCTGGCGGACACATTTTACTACCAGACCAAAACTGTTACACATGCACTAGCATATCAAATAATAAAAATATACTATAAATGTTACGGATTAATGAACAAAAAAAAACAGGCAAATTATTTTGATGACAATACATAGATAAAACCAGAAAATTCCGAAAATCTGGCAAAAAATCCAAAATGGAGGAACAAACATGCTTAATTTGCATACTAACACATCCGTTGATAGCGCACCCGTTATCACAATGTTAACGCAAAAGGTTGTGAATACCACGTTGAATTTTAACGGACGTACCTGTTAACGTCTCTGAATATATTTTGATGATTATATAGAAACTGAAGGCATTTGGTGTCACAATATATATTAAAATTAATAAATAGCCGAAAATCAATCTGAAATTCAGTTCCTCTACTTTATGTTGCAATGTTGAAACGTGCTAACACTTATGTTAATCTGATCTGTATATGTACATTCGATATGAAAATGAAGATATGGTATGATTACCAATGAGACAGATACAGATAGATACAAAGCACAAAACAACTCAAACATATACAAAATACACAGATCTAAGAGTAGTACTCACAGTTACTAAAAGCTAGTTCACAATAAAAACTCATAAGAATTGCTTATTCCTGTATCTAAGACTTGAATATGTCTCTAGTATTCAGTTTAATTGTGTTTAAAGTATCTCCACGTCTGTGTTTTTTCTCTCTCGAAATAATGAAAAGCTTACCAGTATATCTTCCTCATAGTCCACTGGTGGTTCTGTTGTCTTGAAGTTCGTGAAATATTCCGATCCAATATGATAATTATCATCTCTATTCATATTTTTTATTATCAGGTCGCTGATTCAATATGTATGTACTAAAATGGAACATAAGACTCTTAGCTAACTTATATACTCTGATGCATAACCGAAAGTTTATTATATAAAACACCAATTGAAGCGGTTACAATGTTTGTTCAGGAAGCATCTTAATTAGCTCGATTATGATGATCTAAGCTAAAGTAATCTTTAGTACATTAATACTAAGTTGTATTATCAATACCCGAGGCCTAAATAAATGATTAAGGTTATTGTGTCTTTAATGCAAAATAAATAATGTCTAGTTATGTAAATTTAGTTAAACTAGTAAGGGATTATTTAGATCAAACCAAGAACAATATATGTGCCTTTTATTGAATAGCGCCAATTACAATCAGAATGTTCTCTATAAGTACCGAAATAATCTCGTAACACAGTTTTACGTTTGAAATAAAGAAATATACAGAACTACATAGATAACGCACTTTTGCCGTAAAAAACATACTGCAAACTAATCAAATGTTGTTATCTTGAAATAAACATGAGGATTTGGCAGGAGTTTGATATAATATATTTGATATATGGAAATCTACATATCCTAAGCGACATCTCACGAGAAGTCACGAGACCTTTAGATTTAAGTCATACTTCGAGCTGCAGTCATCGAGGACAGACGTGCCTCTGTCCTCCCTTTAAAGAAATTTTCCCGGGCTCGTTCAGAACGTGCTTTATTTTATATACGAAAGATATCCGAGTTTTCATTTATCGGTTCAATGTAAGTATATTTTATTTTATTTATATGGTTGATATAATTTTAGGCAGATGGTGTCGTCTGCATTTTATTTATCTAATTCTGTTATGGGAACGGATGGTGTCGTCCGTCGGAATATTTTAAAGGACGGTGGTCCTATTTAGCAGATGGTCTGCATTTAATATTTATTTTATTCTGTTATGGGAACGGATGGTGTCGTCCGTCGGAATTTTTTAAAGGACGGTGGTCCTATTTAGCAGATGGTCTGCATTTTCATTTATTTCATTCTGTTATGGGAACGGATGGTGTCGTCCGCCGGAATTTTTTAAGGACGGTGGTCCTATTCATTTGAACGGACATTTGTTGTCTTGTTATTTAGGATGGTGCTCATCCTTTCTTATTTGAGAACACATGTGTTGTCTTTGGGTTATATGATGCTGGTCCTATAGACTAATTTTATGATGTTGGTCTCTCACTTAAGAGAGCGAACTTAGTTTGTCGTGTTTAATTTAAGGATTACCATCCAATTTACATTTATTGTTTTTGACGATGTCGTCATTTTCCTCGAAACACGGTGTAATTTGGTTACATTTAATAGGCTGGTTGACTTTATTTTGTTG
Organism: Mytilus edulis; assembly: GCF_963676685.1. Taxonomy (NCBI): domain Eukaryota; kingdom Metazoa; phylum Mollusca; class Bivalvia; order Mytilida; family Mytilidae; genus Mytilus; species Mytilus edulis. The sequence continues at coordinate 22,972,224 of NC_092344.1, forward strand.
AAAACAGAATTTTTTACCGAGATGAGGTACGTATTTCGCCGGTTTCCCGCCTTTTGCTTCGTCCGTGCGTTTAAAGTTTGATCTTTATTTATTCCCTATTTATAGACAATAATAGTGCATTGACTTGACATATCAACGATATAAGGATGAGGCTTAGAAACGGGGAAATGCGAGGCTGTGCCGAGCATTTTCCCCCGAATAAAAAAAAAACACATTTTCAATTGTTGTTTAGTGTGTTAATGTTATATATTTGATTTAAATATTGGGAAAAATCCCCCTTTAAAAAGGCCTCATATCACACAGGCGGAGAAATATACAACACGATGAAATGTACATCATTACCTGTTGAAAACCGTAATCAATGGTGAACGAATTCGTTTGTTTACAGACTAAAATATCAACAATAAACATAAAACATAATGATTTATAGGTTGCAAACAAAAAATATTAATAAGTGAAATATGTTTTCCCAAACATTGTAAAAGAAACAAGTTTGGGTCGTTAAACGCATCGTTGTTTACATTGGAAACAAGAACAGGTTGAAGAGGTCGTATGAATAATTAAATATAATTTCGACAATTTCTATTTAAATATTCATGAGGAAAAGTGATATCAGGTCAGTGACTGTATATGACATAGAAATATACGGTCAACGCATTTTGACTGCTCAAATAGAACGAGTGCAGTATAAAGTCAGTTTGAATTATGATTTTATTATGTGATTTGAAGATATAACATTTGATATGCTATTATTATATGATGTGTACGATTTGAGAAGTTTTCCTATTTAGCATATTTTAGTCACAATGAATAAACATGTTTCGTCAGTTGATTGACCCAGATAGGTCAGTATTGATTTTATTGCATTGATTGAACAGGTGAACTTTCTGTGAAATATTTAAAGTGTAAAAGGTAATTACGCAAGTTTGTTGTTAAATTTAAGGTGCGCTCGATAGCTAATGATGTTCATGAATCACGCCTGGTAAACCATCTAATCTCAACCAAATGGTAATAATGGTTGAGACGGAAAAAAGTATTCTGGCACTTCCTGTTGAGCTTTTCTGGTTCAAATTATCCAAAATAAACATAGGGTAGGTCGACTTTTCGTCAATTTACTGAAAATCAATGCGTTTTTTGTAAAATATGAGAATGTCATGCCATAGATAATTGAATTAGGGGTTCTCTGTATAACATGGACCAATATGATTTAAAATGACATCGGAATGACTTTTCTCCAGCAGGTAAATGTTGCCAGTACAGTCAGCTATTGACAAAATGACAGCGATATCATTGATAAACTAACGTATATATCAGTGAATTAGTATTTTTCGAAAACCTTATAAACATAAAATTACAGTTTGTTCTTTTTCTTTACTTATATAATTGCATTAAGCGAAATATACTATAAAGTATGTCATGTTGAGATTTTCTCGTATCGGTTGAGATATTCTTGAACAATGTTGAGATCTTCTGGTGAATGAAACTTTCAACTATAGCTTAGTATTAATTACATATATAACCGTTAAAACATTCAAATTGTCATTTAAATCTTGTCTGAAGTTATGACAGCAGCTTCTAAAGAGACTTTTGGTTGTAATAGAGTCTAAATAGTAAACAACTGTGTGTTTTTTTAAAGTATTAAAGTTCTAGCGCTGGAGATTAGTAGTCTAGCGTTTGAGATGAAGTTTTGCACAGAAGCTATAAAGTCAATATTGGTGTAATTGACATCTCCAAAAGCTAGAATTTATTCCTACATCGCTTATCTTGACATCTAAATAGCTAGCTTTTTATACGACCGCAAAAATTGAAAATTTTTTATTCGTATATTGGTATGATGTTGGCGTCGTCGTCTGCGTCGTCGTCGTCGTCCGAATACTTTTAGTTTTCGAACTTTAGTAAAAGTGAATAGAAATCTATGAAATTTTAACACAAGGTTTATGACCACAAAAGGAAGGTTGGGATTTATTTTGGGAGTTTTGGTTCCAACAGTTTAGGAATTAGGGGCCAAAAAAGGGCCCAAATAAGCTTTATTCTTGGTTTTCGCACAATAACTTTAGTATAAGTAAATAGAAATCAATGAAATTTAAACACAAGGTTTATGACTACAAAAGGAAGGTTGAGATTCATTTTGGGAGTTGAGGTCCCAACAGTTTAAGAATTAGGGACCAAAAAGGGCCCCAAATAAGCATTATTCTTGGTTTTCGCACCATAACTTTAGTATAAGTAAATAAAAATCTATGAAATGTAAACACAAGGTTTATAACCATATAAAGAAGGTTGGCTTTGATTTTGGGAGTTTTGGTTCCAACATTTCAGGAATAAGGGGTCCAAAGGGTCCAAAATTGAACTTTGTTTGATTTCATCAAAAATTTAAAAAATGGGGTTCTTTGATATGCCGAATCTAACTGTGTATGTAGATTCTTAATTTTTGGTCTCGTTTTCAAATTGGTGTACATTAAGGTCCAAAGGGTCCAAAATTAAACTAAGTTTGATTTTAACAAAAATTGAATCCTTGGGGTTCTTTGATATGCTGAATCTAAAAATGTACTTAGATTTTTTATTATTGGCCCAGTTTTCAAGTTGGTCCAAATCGGGGTCCAAAATTAAACTTTGTTTGATTTCATCAAAAATTGAATAAATGGGGTTCTTTGATATTCCAAATCTAACTGTGTATGTAGATTCTTAATTTTTGGTCCCGTTTTCAAATTGGTCTACATTAAAGTCCAAAGGGTCCAATATTAAACTAAGTTTGATTTTAACAGAAATTGAATTCTTGGGCTTTTTTGATATGCTGAATCTAAACATGTACTTAGATTTTTGATTATGGGCCCAGTTTTCAAGTTGGTTCAAATTAGGATCCAAAATTATTATTTAAAGTATTGTGCAATAGCAAGAAATTTTCAATTGCACAGTATTCAACAATAACAAGAAATCTTCAATTGCACAGTATTGTGCAATAGCAAATATTTTCAATTGCACAGTATTGCACAATATCATGAAATATCTAATAGCACAATATTGTGCAATAGCAAGAAATTTTCAATTGGAGTTATCTTTCTTTGTCCAGAATAGTAGTTGAATCAACTTAAATCATTGTTTTATACAATATACAATGTATATTCACTTTTACTACCAACTGATAAATTAAAACAATCTTTACCATTCAGTGATAACAAGCACTTTATTTTACATTTTAATATTTTATGCTTTCCTCCTTCAACCAAAACAAACAACGAGAGGTTTACCTTTCACTTGAATGAATCGGCGAGTATCTCATGTATTTAACATTTATTGGACCATTTGGGCAATGCATAAATGAAAAGAGAAACAAGAAGTTGAATTGCAATATTTTTACTTATTCAGAGTAAAAATGTTTCTCATACAAAAATAAATAATATATAATATATACATATACATTTTCCAACAAGATAATAACAGAGACATATAATGTATTATATGTCTCTGACAATAATGAATGCAAAACATAAAACGATAATAAAATAATACAGAATACAATAGCTTGGCCTAGGAAGGGGTCAACTAAGCCATATAAAGATATAAAATGATAAATGTAACACATGCTACATAAGCATACAAAAATGAAGATAGCAGCCAACAAACTTGATAAAATGGCGTTATTACCAAAATACATTTGTAATTGACCAAAAAAATATATGAACATCTAACCAATATCTTAATAAAAAGCTTAAGGTGTTGAAAGGGGAAGGAGGGTGGGAAAGTTTATAAAATCCCAAAATAAAAATCTTGTTTACAAAACTATCGATCTGTAGATAAGCAAGAAAGTGTAATAAGATACATAGTGAAGAAACTAACCAATGGGCATCCAGTCAAAAGAGCGTAATGCAGGGGTTCCCCAAAGGATTATGAAAAATGATCATAAAGAATGAATTAATGGTTTTCGTCGTTTGCATAAAATAAGTTATTAAAATAACTTGCCTTTATGATGTATTTAGATGAGTAGTTATTGTTGCAAACTACATTAGAAATTTGAATTGAGATCAGTTTTAGAAAAAGGGAAAGGGGGACGTGAAAAAAAACCTATGCTGTGTCAACTATTTAATCACAATCCAAATTTAGATCTGAATCCAGCTTGAATGTTGTGTCCATACTAGCCCCAACCGTTCAGGATTCAACCTCTGCTGTCGTATAAAGCTGCGCCCTGTGGAGCATCTGGTTGATATCTACATCGCTATACTTTACATTTGCAGTGCTGGTGTTACATCAACACTACACTTTATCTACAGAACTTGGTTTTAAAAATCGTTAGCACGGGACAATTTGCATTCCCTGCGCTATATTTACATAATGAGTGCTTAACTGTGAATTTTCAACACTAGACATTTATTCTGACAGCCTCATATCGTGGTATGGGGTTCCTTCCTATAAAGAATACATAGACATCTGTTTAAAAAATGTGTGGCGTGACCCAGCCAACCAACCAAGATGGCCGCCATGGCTAAAAATAGAACATAGGGGTAAAATGCAGTTTTTGGCTTATAACTCAAAAACCAAAGCATTTAGAGCAAATCTGACATGCGGTAAAAGTGTTTATCAGGTCAAGATCTATCTGTCCTGAAATTTTCAGGTGAATCTGACAACCTGTTGTTGGGTTGCTGCCCCTGAATTGGTAATTTTAAGGAAATTTTGCTGTTTTTGGTTATTATCTTGAATATTATTATAGATAGAGATAAACTGTAAACAGCAATAATGTTCAGCAAAGTAAGATTTACAAATAAGTCAGCATGACCAAAATGGTCAGTTGACCCCTGAAGGAGTTATTGCCCTTTATAGTCAATTTTTAACCATTTTTTCGTAAATCTTAATAATCTTTTACAAAAATCTTCTTCTTTCTTTTCTTCGTATAAGCTTCCTATTATAAGGAACACCCCTTAACGGGTAATATTAAAATATTAAAAAAGGGGGAAGAAACAGGGATAAAATATATTACAACAAGGTAAAATCCAATGGTGGTGCGCTATACATAGACAGTGAATTGTAGAAAAAGAAAAACCGAATCATAGCATATAAAATATAAAATTATGTACATAAAAATGATAAACCGATCTACAGAAGTCATATAACTCAAATAATTAGTCAATCATTTTACCAGCAAATAGCTTTCTTAAGAGCTTTATAACAATGAATATTTGCTACAAAACATCTATATGTACAGTAACATTCATGATAATTTATAAAAGTTTATCTACTATTTCACTTTTTCATTGTCTATGTTTCATCATCCATATCTTAATGAAAACTGTCAGCCGTCTAACTTTTTCAGTAGAGATATTCTTTTGTAATGAAGCTTGAAACAAAAGTGTCTGGTAAACGTTTCTAGCTTAAGAATTAACTCTTCTTTGAATCCAAGTTGTTTCATATATTTCGTACAGTCCAATACAAGTTGCGTAACTGCTAGTTTATTGTTAAATAGCAGTTCCCATGTTCTAGGAGGAGAGTTTTCAGTCACAAGTTGTTTAATGGGTGTGAAGTATTCTTTTCTCTCATTGCATAGAACAGGACACTGTGTAAGAGCATGCAAGATATCCTCTATTTCCCTGTGGCATAGCAGGCATGTGGGGTCAATCGTATATTGGCTGAACTTGTGTTTGTCGGCTTGCACCATGTAAGTCCCTGTCAGCATCCTTACTTTAGTCGAGGCTTTTCGAATCTCTATCAGATTCTGCTCTACTGAGTCCCATACAGGATGAGTTGAGTTTGCATTGCCAAAGTTGAGGTTTAAGAATTTTAAAGATGACATTTGGTGAGCTTCCTCTTTGAGTCTGAGGGTCCAGAAGAATGAGATTTCTGTTTTTACTAATTTCTTCCAGGATAGTTTTGATGGAATTGGAATGTTTTTGTCAAAGATATCCGGTAGATTATATTTTGCTAGTAATAAGGCAGTTTGAAAGAAGAAGCTATTGTTGTTGTCAAAGTTCACTGCAATTTGTCTGTTGATGATTTCTTTTATTTTATTGTTGGAGCAGGTTGTAAGGGAATGTTAAAATGTGAATTTTCTCTTGTGAATTTCTGCTTCTACAGGGAGAACTCCGAGAAGTAAATATACCGCAGGTTTTGCTGTTCTTGTGGCAAGAGCTTGTATTGCACGCAGTGTACCAATATGGAACCTCTCCAGAATCTGAATCTGAGTTTTTGTTAAAGAAAGGATTTCAAGACCATATAGAAGTCTTGGTAGCACATATGTCCTATATATTGTGTAGGAGATTTTAGGGCTTAATCCATTTGTACCATGCAGTCCTGAATTCATAAGGGCATATTTTGTTCTTCGAGCAGATTTTACACGGTCTTCTATATTTACTTCATTTTCTTTTTTGCTTGATCTTTTTAGACCTAAATGAGTAGTTTCATTTGAGAGTTCAATTACATTATCTGATAAGTTCCAGGTGTTTGTTCTGAGATTCTTTGTAGATCCGTAGCAGATGACTTTAGATTTTGTTGGGTGGATATTGTAATGATGTTGATTTGCATATCTTCCAATGGTGTTTAGCATTATTTGTAGTTCTGCTGGATCAGAGCTTATCAGGGCGATGTCGTCAGCACAGGTAGGCGTTCCACAGTATATATCTCCCAGACTGAATCCTGTTGCATTTTTCTCTAATTCTACAAGGAGATCCTCTACAAATATTTTATACAGATGAGTTGACAATATTCCACCCTGCCTAACTCCTTGGAGTATATTAAAACTGTCACTAAGTTCTCCTTGCCATTTGACTTTGGAAGTAAGGCCAGAGTATAGATCTTTGATGACAAACCATAGATCTGGGTGTATATTCCTATCTAGCGTTTTGTCATGGAGTATCAGATGCTGGACTACATCAAAGGCAGATTGGACATCAACAGTAGCCAGATAGAGACTCTTGTTTTTCCTTTCACATTTGCATTCTGATATAATGAGACTAGCTATTAGAGGACATAGCCCTTCTGTAAATCCAAATTGTAGATCAGTGTTAGGAGTAATACTGAGTTTGCCAAGGATACAGAGTTCATGGAGTTTAGATATTACAGGGGTTACTGTGATTCCTCTATAGCTGGAGACTAGGCATTGATTTTTTTCCTTTTTAAGTTCTGGAGTTAGAATTCCGGACTTGAATTCAATTGGGACAGTTCTGTTAATGAGTATGTTATTAAATATCTTTGTAAGCGTCGGTGTGACTGATTCTTTAGCAAGTTTTAGATGTTCTGCACATAGTCCGTACTCATCAGGTGATTTGCCACTGTTTAGATTGTCTATAGCTGTGGAGATGTCATCTTCTTTGTATGGTTCTATTGTTGTTTGTTGGTTGTATAGAACTTCTTCCACGAGATGCTGTCTTATTTGGCATAGTTCCAGATATGAGTTATCAAATTTTGATTCTTTTGGGATACTAAGATCTTCATAGTACTTTGCGAATGCCTTTCTCTGTACAGCAGGATTAAATTCTAATTCACCCTCTATATCTATACCAGTTGAATTTGTTCTAGGTTTAGATCTATTCCTGTTTATTAATTTGTAGAATAAGTCTGTGGATGGATTATCCATAATTTGCTGATATAAATTCAATCTATCTTCAGCATGTTCCTTTCTTTGCTGACTGCGGAGATTTTTCTTTTCTGCTTTTAGTTGTTTCCTGAATGGATGGTCTGCTTGTTTGCCTTCGGATTTCCATTTTGAGTATAGTTGCTTGCAATTTTTTAGATGTTTTTTTACTCTAGTTGAAGCCTTCCATTTTGGACCTTTCAGTTTGATGGGTTTGGTTGGTACTGCTTTGTTTGAGGCTGTAAGTAAGGCTTTTGAGATATTTTGGATACTGCTGGATTGGTTTTGCGTCAATTGCAGCTTTGAGATTTCAGTCTGAACAGATTCTATATATTGAGGGAGATCGGTCTGGTCCCATTGAAGTTTATGAACTGTTTGAATTTCTTTACACCAGTTGGTATGGTCATGTTAGTTATTACTGATACTGGCACATGAGCAGAAACATTTGAGGGTGAATTATTCCATATTGTATACTTTTTAAACAGATTTTCTTTAGATGAGAAGATATAATCTATTTGGGAACTTGATTGTCCTGAATGGTGAAAGAATGTTTGTCTGTCAGATTTATCTTTATCAGCAGTAAGGTTAAGTTCTAAAATGAATTCCTTTAATAATTGATCATGCTTATTATTTCTGGTTTGTAGAATTGTCCCGTTCAGATCCCCGCAAAGTATAATAGCGTGAGTATTCAGATATTTTGTTGCTATGTTATGAATGAGGTCGAGACATTCTCCATATTCGTAGGACGAGTCCTTGTCCATAGTTGGTATATAGACGTTTATCAGACAAACGTCAACGTCTGATGAAATCAGAATAGCTATCACCCTCTCATTTCCATCAGGAAGCTTTTGAATTTGACTGTTCCATTGTTTTGGCCATAAGATAGATACTCCTGCACGACCTCTAGGAAGTTTGAAGCCTGATAACGGTTCGTTTGTGTCATGGCATCTAGTATGATTATCGTGGTCAGGGAGAATTGAGTGTAGTATATTTGCTTGGCAATCCCAGAGAAAATGTTCTTGCAGGCATACAATGTGTGAATCTTGAGATAGGAGCTGGAGAAAAGATGTATTTGATCTTACTCCCTCTATATTACAGGTTGTTATTCTGATATTCTCTCTGTTAGGAGTAGTTCCTCCTGAAGAAGCTGATCTGGGGGCTGTTCGTTGAGGCTCATCTCCTGAAAAAGGTGGTTCTTTTCCTCTGCTGTGATGTTATCATCTTTAGATGGGAAAGATAAGTGTCCCATTTGTTGGCGTTTGTCAGATACCTCAGTCCTGTGAATAGACCCGTTGTTGTTCCGAGCAGTTGTACAGTTTGTGCGATTAACTGGCTTCTCTGAGGTAGAGGAAGACATAACATGACGAGTCTGATCGTGCACGATTGGGTGAGAGGAGTGTATAATCGGTGGTGCAACACTGTCTTGGTCTGACGATATGTCTCCAGGTAGTTGGGAGCATTGTCCTGCGAGTTGTTGGTTCAATTGGTCATAATTGAGTACATTATGGATCTTACTTGGAACAACTTTTGGATGTTGTTGAGCAGAAACTACTGGGCCAAATTAAACTAAACTTGGCTACAATCATCATAGGGGTAACTTGTTTAAAAAATGTGTGGCGTGACCCGGCCAACCAACCAAGATGGCCGCCATGGCTAAAAATAGAACATAGGGGTAAAATGCAGGCAATCTGACGCGGTAAAAGTGTTTATCAGGTCAAGATCTATCTGTCCTGAAATTTTCAGATGAATCTGACAACCTGTTGTTGGGTTGCTGCCCCTGAATTGGTAATTTTAAGGAAATTTTGCTGTTTTTGGTTATTATCTTGAATATTATTATAGATAGAGACAAACTGTAAACAGCAATAATGTTCAGAAAAGTAAGATTTACAAATAAGTCAGCATGACCAAAATGGTCAGTTGACCACTGAAGGAGTTATTGCCCTTTATAGTCAATTTTTAACCATTTTTTCGTAAATCTTAGTAATCTTTTACAAAAATCTTCTTCTCTGAAACTACTGGGCCAAATTAAACTAAACTTGGCCACAATCATCATAGGGGTAACTTGTTAAAAAAATGTGTGGCGTGACCCAGCCAACCAACCAAGATGGCCGCCATGGCTAAAAATAGAACATAGGGGTAAAATGCAGTTTTTGGCTTATAACTCAAAAACCAAAACATTTAGAGCAAATCTGACATGGGTAAAAGTGTTTATCAGGTCAAGATCTATCTGCCCTCAAATTTTCAGATGAATCCGACAACCCGTTGTTGGGTTGCTGCCCCTAAATTGGTAATTTTAAGGAAATTTTACTGTTTTTTATTATTTTGAATATTATTATAGATAGAGATAAACTGTAAACAGCAATAATGTTCAGCAAAGTAAGATTTACAAATAAGTGAACTTGACCGAAATGGTCAGTTGACCCCTTTAGGAGTTATTGCCCTTTATAGTCAATTTTTAACCATTTTTCGTAAATCTTAGTAATCTTTTACAAAAATCTTCTTCTCTGAAACTACTGGGCCAAATTAATCCAAACTTGGCCACAATCATCTTTGGGGTATCTAGTTTAAAAAATGTGTCCGGTGACCCGGCCATCCAACCAAGATGGCTGCCATAGCTAAAAATAAAACATAGCGGTAAAATGCAGTTTTTGGCTTATAAATCAAAAACCAAAGCATTTAGAGCAAATCTGACATGGATTGAATTGTTTATCAGGTCAAAATCTATCTGCCCTGAAATTTTCGGATGAATCGGACAACCCGTTGTTGGGTTGCTGCCCCTAAATTGGTAATTTTAAGGAAATTTTACTGTTTTGGGTTATTATCTTGAATATTAGTATAGATAGAGATAAACTTTAAACAGCAATAATGTACAGCAAAGTAAGATTTACAAATAAGTCAACATGACTGAAATGGTCAATTGACCCCCTAAGGAGTTATTGTCCTTTATAGTAAATTTTTAACAATTTTCATAAAATTTGTAAATTTTTACAAACATTTTTTACTGAAACTACTGGGGCAAGTTCATTATAGATAGAGATAATTGTAAGCAGCAAGAATGTTCAGTCATGGAAGTATTATATTGACAGGAACTCCAACAAACCGACTTCAAACGTTTATAGTGCGATGCCGCAAAATCGTTAAGTATCTGTTAATTAATTTGACATCTTTCAATTAGTTATATCGATGCATGGGTTCAACGACGTTTTCGGGATACTCGTAATTACGGAATTTACCGAAGTAACCGGATGTATACATAAATGTCAAGGATATGACATTTAACGACCATGCCAATATTTGACAGTTGACAATTTATAGTTTTAAGCTTTTCTATGTTAATAAACTATCAACATTTACAAATATTTCACTAATCAATATGGACATGCACGATTTTGATGATGAAGAATTTGAAAAATTATCGGAGAAGAAATTGAAGAGTTTTATTGCTTTTGTAAATCTGAAACATGTTCAATAGAAAAGATGATTCCGTGTGAAGGACCCGACTGCAAAACAAAATTTTTCCACCACAGTTCCGCCATATCAGTTTACTGAAAAAAAAAGTAATGCTATTCTTCATTTGATTCAGTTGTAGTAAAAAATTAACCATCCCCCTTTTGCGCTACCAATGTGAAACAAAATCACACATAACTGATTAATTTCAAACAGATGCCATATGATTCCCCTCCCCCCCAAAAAAAAAACAAAACAGAAAAAAAAAAAACATAATCGTTTGCATGGACATCATTTCAATCGCAAATATCTATTTATTCTTTATATTCGCTTATTTGTTTCTCTGTTATTTGTTTTGTGCATAATCAGGCCAATAGAATTTTTTCATATATGAAATGGATTTGCTAAAATATGTTTAAGGCTGTAAGGTGACCTATAGTTGAAAACTTCTGTTTCATTTGATCTCTGGTGGAGAGTAGTCTTATTGGCCATCATATCTTCTTATTTTTATATTGAATTATAATAAATGTCTTGTGTAAGGAAACAAATAGTTGTAATCGTTATGTATAATTGAGGTTTACTGCTAACAAATCACTTGTTGAATTGTTTACTGAAAGTCCGGTGTCAAATGTTTCATTCATTTCAACAAAAAGAAAATTTTATAAATTTCCCAAAGCAAATCCGTCAGACGCCAGAGCAATCTCGGACCAGGTTGAATTTAAAAAAAAGAAGGTGTACATGTAATCTGTGTTTTAACTTGATACATACTAGAGACAATCACGGGCGTATAATTATCCACCTCTTAGTGCTTAAAACAATTTCTATAAATATGTTAAGTTACATTTTACGATCGAGAAACTATTAATATTTGTGTTACACTCGATTAAAATTTACAATCTTTAACTTAAAATTTGAGTTATCAGGCGCCATCAGCCACACTACACGGACATCAAATTATTTTCTGCAAACACTCTACTTCAGAGTCATGTAATCTGCATAATCCGATATTTCCCGATTTCCTAGTTCTAGTGATAAAAACATATTAGACAAAACTAAAAATAATCTTATCTTCTTTCCAAATACAGTTATTTTTCTTTTGTCATTCTGTTAAATATGGACCGATTTTTAAGATTGTTTCAGCTGTAGTCTTTAATTATTGAATAGAAACAGGTGTCGTTATTCATGTAGCGATTCGCAATTAGCCACGGGAGTTTCCGTGTTTATTTACATTGGTAGGTAGATTAGACCCTCGATAACAGATCACGTGATAAGATCAGTTTCTGTAAACTACACACGCGAGGGCGGCATCGCAGATACCCCACAAAGGAGTTCTCACATACTTGACATACTGAGTCGGAACCTTTTATTTTCCTAAAGAAATCAGTGGGGTGCGAATGTGCTAATTTTTCGTTGGAGTTCCTGTCAATATAATACTTCCATGGTTCAGTAAAGTAAGATGTACAAACACATTATCATCACCAAAACACAATTTTGTCATGAATCCATCTTCTTCCTTTGTTTAATATTCACATAGACCAAGGTGAGCGACACAGGCTCTTTAGAGCCTCTAGTTTTTAGAGATCGGGGTGTGATCTTGGCCTAGTGTGACCGGGTCCGGGGTATAATATAAATGTTGCTGAATATTACCAAATATTAAGGATGTGCCTCCTAAGTTCTCCTACCTCCATTTTCCGTTCCCCGCGCAGAAGAAGTAGCAGAAAATAGTATTTTTGATGTAGAAAGTCTACCTTTTAGACAGCCAGAATCCTTTATCACAGGAAATTTGCACAAACATTTAGAAGCTTGTCGGGAACTTAATCCTTTTGCAGAAGTTTTAGAATGGTTAGAAAATGGGGTTACTATTAAACATTATTTAAAGCATTTCAAAGGCAATTTTAAAGGGAAAATCTATGACTCGGCTACGCCACCTTGTATGTATTTTGACAATGCACTTAACTGTAAGAACCATGTTGAATTTATTAAGTCGACTCTTTTAGATCGTGTCAGAAATGGATCTATATGTATGGGGTAGAGTTGGTTGTTGTGACCCCCCTCATTTGGTAATGCCCCTTACTGAAGAGGTAACCAAACATAGGCTCTGTAATGATGAGCGTTTTTGAACCTGTGGGTCATAGATAAGCCTTTTGTATTAACCAAAACAGTTATGATAGATACTCTAGGATAAACAATTTTGTAGACAACTCTGTAGGTTCCCTTTTTAAGGAAATTGCTCGTTCACCTCAAACAGCTGAGAGAGCATTTGACGAAGTGGGTGACACAACCAAATTGGTTTCAGCATTTCTCTAACTTCTCATTTTTCAAGAGTGTGTTATTTGTATTAAAATAGTTTTCAGTGTATTGTATTTAACGTTTGCTGAATATTTGTATATATATGAATAAATTTGAATTTGTTAATTTTGTATTTATTGACTTACTGATAATAATAAATGTGGAGTAATCGGCAATGAGACAATTATCAGACAATACGGCATATAATGATTACCAGATTAGGCGTTACAGTATAGAAGGAAACGACTATAAATATCATGGTTTTGTCTTTCACATATATTAAAGAATTAGTTTTGGTTAGTTTTGGGTTTTGTTTTTTGTGAGTTTTGGGATTAATAGTTCATAAGGTATGATGGACGGATAGGAATTTGCTCCAGTGGTAACAATCTTGAGAGTATGGATATGCGAACTGAAATTTCACGCTCCAATACTAAAAGCATCTGTTACTTGGAGTGTGGTGTCACTTAGGATAGCCCTATATCCTAAGCGACATCTCACGAGAAGTCACGAGACCTTTAGATTTAAATCATATTTCGAGATACAGTTGATCTAACTTAAGGATGGGGGTTGAATCTTTCTCTCTCTCTGAGATAGCATTCGTTTGTTGGCCCAGCTTGTTGACTTGGTGAAGTTCTTGTTCGTTAGAGTACGAACTATCGACTACTATTCTGTTTCCTCCCCCCTCCCGCCCTCTCTCGTTGTCTGTGTTTGATCACACTCCAAGAATTGGATGCTCTCTAAAATTGCACGCTCCAATACTAAAAGCATCTAGTTACTTGGAGTGTGGTGTCACTTAGGATAGCCCTATATCTATGTATATTGACGAACCAAATGACTATACCGGGAATTGGTTTGTAAGAACAAATGTGCAAATTATCTTGAAGTTATTATGAAAACAAGAATGTGTCTCCAGTACACGGATGCCCCATCCGCACTATCATTTTCTATGTTCAGTGGACCGTGAAAATGGGGACCGGGGGATCTCTAATTTGGCATTCAAATTAGAAAGATCATATCCGAAAGGGAAAATGTGTACAAAGTTTCAAGTTGATTGGACTTCAACTTCATCAAAAGCTACCTCGACCAAAAACTTTAATCTAAAGCGAGACAGACGGACGAACGGACGAACGAACAGAAAACATAATGTCCATAAATAGGGCATACAAATATAGTCTGAATATATAAAAATAAGAAGATATGATATGATTGCAAGAGACACAAGTATCCATCCAAGTTCAAAATGAAGTAAGCAATTATAGGCAACAGTACGGACTTCAAAAATTAAAAAAAAAAAACAGGTATCTTCAAGTCTGCTATAAAAGACATGAACCATTGAAATACAGACTTCAGACTTTAATTAAATTAGAGATTAATCTTAAATTTTCCGCAAACAAATGATGTCCTCTTCCATGAAAGACCAGCGTCGCCTTTCGTCTTCGTATTATATTAACAGATATGGCATGGGAAACCCAAACAAATAACATATCGTATAATATACAGATAAGGCATGGGAAACCCAAACAAATAACATATCCTATAATATACAGATAAGGCATGGGAAACCCAAAAAAATAACATTTCAATAATATACTAGATATTCTCTTTGTTCATACTTAATGAAATTTTCATCAAAAACTCATTTTTCACTATTCAGCTGCATTCTTATATTTTGTCAGGAATCAGGTGCTACCCTGATACAGGATACCCTGTTTTTTGCTTTTGTAGTTGACGTATTGTGTCGCTACCCTGATACACCCTGTCTTGTTTTTGTCCTCTGGTTTTGTAGTTGACGTATTTTGTCGCTACTCTGATATACTCTGTCTTTTGTTTTTGTCCTCTGGTTTATTAATTAACGTATTGTGTCGTTACCCTGATATACCCTGTTTTTTGTTTTTGTCCTCTAGTTTTGTACAGTATTTAACGTATTGTGTCGCTACCCTGATATACCCTGTCTTTTGCTTTTTTAGTTAACGTATTGTGTCGTTACCCTGATATACCCTGTCTTTTGTTTTTGTCTTCTGGTTTTGCAGTTAACGTATTGTGTCGCTACCCTGATATACCCTGTCTTTTGTTTTTGTCTTCTGGTTTTGTAATTAACGTATTGTGTCGTTACCCTGATATACCCTGTCTTTTGTTTTGTATCTGGTTTTGTATAGTCAACGTTTTGTGTCGCTACCCTGATATATCCTGTCTTTTGTTTTTGTCATCTGGTTTTGTAATTAACGTATTGTGTCGCTACCCTGATATACCCTGTCTTTTGTTTTGTATCTGGTTTTGTATAGTCAACGTTTTTTGTCGCTACCCTGATATATCCTGTCTTTTGTTTTTGTCCTCTGATTTTGTATTTAACGTATTGTGTCGCTACCGTGATACACCTTGTCTTTTGTTTTTGTCCTCTGGTTTTGTAGTTAACGTTTTTTGTCGCTACCCTGATCTACACTGTCTTTTGTTTTTGTCCTTTGGTTTTGTAATTAACGTTTTGTGTCGCTACCGTGATATACCCTGTCTTTTGTTTTTGTCCTCTGGTTTTGTAGTTAAGGTTTTGTGTCGCTACCCTGATGTAACCTTTCTTTTGTTTTTGTCTTTTGGTTTTGTATTTAACGTATTGTGTCGCTACCGTGATACACCCTGTCTTTTGTTTTTTTATCTGGTTTTGTATAGTTAACGTTTTGTGTCGCTACCCTAATATATCCTGTCTTTTGATTTTGTCCTCTGGTTTTGTAGTTAAGGTTTTGTGTCGCTACCCTGATATATCCTGTCTTTTGTTTTCGTCTCCTGGTTTTGTATTTAACGTATTGTGTCGCTACCGTGATACACCCTGTGTTTTGTTTTTGTCCTCTGGTTTGTATAGTTGACGATTAGTGTCACTACCCTGATATACCCTGTCTTTTGTTTTTGTCCTCTTGTTTTGTAGTTAACGTATTGTGTCATTACCCTGATATATCCTGTCTTTTGTTTTTGTCTTCTGGTTTTGTAATTAACGTTTTGTGTCGCTACCCTGATATTCCCTGTCTTTTGTTTTGTATCTGGTTTTGTATAGTCAACGTTTTGTGTCGCTACCCTGATATATCCTGTCTTGTTTTTGTCCTCTGGTTTTGTATTTAACGTATTGTGTCGCTACCGTGATATACCCTGTCTTTTGTTTTTGTCCTCTGGTTTTGTAGTTAAGGTTTTGTGTCGCTACCCTGATATAACCTTTCTTTTGTTTTTGTCTTTTGGTTTTATATTTAACGTATTGTGTCGCTACCGTGATACACCCTGTCTTTTGTTTTTGTCCTCTGGTTTATTAATTAACGTATTGTGTCGTTACCCTGATATACCCTGTTTTTTGTTTTTGTCCTCTAGTTTTGTACAGTAGTTAACGTATTGTGTCGCTACCCTGATATACCCTGTCTTTTGCTTTTTTAATTAACGTATTGTGTCGTTACCCTGATATACCCTGTCTTTTGTTTTTGTCTTCTGGTTTTGCAGTTAACGTATTGTGTCGCTACCCTGATATACCCTGTCTTTTGTTTTTGTCTTCTGGTTTTGTAATTAACGTATTGTGTCGTTACCCTGATATACCCTGTCTTTTGTTTTGTATCTGGTTTTGTATAGTCAACGTTTTGTGTCGCTACCCTGATATATCCTGTCTTTTGTTTTTGTCCTCTGGTTTTGTAATTAACGTATTGTGTCGCTACCCTGATATACCCTGTCTTTTGTTTTGTATCTGGTTTTGTATAGTCAACGTTTTGTGTCGCTACCCTGATATATCCTGTCTTTTGTTTTTGTCCTCTGGTTTTGTAATTAACGTATTGTGTCGCTACCCTGATATACCCTGTCTTTTGTTTTGTATCTGGTTTTGTATAGTCAACGTTTTTTGTTGCTACCCTGATATACCCTGTCTTTTGTTTTTGTCTTCTGGTTTTGCAGTTAACTTATTGTGTCGTTACCCTGGTAAACCCTGTCTTTTGTTTTTTATCTGGTTTTGTATAGTTAACGTTTTGTGTCGCTACCCTGATATACCCTGTCTTTTGTTTTTGTCCTCTGGTTTTGTAGTTAAGGTTTTGTGTCGCTACCCTGATATATCCTGTCTTTTGTTTTCGTCTCCTGGTTTTGTATTTAACGTATTGTGTCGCTACCGTGATACACCCTGTGTTTTGTTTTTGTCCTCTGGTTTGTATAGTTGACGATTAGTGTCACTACCCTGATATACCCTGTCTTTTGTTTTTGTCCTCTTGTTTTGTAGTTAACGTATTGTGTCATTACCCTGATATATCCTGTCTTTTGTTTTTGTCTTCTGGTTTTGTAATTAACGTTTTGTGTCGCTACCCTGATATTCCCTGTCTTTTGTTTTGTATCTGGTTTTGTATAGTCAACGTTTTATGTCGCTACCCTGATATATCCTGTCTTGTTTTTGTCCTCTGGTTTTGTATTTAACGTATTGTGTCGCTACCTTGATATACCCTTCTTTTGTTTTGTATCTGGTTTTATATAGTCAGCGTTTTGTGTCGCTACCCTGATACATCCTGTCTTTTGTTTTTGTCCTCTGATCTTGTAGTTAACGTTTTGTGTCGCTACCGTGATATACCCTGTCTTTTTTTTTTGTCCTCTAGTTTTGTAGTTAAGGTTTTGTTTCGCTACCCTGATATAACCTTTCTTTTGTTTTTGTCTTCTGGTTTTGTATTTAACGTATTGTGTAGCTACCGTGATACACCCTGTCTTTTGTTTTTTATCTGGTTTTGTATAGTTAACGATTAGTGTCGCTACCCTGATATACCCTGTCTTTTGTTTTTGTCCTCTGGTTTTGTAGTTAACTTATTGTGTCGCTACTCTGATATAACCTGTCTTTTGTTTTTGTCCTCTGGTTTATTAATTAACGTATTGTGTCGTTACCCTGGTAAACCCTGTCTTTTGTTTTTTTATCTGGTTTTGTATAGTTAACGTTTTGTGTCGCTACCCTGATATACCCTGTCTTTTGTTTTTGTCCTCTGGGTTTTTTTTTTTTTATAGTTAACGATTAGTGTCGCTATCCTGATATACCCTGTCTTTTGTTTTTGTCCTCTGGTTTTGTAGTTGACGTATTGTGTCGCTACTCTGATATAACCTGTCTTTTGTTTTTGTCCTCTGGTTTATTAATTAACGTATTGTGTCGTTACCCTGATATACCCTGTTTTTTGTTTTTGTCCTCTAGTTTTGTAGTTAACGTATTGTTTCACTACCCTGATATACCCTGTCTTTTGTTTTTGTCCTCTGGTTTTGCAGTTAACGTATTGTGTCGTTGACCTGATATACCCTGTCTTTTGATTTGTATCTGGTTTTGTATAGTCAACGTTTTGTGTCGTTACCCTAATATATCCTGTCTTTTGTTTTTGTCCTCTGGTTTTGTATTTAACGTATTGTGTCGCTACCCTGATACACCCTGTCTTTTGTTTTGTATCTGGTTTTGTATAGTCAACGTTTTGTGTCGCTACCCTGATATATCCTGTCTTTTGTTTTTGTCCTCTGGTTTTGTATTTAACGTATTGTGTCGCTACCCTGATACATCCTGTCTTTTGTTTTTGTCCTCTGGTTTTGTAGTTGACGTTTTGTGTCGCTACCCTGATCTACCCTGTCTTTTGTTTTTGTCCTTTGGTTTTGTAATTAACGTTTTGTGTCGCTACCGTGATATACCCTGTCTTTTGTTTTTGTCCTCTGGTTTTGTAGTTAAGGTTTTGTGTCGCTACCCTGATATAACCTTTCTTTTGTTTTTGTCTTTTGGTTTTGTATTTAACGTATTTTGTCGCTACCGTGATACACCCTGTCTTTTGTTTTTGTCCTCTGGTTTTGTATAGTTAACAATTAGTGTCGCTACCCTGATATACCCTGTCTTTTGTTTTTATCCTCTGGTTTTGTAGTTAACTTATTGTGTCATTAACCTGGTAAACCCTGTCGTTTGTTTTTTATCTGGTTTTGTATAGTTAACGTTTTGTGTCGCTACCCTGATATACCCTGTCTTTTGTTTTTGTCCTCTGGTTTTGTAGTTAAGGTTTTTTTTCGCTACCCTGATATAACCTGTCTTTTGTTTTTGTCCTCTGGTTTTGTATAGTTAACGATAAGTGTCGCTACCCTGATATACCCTGTTTTTTGTTTTTGTCTTCTGGTTTTGTAATTAACGTATTGTGTCGCTACCCTGATACACCCTGTCTTTTGTTTTTTATCTGGTTTTGTATAGTTAACGTTTTGTGTCGCTACCCTGATATACCCTGTCTTTTGTTTTTGTCTTCTAGTTTTGTAGTTAAGGTTTTGTGTCGCTACCCTGATATATCCTGTCTTTTGCTTTCGTCTTCTGGTTTTGTATTTAACGTATTGTGTCGCTACCATGATACACCCTGTGTTTTGTTTTTGTCCTCTGGTTTTGTATAGTTGACAATTAGTGTCGCTACCCTGATATACCCTGTCTTTTGTTTTTGTCCTCTTGTTTTGTAGTTAACTTATTGTATCGTTACCCTGGTAAACCCTGTCTTTTGTTTTTTATCTGGTTTTGTATAGTTATCTTTTTGTGTTGCTACACTGATATACCCTGTCTTTTGTTTTTGTCCTCTGGTTTTGTAGTTAAGGTTTTGTGTCGCTACCCTGATACATCCTGTCTTTTGTTTTCGTCTTCTGGTTTTGTATTTTACGTATTGTGTCGCTACCGTGATACATCCTGTGTTTTGTTTTTGTCCTCTGGTTTTGTATAGTTGACGATTAGTGTCGCTACCCTGATATACCGAGGCTTTTGTTTTTGTCCTCTTGTTTTGTAGTTAACTTATTGTATCGTTACCCTGGTAAACCCTGTCTTTTGTTTTTTTATCTGGTTTTGTATAGTTAACTTTTTGTGTCGCTACCCTGATATATCCTGTCTTTTGTTTTTGTCCTCTTGTTTTGTATTTAACGTATTGTGTCGCTACCCTGATATATCCTGTCTTTTGTTTTTGTCCTCTTGTTTTGTATTTAACGTATTGTGTCGCTACCCTGATATAACCTTTCTTTTGTTTTTGTCTTCTGGTTTTGTATTTAACGTATTGTGTAGTTACTGTGATACACCCTGTCTTTTGTTTTTGTCCTCTGGTTTTGTAGTTAACTTATTGTGTCGCTACCCTGATATATCCTGTCTTTTGTTTTTGTCTTCTGGTTTTGTAATTAACGTTTTGTGTCGCTACCCTGATATACCCTGTCTTTTGTTTTTGTCCTCTTGTTTTGTAGTTAACTTATTGTATCGTTACCCTGGTAAACCCTGTCTTTTGTTTTTTATCTGGTTTTGTATAGTTAACTTTTTGTGTCGCTACCCTGATATACCCTGTCTTTTGTTTTTGTCCTCTGGTTTTGTAGTTAAGGTTTTGTGTCGCTACCCTGATATATCCTGTCTTTTGTTTTCGTCTTCTGGTTTTGTATTTACCTTTGTGTCGCTACCGTGATACACCCTGTGTTTTATTTTTGTCCTCTGGTTTTGTATAGTTCACGATTAGTGTTGCTACCCTGGTAAACCCTGTCTTTTGTTTTTGTCGTCTGGTTTTGTATTTAACGTTTTGTGTCGCTACCCTGATATATCCTGTCTTTTGTTTTTGTCCTCTAGTTTTGTAATTAAGTTATTGTGTCGTTACCCTGATATACCCTGTCTTTTGTTTTTTATCTGGTTTTGTATAGTTAACGTTTTGTGTCGCTTCCCTAATATACCCTGTCTTTTGTTTTTGTCCTCTGGTTTTGTATTTAACGTTTTGTGTTGCTACCCTGATATATCCTGTCTTTTTTGTTTTTGCCCTCTGGTTTTGTATTTAACGTATTGTGTCGCCGCTACCCTGAAATATCCTGTCTTTTGTTTTGTATCTGGTTTTGTATAGTCAACGTTTTGTGTCGCTACCCTGATATATCCTGTGTTTTGTTTTTGTCCTCTGGTTTTGTATTTAACGTATTGTGTCGCTACCCTGATACACCTTGTCTTTTGTTTTTGTCCTCTGATTTTGTAGTTAACGTTTTGTGTCGCTACCCTGATCTACACTGTCTTTTGTTTTTTGTCTTTTAGTTTTGTAATTAACGTTTTGTGTCGCAACCGTTATATACCCTGTCTTTTGTTTTTGTCCTCTGGTTTTGTAGTTAAGGTTTTGTGTCGCTACCCTGATATAACCTTTCTTTTGTTTTTGTCTTCTGGTTTTGTATTTAACGTATTGTGTCGCTACCGTGATATACCCTGTCTTTTTTTTGTCCTCTGGTTTTTTTTATAGTTAACGATTAGTGTCC
Source organism: Mytilus edulis (assembly GCF_963676685.1). Lineage (NCBI taxonomy): Eukaryota > Metazoa > Mollusca > Bivalvia > Mytilida > Mytilidae > Mytilus > Mytilus edulis. The sequence continues at coordinate 22,993,753 of NC_092344.1, forward strand.
CTACCCTGATATACCCTGTCTTTTGTTTTTGTCCTCTGGTTTTGTAGTTAACTTATTGTGTCGTTACCCTGGTAAACCCTGTCTTTTGTTTTTTATCTGGTTTTGTATAGTTAACGTTTTGTGTCGCTACCCTGATATACCCTGTCTTTTGTTTTTGTCCTCTTGTTTTGTAGTTAGCTTATTGCGCGTTACCCTGATATACCCTTTTTTTGTTTGTTATCTGGTTTTGTATAGTTAACGTTTTGTGTCGCTACCCTGATCTACCCTGTCTTTTGTTTATGTCCTTTGGTTTTGTTATTAATGTTTTGTGTCGCTACCCTGATATACCCTGTCTTTTGTTTTTGTCCTCTGGTTTTGTAGTTAAGGTTTTGTATCGCTACCCTGATATATCCAGTCTTTTGTTTTCGTGTTCTGGTTTTGTATTTAACGTATTGTGTCGCTACCGTGATACACTCTGTGTTTTGTTTTGTCCTCTGGTTTTGTATAGTGGACGATAAGTGTCGCTACCCTGATATACCCTGTCTTTTGTTTTTTGTCCTCTTGTTTTGTAGTTAACTTATTGTGTCGTTACCCTGGTAAACTCTGTTTTTTGTTTTTTATCTGGTTCTGTATAGTTAACGTTTTCTGTCGCTACCCTGATATACCCTGTCTTTTGTTTTTGTCCTCTGGTTTTGTATTTAACGTTTTGTGGCGTTACCCTGGTAAACTCAGTTTTTTGTTTTTTATCTGGTTTTGTATAGTTAACGTTTTGTGTCGCTACCCTGATATACCCTGTCTTTTGTTTTTGTCCTCTGGTTTTGTATTTAACGTTTTGTGTCGCTACCCTGATATACTCTGTCTTTTGTTTTTGTCCTCTGGTTTTGTAATTAACTTATTGTGTCGTTACCCTGATATACCCTGTCTTTTGTTTTTTTATCTGGTTTTGTATAGTAAACGTTTTGTGTCGCTACCCTGATGTACCCTGTCTTTTGTTTTTGTCCTCTGGTTTTGTATTTAACGTTTTGTGTCGCTACCCTGATATACCCTGTCTTTTGTTTTTGTCTTCTGGTTTTGTAGTTAACTTATTGTGTCCTTACTCTGATATACCCTGTCTTTTGTTTTTGTCCTTTGGTTTTGTAATTAACGTTTTGTGTCGCTTGTTTTTGTTCTCTGGTTTTGTATTTAACGTATTGTGTCGCTACCCTAATTTACACTGTCTTTTGTTTTTGTCCTCTGGTTTTGTAGTTAAGATTTTGTGTCGCTACCCTGATATATCCTGTCTTTTGTTTTTGTTCTCTGGTTTTGTAATTAACGTATTGTGTCGCTACCCCAATTTACACTGTCTTTTGTTTTTGTTCTCTGATTTTGTAATGAACTTATTGTGTCGCTACCCTGATATACCCTGTCTTTTGTTTTTGATCTCTGGTTTTGTAGTTAACGTATTGTGTCGCTACCGTGATACACCCTGTCTTTTGTTTTTGTACTCTGGTTTTGTACTTAACTTATTGTGTCCTTACCCTGATATACCCTTTCTTTTGTTTTTGTCCTTTGGTTTTGTAATTAACGTATTGTGTCGCTACCCTGATATATCATGTCTTTTATTTTTGTTCTCTGGTTTTGTGGTTAAGGTTTTGTGTTGCTACCCTGATATATCCTGTCTTTTGTTTTTGTTCTCTGGTTTTGTATTTAACGTATTGTGTCGCTACTCTAATTTACACTGTCTTTTGTTTTTGTCCTCTGGTTTTGTAGTTAAGGTTTTGTGTCGCTACCGTGATATACCGTCTTTTGCTTTTGTCCTCTTGTTTTGTAGTTAACTTATTAAGTCCTTACCCTGATATACCCTGTCTTTTGTTTTTGTCCCTTGGTTTTGTAATTAACGTATTGTGTCGCTAACCTGATATATCCTGTCTTTTGCTTTTGTTCTCTGGTTTTGTGGTTAAGGTTTTGTGTTGATACCCTGATGTACCCTGTCTTTTAATTTTGTTCTCTGGTTTTGTATTTAACGTATTGTGTCGCTACTCTAATTTACACTGTCTTTTGTTTTTGTCCTCTGGTTTTGTAGTTAACGTTTTGTGTCGCTACCCTGATATATCCTGTCTTTTGCTTTTGTTCTCTGGTTTTGTGGTTAAGGTTTTGTGTTGATACCCTGATGTACCCTGTCTTTTGTTTTTGTTCTCTGGTTTTGTATTTAACGTATTGTGTCGCTACTCTAATTTACACTGTCTTTTGTTTTTGTCCTCTGGTTTTGTAGTTAAGGTTTTGTGTCGCTACCGTGATATACCGTCTTTTGCTTTTGTCCTCTTGTTTTGTAGTTAACTTATTAAGTTCTTACCCTGATATACCCTGTCTTTTGTTTTTGTCCCTTGGTTTTGTAATTAACGTATTGTGTCGCTAACCTGATATATCCTGTCTTTTGCTTTTGTTCTCTGGTTTTGTGGTTAAGGTTTTGTGTTGCTACCCTGATGTACCCTGTCTTTTAATTTTGTTCTCTGGTTTTGTATTTAACGTATTGTGTCGCTACTCTAATTTACACTGTCTTTTGTTTTTGTCCTCTGGTTTTGTAGTTAAGGTTTTGTGTCGCTACCGTGATATACCGTCTTTTGCTTTTGTCCTCTTGTTTTGTAGTTAACTTATTAAGTTCTTACCCTGATATACCCTGTCTTTTGTTTTTGTCCCTTGGTTTTGTAATTAACGTATTGTGTCGCTAACCTGATATATCCTGTCTTTTGCTTTTGTTCTCTGGTTTTGTGGTTAAGGTTTTGTGTGGCTACCCTGATGTATCATGTCTTTAAATTTTGTTCTCTGGTTTTGTAATTAACGTATTGTGTCGCTAACCTGATATATCCTGTCTTTTGCTTTTGTTCTCTGGTTTTGTGGTTAAGGTTTTGTGTTGCTACCCTGATGTATCCTGTCTTTTAATTTTGTTCTCTGGTTTTGTATTTAACGTATTGTGTCGCTACCGTGATATACCCTGTCTTTTGTTTTTGTCCTCTGGTTTTGTAGTTAAGGTTTTGTGTCGCTACCCTGATATATCCTGTCTTTTGTTTTTGTTCTCTGGTTTTGTAATTAACGTATTGTGTCGCTGCCCTAATTTACACTGTCTTTTGTTTTTGTCCTCTGGTTTCGTAGTTAAGGTTTTGTGTCGCAACCCAGATATATCCTTTCTTTTGTCTTTGTTCTCTGTTTTTTTAGTTAACGTATTGTGTCGCTACCCTGATACAGCCTGTCTTTTGTTTATTGTCTGGTTTTGTATAGTTAACGTTTTGTGTCGCTATTCTGATATACCCTGTCTTTTGTTTTTGTCTTCTGGTTTTGTATTTAACGTATTGTGTCGTTACCCTGATATACCCCGTCTTTTGTTTTTGTCCTTTGGTTTTGTATAGTTAACGTTTTATGTGGCTACCCTGATATACCCTGTCTGTTGTTTTTGTCTTCTGGTTTTGTAGTTTAGTTTTTGTGTTGCTACCCTGATATACCCTGTTTTTTGTTTTTGTTCTCTGGTTTTGTATAGTTAACGTATTGTGTTGCTACTCTGATATACTCTGTCTTGTGTTTTTTATCTGGTTTTGTATAGTAAACGTATTGTGTCGCTACCCTGATCTACCCTGTCTTTTGTTTGTATCCTCTGGTTTTGTAATTAACGTATTGTGTCGCTACCCTGATCTACCCTGTCTTTTGTTTGTATCCTCTGGTTTTGTAATTAACGTATTGTGTCGCTATCCTGATCTACCCTGTCTTTTGTTTGTATCCTCTGGTTTTGTAATTAACGTATTGTGTCGCTACCCTGATGTACCCTGTCTTTTGTTTTTTATCTGGTTTTGTATAGTAAACGTATTGTGTCGCTACCCTGATATACCCTGTCTTGTGTTTTTTATCTGGTTTTGTATAGTAAACGTATTGTGTCGCTACCCTGATATAACCTTTCTTTTGTTTGTATCCTCTGGTTTTGTAATTAACGTATTGTGTCGCTACCCTGATATATACCCTGTTTTTTGTTCTTTATCTGGTTTTGTATAGTTAACGTTTAGTGTCGCTACCCTGATATACCCTGTCTTTGGTTTTGTTCTCTAGTTTTGTATAGTTAACGTTTTGTGTCGCTCTTCTGATCTACCCTGTCTTCTGTGTTTGTCCTATGGCTTTGTAATTAACGTATAGTGTCGCTACCGTGATATACCCTTTTTGTGTTTGTCGTCTTGTTTTGTAATTAACGTATTGTGTCGCTACCCTGATCTACCCTGTCTTTTGTGTTTGTCCTCTGGTTTTGTAATTAACGTATTGTGTCGCTGCCTTGATATTTCCTGTCTTTTGTTTTTTTTTTATCTGGTTTTGTATAGTTAATGTTTTGTGTCGCTACCCTGAATGATATACCCTTTTGTCAGGTGCTTTATGACGAATAGTGTTTGGCGTCTTTAGCCGAAAAGTTTAATCGTTTTATGTTTATTCTGTTCCTGCGTTCTGGTTCAAATTCAGGACGCCAGTATTTGCTACTTTCAATAAAAAAAAATATGGATATGAAACTCCGAATTTAAAAAATACTAAACACCAAAACTCGTTCAAAGAGTAAATTCACGTCCCAATCCTTAAAATCGCTTATCTAAAAATATAACAATCGCTAACGTTCACTACCTTTCTATAAACTGATTATAAGTGTCATACCAAAAATAAATGACTTACATGTCTCAGTCTTTCCACCAACAATACGGTAATGCCCACATTTAATGGTCGCACATTTTCCCTAAATTTTGAAGCTGATATGAATTAAAAAACAAACTCACATCATTATCTATTTACTTACACGAAACAAACCGCTTGCTGTTCGGTGTGATCAAAGACTCCGTGTTGAAGGCTGTACTTTGACCTATAATTGTTAACTTTTTATACATTGTGACTTGAATGGAGAGTCTCATTGACGCTCATACGACATTTTCTTATTTATATAACATTTTCAGTTTTATTGCTTTCATTGAGACTTCGTGGTGTTTTAATGTGGTGGTGTGTTATAGCGGATTATCATTGATTTTCTTACCATACAAAATTAAGATTAGTTGAATGGCCTCAGATGAGGATGAACGGATTTCGTCTTAGAAAAATATCATTGACTCATAAAAAAAAGTACTCAAAGACAATTTCTTATACATGTATACGAGATGCGATATTCAATACGTATGTGAATCCGGACGCTTTTTATCTAAACGCACCCAAGAACACCTTCATGGTTTGAAAAGGCCACATAGATTTAAAACAATCATTTAATGTCAACAGATTAAGAAACACAATAATCCTATTAGAGAGTTTACAGCTCAACATTTGGAAGTAGTAAAAAAACAGCCTAGGGAAATTCAATCAAGTTTGTACAATCACAGAAAATAATTGAACTAAATAACACCTAACAAATATAGATTTATTTCTTTTTAAGCCACTGTTCCACTACTGATGTCTATTCTAACTACTAGTAAACTTAGTACAATCAAAACCCTGGTATTGTACATATATGGCGTTTGAAAATAGTAGAATTAATTTATATTTTGGAATGAACAATACTTCTCCAACTTGAAACTGTGAATCGTCGAATGTAGCTATGGTCGCTAGATTGGTGGTACAATGTATTACAGTGGACCTCATTATCGTTCAAGACCGAGAGGTAGAAAACATTTTGAAAAAAGGACCAAATATCGTCCTCCATCTAAAATGGAAACGGCGTCGACAGGTTACAAAATGTTGAAAATGGGGTAAAGTAGAAAAATCTGATAAAAAATCTCGATTCTTCTTCAAAAGAATGCATGAATGTTGTCGGTATTCGAATATCACATTTTGATCAAGGCCAAGTCATATCTCAAGGCCTGTTCTGATCAGTTGGAGGTCCTTACCATGTATTGGTTACCCAAACAACAACAAAACATACACTTTCGTTCATCTCGGCCGCTTGGAATGTGTTCTACAACTAACCTTTCATTGCTGTTAACAAGTTTCTTAACTACCATCAACTTTTGCAATGAAATATATTAAAATAGTGAACTTATCTATTTTTGGAGTGTAGGAGTGTAAACAATCTTTCAATGTATGTTTTAGGTAAATTACGTGCTTTGATAGTTTTTTTGATACTGTTCTCGTTGATTCGTGTCTGTTGTATCTGTTTTACCTAATTTGCATTGGCAATATTATTTTAAAATTAAGCTGTTAGTTTTCTCGTTTTCACGTTTGCATCGTTTCACTTTTTTTTAAAAGTCGGAACCTATCATGTCACACTATTCGGTATGTATTTTGCTCATTGTAGAAAACCGTATATGGTGACCTATAATTACTTTTATCTCTGTCATTTGAACTTTGGTTGGTAGTTGTTTTTCATTGGCAATCATGCCCGTGATCATATATTCATAAACTGTCGTTTTAGTAAAAATAAACAGAAACCACCCTTTTATAACATTTTCATTAAGTCTAATAATAGAATTCAACTAATTGCATTCTACACTTTGTATTTAAAATCGTTAAAACATCGGAAGAAAGAGCAATTTCAACTGAATACGTACATTAGATTATATCACGCCAGTAGCAATTGCTATTGGATCAAGGATTTGTATAATATCATACAAATCCTTGATTGGATTAATTTCTCGGGATTTGCATATATCCCTTTTCAATGAATAGATTCAGTTCACAAGTTCCAAAACAATGTCTTCCTCTATCTTAGATTTTGAAGTAGCAATACAGCTCTTCTTTAAAAGATTGCAAACCATTTATCAACTTGCTTGCTATGTTTGTATGGATGTTTGTAAACAACAGGTAGGTAGTTTGTTTCAGTCTGTTTACTATATACTAGAATTTGATTGGACAATAAACATTAACTTGCATGTTAATTTTTTTGTTCAATCAAATTCCAGTATATATAAAAACAGCCTGAAACTCTACCTTCCTATTGTTTGCAAACATCCAAGCAAACATTGCAAACAAGTTGATCAAAGGAGTGCTTTGCATGATTTTATAGAAGAGCTGTAAAGGGATTTCAATTAAGACCCACATGCTACCTTATTACACAAAGATAGCGTTTTAACGCTCTGTACAATAAAAAGCGATTTTTTTCTTTCTTTTAATTATGATAAAATGGTTTTAACATACACTAAACATAATCTTTAACGGCAAATCATCTTCTACACATTTTCTAAAAATTCAAAAATGATATATTTATACAGATGTTATAAATAATACCTATTTAGCTCAGGCCATTTTTGTTTGTTATTCCTTGAACAAATGTAATAAAACAAACTCAGAAATGTATCCACATATAAAATACAAAATCCTGTTTACGAACATTGAAATGGTGAATAATGACTTATCATTTCACAATCAATCGCTGTCTATCAAGACAATTGGAATGATAATGAATGCTATGCGACTTATTTTTTGTTAATTGGTCTGCAATACTCCGAAGTACAGGTTCACCAGTACTTTACAATGCTCCCTTGTACTGGTTCACCACCACGAATTATTTTCCAAAGTTTGATTCAAATATATCCTGGATACTTGGCAGATGTGAAGTGTCAAAACCTGTACACATTTGACAAGCACAGTCAGTTGCAAAAGGCATATTGGTGCTTGTATTCGGAACTTTTAATAAATTTATGATTGCACGACAGCAGTTATAGAATGGATTTTTACATTTCAAATTTTCAAAACATGTTCCGTTTCGAGCAATGGATCCACCAGGAAGAGTAACTTTGTTATAGCACAGATCTGTACATGACAGATTATCTAGTCTGGAAAGAAATTCTTGGTTGATGCAATCGTGCTCTAGATCACCAAATTTCTCATTTGAGAAAATATGATGTATGTCTGATTTTAATTCATTTGCAAAGTTATATAACATAAGTAACGCACAAACGGATAGAGCGTTATACCAAACCATCTTAACACTTTGGTAATGAGACACAATTAACAATTTCATCTTTTATAATATCTATATATTGACGTGTCGAGGAGACGTAGAAGAGCAGGCGTCCTTGAAATCCTTGACAACCGTCCAACAGAGAATTTACTTAAGATGAATCGTAAACAACTTGGAATTTTCATTTCAGATTAGAAAAGAAAGTACATACTAGTTTTAATTGGGAAGGACCATGAAACTTCAATGCTAAACGTTTGTGTTAAGTTTTTTCAAATTTGAAAATTTTCAAATCAAGATAACTATTGAAACTCAGAGGAACAGAACTTTTCACTTATATAAGAAGGGAGATGTGGTATGATTGCCAATGAGACAACTCTCTACAAGAGACCAAATTACACAGAAATGAACAGCTATGTGTCACCGTACGGCCCTCAACAATCAGCAAACCGCATACTGATAGTCCGCTATAAAAGGCTTTGAAATCACAAATGTAAAACTAGCAGCCTTACTTCTATACAAAACAATGAACGAAAAACAAATATGAAACACAGCTACAAACGACAACCACTGAACTACATGCATCTTACTTGAGACAGGCACATACGTAAAGGATTTGGTGGGGTTAAACATGATACCCCCCCTAACCTGGGACAGTGGTGTAACAATACAACTGAGGAGAGACAGATTAATATAAGGGAAACCTTGTTTCCGAATCCTTTAGTAGTAATGTAACACTGTATTTATATGTGTATATAATGTACATGATTTTTTTAAAATAAAATATGTTTAAAGTAACAGTACAACATAAAAATCAGTTAAAAAAGACTTAACTTATTAGATGGATACAAATAGAAATATATATAACAAATAATTCATAAACATCAGTAAGTTAAAAAACAAGATTATTTACGTTTAATTTTCTTTCCCATTTATTAGGAGTGGTAGTGAAGTGATAGTCAATGAGACAATTATCCAACAAAGTCGACAGTTTAACAAGTACGGGTCACCGTGTGACCCAGAATAAGCAAAACCAATTCCATAACCTGAACTATAAAAGGTCATGTGATGCGAATATTTCAGAAAACTAACGGACTAATTTAGGTTAATAGCATTAAACGATAAAAAATTTCTGTCACACAGCAATCAACGACAACCAATGGACTACCGGATCATGGCTTGAGACGGACACATTAAAACACGGTGGAATTTGTTGCTGAATTTTTGTTTTCATTTGAATTAGAATAATTGACTGTGAATAAAAGAACATAAGTATGAAGTTAAACTACCTTTAAAAACAATATTTAATAGTACATTCTTTCACAAGTCAGTTCAAATTATTGTTGGATAGTTGTGAATAGAAATGTATAGAAATGTGTATATTGAAGGCCGTACATTGGCCGATAATGGTTTACTTTATTTTAAATTGTTATTTGGATGGAGAGTTGTCTCATTGGCACTCACACCACATCTTCCTATATATATTATATATATATATATATATATATAACTACTACAACTACTATTTGAATATACATTTGAAAGATTTACTATTTCATTTGTTACTTGGGATTGTACATCTTTTTTTCATTAACCTATTGAAAATCCCAGTTTGTACAAACTGGATGTATAATGCAAATTGCAAAAAACAGTTACAATATAGATTTAAGCACTCAGTTTGCTTTACAATCTGTATCTATCTATCATATCTTTATATTGAGTTTCCTTCCTATTATCAACTCTTTATTGAATTTGTCTGAACTCATGGTAGATAATTTGTAAAATAGATAAATTTTCCATGTGAAGTGAAACCCTGTGGCATGCACGACCATTTAAAATTTAGATATTTAGCTAATTTTAAGTACGCATCCCTGCTCATTTGTGCTCATACGTTACAAATAATTTGCATAAATGAATATATAATGACTGATCAAACATATGGACCATAATGGACGTATACAATTACACTGATTTTTATTATACATGTATTCTATATTTAAATAATAAATTCAGTTTCAGTTTAACCTTAACAATGAATATTCTCTTAGTCTGGTTGTATTTATTAATGAACTACGATAAAAACAAAATGTAGAAAAATCCTTTAGTTTGATTATCTTTCTGCTCTCCGACCACTGTGTACCCGACCTTAGATGGATATTTTTATCAGAAATGTCGTTTACAATTTTGTTCATGCTTTCCGACATGTTCACATGCATGATTGAAATACTAAATCTCAAATGTTAAACGTTTAGAAATAATCATTTTTTTTTCTGGGTCATTGTATGTCAATAAACTATTCCCATGCAGGTTTATTAATACTACACACACAACGAGTAGATGGCATATGAATTATATAATTGCGTTATCAATATACTTGATATTTAATAAACATTCACATTATTAAAAACACACATGTTTTGTGCAATGGCAAATAGGCTCTAATATTGAAAAGATTTTTTTGTTTTACTTTCCAATTTACTTTGATTGTTGAATTATACAATGTCACGTGGTAGACTAGCCATAAAGTGACCATATCAAAATAACCCGAATAATTCAGTCCTTCCCCGTAATTATCTCTCCTACTTTCGACATTGTGCTTATTTGAAAAATTAATATTCTTAAAACACAAATAACTGGTATTTAAAAAAACATTTTCGATAATGCAATGAATAACTTAGTTTTCTTTATATACATAAACAGTGTAACCAATACATTGTAATAACAATAACGGTACCAATTTTCCTGCAACCTGTCTCCAAATTTGCAGATTTGCAAAGAACTAGATCGATTATTTACTGTACAATTCAAGATGGCGGTATACATCTGAATTACCATTGAAACGTTCAGATTAGTTTAAAACTGGTTCTTAACAATGGTAATTTAAAATTCAATCAGATGATGACCGCGGTTTCAATTTGGAATACGACACATTCCTTTAAATTCTGAAACGGTGAAATAGAAAACAAACCCGAACTATCAACACACGCAGTAAACATACAGGTCACTGAAATATTTCGGACTGGTATTCATTTATGTGTACGCAATATCTTCATTGTTTTAAACAGCAGGTGGTAGTTTCCCATGATGAAATGACATGTGTTTGTTTCCTCAGTGTATTTTTAGTATATACGTTTTGTATATATATTTGTGTCAGACGTATATGGCAATATTCAACTTTTTGAACGACAGGGAGTCAATGCGTAACATTCATAGGTCATACATGTGCATGACCAAGTTTCCAGATCATTTCATTCTGTTGATAAATTTTAACAAAGTTTTTCCTTACCTTCCTATATTTTCTATAAATATGAAATCTTGACATACATGTTTTAAGAATTTTCTTATCTGATAAAAAGAACTGTACAGTCAGTTGTATCCGCGCACCTAAGACTTTGAATTTGGCTTCACTTTGGTATTTTCATAAAACCAATAAAAGGATAATGTTGTGTGAACAAATTCTTGACATATTTCAATTTCATGAAATTTTCTTAATACAGACATAAGAAGATGTGTTTTGAGTGCCAATGAGACACCTCTCCATCCAAGTCACAATTGATAAAAGTAAACCATTATAGGTCAAAGTACGGTCTTCAACACGGAGCCTCGGCTCATACTGAGCAGCAAGTTATAAAGGCCCCCAACAATTAATAGTGTAAAACCATTCAAACGGGAAAACCAACGGTCTAATCTATTTAGATAACGAGAAACGAGAAATACTTATTAACCACATCAACACACGATAACTACTGAACATCAGATTCCCAACTAAGGACAGGTGCAAACAATTGCAGCGGGTTTAAATGATTTAATGGTACCAAACATTCACCTTCTGAATAAAAGTGTAACATCACAACAATGCATGGTTTCACCGTTTAAGGGACACTAGCTGTCAAATTGATGTTCACCGATTTGACTCAATTTCTCATATTTGATTTAACACAATGAAACTATTCAAATTATCAAAAGTATCAGGGCATGGGCTCGAGAATATATAGCTTCGTTTCATGTGTATTTCAGTCTATAAGCCATATAATTAACTATCGAGTTGACCTCCGAAGATATCCGATAGTCATATAAGCGATTTAAACATAAATATAGATATAAATTGATAAGAGTACTCGTGCAATTGCATGTTTATATGTCTAATTAATTTCATATGATAGATTAAGATATATGTTAATCATCGTTTTTACCTGTATAAGAATGATATTTTGTGTATCGAATCAGTCAATCAAATGATTTAGCTTCATTTCAATTTCAATGTTGACATGTTGTTTCCTTTAAATATATGAACACGCATAGTTCATGCGTAATTCATCTCTCGTTAAGGGGTTTTAAAAATTACAGTTCATATGGATTCAATGAGGTCGAATTATTCACTTGCAAGTGAATAATTCATCATCAGTGTTTCTAAGTTTATTGTGACAAATTCAAACCATACTGGCTGTTTAAAGGGAATAATTATTTCACTATACTTTCATTAATGATTGAACAAAAACAACATTATACTTGAATGTTTACAATTTCCGTCTTTTCTTGTTAATCCATAAACCTTTTTGTTTCTTCTAATTTTTCTCGTTTCTGTTCTGTCATCTGGATTACACTCTTTTAAATCTGTGTCTATTCTCGTATTCTGTATATGTCAGTCTCCAGCCAAGAGTCCGTGGTTCAGTATATTGTTTTGTACATAAATCAGTCCGTTGGGTTATATGTTTTGTACTGTCTTGGTCTTTTATAGCATGCGTTTTACATATTGTTGTAGGCCGTATGGTGACCTATCGTTGCTTAAATCTATGTCGTTTTGTCAGATTGGTCGATAATTCACTCATTTGCAATCCTACTTTTATAGTATATCTAATATTTATATTGGTATCATTTGCCTACAGTTCAACGTTTCAGAATCTTAATCATTCTGGATGAGAATCAGTTTCAAACGTGAACAGTTACACATTGTAATTGGTGAACAAAGTTTGACCAATGGCGTAACGTTAATTCTCATTCTCAGATTCTGAAACGGTGAAATTCTGAACCGTGAATCTATCATATATTTTTTGCATATAAAAAAATATAAAATTAATAAGTGATATAAATTAGATTTAATATAAATACATCAATATAAAAGAATAATATGCGTATAACATTAAAAAGATTTCTTGCACACCAAAGTTCAGTGAGTAAACACTCAAATTTATAGACACGAACAAGAAGCTACTTTCATTCTTGAAATCTGTTTGACCATAATCGTCCTATGCTTGCTAAGATAGATAATTGTTTGTGGTGCATAAGAAGAAGGGGAACAATTGGTAGACAATTCAAAATTATTCGGAATTTTATCCCGGAACTTTTTTATGAATAGATTTTTGATGTAAGCGTGACTTGAATATACAGTTGCATTATCATTATAGTCACAGCTGCCGGAACACACGTTCGCATAGTAGGAAGATGGATGCCATAACGAACGACTCCAGCCAATATCTCGGAAATTTACCTCCCATGGTAAAAGTGAACAGAGTTTTTTGTTGATGTTACTATCCTTTATGTTTGACATTTGCAATGCTAAACTTATATCTCGTCTTCTACGTGATCTCAACGAGGACAATAGGGTGTTATTTACGTTTTCAAAAATCACTAGTTGTGGAGTTGTATTGTTTTTAGCATTATCATCAAAATCAGCTTCATATAAGTCTGTTCCGGAAGTGTAATGATCCTTAAAATCTTGTGTCACATCTTTAATAAGATAATTGTCAGATGTACCTGCAAAACAGTATATACAAACCCTTAGGAGAGTATATAAATAGATGTCAATTTATTTAAGGGAGTCCAGAGTTCAAGTATTTGTTATTTTTAATCCAAAGGACGATATTATTTTACGATGTATACATATATTTTGCATTATTTAAATCGGGAATTGCTATTATTAGCACAATACTTAGTATGGCCGTTAGTTTTAGATATAGAAAAATGACGCAAAAAATTAGCAGTCTGTTTGTGGTTTTTATTGTGATGCATGCAGCTTAGTCACTGTCCGCAAATTAGTGAAGTTTCATGGCAGCAAATCATTGCTTAAGAGGAAAACAGTTTGCACGGATCAACTACAAACAATCGCGAAGTACCTAGTAAATGACACATATCTTGTAAAAACTAAGAATACAGTGCATTCACATCAATTGACACAATAAGATAAGTGTATTTTTTTTGGCACAAATTACATAACCACAGTAATGCGAAGGACAGGTTGACATAATAGTTACAAGTTGTACTATAATATTGTCACTTATAAATAGCAATAAAAGACGAAGAACTTGTAATCATTATGCAATTATTAACCTGTCCTTCGCACTTGTGCGTAAATATCGGTCGTTCCTTCCCACATCTCACCTTAGTGGAAAATAATTTGAGTTAGATAAAATCCCATAATTTTTTTAATGAATAAAAGATAAGTAATACTATGGTCGGGTTGTTGTATCTCATTTTTCATTCTCAATATTTTAACACACCGATCATTGAAGTAACTTTTTAAAAATTATACTGCCATGCACTGATAAAATAATATTGAATAATTTTTTCTTCTATTGTGTGACATACCAAATAAGAATTTGAATTTTTATAATTTCAACAGAATTTAAAAAAATAGATATAAAAAAAAATACGAGTCGTCTTGATAAGAAACGAATTAACTGGAAAATGTGAATGCAATGTTTTGGAGTAAATGGTTAAATGATACTTATAAACAGGAATTTGAACAAAGGAACATTGAAATCCTTGACGTTTTTTCCCCTCATAACTTTGTGTTATGAGATATCGTTTAGCAGATATAAAGTAGACATGGTTTCGTTAGCAGCGCTTGTTTCAAGCTCACTATGAAATGCGAGATGCAAGTACTCATAGAAATGACCATTATTGTATAAAAGGACATTCTCAACAATGCACATAAAATGATAAAAGCGACCAGATTTTTTTTCTCGTAGTTGAAAACGGAAATATTGAAGTAACACATTTCCAGATTTTGTTCGATGTCGTTCAAACACATCGTTATACGAACATGAATTGATAATTTTGTTCTTTTAGGAACAATTAGACATGGAATTATTCGGAACAAGAAAAGACACGAGATAAGTCTCATATTATCATGTTTCTAAAAAAAAATTAACATTATACTTTATTCTTTGAGAGTTTGAGTCATTTTATTTTTACAACTTGAAAAAAGGGGCATTGAAAATTTTTGCATAATCAAAAACATGACAAAAAATAAAGCGGCGAGCGGATTCTATGGTAATATTTTTCACTAAGTATTAAAAGTGTCGCTTTCAGGAGAAAGTGATTCGATTATCAACAAAATTATTTAGGAATTATTGATAGAATCGATCACTAGTCAAATTTCCCTAAAAAAATCGTCCACAAACCTGTTACCCGGTTTATGATTTACACCCATTGAAACATAAAACAAATTGAGCAAATAAATTCCCTTTTTAAACATTTTTTTAATTTGATCAAATATGAGGAAATATAACTGAATTTTAAAAAGTTTTTAAACTGTTAACTTTATCAAATAAATTAGCAATTTTCATAAAGTTTGTTGGCACATTTATAAGAATTATATTCCAACTGTAAAAGACTTATAAAATTTGTCATACAGTATTTACTTTTATAAATCTCTCAAAAAAATGACATTTCAAGCATTCGATTTTTGATTTGTAGTAATCAAATACATAACTATAAAAACCGAAAAGGAAATTACGACTTATTCTCTTACTATTAGTTAATTCAAACAGAAAAGTATACCAATAATACAACCTCCATGAGTATACCAACATGTTCACTGTATGTCTTACTACACATGTCTGATTTGTCTTTATAGTTACTCACCTTGTATTTCAGTCGATTTTGTGTCATAATGAGTCACTAACTCGGCGTGGGAAACAAATAGATTTCTAGGAAGACAAGAAATATCAAACAAGTATTTGTTCTTCTTATCTGAAATATTAATGACAGCTTTCATTTTTATATATTTACGATCGATTTCAATAATATACTGAACATTATTTTTCAGTTTCTTATATCTGAACGGAAACTGATGAAAAAGTAAAGCACCAAATTTTAAACTCACGCAGTCTACTGAAATCCCCACATAACTTTATAGTGCAGAACTTTTAAAACATGACGGTAGTGAATTCCAGACAAATTATAGTCTCAAAACAAGAAAAACTGTTATTCAACTTCTAAGATCAATTAACAATTTCTTGATAATTAAATCATCCCTTTTGTACTTACGAATATTTCTATATAAAATGTGAACACTGGCCAGCCTCGTTTTCACGTCCTCTGAAGCTGTTCTATCGTCTGTCAAAAGAGATTTATCGGCATCGTATAATGATATCTCCTTAAAAAGATTTCGCAAATAATCTGTAAAATATAGTTGTTTCTCCTTCCTAGATCGTTCCTTAATGTCAAGAATATATTCTTTTTGTATGGATAAAGTAGAACTCAATAACTTTATATTTTCTGCATGCTTCAAACTCGATGTAGCCACAACATAGATATAACACGAAAAAATATAACACAGAAGCTGCACAATCATAATGGCATATGGTTAAAATGCATCACTCAATATGGTAAATCCCCACGAAACAGTATTTATAAATTTGTTAAACTATAATTGACCAGCCAATCACACTATACATACTATTTATGTAATTTTGAAAAATGTATGTGCACCTGTTCTATACAAATCATCCGATAAAGATCACGTACTAAAATTAAATCATAATTTAGCGCGAAAAATATAGATGTCATGCTTTTTTCAATTGATTAATTCACAGTGTGGGAACGGAACTGTACGGTTTTCTAGTATTTTGGTCATTCGGGAGACTGTCAAGCGGGGCTCCGACATTCGAAAAATAACAAGTCGCTTGATGGAAACTTTGATGAACTCTAATGTTACGCTATAACGTTTCTTCTGCAAAGTTGTGGTAATCAAAACTTTCTATATGTAAATATAAACCAATACAACAATAAAAACGACATATGCATCCAAACGTTTTCTTTAGAATAGTGGGGCTCCGAGTAAATCGATCAAAACTGTCACGGAGCAGCGATCAAAAATGTTAAATAAACATCGAAAATCCCATCGTAGCTACCAGAATTTTCACATGTACCTTTTCTGATTTATAGTCTTACATGTCTGAAAGTTTAAAAGTCATTGTTCCAGTAGAAACCAAAATATATTCATTCTCTCAATGTCGTATATTTTAATTGACTGTACAATCGCTTGCAAGTTTACTGTACAATCGCTCGGAGCTGTCCTGTACAATCACTTGGAGCTTTCCTAAGCCCAATTCATTAAATACATTACATATGCGTTTCAATGGTTGTTCCTTGTCTGTTCTATTGTATTTGAAATGAAAATAACACGGATTCAGTCATTTTACCGATTAATAAAGATAGTTAACAATCTATCCCGGACACATTTCTGAAGGTGTGTATATCAGAGAGAAAATCAACATTCGAATAATAAGCATACAAGACAAATTAAAAGGACAGTACAAACATCAAGAAATCACTAAAAAAATAGTGCTCGTAAAAAATGAATAATCAAAAAGATGAATAGGTGCTCCGGAAGGGTAATAATATTTTGAAGTTTACTTAATTTATGTATCCCAACAGTTTAAAAAAAATACGTACATTAACAATGCAACAAAGTATGTTTCAGTAGAGGATCTGGATATTCTAACTCGATAAAGGAATTCTAATGTGAAATAGTGCTATTCGCCAAACAAAAAAAATACAGTGTGCACGTATAAGTCAATAAACATGATATAAGAATAAGAAGATGTGGTATAATTGCCTGACAACACCTGCCATGTTCCTGACTTGATACAGGAATTTTCCTATGTAGAAAAAAGTGAATTAAACCTAGCTTTTCTACTGGAGGTACAAAGCTCTCTTAATGATAAAAGAGGGACGAAAAATACCAGAGGGACAGTCAAACTCGTAAATCGAAAATAAACTGACAACGCCATGGCTAAAAATGAAAAGGACAAACAGACACACACGACTACACTTGACACAACATATAAAACTAAAGAATAATTAAACAACAGAAACCCCACCAAAAACTAGGGGTGATCTCAGGTGCTCCGGAAGGGTTAGCAGATCCTGCTCCACATGATGTATCAATGATAAGGGTGTGAGTTTTTATTTAAATGACAAAGACAACACAAAATCCTTCTATTTTATTAATTTCTTCATAATAAAAAGCAGTATCACACAGTTAATTTGAGTTCGAACAACATTTCATCAAATATAAAAAAGAAGATGTGGTATGGTTGCCAATGATACAACTGTCCACAAGAGACAAAATGACACAGACATTAACAACTAAAGGTCCCCGTACGGCCTTCAACAACAAGGAAAGTCCATACCGCACATTCAGCTATACAAGGCCCCGAAATGGCAATGTAAAACAATTCAAACGAGAAAACTAACTACCTAATGTATGTACAAAAATGAAAGAAAAACAAATATGTAACACATAAACAAACGACAACCACTGAATTATAGGCTCCTGACTTTGGACAAGCATATACATACATAATGTGGCGGGTTTAAACATGTTAGCGGGATCCCCCCTAACCTGGGACAGTGGTGTATCAGTACAATATAAGAACGAACTATACAAATCAGTTGAAAAAGGTTTATCTCATCAGATGGATAAAAATAAAAATATTTCTATTTCAATATGAAAATAAGGAGATGTGGTATAATTAACAATGAGACAACTATCCACAAAGTTTAAATGAAGTGAATGTAAGCAGTTATAGTCGGGTATAAAAGGTACCGACATTAAAAATATTAAACAATTAAATTTCAAAAACTGACGGCCTTATTCATAACAAAATACTTGCGGAAAAACATATATGACAGATATGAACACAAACGGCAACCACTGAACAACAGGCTCCTGACTTGGGATAGACACATAAAGATAATGGCGGGGTTAAATATGTTTGTGAGCGCTCAGTCCTCCGAAAAACTGGAACTCGAGTTAAAACCAAACTAGAAATTTTTATGTTCCATTAAAATATGAATTCGCTTTTTGGCCAATAATGCATCTTTATCTCCGATTTGGAACACCATTGGAACACATATCATAATGACATGGTTGAACCATTTAAAAACAGTCATTTCTTTTTCTCTTTTAACAAATGAAATTGATATTACAACAACATTATTCTGAATCCCTTTGTGTATTACTGCAATCGTAATTTCTGTTACATATATTTCAAATACAATATGTTTTAACTACAAGCTATATATAACGAAAATATGATGATACAAAGTAATTATAATGACATTTGTGTCATTAATTTAAACTGCATCCGAAAAAAAATCAGTGCTAAGCAAGTTTTTATATAGAATATTTTTAATAATTTAATTCACGTCAAACAAATCAAGCCAATTAAGATATTTCTACTTCCTTTCAGTTTTTGTTGACCAAAATTTTGCATTTAAGTTGACCAGGAAAGCTCTGCTGAAACATCCTTTGTTGTATTATTAATATACATATATATATTTAAACTGTTGGGATAAATAAATTAAGTAAACTTCAAAATATTATTACCCTTACGGAGCACCTAGTCACCTTTTTGAATATTCATTTTTTACGAGCACTATTTTTTAGTGATTTCTTGACATTTGTACTGTCCTTTTAATTTGTCTTGTATGCTTATTATTCAAATGTTGATTTTCTCTCTGATATACACACCTTCAGAAATGTGTCCGGGATAGATTGTTAACTATCGTTATTAATCGGCAAAATGACTGAATCCGTGTTATTTTCATTTCAAATACAATAGAACAGACAAGGAACAACCAATGAAACGCATATGTAATGTCTTTCATGAATTGGGCTTAGGAAAGCTCCAAGTGATTGTACAGGACAGCTCCGAGCGATTGTACAGTAAGCTTGCAAGCGATTGTACAGTCAATTAAAATATACGACATTGAGAGAATGAATATATTTTGGTTTCTACTGGGACAATGACTTTTAAACTTTCAGACAGGTGAGACTATAAATCAGAAAAGGTACTTGTAAAAATTCTGGTAGTAACGATGGGTTTTTCGATGTATATTTAACATTTTTGATCGCTGCTCCGTGTCAGTTTTGATCGATTTACTCGGAGCCCAACTATTCTAAAGAAAACGTTTGGATGCATATGTCGTTTTTATTGTTGTATTGGTTTATATTTACATATAGAAAGTTTTGATTAACATAATTTGCAGAAGAAACGTTATACAGTAACATTAGAGTTCATCAAAGTTTCCATCAAGCGACTTGTTATTTTTCGAATGTCGGAGCCCCGCTTGACAGTCTCCCGAATGACCAAAATACTAGAAAACCGTACAGTTCCGTTCCCACATTGTGTAATTGATTATCTTTATTTCCTTCATTTATATGAAGATTTTACTATTTATATTATAAGATCAAAATCAAAAACATTACACAAATATATTAACATATTCTAAATAGCATCTAAGTATTTACATAGCAATAAAAAAAGGACATACTAAATAGTTGCATAATTATATGAAATACAGTCGAAAAAAAGAGTCTATAGTTCACCAATTTCATGAGAGAACAATATTAGTTGAGATCAAATATGTGACTATAAAGATCATTATTGAAGACCTGATATAGTTTATACAGATAATCTGCCTTGTGGCACAACAAAAGGCTACATACATCAGCATTTATAGTTTGCATGGTATGATTCATACTTCCAAGTAACGACTCTACAATTTCGTCATCATCTTGATTAAAGAAACGAACGGATTCATCTACGTCAAGAATATCAATAATTTTGTAGAACATTTCTGTCTGAATTGGTAAAAGAGACTTACAGTAAAGTATATAATCATGCATAAGTATATCCGTATTATATAAAGTACACAAGGAGAATTTGCCTGTTTTAATAGCTATTGCTCCTAATTTCACAAGCGTCATAAATTTTGAATTTAAACATGGATAAGTTACCGCTAGTCGTAACAAACTATGCTCCGCCAAACATGTGTGTATTTTATAGTACCGCTTAAGTTCTGGTCGTCGTTCAACTGAGTGTTTCCAAAAACATCAAATTCATATTTCATCAAATTTTGATATACTTGTAAGTCAATGATATTTGACTGAACTCACCGGTTAATATTTGTCCCATACGAAAATTAAACATTCTTTTATGTATTGTTATTTAGCACGACACAACCTCCCAAAAAACAAAAGTTTCATTTTATCAATATATCCTTCTACGGACCACAAACCAACATAACTAATGTAAAAGTCAGTCGGACTTCGTTTCTCCATCATTAATATAAATTTGACGAAATATTTTTGCGTTATTTCCAACATTTCACCTTCATGGTAGGGTAGCTGACCTAAAGTTTCACATCCATAAAGTGCAGTTGTAAGGATAACTCTTTTCCATATCCAGTTATTTGTTAAGGCACTCATATCTCGTGGATTAACACCAACAGTTTATAGTGAGGGAAGTTTCTGTTTTAAATTTTTACTGGATTTATCTAATCTGTCGAAAGTTTCCCATCTGAGTTAATAAGTGTTCCAGCGTAAGTACATGTACGTTTTCTTTCGAGTACAATATTACCTAGGTTAAGACATACTGCAGAGTCATTATTGTTGTGAGTCTTTTTTGGTGGTGTAAAAGTCAAAACACTGCTTTTCGATACATTATATTTTAATTGCCATTTAAGCGCAGCAACGTTTAATAATGTCTGAGTATAATTTACAGTTGCGCTTAATAAAGTTGTGTCATCGGCTAACAAGATTGTTGTTATGCTGATCGGGCCTACTAGTAGTCCACAATTTGTCGATAAGAGTTCCCAAAATCAAGTTTTTGATAAATACGGAAAATAACCAAGCAGACAACACACGGCATTGACCTACTCCTTGTTCAATCCGAAACACTTGACTTGTTAGTCCACTATGTTGCACATGTGCTGTTGAAATTTTATAGGACACATAAATCAGATTCCACAATTTTCCTTGCATTCCAATTTGGTTCAGTTTGTATAGTAGGCCATCTTGTCACACTCGGTCAAAAGCCTTTTCGTTGTTAAGAAAAATGGCATAAACAATCGAACTATGTTCAAGATAATAATGAATTGCTTCTTTCAAGGTGTAAATAACTGGTATCGCACCATTTTCTTTTACAAAACCAAACTGTAATGGATGCGGCATCCCACTATTGATATCAACAAGGAGATATTGAATACGATTCACAACTATATCAAAATGTTTTCCTAATAAAGAAGTCAAAGTAAATGGCATGATAACTATATAGATTTTTTTTTGTCTTTATTATTTCCTTTATAAAGAGGTTTAATAATTCCATGCCTAAATGATATAGGTAAGTATATTCCTGTTCGAGAATTAAATTGTATAATACACCCAGATGTTTTAATACTGTTTCACCAACCTTTAGTATGTGTTCATTTGATATATAGTCTTGTCCTGGTAATTTACCGGCTTTCAAGGTTCGTACTTGATTTCATCTACGATTATCGGTTTGTCGAGAGTATCAATATAACCTTTGTGTTTATTGTTGAAAAGATCATGGACTTTTTTGGAAAATTTCCAGTGAAACTCTTTATCAAAGCAGTTCTCTTCTTTTATAGAATATACATTTTCAAAATATTTCCCCCATAACATACATATATCTCCAGGTGTCTTTGATTCGGTATCGTTATAGATAAGTTTATCTGTTGTCGGTCCCTGTTTCTTTATTTTACGCGCTGTCCTGAAAAATTCCCCGATGTCAACTTCTGCCGCATTTTTAATGTCCTCATACTTTTCTTCTCGCCATAGTTTTCGGCTTGACGTCTACGTTTTCGAAATTTCCATTTTTAAAAATCTTTATATACTGTTTGTAAAGGTGGTTGGGTTTGTTACGAAGCTTGTTATTACATCCCAGCTCCTTTGTTCTACCAGCCATCGGGGTGATCTGACACTGACACACCGCGAGCTCCTTGGATAACTATTACTTATTTTTCCATTCACGACGTGCTTCGCGTTGTTCGTAATGAACTGTATTCAACTGTCATTGGATTTCCAATATGGTTTAAGGTAGTGACGAAACTTTCCACACGGAATATACGCATTCGCCGACATATGTAGTGCAAAACTGTATTATAATGTTCCAGATCATTTATGCTACAATTATCGATTTTAGGTTTGCTAATGTTCAAAATTTTATTTTTATTTCTGTTTGATACATCTTTATTTCAAGTTCATCAGCTTTCGTCCATTTTAAAACATGACGGTCTAATTTGGAGCTACAATTAATGTACCTGACGAACCACATGGCAGATCATTGTTCAGAGACATATTTATAGGGTAATAATCAGAAAATTCATATGGACAGTCATCTCTCAATAATGTAATAAAACTAATGAGTCACCCGACTTGTGTGCGATTTTTATTAATTATGCATTGAAAACATATCTTCATTTTGGCAATATAATTTTGCAAAATTTCAAAAATTTAGATAATATTATAATATTGTTTTAATAATGTAATTACACATATATATCAGAGACTTATCAGAGGTAAATAGTTCTATAAAATTCTTGAATAAGGACGGCCGTTGTCCGCATAATGTTTCCAAAAGTATAACGGTACTATATTGATGCAGATTCCGGTTTTTGAAAGAAAAAAGATATAGTCTGCCGACGTGGTAATATTACTATGTATAGACCGCGTCAGATAGAACTCGACATTATGCAAATGAATATTATTAAATCTTTTAACCTATTCCATGTTTAAAAATCTTTGAAAATTTAATTGAAAGAAAATATTCCAAACATACCGAGAACCATCTTTAATTTAATTTTAGAATGTTCCAAAATAAACAAAAGTCTCAGAAGACTGTGCTGTGAGGTCACATTGTTCAATTGGTTAAGATCTATCAGCCCTGAAATTTTTAGATGAATCGAATAACCCATTGATGTGTTGCTGCCACTAATTGGTAGTTTTAAGGTAATTTTGCAGTTTTTTGTTATTATCTTGAATATAATTATAGATAGATGTAAACTGTAAACAACAATGATATTTAGCAAATCTTCGCAAATGAATTTAAGTTAAATCTTGTATTTTATTTCCTTGTACGTCAAAAAACATAGAAACGATATGGCTAAAATGGCACATATTGGTAAAATGCATTTATTTGGTTTTGACAGATACAGTGAACATTTAAATGGAATTTTTAAGCCACTCATTTATATTTGAAAAGAAAAATAATCATTGGTGAAAGATTTAAGCAAAATAAAAAAAACAGGTTAGCGATTCAGGCTCTTGAGAGCCACTTGTTTCTTGAGCCCTCCCCCTTCCATGAGAATAAAATGTTCATGCCTTAATTAGTGTGGTAAGATAACTATCGCGATCCACAAGTCAATAAGAAGAAACATTTGATTATTGTACTTAAGAAGTGTTCAAAAATACGTGTTCACCTGTTGTTAAAAAATCATTATAATCTTTTTAATGGTCGAGTGTTTAACCACGTATAATAAAAAGGTACCAGTGAACATGTTGTGTGCGTAATCGTGATGCAACTGACCTTTAAAATTACTAACATTGTATATAATTAGAAATGTAAAATTAAACATGTTCTTTAATCTTTTATAAATATTTATAATCGATATTGCATATAACTATCAATACTAAGTGCATTTAAAATAAACTGGCATATTCAAAAAACGCGTCACGAGATATCTGTTTTCATTTGCAAATCTACAACTTCTAAAAAAAAATAGTATCAACATAAATGTCATTCATTACCTCACCGTCTAGATAAAGTTTGTAGGAAAAAAAACCAAATCCGGGTCACAAATCAACACTGAAGGAAACGCATCAAGCATAAGAGGAGAACTACGACACAACAGAAACACAACACTAAAATATTACCCACACAAAAACGAACTGCAATATAACAATGGCCATTTTCCTGACTTGGTACAGAACATATTTTAGAACCTGGTTTTGTGGCTAGCCAAACTTCCCGCTTGTATGGTAATGTAAAATATAACACTAAAATGACAACATTGCATGACAGGATTACAATTTATACAAATAAAGGGGAGAACATATAGGACAGAAAAACACACAAATAATAGTCATCAAAAGGTACCAGGTCTATAATCCAACACTCCAGACGCGTGCCTCTTCAACACAAGACTAACCAGTGATGCCAAGACCAAAAAGTTCGAAAACCTAAACAAGTACAAAGCTTAAAAGCACCGAGGACCAAAAGTTCCAAAAAGTTGTGCTCAACACGGCCAAGGTGCTCTGCCTGGGATAAGAACATCCTTAGTATTTAGAAGAAAACAAATGACGTACAAGGTTTGAGTATTTATCGCAAAAATGTTCGTAACCAAAACCGACCATGATCAAATTTGTATCAGAAATACATGTTTAGTCATACGGATAATAGTCATGAACAGACGCTTTTTGTAAATTAAAGATGTTCGAAAAATTTTGCATAGTGTGCCCAGACTTTTAATACTATTTTAAGCGCTATAAGGAAATGAGTTCAACTGACCAATTACCGTGCAAGGGCTGTATAGCCAGTCAAGGTCGTTAAAAACTTCAATTTGTTGTCCAATTAAAGGATTTAGACATATGGAAATTAAAAAAAACTACATAGCTAATTGAATTATTGTGTAAATCTATATACACCGGTTTTTTAGTATTATTTTTGCATATATCGATACTGGTAATATAAACCTGACACTTCTAATGACAACGACATTTTTAAAATACACCAATTAGGCACATTGTCCTACATATTTAACGGACTATCAAAATAGAATGCTATTATTTTGACATTGTAGAGAACCATTGTCAACTTGTTCTATGTCAGGTTAGTGCATGTTTTCCTATATATGGAAGACGCCTGACCGTAATTTGAGAAATATACACTAACAGTCAGTTCATATAATTACTTTATTTTAAATATCGTACATCAAATATACCTGGATTTTAAGTTGTACGTCCGACGCTCATTTCGTTTACATCAGACTCAACAAATAAAACACAAAGTCGAAGAGCGTTTAAACTGTGCCACTTACTACTAACTTAAAGGCAATACATGCCTTGTGGTTCAAAAACCGTATCGTGTTTAAAAATGCATGGAAATAGGAAATGTCTCAAAGAGAAAACAACCAGACCAATGAGCAGAAAACAGCCGAAGGCCACTAATGGGTCTTAAACCCTGCGATAATACCTTAAAAACTAAAACATTGAGAGCAATGATTATAAAAATCTTCATTAGGTCAAGTTCTATCAGCCCTGAAATTTTGTGATGAATCTAACAACCCATTGTTGGGTTGAAGCCACTGAATTAATAATTTTCAGGATTGTTTGGTTTTTTTCTTGAAAATTATTATAGATAATGTTTCCTCAGAAAAAAATGGTTATATTAAAGATAATAACCAAAAACAGTACAATTTCATGAAAAAAACTATATCGGACAGTAACCCTACACTGGGTGGTCCAATCGGTCTGATTCATAATTGGTAGATATTGACTTCTTTATTACTTTAAACTCCGTGTCAATTTTTCTCTTACTGCTATAGTTTTGAGATAAAAGCCAAAAAAGTAATTTGAACCCTATGTTTTATTTTTAGACATGGCAGCCATGTTTGTTAGTGAAGCAAAAACTTCGGTTACAATTTATCAACAATATGCCCTCAAGAAAAGTAAAAGTTTGAAGACATTTGGCCGAGTAGTTTCAGAGATGAATATTTTTGAAAATGTTAACGACGACGACAGACGACCGACAACGTCGGACGCAAAGTGATTGTATAAGCTAACATGGCCCTGTCACCAGGTGAACTGAACACGTATATTCGAATATTAAGTCACAGACAACACGTATAACTGCATCATTTTTTTCAGCTACAAAGGGCCTCGGAATGACAAATAGGAACCGATTCAAACGAGAACACTAACGGCTCGACTATGTTCAAAATAATGAACGAAAAGCAAACAGGAGGTACAGCAACAAACGGCAACCAATGAATTAAAGGCTCTTGACTTGGGACAGACACATACATGTGGCGGTTCTCCCTTAACTTTGGACAGTGGTGTTACAGTACAATATGAGAACAAACTATAAAAAAAAACAGTTGAAAATGGCTTAACTCGCTAGAGCATATGTTCCTTTGGAACATGACCCAAAGATGAAGATAATTATCATTGATAGGATGTGGATCCGTAAGAGTTCTTTTAAATTAAGTGTACTCTTCTTTCAGGTATTCCACATTCAATCTTTTATGGCGATTCTCTATAAAAAGCTTTAAAGTAACAACAGTCACCCCAAAAGCTAACCTAGCCTTTAAACAGACTTATTCAGGAGGAATATATAGTTACGATACTATTGTCTGGTCATTAAAGATGGCATATTTTGAAATTAATATTCAATTTGATTCACTCATACGGTCTTTGCATCGGAAATAAACGCGTTCATTATACGACTGTAAAATCAGTTGTTGGCATAATACGGTTTTGTTTTTCTCATATAATTTGTAGCGGTGTGATGCTACACCTCTTCCGGAAGGGATTGTTTGATTTTTATATGTGGAAGACATAACCCTTCAATCAGTTTTATTGAATCTGCAGCTGGCATGTCGGTGACTGCTATAGGAGTCCTTTGTTAATTTTTGACTAGTTTCTTTTGTTTCCTATTCTGACATCGGACTCGGACTTCATTTAACACATTTAGTTTCCCTGTGCGTATTGCTGTGTGTTTGTTTGCTCTATATTGTCTAGAGGTAAAGGGGGAGGGTTGATATCTCATAAAATGTGTTCATTCTCATTGCATTTTTGCGCCTGTTCAAGTTAGGATCCTCTAGCCTTTGATGGTCTTATATATTTGTTTGTTTTTAATTTTAGTTCATTTATATGCTTCGGAGTTAAGTGAGATTGTCATTGAACAAGTACACATTTTTGTTTAGATGACATCTAAAGCCTGCATTCAGTAAGATTGAAATGGAATTAACATGATAAATAAGCCAAGAAGCAAATGCTATGTATCAGACAAATTGGACCATGTAGTGTAGAGTTTCTGTCCGAAATAGTTTATTTTCATAAAATTTTACTGTTATTGGTTATTATCTTTAATATTATAATATGTAGAGAAAAAGCGTAAATGGCAAACATATTCAGCTAAGTTGGATCTACAAATAGGTCAAATGATCAATTTAGTCAATAGACTCCTTAAGGATTAATTGTTCTTTAAACGTTTATTTTAAACATTATTTTGTGCAAGTTTATTTCTTTAAAAAAATATCTTCCTCTTAAACTACTGTGATAAATATATCAAACTTTAACTGAATTTTTCTTAAGGTATCTAGTTAAATAAAATGTAGACGAAGTTTTGGCGTACTAAATTATAATCCTGGTACCTTTGATAACTATTTGATCCATCAACAAACATGGCAGCCAATGCTAAAATATATTTTACCCCTATGGGCCATTTTACCCATTTAACTATGTTTCTTGACATACAAATAATTAAATACGAAATTTATACTAGATACTCTTAAACTCATTCAGCCCACGTTTGGCTGAAATTGATTCACCAGTTTCGACAAGATTTTTTTAAAGTACGCAAACTAGATATACCAATTGTGAATTATTGTTTTTAAAGGGCAATTAGTTATCAAAGGTACCTGGATTAGTACACCAGACGCGCGTTTCGTCTACATAAGACTCATCAGTGACGCTCATATCAAAATATTTATAAAGCCAAACAAGTACAAAGTTGAAGAGCATTGAGGATCGGAAATTCCAAAACGTTGTGCCGAATACGGTTAAGGTAATCTATGCCTGGGATAAGAAAATCCTTAGTTTTTCGAAAAATTCAGAGTTTTGTTAACAGGAAATTTATAAAAATGATCACATTATTGATATTCATGTCAACACCGAAATGTTGCCTACTGGGCTGGTGATACCCTCGGGGACGGAACTTCACCAGCAGTGGCATCGACCCAGTGGTGTAAATAGTTATCAAAGGTACCAGGATTATAATTTAGTACGCCAGACGCGCGTTTCGTCTACATAAGACTCATCACTGACGCTCATATTAAAAATATTTATAAAGCCAAACAAGTACAAAGTTGAAGAGCATTGAGGATCCGAAATTCCAATAATTTCGCTCTTGTAATCTCAGCTGTATGCCTCGCACTCTATATTATATATGTAAGGAACGTAGTTTAGAGGTAAGAAGCAGCGCAGATAGCTGTATGCCTTGCATTTAGTTACCGTATTTGTCATTGTAGAATTTAATATAATCACGTTTGGCCCGTTGGAAAATTCAAATAAAAGACTATTATTTAAGCAGCTCCGCCTCGTATGTAAATTATATATTATTATATTGTTGGAATATTGTACTTGTATGGAAATATATCGGCTGTTCTAGAAGTTTAATAAAAGTATAATTTTACTAGCGATTATTTATTTACGCTTACAATGGCAACGATGAGAGAGAACATTCAACAGATTTGACTTGACGGTCGCATTTATTTATTACCCCGTGTATTTACTAGTTTTATGAGGTATTCGTATTTGCTGGTTTTAGAAGTATATCAAAACATTGCAAGAAGCAGAAATTACGATAACATCCATCGTTAGAGAGGTAGTAGAATTATCTTTATGATTGACTTTTGTATTCTGAAACGTTTCAAAGGATTAAAATAAAATTTAAAAAAAATGGATACTTACAATTATGTGTAAATTTATTCCATTTTACTGTTAATCCGTAACCCAGCAGACACAACAACGTTGAATCAACATTGAATAAACGTCAGATTTCAACGTTGAATTCATGTTGAAAAGTAGTGTTGGATTGAAAATTGATATGACGTTGAAAACATAACGTTGTTTCAACGTCAGATTTCAACGGTGAAAATAGGTTGAATTTTGGTCTAAATTTGGTCGAGGTTTGTTGAAAACAAGTCGATTGGTGGTTGAATTGTGGTTGTTGTATGTTGAAATCAGGTCGAATGTTGGTTGTTCTGTGGTCAGTGTATGTTGAAATCAGGTCGAATGTTGGTTGAAGTGTGGTTAGTGTATGTTGAAATCCGGTTGAATGTTGGTTGTTCTGTGGTAAGTGTATGTTGAAATCAGGTCGAATGTTTGTTGAACTGTGATCAGTATATGTTGAAAATAGGTTGGATGTGTGCCCAGGTAAACTTTTAATGTGGTAAATAGGTTGTTGAACAATGGTTGAATTGAGCTTTTTTAACAGCTGAAATTATTACCCTTTATTATATCCATCAATGCCATTTTATGCGTAATAAAACTGTCGCACAACTATATGTTGGTGGTTGGTGTACATGTAGTTAGTAGTTCTGTTGGTATACATTTTTGTGCCTTCACTTTTCTTAATAGACATGATCTATAACTATTATGTTCACACTCAAAATATGTTTGTGACATAACACAGAAGTTATATAATTTACCCACATATGCCCCTTACAATGTCAAACAAACACAATTAATCTGATTACTTAATTTTATTTAAAAAAAAATAGTCTATCTGCTAGACATCTACTGTTGTTCCATATTGTGGTCTCTAATTTTTACATTCGAAACTTGTTACTACAGCATCTGCAACAGAAAAAAACATAGTGTACTATCTTTTACATAACTGGGTTAATTTCATTATGCAGCCCAAATAAAGAACTCTAGTGTCATATGAATGATATAGTTATTTCTTTAAAAATTTATCAACAGCTATCATGACAGTTTTTTTTTTAAACTTGAGTTCAGATAGTAAACAATAAATCAATTTAATAAAAACAAACCTAAAGATTTTAGTAGACAAAGATGCAGGGTCAATTTAAAAGAAATTGTGACCAAAATCTCACACACTTTCATGTGAAAAAAAAAACAATGGTGTATATTTCAATACCCACCTCTTATTATTTCAATCGGTCAAGCTTGGACACCATAGGCATATTTATTCTTTTTACCCTATATGTACTTTACAGACATGGATTTTTTGGTAAGACATCATCAAAAAAAAAAATACGTTTATTTAATTACAGCATTTTCAAATTATTAATTCCCTCCTGAACTAATAAATAAACATGCTTACAAAATTTGGACATCCAAAACCTTTCATTGGAGACTTTCTGATTTGAATTTTCCTCGGAGATCACTATAATCTATTGTTGTGATCTTACATTTTTTCAATAATTGGTTGAAAAACTTTAAGTCCAATAATTAGTATTGTAGCATTACGGGAAATTTGTCCAGTCGAGAATCAAACATGATTCTGGAATCAGTGGCAGATCCTGAAATTTTCATAAGGGTTCCACTGACTTAATAATAGAGGGAAAAATGGGGGGGGGGGGGGGGGGCTCAAGTCATGCTTCAGTGATTCATTATATAATCAACCAATTTTTCCCTCTCAAGGGGGACCACAAGCATTGAGATTTTGACAGTCACTCATCTTGAGATACAATACTGCACCCCAATCACCGAGATATTGACAGTCACTCATCTTGAGAAACAATACTGCACCACAAGCACCGAGATCTTGACAGTCACTCATCTTGAGAAACAATAATGCACCACAAGCACCAAGATCTTGACAGTCACTCATCTCGAGAAACAATATATGTCATACTTTACATCTAATTTTTTCATGATCTTTCATCAATAGATACTTTCGGCATGGTTGCTAAACTTTGAACCTGTGTTTACATTTTTTTTAAACTGCAATATATTCCAGTCTTTCGTGATACGTCTTATTTAATTTTCATTTACATGCATATGGATTAAGTTTAGACATTTAAAATAAAAGAATATTTGTTTTATTTCCTTGACTTTTGTTGTGCTGTAATAATTAAATACGGTCAATTGATAAAGCATCTATTTAGACGTTATCATATAGACCACTTTGAAAATGGACAGATCATTGTGTATTAATTTGTTATGGTCACACATGTTTCTTATCTGCCGTATTGCTTCATTGATAAATCCTCGGAATACATGCTGTGAGTGACATCTATTCTGACCCAGAGAAAAGAATTTGTTTGTTTTGAATGTGTTGCAAGGTCAAGAATGTCATGTGTTGTAAATCTTTGACTTGTAATTATATCAGCATATAAAACATGTAAAAGAACTAGTATGAGATCTCATAGGTGAACTTCAATAATTATATATTATTATTTGCCATACGAATATATTTTTTTTCAATTTCAACTGATGTTCCATGATATATTATGACCCCGCGCCCTCCCAGTATTTGCAATGATAGAATTCTTTGCCATACGCTTTTG
This sequence comes from Mytilus edulis, assembly GCF_963676685.1. Taxonomy (NCBI): domain Eukaryota; kingdom Metazoa; phylum Mollusca; class Bivalvia; order Mytilida; family Mytilidae; genus Mytilus; species Mytilus edulis. Next base: position 23,025,962 of record NC_092344.1, read on the forward strand.
CTTTAAATTACCAAATCAATGTTCATAAAATCACTCTCCCTTTTCAAGTCTTAACATAATAAGTTGCCGCACCCAATCAATGTACAAATATATCTTAAGGTCAACCTTGCTGTTCCCCGAGACTACAAACACATGTGTGTATAATTATAAATTATATCTGATCTGCTTAAATCACTATACTCATATCATGCATGTAATTACGGTAAACGCTACACTATTGTATATATCTTAAATTATCATATAACTATCATTAGATTAAACAAGAAATGAAAATTATACTCACTTTACACTGCTGAGAGCAACTCTTAACTTGATGTGGTAATCAAATTGGCGCAAATAAATTCAAAATGTCGGTCTTCTACGCATGTGCCAATCAGAAAAAGATATCCGTTTCAAGTAATTATAATAATTATAATAATTTTATCGCAATTTAAAGATTAATTTATATATGAAACAGTAATCATTGAATTTATTCAAAAACATCTTTAAACCAATAAAAAAGTCATCATTTATTAAAGCAAAAAGGGAAATACACAAATTTGGTTCAATCTCATCTTGAAGTTGAAATTTTGGTCGACACTTAAAGTCATCAACCTTAACTAAACCGTTTATCAACGTTATATTTTTAACCAATTAAAGCATTGAAAGCATCAACTCAAATTCAATGTTGATTCAACGTTGGCAGTTCAACGTTGAAAATTTTAACCACAAATCAACGTTGATTCAACAACGTGATTTAAACGTTGATAGAATTGACGTTGATACAACGTTGATTTTACGTTGATCAACGCTACAACCAAATTTCAACATATTTTCAACGTTGGTTCAACGTTGTGTGCCTGCTGGGAACTAATGGGTACTAATTGTGCATGCACCCCTGCTGGCTGATTTGTTAATCCGTAACCAATGGGTGCTAATTGTGCACCCCTGCTGGTTGATTTGTTTTTGTACTCGTATGAAGCAGAATTCATTCAGAACCTTCTAAAAGACAAAAAGAAAAAGCACCTTGCGAAATTCTTTAATTTTACTTTCCGATATATTGATGATGTTCTATCATTGAATAACCCATATTTCAGCCAATACCTACATCTCATATATCCCAATGAACTTGAAATTAAGGATACTACTGATACTAGAAGGACTGCTTTATACCTTGATTTTTTCCTCAATATTGACGTAGATGGACGACTTCACACGAAAATCTATGATAAACGGGACGATTTCAACTTCCCAATTATCAATTTCCTATTTCTCAGCAGTAACATACCCTCTGCCCCTTCGTATGATGTTTACATATCACAATTGATACGTTATTCTCGTGCTTGTTCACACTATACGGACTTCATATACAGGAGTGTGCTCCTTACGCAGAAACTGCTCCAACAAAGTAATGAGGAGGACAGATTAAAATTGACACTCCGTAAATTTTATGGACACCATCACGAATTAGTGGATCCATACGATGTATCTTTGACCAAACTAGCTAAGGACATTTTTACCACATGGTAGATTGTTGTTTGTCATTATGTCGTCTAATCTTTTAATTACCAAACGTGACTTATTCCCGATTGTGACTGTTTTGCTGAGTGTGAATTCGCATTACTATAAGACGTGTTACGGTACTTGTCTATCCCAAATTAAAATTTAAATGTTTAATGTTATATTTGTAATTCTCATCGGATTTTGTCAATTGTGTTGATGTCTTTTCTTTTATATTTATGTGTTATGGTAAATAATATTAATCACTACATTCATTTATTAGATTTCATTTTGTTCAACGTAATCAGTACGATATTTTACGTTTGAAGTCAGATTAAAAAAAAACCGGACATAGCTTTATAATATAGTTAATTGCTACCTTAGTTTGCTAATAATAAATATTAAAATGTGCATTGTTATTAAATGCAATATCAGTATTTAGTTCAAATATAATCTTAAATCGATCCTAATTCTATCTTATTCATTCAAATGACGTCATCATTTTTTTGTCGTTTTTTACAATTTCAAATATGACGCTACTTGGCGTTGGGGTTTGGGCTTGTTCGGATGTGTCTACATTTTGTGTTGCAAATGTCTGGTTATATGTAATGTATTTCAGTTGTTTCCTGTAATTAGTTAATATTTCAGTTCTATCATGTACAGCTTCTGTTTAATAATTTTATAAATTTACTGTTTGCAAAAGTATAAATTATTCTAAATAATAAGGATGTTCTGGTAACTAACAGAAAACCCTGGCCGTTTTTGGCACAACTTTTTTGATCTTTTGGTCCTCGATGCTGTTCGACTTTGTGCTTGTTTCGGCTTTCAAACTTTTGTATCTGGGCGTCACTGGTGGATCTTGTGTGGATAAAATCACTTCTGACGTATTAAAATTTTCAACTTGTTGCCTTTTGTTTGCTGTTGTTCGTGTGTTTCTTTGTCAATTGTATTCTCCAATTTATTTATATTGTAGTCCTGTGGTGTTGAGTTGTCATTTTAATGTTATATTTCACATGGCTATGAAAGGGGAGGTTTGGCATGCCACAAAACCAGGTTCAACCCGCCATTTTTTTCTTTAAAAATGTCCTGTACCAAGTCATGAATATGGCCATTGTTATATTATAGTTCGTTTCTGTGTGTTTTACATTTTAACGTTGCGTAGTATGTTTTCTTTTAATTTTGAGTGTAAATTCACATTGCGATAAGACGTGTCACGGTACTTGTCTATCCCAAATTCATGTATTTGGTTTTGATGTTATATTTGTTTTTCTCGTGGGTTTTTGTCTGATGCTTGGTCCGTTTCTGTGTGTGTTACATTGTAGTGTTGTGTCGTTGTTCTCTTATATTTTATGCGTTTCCCTCAGTTTTAGTTTGTTACCCCGATTTTGTTTTTTGTCAATGGATTTATGAGTTTGAACAGCGGTATACTACTGTTGCCTTTATTTATAAACTATGAGTGTGTAATTTACATTTAAACACACTCACACACATGACTTGTCATGTAAACCAACATATTTTATTTTACACAGTTCGATGTGTTTGCATTTATTTCTTCTTTAAAAAGGTTCATTCGATTGGTTATATTAAGTGATAAATATCCCTTCATCGATTCTTAAAATTTATATGTAATTCATTTTTATATCGTCATGCTAAAATAACAATTGGTTAAAGTCAGATTTATGTAATATTCATTCATGTGTATATTTATGTATATACTGGAGAAGACGTTACTAAGTGTCTAGTCCATTTGTCATTTTTTAACAATAGTATATGTTTAAACTAAACTAGTAGAATACTGTCATAAAATATATATGAGAAGAACATAATCCATATCATGTCAACAATTGGTTTTAGAATAAATGTGTTTATTTCCGACGCAAAGACCCTATAAGTGAATCAATATTAAAGTCAAACTATGTCATCTTTAATGACTTGACGACAGTATCGTATCTATATCACTTATTAATCAGTCTGTTTAAAGGTTTTTTTAGCTTTTGAGGTAAATGTCGACATTTTTGTGTTTTGTAAAGAATATTACCATAAAAGATTGGATGTGAAATACCTAAGCGTATAAAATGCTTACATGTTGATTTATATTTACGAATGATGTCTTTGTACGGAGGATAACATTTAGTAAATGTTTTGACTAGTTTGTTATATCGAAAACCCTGGTGTAATAATGTTTCAGTAATACATAGATTTCTTTCGCTAAAATCTAAAACGTTGTTACATACACGAGCGAACCGTACAAGTTTAGATCTCTTATCTTAACACCATAAGATTGTGGCATAGGAACGGTCACCATCTGAAAATAAATAATTAACAATAGGAAATGAAATATGTATCTATAAGATAGCTGTCGGAAAAAAACCCACTTTCAAACACTGTAATATTTCAAAAACATTATTACTAAGAGTCGCTGAAAACTGAGCTTAATAGAAATTATTTCATCTATCCAATTGGAACTTTCCGTTTCTATGTCCAAACAGCTCCAGCCTATAGAGTAAATAAAGGCAACAGTAGTATATCACTGTTCGAAAGTCATAAATTGATTGAGAGAAAACAAATCCGGGTTACAAACTAAAACTGAGGTAAACACATCAACTATAAGAGGAAAACAACGGAACAACAGAAACACTGAAATGCAATAACAAAAAACAACCCGACAATGCAATACACACATAAACTAACTATAAGATAACAACTGTCATTTTCCTGACTTGGTACAGAACATTTTAAGAAAACCAAGAGGTGGGTTGAGCCTGGATTTGCGGTTAGCCAAAACCTCGCTCTTTTATGGCAATGTTAAATATAAAACTAAAATGACAACATTACATGACAGTACTACAATACACATAAATGCAAGACCATTCAAAACAGAGAAAAACAAAAATTAACATTACAATAGGACATTTCGACATGAAAATAGTCTTATAATTTAATACACCATACGTCCGTTTCGTCTACATAAGACTCACCAGTGACGATCAGATCAATATAGTAAAGACAGCCAAACAAGTACAAAGTTGAAAGTAAAATCACGAAAATACTGAAATTCCCTAATCAAATGTAAAAAATCAAAGGATAAAACACACCAAAGGAATGGACAACAACTGTCATATTCCTGACTTGGTACAGACATTTTCAAATGTAGAAAATAGTGAATTGAACCTGGTTGAATAGCGCTGAACCTCTCACTTTTATGAGAATCGCATCAAATTCCGTTATTTTTACAACGACGCGTGAACAAAACAGACATAATCGGTGAAATAGTCAAAATATGTTTACAGCAGTCATCATTGTGTTATAATCTCAAAGACAAACAAACATATATAAAAAACACAAAAAACATCTATCAAACCACATTCCTTATTTCGCGTGTTAGGCGTCAGAAAATGCAAACGTCACAAAAAAGCTGTATTAACAATGATTAAACCCAAAATGTTCATTTATTGTATTTTTATGATTTTATTAATCAACAGTGTCACCATTTGACGATGAACTGCTTAGTAATCCAGAGAAGCCGAGTTGATCCTGATTTGTATAGTTCGTGTTTCTTTTATTTCATTAACAGTATCTATATTGTTTTATAGGTCTTGCGTATACCTTTTTAAAAGCATTTTTCGTGTTTTCATGTTAAACTGTACCTTTCATTCATGTTTTACAGTTGAGATACATACATTACATGGAACGGTTAACAATCTAATAAGCCTAGAAGGTGTGAAGCACAAGCACGAACCACGTGAGAATTGCCAAAAGAGGATACTATCAGAGTAACCGAGTGTTTTACCATTTTTCATGACGTTTATGTTGCTTAGTATTTATTTTCTTTAGAAGTCTTTTTGTATTCTTGTGTCCATGGTGTTGAGTGTCTTTCCTCGATTTGTAATATGTTTCATAGTTCTATTCCGAAATAATAGAATACTACTGGAAACCTAATGAACACCTGGCACCTTTCAAATTGGTCACAATACGGATACAGCCGAATAATTCTGATCGGAACTTGTGCATAGGGCCTGAGACAACCGGATTATACAGTTTTGGTAAGTTGTTAGTTTCACAAAGGGAGAGATCAATGTTTTAAAAATCTTTAAATATCTCGTCTAATTCGTAAACTTGGGTTACGACATAGAAGTTGATCTTTTTTTATAGATAATTTCTGTTGATATCAACACTATAAATTGACATCAGTAGTATATTCTCTAAAACATTTGAATATTTAACAATGGCTGTTTTAATCAGTTTACTTCTAGTTGCATTGCATAAAAGAAGAAAGGGTTCTATGTCGATTAAAACATCTCAATAAATGTTTTATTCATCATGAAATATCGGAACCAATTTATTATATCTGATATTGGATTGCGGTACATGATTATCAAGAAAAGAGCTATTCTTAGTTCTCAACAACTTCTCATTCCGTAAAAATATATGACAGATGCAGATTCAGATTCAGATTCAATATTTTATTATAGTCTAAGATAAATAATAAAATTAACGGTACCAATTTTCTTGCACCAGATGCGCATTTCGACAATACATGTCTCTTCAGTGATGCTCGTGGCCAAAATATTTGAAATCCAAAGCTTATATAAAAGATGAAGAGCTATAATCCAAAAGGTCCAAAAAGTATAGCCAAATCCGTGAAAGGAATCAGAGCTTTGCATGAGGGAGATACATTCCTTAATTTATAATAATTTCTAATATTTTGTAACAGCAAATTTTAATAACACAAAAAATCCGTATTTTCATGCCAGTACCGAAAAACTGGCTACTGGGCTGGTGATACCCTCGGGGACTAATAGTCCACCAGCAGAGGCATCGACCCAGTGGTAGTTATTAAATTAACGGTACCAATTTTCTTGCACCAGATGCGCATTTCGACAAAACATGTCTCTTCAGTGATGCTCGTGGCCAAAATATTTGAAATCCAAAGCTTATATAAAAGATGAAGAGCTATAATCCAAAAGGTCCAAAAAGTATAGCCAAATCCGTGAAAGGAATCAGAGCTTTGCATGAGGGAGATACATTCCTTAATTTATAATAATTTCTAATATTTTGTAACAGCAAATTTTAATAACACAAAAAATCCGTAATTTCATGCCAGTACCGAAATACTGGCTACTGGACTGGTGATACCCTCGGGGACTAATAGTCCACCAGCAGAGGTATCGACCCAGTAGTAGTAATAAAATTAACGGTACCAATTTTCTTGCACCAGATGCGCATTTCGACAATAAATAAGATTCACGAAAAAACTCTAAAACATTTGCATTGTATGCACCAATCTTAAAAAGATTTATGAGAGACATTTAAGACATAATATATACATATTTTAAAAAAGAAGATGTGGTATGATTGCCAATGAGACAACTCTCCACAAGAGACAAAATCACACAGAGACATATTTTTGCACATTTACATTTAAAACCTTCAATGTCCATCTATTACTTAATGATTGTAAACATTTGCTGACATTAATTATAACTGTATCAAAGACAATATGGAGCTGATAGCACTGTCAACAGAAAAGATGTAAGCGCATATACACGATGTTACTTTCATTTTAGGAATCTGTTTCATGGTAAGAATTTGTCCCATTGATAAATACATGATTTTTAGTGGTTCGTATGAAGCTGGTTCGCAGTAAGTGGACAAGTCCAAAGGTCCAGCCGATCTCTCCTAAGAATAAAACAAACTTGAATACTGTTTAATAATAGCATGATAGAGAATTGTGTCATTACTGTTGCGAATGATAAAGTTGCCGGAACAAGAATTTGCATGGTATGAAGAAGGGAACCACAACCATCTTTGCCAACCAAATTCACTAAAATCTACAATCCATGGCTCTACTGAGCAGAACGAATCTGTTGTGTTTACACCTAAATACTGTTGTTTATGCAAGAACTCTTCTCGTATGCTTTTTCTACGTCGTAATCGAAGTGCCGATAGATGAGTCTTATTGACGTTTTCAAAAAATACTTATTGAATTTGTGCACTCATATTGGCATGTCTCCGAATTGCTTTGGTAAGTCCCACGTCGAACAAAGTATTTCAGGAACTGTAGAAAACTTGAAAATCTTTCCTTACGTCTTTTATGTTATAGTCTTCAGTAACGTCTACAAAATCATAATGTGTACAAAAATTAAAAACACCACAAATATTTTATTCATTTAGTTTTTTTACCAAGTATGTTTAGCATCAAAAAACGTTTATATATATATAATATATATATATATATATATATATGTGTGTGGTCGTGTGGTCTAGCGGGACGGCTACAGTGCAGGCGATTTGGTTTCACGATATCTCAGTAGCATGGGTTCAAATCCCGGCGAGGGAAGAACAAAAGATTTGCGAAAGCAAATTTACAGATCTAACATTGTTGGGTTGATGTTAAGACGAGTTGTATATGCATAATGTACACAGCCATGTATCACCATCATTGCTGGTGATCCGATGGATAAATCTGTTGTAGAGTTGTCACTGACTCAGGCGTACTTATTAATATAATTATTTTCTGTGACTGTATCGTGCATTAATTTGTAGGATCCTTTACTATAGATAATTTAGCTGATCTGTAACAATAACATCTCCATGCCTTATATATCATGTACTGTAGTACGCCGCTAGATTAAACCTGACGAGGAAAGGTAACACACGGCCACCGAAAGCTTTATTATTATGTGAAGCCCAGGTGGTCGTGTGGCCTAGTGGGACGGCTACAGTGCAGGCGATTTGGTGTCACGATATCTCAGTAGCATGGGTTCGAATTCCGGTGAGGGAAGAACAAAAAATTTGCGAAAGCAAATTTACAGATCTAACATTGTTGGGTTGATGTTTAGACGAGTTGTATACATATATATATATATATATAAACAAGACTAACAAAGGCAAGAATGTATGAAGTTTCTTTTTCATTTTAGTGTGGGAAGAAGAAATGTAGAAGGAATATCGTTTTAACCGTAAATTCCTAAAGGGAGATATAGAGCATTGTGCATCGCGGTATTTGACACAAAAAAAGGGACAATAATCTATTTAGCAAGTTGACTTATTACCATATCAATGTCGGAGAATGTAAAGAGCGATACTCACACAGTTGTTGTTGCTCTACTGACAAAAGACGGTAACCATTTTTATGTTCTAATTCGCCAAGCTTAACCGAACATAAATTATTTAGTCAATAAAACTCAACACATGTATACTATAGGAATGAGCTCTCCTTGTGAGTAGCACACTTTAATACTTTATTTTTTCTTCAAACATCAAAACCATTTCATATATTCATATTTCAATATTCATTCAAACGTCCATCTGCATCTAATAACTCATCCAGGAAAATCACACAAGTGTCCTCAATACAACAAAGTCCGTATCGGGACTCCATCCCACTAAAATCAAAATCAATAACAATCTACAAAACACAATAAATACATTATTATTACAATTTATCTCGTCACATCATTAAACTGTCTAACTCAAATCTATCAAATGGGTGGGGTGGGTGGGGGATATGTGTATACCGAAACGGAAGGTATGCTACTCGGTAAAGGCAGAACGTCGAATAACTGGTTATAAAGATATCTTTTATTTATAATAAGATTCTGCACGAGAATCACGATCCTACCCTCATACAAATGGGTGGGATACCTGCATTGTGACATACAATAGCCAATCAAATCATACAGTAACATTAAAACCAGGTATGCAACCATGTGCTCATCAACACGTGTTGAACATAAACAAACACAGACATGTGCTTCCGATACTATTAATAAATATATTTATGTTCTAATTCGCCAAGCTTTAAAACCGAACATAAATTATTTAGTCAATAAAACTCAACACATGTATACTATAGGAATGAGCTCTCCTTGTGAGTAGCACACTTTCGAAATGACAAAGTAGATAAGAAAAATCGGTTTTGAAAGTTACAAGCCAAGATTCTTAGTAACGAGTAATTTTTCAGAAATGTTTCCACGCACATAACCGTCTTTTGCTGTATCTGAATACCATCTACCGTGTTTCTTAAATATTCTATCTTGAATACCAGCAACAGCCGAAGCTGTTGCTCCACCTGCTCTTAAACTATGCAAATCAAATTTTGATTTGTCTACACCCAAAGATTCCAAAGTCTCTAACAGTACTTCTCTGTCTCTTGTATAAGACGAGGCGTATGACCCCTTAGCACGTACGTGTTAGTCTTTTTACGATATACAACTGATCTAAATATGAATTCTATAGAATCGTTTTTAATGTTCGCTTGGTTCAAGTATGTCTCTAACATTTGAACTGGGCAGGTTGCCGAATATGTTTTGGAAATATAAACATGAGTTCCTGCTCTTTGTTGGTCCGTTTTGCTTTTTTCGATGAATAAAGACATATATAATGAATGAAATGAAACATCTGACCTTTTTAAATTAACTAATTCTGAAAATCTTAAAAATCAAGCATAGCTAACGAGACACATACATGCTATTCTTCTATGGTTTAAAGTACTATTTGTATTGCCATATTTTAAAACCAGTTGATTAAGAATATGAGGAGTTATTGGTTCCTTCTTGTTTACAATGTGATGACCGATTGACCTTTGTGTACCTTCTTTTACGGAAGTACAAAGAAAAGAATCACAAGGATTTACATATCCAGCTAATTTGTGTGTCCATTGAATGGCATAATATGCTTCATCTATCATTTGCAAAAGAGTTATAACTTTTTCGTAAGTAAATCAAATATAATGAGACATTATAATCTGATGCCGGTAAAGGCTTTATATTAAATAAATTACACCATTTACAAAATCTATTAAATGTATACCTGTATTTCTTTCTAGTATTATCAGCTCTAGAATTTAAACAATAATCTGGAAGACATTTTGCAAGGTTGCTAAGAGCTTTATTCTGTGGTATATTATCCTTAAACCAACGACCAGAGCTAAAAACATCTGCAAAACGTATAAATAAAATAAACAAATAATAACATTATAAAATTTTTTTTTTTTTTTTTTTTTTATATATATAATTTATTATCTCATGTACATCGTACTAGTCACTAGGTCACTAGACCTTGCTATATCAACATGCATAGCCGTGTCAGAACCAAATTTGCATTACAATGCAAATTTCCCATATTGTAAACATTTAACAATATGTACATATAAATTCGAACATCATTAAGTCGCTTTCGTCTTAATTGCCAGTATATCAGACTTAAAATGCTTGGTACCAAAAATGGAGTTTTTATTCTGTCCTTGAATAAATATATTTTGACCTGATGAAAAATCAAGAACTTCTATAACGTAAGGTTCCAATCTTCTATTTAAAATCAAAGACCAAAATGCCGATGATGGCCATTTTGGAACGATCAATGATCCCTCAGCTCTACAGAGAATGAGGTGTTTAATGCTTTTAGCCACAAAACTTATCGGAGGAACCATCCAATTATTTTCCATTATCTAATTTTGAGCGAAAGCGTCAATAGCAGTGCTTCCTCGATTCCAAAATTTTGAGTTGAATCTTTTCAATTTTGTATTATGAAAATTAGCAAATCTATCTATTGTGTAAGGACTCCAAATTTCATTCATGAAAGTAGAAAACTGAAACGAGGTTTGCCAGTCATCAATATCAACCATTTTAAATATGAAATCAGCTTTGAAATTTTCACACCCAAGTATCCAAGTAGGACACAACGTGATACCCGACCTTGTACATATTCTAAAAATATCATAAGCTAAATGTTGTAAATGTAACTTTGTACTGCCTTTATTGATTATATTTACACAATTTTGGTTGTCTGTATGCCATTTAACTATTTTACATTTCAGATCGGGTTTAAACGAATTCAACGATAACTGAATAGCCCTGAGTTCACGCCAAGTGGAACTCAATTTTTTCTCATTTTCATTCAACATACAATGAAAAATCTTTTCATTCGATTCAACAGTATATGCACCTAAAGCTACATTACTTGCATCTGAATATATCATAATTCTCAGTAAAGAATCATTCAATAAACGCTTCACATTAAGCGCCAACCAATTTTCCAGCCAAAATTTCAATTCAGCTAATACACATTTTTCATATACTAAATATAGTTTTGAATCCCACGTTTTTCTGTTTTCTATCGCAAAATACATATGCCTCGTCATTAAATTTGTGACATTACCCATAACTGGTGACATTGACATAATTCTTCCGGCAAATTGAGCCAGCATATGTGCTTTGAAATTTGAAAATGACTCTAGTATAATATCAAGAGAATCTTTAGTGTCTTTAATTCTGCGCTCTGGCACCTTTAAAGTAAAATCTTTTGAATCCCAAATCAATCCTAACCATTCTAAACACTGAACTGGTTCAAAAATTGATTTTTCTTCATTGACAATAAATCCAGCCAGTTTAAGTGACGACTTTACAAATTCAGAAGTATCTTTACAATTTTTATAACCTTCATCCATGCCTAATCCATCGTCCAGATAAAGAACAATATTAACACCATTTTCTCGCCAATACTTTACCATTGGTCTCAAACATTTAGTGAATATATAGGGGCGCTACTTAAACCAAAAGCTAATACAGAAAAGCAGTAGAACTTGTTATTCCAGGAAAAACCTAAATATGGTTGTTGTTCTTTACAGATGTCCAAATGAAAATATCCTGATTTTAAATCAAACTTAATTAGAAAATGATCTTTTTAGAAGAATTCCATTGCAATTTTCCAATCTTCAAATTTTACCTTGTTTTTCAAAACATAGAAATTCAATTCACTTAAATCTAAAATCAAACGCTTTTTACCAGTCTTTTGTGTAGCAACACTGAGAGGATTAACGACGAGTGGTTGAAATTGTACTTCTAGAATACAGCCATTGCTAATTTGCTCGGTTACCGCTTCATTTCCAAACAAACTATTTTTTAAGGCAGATTTATTATTCCGAAATTTCATTGGAGGGGGTTGTTTCATAAATGGAATTATATAACCCTTTTCAATGGTGTCCAACACAAATTTGTTGGCCCCAATGTGTTTCCAAAACTCTATATGTTTAAATAAGCTAGATTTTACTCCTTTAGCGATTTTTGAAAAATCTATATCATCAAAATATTTAACATGTTGAAAGAGAACATTAATATGACCAAATAACATTAGATTGTCAACAAAAGTAATATACTCATCTTGTATCTTTTCAATTTGACAAGGTTCCAAAGGTTGGTTTGTTTGTAGCTTTTGGGCAGTTCCTCTTGAAGTGGCCAGTTTGATGACACTCGTAACAGGTGTGACAGGTGTCGTATGGGGTCGCCTCACGGCGGTGGAACATCGGAAAGGGCTGCTGGGTAGCGTTGTAAGGCTGATAATAACTGTAACTAGTATCAGTAGAGTTGGCAGGTCTAGAAACGGAGGCGGACGGTTTTGATCACTTATCTGTGGTACAGACCTGAATGTACTGGTGGCTTGTGCAAATGCAAAGTATCCTCGTCGTCTGAGTGGTTTTCGGTCATTATGTGTATACCGAAACGGAAGGTATGCTACTCGGTAAAGGCAGAACGTCGAATAACTGGTTATAAAGATATCTTTTATTTATAATAAGATTCTGCACGAGAATCACGATCCTACCCTCATACAAACGGGTAGGATACCTGCATTGCGACATACAATAGCCAATCAAATCATACAATAACATTAAAACCAGGTATGCAACCATGTGCTCATCAACACGTGTTGAACATAAACAAACACAGACATGTGCTTCCGATACTATTAATAAATATATGTGTTTTTTATTAAAATAATCCTATCACATGACAAAGGCAGGTATGTATGATTGTTGAGACGCGATCGACGCTAACAGATGTAATTTCCTCAGGCTCAAATGCCTTTCCTTCATATACTAACATGCATTTGTTAATACGCATGTAAAAAAAACTTAAACAGCAAGTCGTATCGACTACAATTCAGTAAGAAATTAGCAATCAAAAGATACATAGGTTTATTTTTAGAAAGTACATTTGTATTTGATATATTGATGTCTTTCCAGTCAAAACTTTCTTTCGGTTAAGCAGATAATATTTTTCTGTTAAAATGTTATCCAAATTTGTAACAAAATTACATTATGGCATCTTTTTATATTAGTATTTTTTAATCCTTGTTATTGTATTTTTTCTTCAACTCGTGTTTGTTGTTGCCTTCCCCTTTCCTATGGTAGGAATTGTAAAAAAAAGAAGAATTAACGTAACCATTAAAATAAATTACCGTGTATTTTCTTTGTTATGTTATCATCACTGGTTTGCTGTGTAACGATTTCAACAAGAGAAACGTCAATATTTCATGGCAGACTTGAAATGCCAAACTGAAATTGTTCTGGTGTACTGAAACATTAAAATAATATATCCCGCTAATAACGTAGAAAATTATTGTTGTAATCTCGTTAGATCTATTCAAATTTAAGATTTTTTTTTTATTATTTTTTTGGCAATGAGTTTTTTTTTTAATTCAAAGTTGGAAATTGGAGCTTGGCGCGCGGACTTAAAATCATTTAAGAGATTAAATGCATGATTTAGAGATCATCATCAAGTCTACTGCCATACACAAGCGCCTACATCAAATGATCAATCTTTGAGAGGTCTGAATTGTCAAAACAATGTTCTTTTTACATCATAAAAAAGTTTCAACAGGTATACATTTTTTTTATGGTAAATGATAATATTTGTTATGATTAAATGCAACATGAGATATTGTTTCACATAATCCTGTTTCACTGTAAAATAGATTTTGATATTGTTTATGATGACAGTAGTTCACAGTAAAAAAAAGTCATTTATAATCTTCGGATAATGACAAATACATGTTTACTTACAATTCTTTTCTTGTAGAATATGGACACTTGCTTAGTCCTTCTGATCGTCAGTAAATGTTCTATCATTGGAAACACGCATTGATTTATCTTTATCGCTCAAAGATATTTCTTTATGAAGGTTCTGGACATAATTTGTGAAATACTGGTGTTTCGCCATCCACGTCTGGTAATTCCTGGGGATGTAATCTTGGAAAGATAGATTTCAGAACCTTTTCATTAACCGAATAATCAAGCTTAACCCCTAAGCTGCAAACGAAAAAAGCATAACACAACGACAAATATGTGATCGTCATTATTAGACCAACTGCGACCGAATACGATAACATATTTCGACGCGTGATTTATAAAATAGTAAACCAATGCCATTCTGTCAATCAAATGTGTATATAAACAAAACACATAATGTCAAATATATCGGACAGTTCAATTTAAAATATGTACACCTGTTGTTGATGGAATAACACCTGATGATGGTTCGATGTATAATAACATTTATATATATGGGAATGGAAACTAAAATGTTAATTGTTTCATTATTTGTATCTTCTTATTTAATTCGATATGTTTCAATTTCACTATGTTCAGTGTTAAGTGACCAGTAAAACATATGTTTGAATTATAAGCCACAATATATGTCATTAGGACACCCTGACCCGCTCCAACTATCGGCACATGTCCGTGTTCAGCGAAACTAAAGGTGTTCTTATTATTACAATGTATATGTTTAACATCAAGAATACTTTTGGTTGTTTTCTCTTTGGCACATTCCCCATTTCCACTCTTAATTTTAAAAGAACTATTTCACAAAGAGAAAGCAACCCAACCCAACCAATGGCTCTTCAACACAGCGAGGAATTGTATGTGTTTTACAATATATTATTTAGTTCGAAATACATACGTCAATCACCAAGTACAAATACTCAAAATTTCAAACTTTGTTTTAAAATATGTTAGGTGTTCTTTTAAAAGAGGGACGAAAGATACCAAAGGGACAGTCAAACTCATAAATCTTAAACAAACTGACAACGCATGGCTAAAAATGAAAAAGACAAACAAACAACAGCACACACGACACAACATAAAAAACTAAAGAATAAACAACACGAACCGAGGGCCCCACCAAAAAACTAGGTGTGATCTCAGGTGCTCCGGAAGGGTAAGCAGATCCTGCTCCACATGTAAGGTGACTGTTCGGTATGGAACTCCTATCAATCGAGTTTGTTGGTACTTTTTGCTTAACCTTCTGTGATTATGTTCCTACATATATAGGTTGCAGTCTTGTAATTGACTGCTCCATAGGCTAACATGCAAAACAGCTAATCTTCGAAAATAAAAATGCTACATAGAATGTTTTTGTTCATGTTCGTATCATGTATGTACTAATGTGAAATGAAATTGTGATTTTATTGAAAAAAGGGGGTCATGCCACGAAGAATAAAAAGTTACGTAACCCTGACGTCAAGACAACTTTTTTCTACTTTCTGTTTGCTGTTTTACTAGGCCACACGACTTCCAGTAAACATGATATCCCCAAAAAGATGCAAGATTTTTTTTTAAATCTATATATATGTTTCAATTCAGCACAAACCTATAATCAAACAGAAAAAAATGAGTCCAGAAAAAATCAGAAAAAAATGGACTATTTTGTTTCCCTCCATGGAGTTGTAATACAAGACTGGTACCCATACAGAAAATTAGTGTGTTATCCTGTAACGTATAATACTTTTAAAGAAAAAATTATTCATCTCACATACGCAGCCAAATGGACGTCATACTTGAGCTAGGGTTTTACTATACTAATTTGTTCACTAATTTTTTGAGAAATTGTAATGCAGAATTACATGATAATATCAAAAGCTTCCTTTTTTGTAGACGAAGACGAAGATTCCATAAGTTAGTCTGTTATTAGAATATTAACACAATGTCATTATTCTACTGTCTCCGTTTGTCATCGCGGTAGTTTAGTTTTTGGAACAATGAATTCTAAAAATAATTACCAGTAAGTCACTGTTTAGGACTGGAATATAAATGCACATTTCAGCCAATTTTAATTTGTCATCTCAGTGGGTCTGGTACTATCTGTCAAACAAGTATGGAAATGGACTCTTACTTGCCAATTTCGTTTAGTATGTCGTTCACCTAATTTTAATATATACAGGCATATGTCATATGTACAAGCATCTGTTTGTATCTTGACAAGAAGGCGGACACATGTTTGTGGGTGCAACTAGTTAACATTGGCTTCGAACTACCTTTCAGTAACATTTTTTACTGGTTTATTAACAATACGTTCTTGCAATTATTCCTGTAACACCGCTGTCAGAGATAAGGCGAAGATTAGCGCTAACAAACAATTTTAATCCAGACATATTATTTTTGTCCCTGTTCCAAGTAAGGAGACTATAATTTCACAGTATCTTTTGTTGCTTTCTGCAGTATTTGATTTTCTTTTATTGTGTGCTTCGCTTTGTTTTTTTCTTAGCTATATCACGTTTTATCCAGGACTACAAACATTTTATACTTTCTATGGGTTTAATGATGAAATGAGGACGATGATCTATAGTTTACCTCCTCGACCATATACTTTATATAGTGGGCGAAAAACGGTCATTTATTGATTTGTTACTTTTATTGTGGACATGTCAATAGATATTATGAAGAAAAATATAAACTTCACACAAAACTATCACTAGCTTTAGGTTTTGCAGGCTATTAAGCGGGCCACCCGGGAAATGTAAACCATTGACTCTTCTTCTTGCATAATGAATTTCACTCATCAATTGCAGTTTTTTTATTGTCCATCAAAAAAGTAAATAACAAGCTTAAGAATACCGAAGCCAAGGAAAATTTTAACGGAAAGCCCCTAACAATTTGCAAAAGCTCAACCGAATCAAACGAATGGAAAACAACTGTCACATTCTTGACTTGGCACAGGTATTTCCACAGGTAGAAAATGTTGGATTTAACCTTGTTTCAAACCCAGCAAAACCTCCAACTTGAACAGCAGTTAAATTTCATTTAACATATATAGAATATCATGTAAGTATATTATATCCCAGTATTCAAAGATAATTGGTTTATAATGAAACGTAACAAATGTGTTCCCCCACATTATTTGTGTTCTTAAATTAACAAATGTAACTGATTATTTTTTTTTCAACACCGCCAGTCAAAATCCAAGATTACTTCTCTATAAATTTCTAGCACTTTTTTTTAAAAAGCCCAAATATTTTATGTCTTACTTAATGTCATGTTGGATATAAACAAAATACTAAAAGACACATTAAGATAATTTCTAAAAGGTATAAGCTTCCAGTTGGGAAGTTCACCAGTAATAAGTCTATATACAAATGTACCTTTAGCTTTCGACCATGTAAAATTATTTGTAAATCTTGATTTGCTGATCAGTTTTGCTATTCAAAGTTTCTATCTAATCTATTATAATTTTCAAGATATAACGCAAAAATAAAATTCATAGATGTTAAGAATATACAGTTATCAATGGTACCAGGCTTATAATGTAATACACCAGACGCGCGTTTCGTCTACATAAGACTCATCAGCGACGCTCAGATAAAAAAAGTTTAAAAGCCAAACAAGATATAAGTATTTGTTAAACAGGATGTTGATCATCTTTGATATCCAAAGGTTACGTTTCAGGCTCTTCCTCTACTCGCTTGGCAGTTTCAGCCAACGTTTGTGATTACCGATAGTCAAATGTCACGCCTGATCCGACTGCACCATTCTTGACCAATAACAGCACTTTAAATCTCTTCAGTGGCATTTTCTTCGCTCCTTATCTTACCTTGATGTGTCAGCTTTCTTTCGACCAGGGTAGGATACCAGATGACTGGCGCAAAGAATTAGACACTATACGTATATTGTTTTTATACAGAAATCGATAAAAAAAGATAAAAAAATAATAAAAATATGAAACAAATATTATTAAAAAAAAGAATTTCCCCCCTGGGGTACCATTTTGGGGATATTTCCATATGAGCGTAGTCTAGGCGGTAATCATTGACAATTTAAGGAATTCGAAAGGTAAAATGAATTTAATTAATAACATTTGATAAACATGGTATATGAATTACCAATTTGAAGACATAAGTTAACAGGTTTAAATTCATAAAAGTTTGACCATTGTTACTACACGTTGTCATGGTTGTGACGTGACGTTGTAAGTAGGCGGGGCTTATAGGTGAGTTGAGGTCATTGACGTATAAAACTAACGTTTATACGTATAGCTTTATCTGTATAGTAAAATAGCTGATTGCAGTATAAAGGAGATTTATTGGCCTGTCTCATTGAAACCATGCAATCTATTAAAAAACGTCATACACAGAACAGGAATCAGAACTCGCCGATCCTGTGTGACCTTATCAGTGGTAACACTAAGTCCGATTTTAAAAAAAATAACCGAGGGGCGTCATACAGACATCCTTCTACTGGATTTTACAAAAGCCTTTGACAAGGTAGCACACAAACGCTTAATCTTTAAGATGGCACATTATTGGTGAAAGAAACAACATTCAGCACCAGTCAGTTACCTAGAATAACATTCATCTAGCCCTTTAGATGTTCTATCTGGAGATCCACAATTCAAGGCAAAGATTTATGTCCTCTCCTATTCCTTACATATATCAACGACATGCCAGATGGTACATTTTCAGATGTAAGATTATTTTCAGGCGATAGCTAGGTCAACAGGAAAAGTAGAAATCCAGATAATGGAGAAATTCAACAGAGAGACCTAACTGACCTCTAAAAAAATGGGAGCCCAAGTGGGAGACGAAAAAAACACTGTCAGGAGGATTTCTAATAAGCACACAACTTACAACTTGCACGAACACCAAATAGAAATTGTTGATAGCAAATATACCTTGAAGTTACCATTAGTCAAGACCTATAGTGGAATAAATATATTATACGTGTATATGTGTATGTGTGAAACCTCTTCTTCATGCACTCAAATCTTGACCTCTGACAGTAAAGGAAATTCTATACAATCGCATATTGATTCAAAAAATTTAACACGATATCCGATGGTACTGTGAACGATGAAGGTCCACTTTGGCAGGATATACCTGGCTTGGAGACAAAAGTCAAATTCTTATTGATCTTCTAGACAGCATTCATGTGTACATTTGGTTAGGAACTTGGATTTCACTTTTTACAAGCGTCTTTACATCTCTTTAGCTGTTCAAACTGACAATATACATCAATTCAATTTTGTCATTTATGATAAATTCATCACACTGCTTGCCAAGTATCCAAATTGACCTATAACTTATATGGAAATTCCAATATACTCAATCGTAGAGTGAAACAAATATCAAAAACATCTTCCTCTGATCCACCTGACGACGGTTAATTATATCTCAACTAGAAAAACTAAACTGCTATTTCAGAGAACTTTAATACTCAACTTGCTAAGAATCCTTTTCCTATCTTCCTAGTTGACATATTGCATAACCAATCAGTGAAAGAAAAAAAAATCGAAATCCAAGAAGCATCTCGCAAGACATAACTTCAACTTCACTTCGTATAAAGACGGTATCCACCCAAGCAGCAATCTTCAAAAAAAATTCAAAGCTGATTATGAAAGACTGTTAGCAGTGATAAAATTTCATAGTGACAACTATTTGTGGGATCAGCCACGTCAGGTTACTAACGCCGTCTTCAAATTCAACCGAATTGAATTTTCCACAGCAGCTAGCTGCTTTCGAATCAACAAAAAACTATTTTCTCGTTTTTCTTACAACATTTTCAACAGTAATTTGTCAGTCAGAGAACACAAAAATTTCGATTACACTCACATAACTGAAGATCACAGTAACAGCATAGTCAACCGGAAAAATAACGGTCAAATTGGCTCTCAACTGAAATATGAAGTAAATGTCTACAATACAACTAGTCTTATAAATGTCAATGGCTGCAGACTGGAACTATTTGTTATGCCTCGCACTCCCTTTCCCAACATCTCAACATACCGTATAAATAAAGGCAACAGTAGTATACCGCTGTTCAAAACTCATCAATCCATGGACAAAAAACAAAATCGGGGTAACAAACTAAAACCGAGGTAAACGCATTAAATATAAGAGGAGAATAACGACACAACACTAAAATGTAACACACACAGAAACGGACCAAGCATCAGACAAAATCCCACGAGAATAACAAATATAACATCAAAACCAAATACATGAATTTGGGATAGACAAGTACCGTGACACGTCTTATCGCAATGTGAAATTACACTCAAAAATAAGACAAAACAAACGACGCAACGTTAAAATGTAACACACACAGAAACAAACAATAATATAACAATGGCCATATTCCTGACTTGGTACAGGACATTTTTAAATGAAAAAATGGTGGGTTGAACCTGGTTTTGTGGCATGCCAAACCTCGCACTTTAATGGCAATGTTCAATATAACATTGAAATGACAACATAATATTACAGGACTACAATACAAATAAATAGGAGAACGTATTAGACAAAGAAACACATGATTAATGAATAACAAAAAGCATCAGGTTTAAAATTCAATACGTCAAAAACGCGCCTCGTCCACACACGACTCACCAGTTACGCCCAGATATAAAAGATCGAAAGCGAAAAAAAGTACAAAGTTGTACAGCACTGAAGATCAAAAGTTGAAAAAGGCTGTGTCAAATACGGCTATGTTTTTATGCTTGGGATAAGAACATCCTTATTATTTAGAACAACTAATGCTATTGCAACCAGTAAATTTTATCAAATGAATATAACAGATATACATAATGAAACTGAAGTATTAACTCATTACAGAAAACAAACACGAATACATAATGCAAAGACCAACACAGAATAGAAACACCCGACTCAGTCCAGGTCTCAACGCAGTAAATTGTGAAAATGACGTCACATACGATGGACGTATCATATTGGACGTATAATATTGCACACTTCAACCAAAACCTTCTTTTCATATATCTCAACCACATCTAAATACTAGTATAAGTCTGTAGCCGAAACACACCCTTTATGCTCCAAGTTGTTGAGGAAGCTCTAACTTCTGGCTACATTTTAAAAGGTCAGATATAAACAAAGATAAAACAAACATAAATAGAATTCACATGGAGGAATATATCCGTATACCTTGTAATAATGAAGACCGTAACTCAAATAAAATTTTCTGCCAATTCAAAGGTAAAGAGGATATCCATATCAATTATATTTCATTCAATGCAAATGCAATTGAACAGTCTTTCGATACCGAGGAACAGTTTATGGCAAATTATTGGACAAATCCCTCTGCTAATGACACTAAAGGGAAGTTGGGACATCTAACACTGGATTCATTCACGACGTGCTGTCCTGATTTCTCCCACCAACAACGTATGACACTGTGGTATTCAAGTAACAAATCCGATGACTACTGCCATTAATTTAAAGGTAATTAAAACTAAATCTACAAACAGAGCTTCTAAAACGAAAGATGAAAAAGAAGATATCATAATTAATCAAAAGACAAGAATTTTCATTTTAGAAAATGAAATTAATCAACTAAAATTGTAGTGAATTTTCTGGCTATAAACTCTTCAACTCTAATCCTTATTTTGTAAAAAAAAAAGGATATTCATAGAATTCAAGAGCAAAGATCTACGCATGTGGTCAAAATAAAAGCCAACATATTAAAAACACGTATTGCCATCAAAAAATTACAGAGTAACTAGCGGATCTAAGGATCAGAATGCTCACACAACAAAAATGTGTCAAAATATATATATATAAAAAAGTATATATACAGCTCTTACAACACAGCTTGCAATACAATCAAGACCAACCTACCCAATGTCGGAACATCTTTTAAACTCGCTTTTTGAACCACCATCATTAAACCATCTTCAACATCCATTATCAGCATATAGCCACTTTCATTTTAGCCACATACAAATGCACCCTATCCCATCTTCTCCCGTCTATAATTAGCATCAATTGGTTTCTCATCAGTTTCAACCGCCAGCCTAACACTATCCAAATGGATTTCTTACAAGCTACGTCCACATGGCTCATCCAGTAGCCATGCACACGCATACTAGTGGTTTGCACGATCGGGCACGCCATCAATTTGTTGGACAATTTCTGTCTCCACATTCTAAAAGTCAAAGGGAACTTACATCTCATGTGAATATATAATCATCAACATAAATCTTATTCGTAATCTTCATAAAATAAGACTTCCGGTGTGCCAACTTATTCTGCTTCTGGATTTTCTTCAACACAAACGTTTAGATCACCAAACTAAATAAGTTCAACTGTTCAACAAAATTCTGAAACACTATATGCTACTGAATGATTTCCTACTAATGGAAGATTTAGGAAGTCAGGTCAGCTTACAGTAAGAATATCCGTGACGTCTCGTCCAACACCATAATCGGGCATCAATACGACACAAATCATCGTTACAATCATACTCAGATACTAAAAACTTAAGACAATCATAAGTCGTGCTGATTCAGCCTCTCACTCTACTACAAATCTTATCTCTCAGGATTCGCCATCCACAACAAGTTTAGATGATATGAAATCAAATGGACTGTCCCGTGATCCAAACAATCAATTCAATTCAATTGATATCAACAGAACTAGTTGAAAACAATCACCAAAAAAAAGAAAGTCTTTTGGGAGGGGGGGGGGGCGAAGAGAAATATAGGGAATTAATACATCATAAGGATCTTCCAATACTGGATAATGACCAGCAAATAGATAATATTTCAAATTTCAAATGCACAAAAAACAGTCTATTCCGTCCAAAATTTCAGAGTTGAAAGGTAAAAAGCTGGAAGGCTCCTCCAGAAGTTGCAACCTTACTTTTTAAAGATGTGTAAAGTTTTCTAAACAAATAGGTAGATTTGGGCAAACCATCCGGACATCTTTAGCTTTTGAATTAAGGACCCAATAAAAAGGTCTTCAGCTATCGATCAAAATACCATTCATGGCCAAATCATGAACTCCCAATAAGCAATAAATTGCATAAAAACTAATTAGAACAAATATATATTTCTGGCTAAAGTTCAAAGGAAAACTTTTGCAAGCTGATTCGAGGACTTAAGTTCTCCTATATCTTACAACTTTGATGAATTATATGTCAAAATCCGACAAAAAGAAATGATGAAAATTGTTGCAGACCAGGAAATATCTTCTAACTATTTTATAGCTGCGGATATCAAAGCTATTTAAGAACTGAATGTGCTACTATACCTTACCACTTTGATGAATTATGTGTAAATTTATATAAATCCGACAAATGGACTCCCAATTGAAACTTAACTTCACAAAAAGCAATTGTTTCTTTCTTCACAATTTGCTTTCTTCTAAATGTCCAACGAGTAAAAAAGATATCATCATCAGTAAACTATGATAACCGTAACAGCTTTTACTCAACAATTTTTAAAGGATGGACTGCCTCCTATTCATCTTCCTAAGAATATTTCCCTTCTAAAATAAATCGGAACACCTACTGTTTCAAAACTTTTAAAAGGACGAAGCTCAATCAAAATCAAATCTAAGATAAATGGAAACTAATCACCACGTTATTGGCACAAATCGAACAGTCTGGAATGTCTTTGACAAGACAAAAGCTCAAGTTCGAAAAAGCGAAATTTAATAATCAATGTATCCAATTTGTCAGCTTTGTAATCTTTCTAAATGTCCAACGAGTAAAAAAAATTCTAAGGGAAATATCTCATTTTCTATTGGATTGTCCAGTGTAATCCATAACTAAAATTATGTATATTGAACTTACAAATAAACTCATCATAGAAGTAGTAGGGACGGTTCAGTTTGAGCCACCCCAAAACACAGGGCGCTAGGGCGCTGACGTCATATGCGCATGCCCCGCCCCCAATATTATATATGGGCATATACTAGCCCTAATGACGTCAGCGGAAGTAAGGAAGATGAATCACGACGGATGGACGCAGGTCATATTTGGTCATGACGCAACCATGAATCATCAGGATGCAAGATCGGGGCATGACTCACTACAGGACAATACCATGATGTACGTATGAAAATTCGAGAAGTATTTTTTCTGTTCGTTATGATGTTTTATGCAACCACAAAAACGCAAGGCGCTAAGGCGCTGACGTCATATGAACAGTATGACTCACGTAGATCTTTGCCAATTCTAGTATGAAGGGCTATATATCAAAACGGAAGCACCAGATGTCGGATTATGACTCTTGGACCACCATATGATGAATTCCATATATGGAAAGCGACCACAATACCCTATGACCATATATGGAAATTATGACCAAATTTGGTAAGAACCTTATTTTCACTCGAAATAAACATACATGACCATATATGGAAATCGAAAAAACAACCTATGACCATATATGGAAATCATGACCAAATTTGGTAAAAACCTTATTTCCGTTGAAAAATCAAAATAAAATACATGACCATATATGGAAACCGACCAGATACCCTATGATCATATATGGAAATGATGACCAAATTTGGAAAAAAAACTTTTATTTTCACTCAAAAATCAAAATATGTTGAGTTTGTGAGTAAGAGCCCCGGTTTACACATCAATAACCTCTAGAAAAAATGTGTTTAATCCTTATAATTCTTCAGCCAAACATTTGTGATATTTAACAACATTTTTTTTTGTTGATGGCTACTATATATATTACCATCAAAAGCACAATGGCAAGTCGTAACTAAGGAGTACGCCACCATCTTGACTTTCTAAAAAACATAAATGTCCGATAAATACAACGGAATCTTAAATAAAATAGCACCTACCTCAAAAACTTCATTTTAATTAAATGTTATCCAAATTTGAAGCGTACACGTAACGAAATAATCTTTCCCTTGAAAATTTCTATTCGTATGACATCGTGTTTTGCCATGACGTAAATTCGCCAAATCCTTCATGAAATTTCGCAGAATTTTATTAAATTTTTTTATATACATTTTTGAAGCTTTAGTGAATTAAATTTATTTCTTTTTTTTTGTTATATATGCACTAGAATAGAATAGTCACAACTGTTATGCAATTGTTTTTAAATCTCAATTTACTGAAAATCCCGGGATCACTGCAAGCTTGTGTATCGCGCATGAATAGATTACAAAAGTAGTTTCGGAAACATGGTTTATCGAAGTGTAAACTTAGAGAAAAATTATAATTGACCAATCCAATTCAAGTATTTATAGATATGCAAAGCATATAAGAATTATTACCCTATCCACTACGACGAAGGCATAACAATTCATAATATATTTTTCGGTATTAATAAAACCAAGGATTTGAGTAGTAATATAATTCTTGATATAACCAATACTTGGATTTCACCCTTTTTGTTGTTTACATAGGAAGCTCGTGCTGAAAGAAGAAGTCTGGCAATACAGCCTTTGGACGTCAGAGCAATATCGGACTAACAATACACCAACTTGCCAATTAGTAGAGGGTATTTTTTCATAATTTGGTTAATATTTACTTTTATTTAATGGAGAAGCCTCCTGTTTGACCGAGAAGTTTTTAAATAACTAAAGTATGAGGAAAATGTGTGGAGGGGTAAACATGGTTGTCTATTGTTTACAAATTTCGTGAAGCAGTAACCGAAAACGTATGTTAACATTCCAATGTATGTGTTTGAAACAAATCCAGGAACTTCAATATGTTGATTAAGAACTTTGTCACTAAATATCGTCCTCTGTTTTGTGGGTAAATCCTTGTTGCACAATCAGCACCTGGCAATTGTTTATTTACAGTTTCTTCATTTACACATGATCATCTTTAAGGCACATTTATGATTGCATGTAGCCAGTTAAAGCTGCTACAAATGGAAATCATTCCCTCGTGGATCCCAAATTCCATCTTTATTTGCCACGGGTGGAGAGAGGGGGATTGCTTGGCTAGCGAAGAATGAAGTTGATAGCCAAAAATCTGAAACCTCATAATATGACATACTAGTATGTTCACATGAAGCCTAATAAAAATTTAATGAAGCATTGATTTGCTCAAGGAATTTCATAGGACTCGCAGACATGGGAAAAAGGGTATACAAGATCCCTCCTTTGGAGCAGGGGTATAAAGAGTATATCAAAATTCCATAAAAACATTAATCGATGCAGTTAACTATGATGTATCTCCTTACCACTGATTATAGCTAAATTGTAGAGTTCCTAATATTGAATGAAAGTATCATTTGCATATTGTTTAACTGCAATTATTTGACTGAATCTAAATTTATATCCGATATTTTTCTTATATCGTAATTACAATCCTTTTCCCTTTTCACGAATGTGACCTACCTAATCAGACTATGTACCGGGTTTATAATAATATGAGCAACACAACGGGTGCCAAATGTGGAGCAGAATCTGCTTACCCTTGCTGCTTTCCCGGAGCACCTGAAATCACACCCAGTTTTTGGTGGGGTTCATGTTGCTTCGTTTTTAATGTTCTATGTTGTGTCGTATGTACTATTTTTTGTATGTTTGTCTTTTCTTTTTTAGATATTGGTGTTGTCAGTTTATTTTTTATCTATGAGTTTGACTATCCCTTTGGTATCTTTCGCCCTTCTTCTAAATAAACTGAGGTATGTATCGCTTTTTTGTAATTTTTATGCAAATGTTGAAATTAAAATAGCAATACTTTAACATTTTACATAAGTTATGCAAATATTCAAAGTCAATGAACCATGACTGAGATACATGGCATAACAATCTCCATGTAAATGAGATGTGCCAATGCTAACACAACTGCATACCAAATACCATCGACTTATTACAAGTCGTTCCCTTAAAACAAACCTGAACACCAAAATTAACTTGTAAACTATGGGAAAATTTCAAAGTCATTGAACCATGAAGAGGGGATGGGGCTATAAAATTTCAATGCCAATGAATTTGCATACCAAATATCATTGACTTAACTTTAGCAGTTCATCTTAAACTAATCTAATCATAAACTAATACATGTAAATTAAGCAAAAGTTTCAAAGTCGAAAGACAATGACTACCAAAAATTGGAGCCAGAAAAATTGCCAGCTTCTATATTTTGTCGCCAGTTAGCAAACTTTAGAACCAGATTTTTTTTCTCCTACAGGTACATACTTATAAATAGTCTAGAATGTTTTTATAAAGGCAATACTATATATTTGAAATACCTTATACATGTAGCTTGTTTCTGATTATAATGGAAAAAATAAAGGAATTAATAAACCACATTGAGTGTTTCAGAATTAAAATCCATTTAACCGTGTTTTTTCAGACTGGTTAATTTATTTTGTAATATTATGAAAAAAAGCCCCCTCCCCTTTTCTATTTTACACCTCCTAGATGTAGAGTATTAAAATATTATCAGCTAGTTTCACCCCAAGAAATTATGATTTTTTTCATGAATAATTCTTAGCAGTCAATCAAAATGAAATTCTTACGGTCTTTAAATACCTGTTAAGGGGGTTTCCCAAATTTTCCCGCAAAAAAGCACATGGTTTTCAACAATTATAAACAAAGGATTCGATATGTGATCATTGATTACCGCTTTTTATTTAATTTGGATATATAGATATTATATAAGGTACAGTCATGCAATGTTTTTACTTTCTTCTGGATTAAAACTAGTTTTAAAGATCAATTTAAAAATATAAAATAATCTGTCATCAAAACAACAGACAATCTGAAATATATTGTGACCCATTAATTTTTTTAACTCTGCTACAGAGGTCAAAGTCACATCGTTTTTCAAACCAATGATGTGTATTCTCTGTTACAACTAATCAACTGCGTTTAATATAAATATTTCAATAAATTAGGGATGTCAAACATACGATTTCAAAAGGTAAAATTTGTGCTGCAAAAGGTTTACTTTTTTTTCATGGAAGGATATTTGTAAGCTGTGTAACTAAGGCTTTAATATTTATCATTAAATCAATTAAAACAAATGAAATAGACAAAATCTGGACTGACCATTTCCATTTGAATTAATTAATGTGGATGATCATTAATATGACCCATCCGATAAATGGATTACCTGTAACAACAGATTATGACACCTGTTGTAACGGGCAGAATCAATTTGCGCCAATTGCAGTTTTGAAAAGGTATTAATTGCGCCACTCTCTTTTATTTTGATGGTATTAATTGCGCCAATAAATGAAATGAAATTGCGCCACATTTACCTGTAAATGTTTTTACTTATATCATACCTGTACATGTTTTACCTATCATACATGTACTATTATTAAAATTTCCACTTAAGATTTAATTGAACACTCATCAAATTTAAGCAAACTCGCCAAAAAAAATTAAATTGGTTAGTAATAGAATATTTTTTCACGAGTCAAGAGTGTCTGATATACCATTCAAGAAAATAGAATCTGATACAGGAATAACCGGTCATCATTGTTGAAGAACACAAAATTCCGTCAGGCATTTGTACAGAAAACTGGAGAAATAAGGTGGAGATGTAACAGTTAAGGAAAACTGGAGAAATAAGGTGGAGATGTACAGTTAAGTCGTGTTGTGCTAGGTTATTCACAGATGAATCTTGTACAATTATTTTGATTGGAGAATTAGATTATATGTCATGAAACAAAAGTCCAGAAATAAGAACGTCAAATTTTGAGAACTGTGTGCAAAAGAAAAGCAACCGATATGTTGCCAGAGCGACCTTCAAAAATAAAAAAAATTCTGAGCTCTTCAAATTTGAAGAAGAAAATTTAGAAAAGAAAGATTTAAAATATGTGCGTCAGTCAATGTATATGGAGAGAATAAAACTGCATCCGGCTCAACCTAAAAGTCCAGCAGAATTTCACAGAATATTGGATGATATTGGTGTTGTTAAACAAAGATGATGACTTTGTATTGTGTATCGAGCCAGAAAGCGGGATAATTTTATTAGGATGATTGTTTCATTGGCGCAAATGATACCTATAGTTTTGAAAATAAGGTGGCGCAAAAGAAGTATTGGCGCAATTAAGTTGTGGCGCAAATGAGTTACTTTTTGGCGCAAAAAGATATCGCCCGTTGTAACAACCGTTGATTGCCAGGTAAAATTTTGTACAATTTTTTTTTTAACTTATACCAATTAAAATAAAGATCGATATTGTCAAGAAATGAATTTTTTTACATAAGAAAACGTTGGGCCAGAAATATCGCCAGCAGCCGTATTTTGTCGACAGATGAAATAAAAAATCGCAAATTGCGACATTGGCGACACACAGCGCGGTCCCTGTCCCTGTGACTGAAGGGGCAGGGCCAAATATTCAACATGGATATGAGATGTGCCAATGCTTATACAACTACTTACCAAATATGATTGACCTATCACTTGCGGTTCACCATAAACTAGACCTAATCACAAACTAATACATTGTTGACGCTGCTGCTGCCACTTGAAACAGCATACCTATGTCTCCCTTTTTGACTCTGTCAAGGCAAGACAAAAACTAGCAGATTCCACATTACTTTTTATTTGATGAAAATAAATAATTATGTATACAAAGGATTATATAATTAAATATCAATTAAAGTAATAGAAAATTGGTCATAAACAATCACAAAAAGGTGTATAGGATTAATATTAGATAATTAAAACTGATTATCAAATATACCTGAAATGCTCATTTCATTGACTAGTTCAGTAAAATACAGGTAAACGTCTAATATACAACTTTTTCCCCAGTTTTAAGGAACAAAAAAACACAAACTGATATCAATATTAGGTTAAAAAAATAAATTAAAAGCTATTATTTAATTTTAAGATAACTATTTCATAGTTTTTATGTGTTATATTTAACTTTTAAAGAAAATGAATCAGTAGATTACAAATACTTTTCATCAAATCATGCGACTAAAACTGTGTTTCCTGATTAAGATTACTTCATTAAATATCAATTTCCAAAATCTATCAAATAAAAAGTTTTCTTTCTGTATAAACACAAATCTTCTGCCTACAAAACATGCAAAATATTCAGTTACAAAAAGTATATATGTAGTTAAACAAAAACAAAAACAGTATAAGGAAAAATGCTAAAATGCTAATAAATAAATAACAATTATAATTTTTATAATGAAGCACTATTTTTAACAACAAAAGAAACACCATATGATTCTACTCACTCATTATTAATATGTATATTTATCAGCAGTAAAAAAGATATTGCCCATTCCTTTTTTGAGAAGCTTTACCAAGCTCATGTTATTTGTTTTTAGTATTATTTATTAAGTACTTGACTACAGTTGATTGTATATACTTGATACATAATTATATCAAAGATTGTATATACTTGATACATAATTATATCAAAGATTGTATATACTTGATACATAATTATATCAAAGAGATTTTAGAATTCAAATCATCAAAAAGTATTGTAACAATTTCTATACAGGAATAAAATGCATGTTGATCAAGATGTTGTTTGGAAATTGATAATATCATCAAGACTATCTAGTTAGTAACAATTTTCTACCTCCAGACTAAAACAAAAAACTAAATACAAGGAAAACACAATTCATATTGTCCATAAATTTTTTTTAAAATATCCAATTAGAAATGTTCTTTCACCCTGTACACCAATGAATGAGTGTTTCTTCTGTTGTTAAATTTTATCTTATTGCTGTAGAATGAGGCAAAGGAACAGAAGTCTATGCTGCTAAGGCTAACTCAAATGCTTTTGATTTCATCCCCTCAGCTAAACAACTGACAGACACAAATGGATGATCAGTACTCTGGAGGTATTTCTGAAAAAGAAAAAAATAATTTGATATGGTGGAATATATGTAAAGCAAATATTTTCTTACTTTAGAAAATATCTCAGACATAGTATGTGGTTTTTGTTGATTTCATGACCTACTTCGTGACCCTTAGGCTGATATGATGCTAGAAGATACAGTTTTTCTGTGCTCTGTACAGACAGTTTTCCTTACGTACCTACTTTATCCAAAAGTAATACCCATTAGAAGAAAACTGTTTTGATACAAAAGTCTTGACCTATAGAAGGCTGTTCCAGTTAGAACACTGAATTCTGAACTTTTACATTTAAGTCTGATTGCTGACTTCATACAAGAAGTAGCCATTTCATTACCCAAATCTACTGAAAACATTGAAGGTAGATGAATTTCAGCATGGTCAGAAACTCTTTGAATGCCTCACTTTCTTTTATTACATGTGTTAGTGCAACAAATTCAGCCTACACCACCATAAATAATAATTTTTTGACAACCCCAAATTTTTCGACCCTTGCCCGACTCTTGTGTCCTAATTTTTATTTCCATTGATCCTCAAATTATGCTCAATGCCATAGGAAAGTAGCTTACACATGTTGTAGCAGTATGATGTGTGAAAAGATTATGGATAAGACCTCTTTTTGATACCAAAAAATGAAATGGTGCCTTACTTGCCAAATGACTGAACCAGCATATATCTAACCATTGTTTGTAATGGGGTTTGTGTCAATAACCTGTACAACTTTGACTGGGAAAATCAAACAAATAAATTATAAAATAGACATTTTAAGAATGAATCTGGATAGTTTGAAATAAATTACCGTAAATTCAGAAATTCTTGTGTGTATTCATTACTGTATGACAGTTGATCAATGGACAATAAAATTAGTTGAATTATGATTTCAAGAAAAAGCACATTAAAAAAAATGTTAATTCAGATTTTTGGTGATGTTTTCATTATTGCTAAAATTGCAAAGAGATAGGTGTGGCAAAAAATAGGAACTTCATTTTGAATTTCAATAGCATTATTTGTATGCAGCCTTTTCTCAGTAATTAAACTCACATTTGTGTTTATTATCTAACAATAATAAACTAGAGGCTCTAATGAGGCTGTGTCGCTCACCTTGGTCTATGTGAATATTTAACAAAGGACGCAGATGGATTCATGACAAAATTGTATTTTGGTGATGGTGATGTGTTTGTACATCTTACTTTACTGAACATTCTTGCTGCTTACAATTATCTCTATTTATAATGAACTTGGCCCAGTAGTCTCAGAGGAGAAGATTTTTGTAAAAGATTACTAAGATTTACAAAAAATGGTTAAAAATTGACTATAAAGGGCAATAACTCCTAAAGGGGTCAACTGACCATTTCAGTCATGTTGACTTATTTGTAAATCTTACTTTGCTGAACATTATTGCTGTTTACAGTTTATCTCTATCTGTAATAATATTCAAGATAATAACCAAAAACAGCAAAATTTCCTTAAAATTACCAATTCAGGGGCAGCAACCCAACAACAGGTTGTCCGATTCATCTGATAAAAATCAGGGCAGATAGATCTTGACCTGATAATCAATTTTATTCCATCAGATTAGCTCTAAATGCTTTGGTTTTTGAGTTATAAGCCAAAAACTGCATTTTACCCCTATGTTCTATTTTTAGCTGTGGCGGCCACCTTTGTTGGTTGGCCGGGTCACCGGACACATTTTTTAAACTACATACCCCAATGATGATTGTGGCCAAGTTTGGTTTAATTTGGCCCAGTAGTTTCAGAGGAAAAGATTTTTCTAAAAAATTACTAAGATTTACGAAAAATGGTTAAAAATTGACTATAAAGGGCAATAACTCCTAAAGGGGTCAACTGACCATTTCGGTCATGTTGACTTATTTGTAAATCTTACTTTGCTGAACATTATTGCTGTTTACAGTTTATCTCTATCTATAATAATATTGAAGATAATAACCAAAAACAGCAAAATTTCCTTAAAATTACCAATTCAGGGGCAGCAACCCAACAACGGGTTGTCCGATTCATCTGAAAATTTCAGGGCAGATAGATCTTGACCTGATGAACAATTTTACCCCCCATGTCAGATTTGCTCTAAATGCTTTGGTTTTTGAGTTATAAGCCAAAAACTGCATTTTACCCCTATGTTCTATTTTTAGCTATGGCGGCCATCTTGGTTGGTTGGGCGGGGCACTGGACACATTTTTTAAACTAGATACCCCAATGATGATTATGGCTAAGTTTGGTTAAATTTGGCCCAGTAGTTTCAGAGGAGAAGATTTTTGTAAAAGTTAACGCAGGACGACGACAACGGACGCCAGACGCCAAGTGATGAGAAAAGCTCACTTGGCCTTTCGGCCAGGTGAGCTAATAATACATCAATACAATTACAATTTTTCATACCTGTCAACTTTTCATAATCTCCATGAGTGATTTTAAGCGCAAGAATGCAAGATGACCCAATACTCCTCTTATATTGGCAAAACGGTTTTTAATCTACTACTATATTGTTTGAATGAGCATGAATGTGCTTGAATACCCTTTTAACTCATTTGAAATCCTGTTTTGAGGTGTTCAGTTTATATAATAAAGAATTTTAGAATTCATGTCAACACCTCTCATGGGGGAAATCCCCAATTAATCATGTAAGATGGTAGGTCTGAATTGCACAAATTCAGCACAACGTTTTAACAGTAATTTGTATGTTTTGAAGAGATATATAAACTAGAGGATCTCAAGAGCCTGTGTGGCTCACCTTGGTCCATGTGCATATTAAACAAAGGACACAGATGAATTCATGACAAAATTGTGTTTTGGTGATCGTGATGTGTTTGTAGATCTTACTTTACTGAACATTTTTGTTGCTACAATTATCTCTATCTATAATGAACTTGGCCCAGTAATTACAGTGGAAAATATTTTCTAAAAATTTGCAAAAATTTACAAAAATTTATGAAAATTGTTAAAAAATGACTATAAAGGGCAATAACTCCTTAAGGGGTCAACTGACCATTTTTTGTAGATCTTACTTTGCTGAACATTATTGCTATTTACAGTTTATCGCTATCTATAATAATATTCAAGATAATAACCAAAAACGGCAAAATTTCTTTAAAATGACCAATTCTGGGGCAGCAACCCAACAACGGGTTGTCCGATTCATCTGAAAAGTTTAGGGCAGATAGATTTTGACTTGCAAAACAATTCAACTTGATGTCTGAATGCTCTAAATTTTTTAAACTAGATACTCCAATGATGATTGTGGCCAAGTTTGGTTAAATTTGGCCCAGTAGTTTCAGAGGAGAAGACTTTTGTAAAAGTTAATGACGACGGACGACGCCGACAGACGCCGAATGCCAAGTGATGGGAAAAGCTCACTTGACCCTTAGGGCCAGGTGAGCTAAAAATACCAGTTAAGGGACTGTGAAATTTCCCAAGCCGCTAGGCAAGGGAAATTTGGTCCCAAGACTGGTATTTTTCGAAAATACCTCTCCATAACATGATATATCTGTTTAATTACACCTAATAGATTTTGATTGATACTGTCTGTACATGTGAATGGCAATCGTAGTACCACTGTAATTATACATGTACGTTAGTGCTGTCTTTTTGTAATGTCATGGTATCTATATGAGAACGTCATTGTTATTCCATCATTTTTAAAAAAATCGTTTATTTGTACAGATGTCTTTTTTTCCTCTGTATATGTATATATCTCTTATAGTTTTCGGTTTAACTCAATCAATAGTGTTAAACCATGTTGTCTTAACAATCGGGATAAGTGAGAAAGGTTCCGAATAATTTGGCGGGAACAGGCTCGCGATGGTAAAAAATTCATAAGGGTTCCACGGAACCCAGTGTCTCGCCTACTTTTGCTGTTAATCGCAGACTCAACAAAAATGAGGAAAAACATCACTAAAAATTTCCCTCTCGATACTGTCTTTTGATTGAAAGAAGCTTCCAAGTTTGGTAAAAAAATCCAGGATAGTTTATGAATCTAATAAATGTTTTATAAACTTTAACTGCAGACTGTATGTAATGTTAACTGAAAGAAAAACTAAGTCCATTTATAAGTAAAATACGGAAAAAGTGAATTTTTTTTTACAAAATTTATTTCTGAATAATATCTTATGATCAGAAACAAGCTTTTGTCTAAGTTTGGTAGAAATACAGGATAGTTTAAGAACATTATAAAAATTTTAAAAACTTAAACCACAGAGTGAATGTTTTGTTTCTGGCAAAAAAATTAAGTCCATTTATAAGTAAAATATGGAAAAGTGGAAATTTATTTTTACAAAATTTTCTTCTTGATACTATCTTATGATCATAAACAAGCTTCTGTCCAAGTTTGGTACAAATCAAGGATAGTTTATGAAAGTTATTAAAATTTTAAAAACTTTAACCACAGAGTGAATGTTATGTTTCCTCGCAGAAAAACTAAGTCCATTTATAAGTAAAATACGGAAAAACTGGAATTTTATTTTTACAAAATTTACTTCTGGATACTTTCTTATGATCATAAACAAGCTTCAGTCCAAGTTTGGTAGAAATTCAGTATAGTTTAAAAAAGTTATTAAAATTTCAAAAACTTTAACCACAGAGTGAATATTTGTGGACGCCGCCGCCGCCGACGGAATGTAGGATCGCTTAGTCTCGCTTTTTCGACTAAAGTCGAAGGCTCGACAAAAAGGAATATCCAAAATGGAAAATACCATGGTATTTGAGGCAAATTCACCAGCAGTGCTGAAAAAAGGGCAAATTCTTTTGAAAGTAGAATGTGCAAAAAATACACTGGTTCTCAACCAATCAAAATGCAGCATTCTTACATAAGATGTAATTAAACAGGAAATTGTACTTACATGTGCGTAGGACATGGCGTTTTTACGTTCATTGACAGAGGTATCTTTTCCTACCCATACATGTAAAGATGTCTTTGAATCCAGTATAAAAACATCCTGAAAAATCAGTATTCACTTTTGTTTTAGTGTTATTAACAACAACAAAAATAATTTCAATCTGAATGATAAACCTAATTAGTCAATGATAACATTGTTGCAGAAGTACTTTGATTATATAAATAATTGATCAACATGTCCAACATTGTACATAAATCAGGCTGTTAGTTTTTTTGGTTTGAATTGTTTTACATTTTTTGTCATTTCAGGGCCTTTTATAGCCGACTCTGAGGTATGGATTTTTCTCATTGTTGAAGGTCTATATGTTGACCTATTGTTTTTTTTAAATTGAGAATGGAAATGGGAAATATATCAAAGAGACAACCACCCAACCAAAGAGCAGAAAACAGCCGAAGGCCACCAATGAGTCTTTAATGCAGCAAGAAAATCCAACACCAGGAGGTAGTCCTCAGTTGGCCCCTAAATAAAGATGTGTATTCAGTTCAGTGAAAATGGAGATTACACTAGATTCTGTCATAAATTAATCTTTGATAGAGGATTGTCTGATTGGCAATCATACCTAATCTTATTTTTATAACTTATTTAGCTGTTTATCAGTTTAAAGACACTTTTTTCCTTTTATTACATGCAAGCAGATTCCAGTTTATTTGAAGCAATGCAGTGAAAAGAAACGAAAAATTTGTAATGAAGCATTTATTTTTTTTACTTTATCAGTATTAATTTGATATTGAATGAAAATAACTTAGTAATATGGATTACGTAAAATTATTAGTTTTTTCAGATTAGAACACCCTCTACAATATCAATTACAAACATGGCAGAAAGTAAACAAACCACCTCATGAAATCGATTGTTTTCTCTAATTTCTTGCTTAATCGTACTCTATAGTCCGTACCCCTGTCTGGCAGGTTCAATTTTGGAGAATAAAACCGCAGACTATACAAGCCTTCATTCTGTATGCCATTTAGTCTCTGGTGGAGAGTTACCTTATTGGAATTCATACCACATCTTCTTATTTTAATAATCTTAATGCAATAGCAATAGCTAACATATTCATTTCTTCCACAGACCTGACTTGAGTCAATATGGAAATTATAACACTGTCATGCTTTGAGTTATCTTTATAAGTATAAATACTTGGACAAAACTAACTTTGCTGTCAAAGTCTGGACTTAACTTATGATATTCTCTATGAGGAATTACATATATTATTAAACAAACCTTATCTAGTTTTAACTTTATGCTGCCTAGAAAACTAACCTTACTATCCAGGTCAGCCTTGGACACTTGACCCTTCTTCGCCAGAGAAAATTTCATGCTTCCACTAGCATCAGATAACCTAAACAATTCCTTCTGGGAATCAGCTGCTTTATATTTCTTGGCTTCATCAGGAACATTTTCTTCATTCAAAGCTTTGTAAAATTCATGCTAAAATAAATATATATATGTAATATGATTACTTTTAAAAACTAATATTTGTTTTCTTTTGTTAACATTCCTTTACATAACATATTTTAAATGTCATGGTGGTCAGATTGTAAATTTACTAACACAAACATTCACATATATAAATATAGATTCTACCACTGAATTAAGTATGAGGAAATAATTATCTACTCGAGACAGTTTAAAAAAAAATATATGAATTTTCACTATCGAAAATGGAGAAATACTAAACAAGATTTGGTGGTAGAATCTGTTTCTCTTGTGATTCATAGACATCGTTTTGGATTTCAATGTGACATTTTTCGATGAACTACTACACATTTTTGTTAAGGAGCCAGCTGAAGCCTGTCTCCCAGTGTGGGATTTTCTTGCTTTGTCCATGACCCATTGGTGGCCTCAGGCTGTATAATGCTCTATGGTTGGGTTGTTGTCTCATTGACACATTCCCAATTTCTATTCTCACTTTTTAGAGAAGACAACTATGTATGAAATTCAGAAAAGAGCAAGAAAATTTGACTTTGTAATGGACTTTTAATTAATGGGGAACTCAGATCAAACTAGCCACACTGATAATTCAAATAATTAAACAACAGGTCAGGTATATGTATAATCTGTTATGTTTAAGTATCTATAAAATTACTTCTAATAGTAAACAGACCCCTAGTCAGTATCTGAGCAGCATTTTCCAAGCTATATATATATATAATTATATATATATATAATAACTTGAATATTATGGACAAAAATTTCAGATATGTACTTTTGAGGGCTGCGTATTCATTATTATTCAATTTCTCAATTCAGATTGAATTAAGAAAATACATTGTAATTTATGTAAAAACAGGACATATTTTGGAAACAATATATGAGAAAACTAGAAACAAGGCACAAAGTGGGATGAATAAGATGGAATAAATAGAACTCGAGGCTCTAAAGAGCCTGTGTCGCTCACCTTGGTCTATGTGAATATTAAACAAAGGACGCAGATGGATTCATGACAAAATTGTGTTTTGGTGATGGTGATGTGTTTGTACATCTTACTTTACTGAACATTCTTGCTGCTTACAATTATCTGTATCTATAATGAACTTGGCCCAGTTAAGTTTCAGTTGAAAATGTTAGTAAAAATTTACATATTTTATGAAAATTGTTAAAAATTGACTATAAAGGGCAATAACTCCCAAAAGGGTCAATTGACCATTTCAGTCATGTTGACTTATTTGTAAATCTTACTTTGCTGAACATTATTGCTGTTTACAGTTTATCTCTATAATAATATTCAAGATAATAACCAAAAACAGCAAAATTTCCTTCAAATTACCAATTCAGGGGCAGCAACCCGACAATGGGTTGTCCGATTCATCTGAAAATTTCAGGGCAGATAGATCTTGACCTGATAAACAATTTTACCCCGTGTCAGATTTCCTCTAAATGCTATGGTTTTTGAGTTATAAGCCAAAAACTGTATTTTACCCCTATGTTCTATTTTTAGCCATGGCGGCCATCTTGATTTGATGGCCGGGTCACCGGACACATTTTTTACACTAGATACACCAAAGATGATTGTGGCCAAGTTTGGATTAATTTGGCCCAGTAGTTTCAGAGGAGAAGATTTTAATAAAAGATTACTAAGATTTACGAAAAATGGTTAAAAATTGACTATAAAGGTCAATAACTCCTAAAGGGGTCATGTTGACTTATTTGTAGATCTTACTTTGCTGAACATTATTGCTGTTTACAGTTTATCTCTATCTATAATAATATTCAAGATAATAACCAAAAACAGCAAAAATTCCCTAAAATTACCAATTCAGGGGCAGCAACCCAACAACGGGTTGTCGGATTCATCTGAAAATTTGAGGGCAGATAGATCTTCACTTGATAAACAATTTTACCCCATGTCAGATTTCCTCTAAATGCTTTGGTTTTTGAGTTATAAGCCAAAAACTGTATTTTACCCCTATGTTCTATTTTTAGCCATGGCGGCCATCTTGGTTGGTTGGAACGGGTCACGCCACACATTTTTTAAACTAGATACCCCAATGATGATTGTGGCCAAGTTTGGTTTAATTTGGCCCAGTAGTTTCAGAGGAGAAGATTTTTGTAAAAGTTAACGACGGACGACGACGCGACGACAGACGGCGGACGCCAAGTGATGGGAAAAGCTCACTTGGCCCTTTGGGCCAGGTGAGATAAAAATCACTTATAGTATAAATATGGCAAAAAATATAAAAACAGGGTTCATGCAGAATATATAACAATCAAATTTGAAAGTATCTATCATTTTGTGTACAAAAATAAAGGTTTTATTGTCTTTGTAAACAAGCATCAGTCCAAACTAAATTTCCAGTGATAATGGAACTTTGCATTCAATTCTTAACAAAAGTTTTAAAATTATGCATGATTTAAAGAGGTACATGTGGGTTGGTTGTGTCAAACAATAATTTTTTTTTTGGAATAGACACATAAACACACAAGGCTGCAAACACTTACCCAATGTTTTGCCTACATACATATATATCAAAGTTTAGAAATAACCATTCTCTTATCACATGGATTGTATTACATTAATCATGTTGATTTTTACACTGCTTTATAACATCTATTATAATTTCTGTGTGGTAAGGGGTATATTTTAATTATTAATTCATTATTATATCAGATAATTAATGTATTTTTCTTGAGATGGGTAGCAACTTCGTGGTGTAGTGGTTATGAGAGCCGTGGTGTAGTGGTTAGTGCATCGGACTACTTACACAAAGGTTCATGGTTCGATTCCCGTCTGGGATGAAAATTTCAGGAACTGAATTTTCGGCTCTCCCTTGACACCATTTGCGAGTATGGTCTCGAGGAAACAATGATAGTCCGTCGGAAGGGGACGATAACTGGCTGACCCGTGTTAAGAGAGAGCCATATCTCTTGCACGTTAAAGACACCCTTGTAGATTTCGAAAAAGAGCAGGCTAATGCTGCTACAAGGCAGCACTCGCACCCGCAAAGTGGAAAGGGATTAATATAAGTTGCAAAACTTGTTTCCCAATCCACTATAAATAAATATGTTTAAACTAAACTTCTTTCTTTTATTGTGAGGGCACTATGCTACTTTCACATGAAGTATAAATATTATAAATAAATAAACCTGTTATCTAATTCCTGTCTATAATACAGTGTCAGGAAGTTGACATGAGTTTATATTGTACTTGATTAACTGAGAAAACCTGACAAAATTGAGTGCAATATTTTTTAATAAGTACTTTATACAAACAAGATTCAGTTGAAACTGAATAAGTAAAAAATAAAATAAAACATTTTTCAACTAAAAATTCAAAACATCTGTTTTTTTTTAACCACTTTTAACACTAAAATCTAACTGAAAACATTTTCTATATATTTTTTTATTTTTTATTGAATAATTTCAGGAATTGCTTTAAAACACATAAATGGTGAACATAATTATCTATAAATAAACTCACATCTTTATCAGTACTGCCCTCATCTAGAACTTCACTTGAAGCTTTACCATTTCTTTCATCTTTCAGTTTAATACAATACTGCATGGCCTGAAAAATAGTACCAAAGCTAATAAGACCCTGTACATATTACCTAGTAACAACCAGGTGTATTTGCCATTCTCTCTATTTAAGCTTATTATATGACTGCGCATGTAAAGATTTTATCTATTTTATATATTTAACATATTCCTTAAAGCTCCTACCAAATTTTCTAATAAAATGATGTAGAAATGGATGGGACTGTTAATTATGTTTAGTAGCATTAAACTTACAAAGTTTTCTAAACCAGATAAATAATATTAAATGTCTCTTCAATGATTCTTGAGGCCAAAATATTTGAAAAATCAAAAGCTTATTAAAAAGAGTTATCATAAAAATTCAAGAAGGAACAAAAAGTATAAAAAAGATAGCATGCCTGTTATCGTCCAATTAAATGTTGTATTGTGAGCCAATTACTCATCTGTCAAATTGGCTATTTATAACATATGTTGTGTTTTAAAGCAATGTATTTCATCAATTAAATTTCCAATGATTTTATTTATTAACTGCTGTTAACTGAACAACTTAATCCAGGCAACTGAAAAACATAGGTCATGCAATATTTTTATGCCCCTTCTAGCTGAATAATGTTTTCCCGTCTGTATGTCCATCAGAATGTCCCTTGTCAGGTTAAAGTTTTTGTTTAAGGTAGTTTTTGATGAAGTAAGTCCAATCAACCAGAAACTTAGTACACATGTTCCTTATGATATGATCTTTATCATTTTAATGCCAAATTAGAATTTTGACCCCAATTTTACGATCCACTGAACATAGAAATGATAGTGCAAGTGTGGCATCTGTGTACTATTGTCACATTCTTGTTGTTATATTTTTAACTATTGATACGTCATCAGACTCTCAAACATACTTTTCAGTGTACAACAAAATATATGGGTGTGTGTCAAATAAGTTTCTAAATACTGGATATAGACATTTATTATTGCTATTGAGTAAAAAATAAACCTAAAAAAAAATCAATCACCTGTAGGGACCTAAAAAGAAAGTTCTGTAATATCAGTGGCGTAGCTTGAATGTATGCTCAGATGCTCAAGCATCCACATCATTTTGACAGGAAAAAAAATATAAATAAAGATATGTTC
This sequence comes from Mytilus edulis, assembly GCF_963676685.1. Classification (NCBI taxonomy): domain Eukaryota; kingdom Metazoa; phylum Mollusca; class Bivalvia; order Mytilida; family Mytilidae; genus Mytilus; species Mytilus edulis. The sequence continues at coordinate 23,068,055 of NC_092344.1, forward strand.
GCAGCAGTTAAACTCAAAGGAATCCGTATGTAACAAGGGTTAGGATATGAGGATAACATCCAATTATTTCCAATGAAGTATGCGTGGTCTTTTATTAAGGATAATTAAGTTCATGTAATAAAACAAGATGGATAAATCGCAGAAAAGTGTCCTCGATTTTTTTTCGTAAAAAGATTACGTCGTCGGCTACGGCAAGTGCAGAGGACGATGGACAGATCCTCGGACATGTTTCATCTGAAATTGAGCCTAGCAGAGCGAAGGCTTCTACAACTGACTAACAACATAACTGACAACTAAACCACCATATCCTAATATCCTTTCCTGTGATATGAAAGACGATGTGAAAAAAAACTAATCTATAATAGAGTGTGATCATTCCTAGGCTTATCAGTAAATTCCAGTTTCTATCTAGGTCCACATATTAATTTTATTTTCAATAAAAGAACAAAGTTCCTATGTCTTCTGCATTGCACATATTTTATGTAACCAAGGAACAAGGGCAATAACTAATAAAAAATAATGTTTTTCCTTTTCCTTTTATTTTTAATGGAGAAATTCGATGATGTCCCCTGCAACGCATTAATGGGATCACTTCAGTTCCTATAATCCGAAGTGCCGCTGTGATAGGGCCGTTTTTTGAGAAAGGCTAGGAAAGGGGATCACTTCAGTTCCTTTATACAGAAGTGCCGCTGTGATGGGGCCGTTTATGAGATGTCAAATATAAGATTGGTGGGAAACTTTTACATAAAATAAATAAATTATGAATTACATTCAATTTCCAGAATTTCGAGAAAACATTAAAATTTTGTTTGAAATATAATTATATGAATTGGTGGGAATTTTGAAATTAAACAAAAATCTAATCAGTGTCTGATTCTAGGGGAGTACATGTGCTTACAGGAACAATGTCTGAAAAAAATATAATTCCACATCATTTCAACCCTGGCTACGCCACTGAATATGGTAAATAAAATGTTTGTATACCAACCTTCATTCTCTCATCTTTGTTAGAACCAGAACCATTCCACTGATATATTTGTAGACCTAAATCTAGAATATACACATCACCAGAATCAAGTAAGTCTTTGTTTCTTGGTACCTTTAAAGATTATAATATATACAATTAATCTATGTCTTAGACAGAGGTCATGTAGTAAGCATGAAATACTGTACAATTCTTACTTGATTTGTTAATTTACCAATACTTAAATGAGAATATATATATATGCAAGGGTGAAGGTTGGTACCTATTTAAACAATTAACCCGCTTCATTTATTTGCACCTGTTCTAAGACAGAAACCTGATGGTGTTGTTTGTTAATGTGGTTCATAAGTGTTTCTCGTTTCTAGTTTTTATATGTTTACACCGTTGGTTTTCCTGTTTGAATTATTATAAACTAGTAATTTTTGGGGTCCTTTAATAGCTTGCTGTTCAGTGTGAGCTAAGGCTCTGTATTGAAGACTACTTTAACCTATAATGGTTTTTCTTTTACAAATTGTGACTTGGATGGAGAGTTGTCTCATTGGCAATCATATCATATCTTCTTACATCTATATATATGAAATGAGAACTCATACAAACCTCTCTAACTTCCACATGTTTCCTGGTTCCACAAAAATGGAACAGTCTAGGTGTATACTCCTCAGGTTTGACATGTCTAAATCCAGTATCCGCTCCTCCTTTAAGAATTCTGAAAATCAATTTACATATTTCTTTTTTAATGGCATCAATGTTCTTTTTTGCATCACATATCATACTTGTGCATATTGTGCCATAACAAGTAAGATGATATGACCACATGGGCACAAGGTCATATGACATGTGGACCTTTCATGTAATGTTCTTTAGACCTTATCCTGAAACTTAACAAGACCAATGGAACAGGTAAATAAGACCAATGTTTAAAACAGGAATTTGAAAACATATATCATCATAAAAAACTTTTGTGTACTTAGTTGAAAGTGTGATTAAGATAAACATGTGTTAACAAATTTTGATTTTTTTTTATGCCAGGAAACTATTTCAGAAATGTCTGCAGCAATGACACGTATCTGAATTTTTTCACACAAATTTCTGACATTTTGAGATGAATTTAAAGTTATGATCCTTTTTTTAAAAATGTCCCAATTATTTATAATAGATTTACTGCATCAAAAAACTAATATTGATGGTTTATCCATTTTTACTTCATGATGCTTCTTCTAGCACCATTTATGGAATGCAAGTTTAAAGTTAAAATAATTTTTGATGACTTAAAACTGTAAATTTTCATGAATCGTATGGAATACTGGAACTTTCAATCTAATACTAAATTAAAAGTGATTTCAGATTAATTTACGGGATTTGAACAGTATTTCTGCAGGTTAAACCAGCTAATTTTGAAAGCCCATGTTTTTTATGAATTAAGATTAAACAATTCATGGTATCCTAATATACCTGTAAATACTTTATACAATGAAAAAAAAAAATCAAAACTGAACCACCTTTCTAGAAAGTCTTAGTTTGCCAAGAAATCAAACCATCGTCTTCGACAACTTACGTGATATTATCAAAATAGGATTTAAAGAGTTCTGATTCATGTCCCTGGACTTCACGATGCTGGATTGGTGCATCATTAAGGAATGTGTCCAATTCTACAGTCTTGTAAGCTGCTGTTCCATACTCATCCTACAAAGTGAGGGAAAACAACATGACAAATTGTTATAGCCTAGCAAATCTATTTCAATACTCATGATATACGATGCATTGTCAAGGAAAAAGATTTATGAGGTTACTGTCTCATTGGCATATGCCCGGATTTCATTAAAATGAGTCTGAAATAGAAGAAACTAGTGTCTAGCATACAAAATTTTATTCCTGGTATCTATGACGAGTTTATTTACAACCAATGAATAGATGCCTCTTCTGATAGAGGTTTCATCCCTGAGGGTATCACCAGCCAAGTAGTGGACACTTCTGTGATGACATGAACTGTATATCATTGATATTGTCATATTAAATTATCATGATTATAAATGAACTGCTATCAAGAATAGATTACTTATGCTGTAGTTCATGTATTTGGAAAAACCTTTTGGAAATTTTGAGTCCTCAATGCTGTTTGAGTTGATTTTAGAATATTATACCTATGTACTGTATTGACCAATCCAAAAGTGATTTGAGAATATTATAGTATAATATTCTCAAATCACTTTTGGATTGGTCAATACAGTACACAGGTATTATATTCTCAAATCACTTTTGGATTGGTCAATACAGTACACAGGTATTATATTCTCAAATCACTTTTGGATTGGTCAATACAGTACACAGGTATAATATTCTCAAATCACTTTTGGATTGGTCAATACAGTACACAGGTATAATATTCTCAAATCACTTTTGGATTGGTTATACCTGTGTACTGTATTGACCAATCCAAAATTGATTTGAGAATATTATACCTGTGTACTGTATTGACCAATCCAAAAGTGATTTGAGAATATAATACCTGTGTACTGTATTGACCAATCCAAAAGTGATTTGAGAACATACCTGTGTACTGTATTGACCAATCAAAAAGTGATTTGAGAATATTATACCTGTGTACTGTATTGACCAATCCAAAATTGATTTGAGAATATTATACCTGTGTACTGTATTGACCAATCCAAAATTGATTTGAGAATATTATACCTGTGTACTGTATTGACCAATCCAAAAGTGATTTGAGAATATAATACCTGTGTACTGTATTGACCAATCCAAAAGTGATTTGAGAATATTATACCTGTGTACTGTATTGACCAATCCAAAAGTGATTTGAGAATATTATACCTGTGTACTGTATTGACCAATCCAAAAGTGATTTGAGAATATAATACCTGTGTACTGTATTGACCAATCCAAAAGTGATTTGAGAATATAATACCTGTGTACTGTATTGACCAATCCAAAAGTGATTTGAGAATATTATACCTGTGTACTGTATTGACCAATCCAAAAGTGATTTGAGAATATTATACCTGTGTACTGTATTGACCAATTCAAAAGTGATTTGAGAATATTATACCTGTGTACTGTATTGACCAATCCAAAAGTGATTTGAGAATATTATACCTGTGTACTGTATTGACCAATCCAAAAGTGATTTGAGAATATAATACCTGTGTACAGTATTGACCAATCCAAAAGTGATTTGAGAATATAATACCTGTGTACTGTATTGACCAATCCAAAAGTGATTTGAGAATATTATACCTGTGTACTGTATTGACCAATCCAAAAGTGAACATCAAAACATAGTTCTTCTCCATCTTCTTCTTTGTAGGTCTGTTAAAATAATAAGGTATTGTTAACTAGGTACACATCTATCATTCAATCTTAGAAGGTCAAATGAGAGGTCAAACCTAACACCAATTTCTTATTGAACTTGTTTATTATGAATATAACTTTTTAGTCCTGATAATCACTCCTTTCTAGAACATAAGTCGAAGAGTCGGAAGAGAACAAGACAAAAATTATTATCATACTACATTTGTTATAAACTAGTCAAATTGATGCCCCGAATTCAACTCTGAAGTAACTGTGTTATAACAAAGTTAATGTGAGACTCCTTTGAGATTTATTGTCTCTAAGTGACACAAATGATGCCCCCTAAGATTTATTTTAAAATACCTGATACAATATATATCATGATACAAAAATGATACATAACAATGATTATCCTTAAGGAAATTAACACTTAACCCATTTAACATGTTAAACAGAAGTCATTTTAATACAGTATACAAGTACCTTTAAAATGAAATATGGTCATTATTAGTCATAGGGTATTAAATCTTATTGATGATCTTGGTAAAGAGAACCAGAGAAATAAGACCTTAATAAAATACAAATATTCCATATACTTGTATCAGGTAAATAGAATTTGTTAAATTCATGAAAATAAGTTTCAATAAAAATCTCAATCAATGAGAATATGAACCCTACAAATTAAATGAATCCAGAGTACTTGTCAAAATTCACAAATCAAGCCTTAATGTTGAACTAACATATCTGATTGTTCCTCCAATTCAATTCCTTTACAATGAAATCTGATGAAGTGATTTGAAAATTTTATTTGAATTCATCAATCTCCCCCACATTTGCATTTTAATTATGTAGTAAATATATTTTTATTCATTTCACAGAGTACAACCTGACATATTTTCATGCTTTCTATGTGTTTTTTTATGTAAAATGCTAAATCTGTAATCATTCCAAAGAATTTTAATTTTAATATAGTAGCACTTATACCAGAAAAATAACATCCTATAAATATTACTGAAGTTTTAAGTACATCTTACATTTAATATGATATACGAGTCCCCATTGTAAAACTTGCCATACTCTTCTCTTGGCCAGTCTTCAACTTTGAATTTCTACAATAAAAATATCAAAATTTCAAATCTGTTTTTATTATACATATATATCATGTATATATAAGCGCCTAAAAAGTGTACAAAACATGACCAATATCAAAATAAACTGTTATTACAGAGATATGTCTTGCTTTTTTGTTATTTTGATTATGCAAATGTTGAAATTAAATTGGCAATACTTAAAACAAGTTAGGCTAATATTCAAAGTCAATGAACCATGACTGAGGTACATGGCTAAACTATATCCATGTAAATGAGATGTACCAATGCTAAAAATACAACTGCATACCAAATTTCATTGACTTATTATAAGTTATTCCCTTTAAACAGACCACAACAAAAATAATAACTTGTAAACAGAGTTTTGTAAAAGTTTCAAAGTCAATGGACCATGAAGAGGGGGGTCGAGCTTCATAATCTCCATGGAAACAAAACTAACAAATGCCAATTAATTTGCATACCAAATATCATTGACTTGACATAAGCAGTTTATCTTAAACTGATCTAATCACAAACTAATACATGTAAACTAAGCAAAAGTTTAAAGTTGATAGACCATGACAGGGTTAAATATTATCCATTGAAATAAGATGTGCTAATGCTTGTACAACTGAATAACAATTAACATTGGCCTTCCACTTATGGTTCCCTTGAACTGACCTAATCACAAACTAATACATACAAGAGTGCACACACTGAAATGTCTCGCCTTCTTTACTAATCATTGATTTTATGTTGATAGTCCTAAGTATAAAGCTTGATTACAACTGTCACATAAACTTAACATTAACCAAGATAGCTAAACAAAGACCAATGAACCATGAAAAGTAGGTCAAGGTCAGATGAACCATGCCAGGCAGACATGTACAGCTAACAAAGCTTCCATACAACAAATATAGTTGACCTATTACTTAGTTTAAGAAAAATAGACCAAAACACAAAAACTTAACACTGTGCAATGAACCGTGCAATTGAGGTCATGGTCAAATAAAACCTGCGGGACTGACATATAGATCATAATATATTTCCATACATCAAATATAGTTGACCTTTGGCATATAATATTAGATAAAAAGACCAAAACTTAAAAACTTAACTTTGAAAATGAGGTCAAGGTCAGATGACACCTGCCCGCTAGACATGTACACCTTACAACCATTCCATACAACAAATATAGTAGAACTATTGCATAAAGTATGAGAAAAACAGACCAAAACACAAAAATTTAACTATAACCACTGAACCATGAAAATGAGGTCAAGGTCAGATGACACCTGCCAGTTGGACATGTACACCTTCCAGTCCTTCCATACACCAAATATACTAGCCCTATAACTTATAGTATATGAGATATGGACTTGACCACCAAAACTTAACCTTGTTTACTGATCCATGAAATGAGGTCGAGTTCAAGTGAAAACTGTCTGACGGGCATGAAGACCTTGCAAGGTACGCACATACCAAATATAGTTATCCTATTACTTATAATAAGAGAGAATTCAACATTACAAAAATTTTGAACTTTTTTTTCAAGTGGTCACTGAACCATGAAAATGAGGTCAAGGACATTGGACATGTGACTGACGGAAACTTCGTAACATGAGGCATCTATATACAAAGTATGAAGCATCCAGGTCTTTCACCTTCTAAAATATAAACCTTTTAAGAAGTTAGCTAACGCCGCCGCCGCCACCGCCGTAGCCGGATCACTAACCCTATGTCGAGCTTTCTGCCACAAAAGTTGCAGGCTCGACAATAAAATAAGCAAAGGTTTCAAAGTCAATAGACCATGACTGAGGGGGAAGAGCCAAATAATTCCCATGAGGAAGGTGTCCATTTCAAACTTTTTTAAACAAACTTTCTCAGTCATAGCAAAACAATTTAAATATCATCCAAAATTAGGCAATATTATTTTGAGCTTAAATAACAACCTTGAAATTCAAAAATGTCACCTTGGTTGATTTGCATATTAAACAAAGGACACAGATGGATTCATGACAAAATTATGTTTTGGTGATGGTGATGTGTTTGTAGATCTTACTTTACTAAACAATCTTGATGCTTACAATAATCTCTATCTATAATGAAATTGGCCCAGAAGTGACAGTGGAAAATATTTTGTAAAAATTTACAAAAATTCAAAAAATTTATGAAAATTGTTAAAAATTGACTATAAAGGGCAATAACTCCTTAAGGGGTCAATTGACCACTTTGGTCATGTTGACTTATTTGTAGCTCTTACTTTGCTGTACAGTATTGCTGTTTACACTTTATCTCTATCTATAACAATATTCAAGATAATAATCAAAAGCTGCAAAATCTTACTTAAAATTACAAATTCAGGGGCAGCAACCCAACAACAAGTTGTCTGATCGGTCTGAAAATTACAAAGCATATAGATCTTGACCTAATTAACAATTTTATCCACAGCAGGTTCTTTAAGTTCTTTGGTTTCAGAGATATGAGCCAAAAACTGCATTTTACCCTATGTACTATTTTTTAGCCATGTCGGCCATCTTGGTTCATGGGAGGGGTCTTTGGACACATTTTTGAAACTAGATACCCTAATGATGATTGTGGACAAGTTTTGTTAAATTTGTCTTAGTAGTTTCAGAGGATAATATTTTGATAAAAGTTAACAAAAATTTACAAAAAATTGTTAAAAATTGACTATAAAGTGCAATGACTCCTATAAAGGGGTTAACTAACCATTTTGGTCATGTTGACTTATTTATAGATCTTACTTTGCAGAACATTATTGCTGTTTACAGTGTACCTCTATCTATAATAATATACAAGAAAATGACCAAAAACGACAAAATTTCCTTAAAATTACCAATTTAGGGGTTGCAACCCAAAACAAGAGGCTCTCAAGAGCCTGAATCGCTCACCTTAATTCTTTTGGTTAAATCTCTCATCAATGATTATTTTGGCTTTTCAATTTATTTAAATGTTTTTTGGATCGTCCTATTTTCTTCAAAAGCCAAAAAAAATAATCATTTTCTCCTATGTTCTATTTTAGCCATAGGAGCTATGTTTCTTGACATACAAGGAAATAAAATATAAAATTTATACTAGATACTCTGAAACTCATTTAGCCTTAGTTTGGCTGAAATTGATACAGCAGTTTCAAAGGAAAAGATTTTTTAAAGTAAGTCAACATGATGAACAAATTGTGAAAAAAGTCTTTAAAGGTCAATAACTCCTTAAGTGGTCAATTGACAATTTTGGTCAAATAGACTTAATTGAAGATCTTACTTTGCTGAACATTATTGCTGTTTACAGTTTATTTCTATCTATAATTATATTCAAGATAATAAACAAAAACAGCAAAATTTCCTTAAAATTATCAATTCAGGGGCAGCAACCCAACAACAGGTTGTCTGATTCATCTGAAAATTTCAGGGTAGATAGATCTTGACCTGATAAACAATATTACCCACGTCAGATTTGCTCTAAATGCTTTGGTTTTTGAGTTATAAGCCAAAAACTGCATTTGACCCCTATGTTCTATTTTTAGCAATGGCGACCATGTTTGTTGATAGATCATAACTTTGGATACAATTTACAAACTAGATACCCTAAGGAACATTCAATTAAAGTTTGGAAGTATTTGGCCCAGTAGTTTCAGAGGAGAAGATTTTTGTAAAAGATTACTAAGATTTACGAAAAATGGTTAAAAATTGACTATAAAGGGCAATAACTCCTAAAGGGGTCAACTGACCATTTCTGTCATGTTGACTTATTTGTAAATCTTACTTTGCTGAACATTATTCCTGTTTACAGTTTATCTCTATCAATAATAATATTCAAGATAATAACCAAAAACAGCAAAATTTCCTTAAAATTACCAATTCAGGGGCAGCAACCCAACAACGGGTTGTCTGATTCATCTGAAAATTTCAGGGCAGATAGATCTTGACCTGATCAACAATATAACCGACGTCAGATTTGCTCTAAATGCTTTGGTTTTTGAGTTATAAGCCAAAAACTGCATTTGACCCCTATATGTTCTATTTTTAGCAATGGCGACCATGTTTGTTGATAGATCATAACTTCGGATACAATTTACAAACTACATACCCTAAGGAACATTCAGTTAAAGTTTGGAAGTATATGGCCCAGTAGTTTCAGAGGAGAAGATTTTTGTAAAAGATTACTAAGATTTACGAAAAATGGTTAAAAATTGACTATAAAGGGCAATAACTCCTAAAGGGGTCAACTGACCATTTCTGTCATGTTGACTTATTTGCAAATCTTACTTTGCTGAACATTATTCCTGTTTACAGTTTATCTCTATCTATAATAATATTCAAGATAATAACCAAAAACAGCAAAATTTCCTTAAAATTACCAATTCAGGGGCAGCAACCCAACAACGGGTTGTCTGATTCATCTGAAAATTTCAGGGCAGATAGATTTTGACCTGATAAACAATATTACCCCATGTCAGATTTGCTCTAAATGCTTTGGTTTTTGAGTTATAAGCCAAAAACTGCATTTGACCCCTATGTTCTATTTTTAGCAATGGCGACCATGTTTGTTGATAGATCATAACTTCGGATACAATTTACAAACTAGATACCCTAAGGAACATTCAATTAAAGTTTGGAAGTATTTGGCCCAGTAGTTTCAGAGGAGAAGATTTTTGTAAAAGATTACTAAGATTTACGAAAAATGGTTAAAAATTGACTATAAAGGGCAATAACTCCTAAAGGGGTCAACTGACCATTTCTGTCATGTTGACTTATTTGCAAATCTTACTTTGCTGAACATTATTCCTGTTTACAGTTTATCTCTATCTATAATAATATTCAAGATAATAACCAAAAACAGCAAAATTTCCTTAAAATTACCAATTCAGGGGCAGCAACCCAACAACGGGTTGTCTGATTCATCTGAAAATTTCAGGGCAGATAGATTTTGACCTGATAAACAATATTACCCCACGTCAGATTTGCTCTAAATGCTTTGGTTTTTGAGTTATAAGCCAAAAACTGCATTTGACCCCTATGTTCTATTTTTAGCAATGGCGACCATGTTTGTTGATAGATCAAAACTTCGGATACAATTTATAAATTAGATACCCTAAGGAACATTCAGTTAAAGTTTGAAAGTATTTGGCCCAGTAGTTTCAGAGGAGAAGATTCTTGAAATAGTTTACGACGACAGACGACGACAGACGACAGACGACGGACGACGACGGACGCCAAGTGATGGCATAAGCTCACTTGTCCCTTCGGGACAGGTGAGCTAAAAAGGGGTTCTCCGATTCATCTGAAAATTTCAGGGCAGATAGAAATTGACCTGATAAACAAATTTTCTCCATGTCAGGTTTGCTCTAAATGCTTTGGTTTCAGAGATATGAGCCAAAATCTACATTTTACCCCATGTTTTATTTTTAGCCCTGGCGGCCATCTTGGTTGGTTGGCTGGGCCACCGGGACACATTTTTTAAACAAGATACCCAAATGATGATTGTGACCAAGTTTGGTTTAATTTGGCCCAGTAGGAGAAGATTTTTGTAAAAGTTAACGACGGATGACAGACAGACGCCGGACACCAAGTGATGAGAATAGCTCAATTGGCCCTTTCAGGCCAGGTGAGCTAAAAAAAAAGTGTATATATGATTAAAGGGAGGTGAAAACTACAGCAGATAGTTGGTCTTCAATTACACATAACATACACAAAATAGACATCTTCTCAGTCTTATTTTTAATTTGTTTCATGTCAAGGTCTTGGATGGTTTTCTTTACATTTGCCTGAAGTAGATATATTGTTTGTTTGTCCTAATCACCATTAATTACAATGTCTAGTCATAGGATATGTGTAATACAGATCAGAAGTCACATAAAGGTTAACACCTACGTAAACACTTGTACTTACAACTACTTAATGTACATAATTACTGATCATACAATATCAATAATGTCATGAATTTATCATTATCTAAGTGTGTTACTGATCTATGCAATCAAAATAATAATCACCGTTCCAATGCAAACTTTCAATTCTTGCTAAGTTTTGTATGACTTCATTTCACTATATCAATTCTCTTTGTCTATTGTACAACACATATGACAGTAAAAGAAGAGAAGAGGGACGAAAGATACCATAGGGACAGTCAAACTCATAAATCCAAAACAAACTGACAACGCAATGGCTAAAAATGAAAAAGACAAACAGAAAAACAAGAGTACACATGACACAACATAGAAAACTAAAGAATAAACAACACGAACCCCACCAAAAACTAGGGGTGATCTCAGGTGCTCCGGAAGGGTAAGCAGATCCATCTCTGAGGAAGGCGACATTCCAATTTCAATGAATTTAAAGCCATTCTCTTTAAATTTGTATTCAAATTTCAAGGTACCTGTATGAGTCTATATGGAGGAAGAAGAATACATCCAGATACATGTAGGTAATTTATGTTTGTGGCCACTCCTGAACTGTATTCCAAGCTTGCTGCCAGACTCTTGAACTTACCACAATTCTCCAGATCTGTATTCAAAGCTTGCTGCCAGACTCCTGAACTTACCACAATTCTCCAGTTCTGTATTCCAAGCTTGCTGCCAGACTCCTGAACTTACCACAATTCTCCAGTTCTGTATTCAAAGCTTGCTGCCAGACTCCTGAACTTACCACAATTCTCCAGTTCTGTATTCAAAGCTTGCTGCCAGACTCCTGAACTTACCACAATTCTCCAGATCTGTTTTCCAAGCAAGCTGCCAGACTCCTGAACTTACCACAATTCTCCAGTTCTGTATTCAAAGCTTGCTGCCAGACTCCTGAACTTACCACAATTCTCCAGATCTGTATTCCAAGTAAGCTGCGAGACTCCTGAACTTACCACAATTCTCCAGTTCTGTATTCCAAGCTTGCTGCCAGACTCCTGAACTTACCACAATTCTCCAGATATGTATTCCAAGCTTGCTGCCAGACTCCTGAACTTACCACAATTCTCCAGATCTGTATTCCAAGCTTCCTGCCAGCATTCTTCCAAGCTTTCTCAGTAGCAGCAGACTCCTCTATCAAAACAAATGTTGGTTTTAATGCAAAAAATAAGGGTGAGTGTTTTAAAGAGAAAAAAACTCATAAGAAGTGTGCTTGTAACTATATGACTATCTAGATTCAATAGTTTATTTTAGTCTCACCTCATATTCAAGTATAAACACAATATAATATTAAGTACACAATATAAAAATTTAGAATGCATGTTTCATTCTTAAAAGAACTACAAGTGACTGTTATATACAATTATAAAACATTACAATTGTAACATCATTGACATAGTTTTATTATTTAAACAAAACATAAAAGTGCAATATCTATCTGTTAAAATTTGCTTAAAAGGCTGAAATCTATAATACTAAAATTACGAGGTCCAATTTGTCAGCCGTCATCACGTAAAAACGACGAATCACAGAATTCAACTTTATATATAACTAATATAGTACAAAGGTGTAGATTAAAAATTACACCACTCCAGGCCCTTTTGTTTTCCACGTAATTAATATTGCCAATAATTAAGAAGTTCCGGGTCGAGTCCGCTACCGATACCAATAGTATATTCACCTGTTACCTATTACCTTATCTGTACGTTCCGCATCTGACAGGCGCACCACCAAACGTTGTATTCAGGATTAATATGCTATATAGGCCTATATACACGGGTCTTATTAAACCACAGGGTTGACACTACTAAATTGTCAAATTGTTACCTATTGTAGTATTTTAATAAATAAGACTTTCTAAGATAACAATACGAATACTAAAAATCTGGACTAAAAATAAGGCGTATAGGTACAGTTTTCAATTTGTTAGTGGGCATGACGTAAAACAGCGAAGCAAATAATTCAACTTTATTTATAACTTATATAGGACAATGCTGTTGATTAAAAAATACTCCATTCCAGGACCTTTTGTTTTCCAAATAATTAATATTATTGTTTCAGTTCGACGGGTTCAAACAGAAAGACTTGAAAGCAGAGAAAACTGTGTATCTTATAATCGGCATGACTTTATCAGATGACAATACTAATATTAAAATAAGGCTTGCGCATAGTTATATACTTTAATTCAGTCACGGACCCGTGATATCACGGGTGTGTTCTAGTGATATTTATAAAGTCAAAAAATATTTTGTATTTTTTCCAGTTAAACATAATAATCTTACTTTTGACGTTCTTTTCAATGTCTGATCCAAACAATGCTAAATTTGAATCTTTCCAGTCATACTGCTTCTGTTTAATCAAACCTACAATTAAACAAAACAAAATATATATAAACCATATGGACCAAAGATTTGGTCTTTAGATGTCTAAATATGAAGATGCTTATATCTAAAATATTGATGGACTTATATCTAAAATATTGATGGACTTGTATCTAAAATATTGATCATGTTGATGGAAAGGAAAAGAGGGGAAAGACATGGAAAAGGATATTCAAATTCATAAGTCAAAAAGAAACTGACTATGCCAATCGCAGAAATTAAAAAAAAAAACAAGGAATGTAAAACTGCAGTTAACAATCATGACAAAACACACCGTAGAAATCTTACGACTGAGCAACACAAACCCCTCCAAAAAACAGGGTTCATCTCAGGTGCCTAGAAGGTTAAACAGATGTGCATGTATCATAACATAAAATTGTTTATCATCTTACCTGACATGGCTACTGTTTTTCTCGTCTGAAAAGAAACAGAAAACTGATATACCTTCTTACAAATAAAATAAGTTTTAATAAACTTAAGTAATATAACTACTTCCTTACCAACTACATCCTGACTGTATAGCTTAACAAAAACCACATAACATCATGAACATGTTAAGGATGTTCACTCCTCAAAAATAACAGTTATTTAAAAGAATGTCATAAATGTATATAATACATTGTATATAAACAACTGTTCTTTAACAGCAGACAAAATTGTAGGTATGTGTCCTTGTTTTTGAGATACATGTACCAGAAAAAAGTAAAATCACAAAAATACTGGAACTCTGTGGAAAGTTCAATCGGAAAGTCCGTAATCACAGGTTTTAAAGCGCTAAACCTCTCACTTTTTTCAATAGTCTCCAAGGATGCCTTGGGTGGCTGTTTCCCCAATTCAGGGACTTGGGGATCACGGCGGTATTTATTCCCCACCTTTGCAATTGTTGTCATTTATTCAGTTTTGTTTTACAACATAATTGTCCATCACTGTCTGTTGTATAATGCTTTAAGATATTCTGAATCAATGACATTTTCAGTGGCAGATCCAGAAAAAGTGAGGCAAATTGACAGCCTAAGAGGGGGCCTGCTACGGTGATGCTTCAGTGATTCTTTAAATAATCAACCATATTTTTCCCAGAAAAAGGGGGGGGGGGTCTAGGCCCCCTACCCCCTCTAAATCCATCTCTGCTTTTTCACAAATCTTAAATTAGATATTCTGCAAATGAACTCGCATGAATTCTTGGTATCAATTTTCATGTCTTTTTTGGTCATGAAGAAAAATTATAGCTGACAAAAAAGAATATTTTTTTAGATGAAAACCTTACTTTCATACATATACTTAGCCAAAAAAGTGTAGCAACAAAAATGTGAAATTTTATTTTATTACAAAATCATAACAACATTATAATAATTTTAATTATAACAAAATGAAATTATGACATGTAGGAAGCAACATGAATGTTTATCACTTACATTTGTTAGGATTTTCTTTGTATGGAGCACGGGAGGGTCATGATGCAGAAATAAGTATAGTGTTATTCAAAATCAATTCCTCAGCCATGCCCAAAGTGCACCAATGAAGGATTGGCAGGCACACCAGCAGCTGCCCTTAGTCAATGCACTACTTTTTTGGCCAGAAAAAAAACTTGTCATGTGTTGACGTAAAGTGAAGGTAGTAGCCTCCTCCCCTGACAATAGTTTTTTTGGTCTACGAGATTTCGCTCCTCCCCTAATGATAGTTTTTTTGGTCTACGAGATATCGACCTATCATGTGCAGTTGCAATTTGTCGATATCAGTTTGTTAGTCTCTACACTGTTGCCTTATGCACATTAAATGGAGCCATGATGTCAGTAACACTCATTCCAGCATCAACCATTAAAGAAAATAAGAAACACTTATGAAGCACATCAACAAACGACAACCACGATACCAGGTACCTGACTTAGGACAGGTGCAAACAAATGCAGTGGGTTAAAACGTTTTAATAGGCACCAACCTTTATCCAACTTGAAACAATAGTGTGATATCACAACGTAGAAAGACACACTTTAAAATATTAACTGAAATGGCTTTACTCAATCAAATGACATATTAAAATAACTAATGAAGATACACTGAACGAATAAATTTGATCTATGACTCAATGTAAATACAAAATAAAACAATGGGGTTAGAGGCAAACAATATAAGAAAGACAATCATAACCTTAAACAAAATTCAGAACTGATAACGGACAGAGAAACGGACGGACAGTCAGAGATAGTCTCTTTCAGTTTTACAGGTAGGCATTAATTATAGCGCCCATTTTAAGGGGAGGATAAATAATCTGTTCTCCATACATGACATATTACAGAACAACGCATTCCAAGAGCTTTCTGACGGTCATTGTCGGGGAGGCCTAGTTGAGGCCCAATGCAATTTTTTCAAAGGTGTATGTGTTTTACCAATGGTGTGTTTCTAAACGTTAGTGAAAAAGAAATTTTTACTATCTTTTAAAAGTACAGATACAGAAGGTAAAGCATCAATTACAAGTGCAATGCTGAAATGGCACGAAATCAATCACCAGGAAAAAAGTATGACTGTTTTAAATTACAGGTAAAAAACTAAGGATTATATCAATGATGTTTAAATATTTTTTTTCCAGAAACAACAAATTTTTTTTTTTTAAAGTGTTTTATATTTTATAAATGTAAACATGGTAAATGTTGCCATTTTGCATATTACTGTTAAATGCATTTTCTAACATGAACCATAGCTTATACATAAATTGACATAGCTGAACATAGGTCAAGCAAGATTGGCCATATCATGCATTCTTATTACAAAAAAAAACATAATGCTCCTTGTATATATGCAGTTGTCAATATGCATCGGTATGAGACAGACAACATTTTGATTTTGACATTTGATTTGACAGAAGCCCCCCTTCTATTTTCCCATCATGTACATTAAACACACCATCATATTCCAATATACTGTGGGAAAGATGTGTCTAGATTAGTAACCCGACAATTTGACACGCTTAACATACATGATTATACTGACATCATAGAATCATATTCAAAACAGTGTAGCTGTGGCCATTGATTGACGACCTTAAATTATCCCATTGACTGGGGCAGATTATGTGAACGTTTGTCTGTAACGACCACTGCTCACTATGTACTTGTTAAAGACACTTAAACTGTGGGGTCACAAAAGGTTCTCAACACCTAAATAAAGAAATTAGAAAAACTAATCAGGACTAACACGATGTTTTGATTTATATCAATAATATAAATCGAAACATAAAGTTATTCCTGATTAATTTTTCGAATTATTTTAATATTAAAAGCGTTAAGAACCTTTGGTGACCCTACAGTTTAAATTCTATAATAAGTAAGTAGTGAGCAGTTGTCGTTACAGACACGTGTTCACCTAATCTGTCCCAGTCAATGGGATAATTTAAGGTCGTCAATCAATGGCCACAGCTACACTGTTTTGAATATGATTCTATGTAGAACCCCCCCATTTTTAAGGGGCCAGTCACTACAATTACAGCAAACACTGACTTGTTGCCATCCCTTAGACAGATAGATTCTTAATATTTATTTCACTTTTGGAATTTCCCCAAATATGATTTCTATTATGCCATGTGATAATTTGTAGAGATCTCTATTTATAAGCAATCTCTTATAATGTTCATGCTAATAAAAAAAAATACTATTGTTACATGTGTTATGAATAACAATAGACTGCTTTAAGATGTAGAGTCGGGGGTTTCCAGTAAAAACAATGTTACATTTCCTAACAATAGATCTATTCAATTTACACTTTTTTCAGAGTAAAAATTTTGTAAGGGTTCCGCAGAACGCAGTGTCTCGCCTACTTTTGCTGTAAATCACAGGCTTAACAAAAATGAGGAAAACTAGAGGCTCTAAAGAGCCTGTGTCGCTCACCTTGGTCTATGTGCATATTAAACAAAGGACGCAGATGGATTCATGACAAAATTGTGTTTTGGTGATGGTGATGTGTTTGTACATCTTACTTTACTGAACATTTTTGCTGCTTACAATTATCTCTATCTATAATTAACTTGGCCCAGTAGTTTCAGTGGAAAATGTTAGTTAAAATTTACAAATTTTATGAAAATTGTAAAAAATTGACTATAAACATGATAAAGGACAATAACTCCTTAGAGGTCAATTGACCATTTCCATCATGTTGAATTATTTGTAAATCTTACTTTGCTGAACATTATTGGTGTTAACAGTTTATCTCTATCTATAATAATATTCAAAATAATAACCAAAAACAGCAAAATTTCCTTAAAATTACCAATTCAGGGGCAGCAACCCAACAACGGATTGTCCGATTCATCTGAAAATTTCAGGGCAGATATAGATGTTGACCTGATGAACAATTTGACCCCATGTCAGATTTGCTTTAAATGCTTTGGTTTTTGAGTTATAAGTCAAAAACTGCATTTTACCCCTATGGTCTATTTTTAGCCATGGCGGCCATCTTGGTTGGTTGGCGGGGTCACGCCACACATTTTTAAAACTAGATACCCTAATGATGATTGTGGCCAAGTTTGGTTTTATTTGGCCCTGTAGTTTCAGAGAAGAAGATTTTTGTAAAAGTTAACGACGACGGACGACAGACAACGACGCCGCCGGACACCAAGTGATGGGAAAAGCTCACTTGGCCCTTTGGGCCAGGTGAGCTAAAAATGAATGTCGAACACTCAGAGAACATATGGTTTCGTCAGTTTATTCTCTATAATTTGGTTATGGATATTTCATGACCAGGTCTGTGGTATCCGTTTAGTAAAATTTAAATCTCTAGCTTCTGTTAAATCCGAAAAAGTCAGACTTCAAACACAAAACGCTGGTCCCTTTAAAATTTCAAGCTGGATACATATGGTGCATGCATGGATAAAAATACCAAATAATGTCATGAACCAGTAAGTTAAAAAAAAGATTTGTAAAGGGTCTATATGGAATTCAATCAAGCTGATACTAAATATTGATGAATAATCCTGCCATTATCCCTGTTCTAACTTCATAATGAAGCAATACCATCTCCTTGAAATCATATTGGAACTTATTTGGTATATTAGTACACGAGTATGAATAAGCCAAATATAGTATTATGAATTTTCTCAATTGAATTGTTTTACATTTTTCATTTGTGGCCTTCTATAGGCCACTAGTGGTATTGTTCTTTTCTCATTGTTGAAGACCATGTGGTTGCCTGCAATATTGATTACATCCACTTCATTTCAACTTTTATTGGCAGTTATACCAAATATTTGTCGCTGAACTAAATGCCATGCAATTAATCAAATACGTAAGCCGACTGAAAGTGTCCGTCAATAATGCACCATGTAATGTTTAATGACACGATTTCATCCTATAGATATATAGGAAGATGTGGTATGAGTGCCAATGAGACAACTCTCCATCCAAGTAACAATTTATAAAAGTAAATTTATATAGGTCAAGGTACGGCCTTCAACACAGAGCGTTGGCTCACACGAAACAGCAAGCTATAAAGGGCCCCAAAAATTACTAGTATAAAACCATTCAAACTAAAAAACAAACCTAATCTTTATAAAAACAAGAAACGAGAAACACGTATGAACTACATAAACAGACGACAACTACTGTAAATCAGATTCCTGACTTAGGACTGTACAGGTGCACACATTTGCAGTGGGATCAAACGTTGTAATGGTACCAAACCTTCTACCTTTTCTGAAACAATAGTATAACATCACAAAATAGAAAGACCCACTACATGTATATAAGATATCAACTGGCAGGCTAAAATGTTTATAAACATTTTTCCTACGGAATTCACATAAAACAAAAACATGCAGTCTTTAGTTTATGAAATATGTTTTAAAAAAAATGGAAGTTAACCAGCCTTTCCTCTTACATGGCAGGGACTCAGCTAGTAATAAAGAACACTTTAAAACAGCAAAAAGAGTATAAAACATGGTTAAATTCCAATTGGTATAAACTTATAAATATAAAATTGTGTTTGTCGCTTATCAATCAAACACTATTTGGATAAAAGGAACTCAATTTAGATAAGAAAATGTGGGCATTGGCAGTGTGTATTTTATCGACAATTGCAGGGGATTTCTGTTGAGTTCAATGCTTAAAAATAATGTTTTTCTAAACTCCAAATCTCAATATTCTTTTAATATTTACAGAGTCCTCTTGGGCCATGATTCTGTCATGGATGGATTGATTTCCCGTTTCGGACTGAGAGGGTTAACACATAAACATTTATATTCGAACATACGTAATATGCTAAAAATTTTAAAACATTTTTCAAATTACAGTCGGACAAATATGTCGGAAATGCAGTCAATAATGTGTTTTATATTATGTTAGTCTGATAAGTTACGATGCCAAAAAAAAGGCGACCCGGTCTTGTTCAATTATCTTGTGTTTCAATCTCTTATGTCAATCTTTAAATCTTCTGCACCAGTCGGCAGTGGCATGTGCATGCTTGCAAATATACCAACCACCGTTGTTGTTTGCCGCTGCAACACGTTTTATTTTTCAGAGAAAATTCAATTTACTTTTGCCATAATTATAATGTCACAATGATGTCATAGATATTACGTCATTGCCCTAAATACACTTAGGTGACCGTTGGTCAACTATGTTATAAAGCTTTAATTATTTAGTGTAGTATATGTTGTAAAGTTTTGATATTGTTGAAACGACATATATGTCGCCTTGGCATCAAACCCCAAACGACTTATATGTCGCTTTGACATCAACATTGAAACGACACATATGTCGCTTTGGCATTAAGAGGGTTAAGGCTATAAATCGCTATATCACTATCTCTATGTCAAGCTTTCTGTGACAGATAAATTTGTCAAAGTTGCCCCCTCCTTTGACCTGGAAATCAATCTAGCGAAACGACAGACAAACGTTGGAGAACGGACACCAATTTTCGGACGTATCACGGACAGACGTACGGACGTACAAGGATAAAACTTGATGCCATTCTGTTAAATACAGCAGAATAAAAACTAAACACATAATATTAAAAAGGAAGAAAAGAAAAAAGGGTCCGTGCCCATGCCTAAAGCACTGGCCATCAGAGGCTGGTCAATAATGACCATGCAATGTGCATTATGTGGGTGCAGTTTCCTTGCGTAAAAATTCAGATAGCGATGTCATGACATTTCGAGCTCTGTATTATTTCACTAAGATATATATATTTTCCATTAAATATAAAAATTAGAAAAAACGAATGAAATTGTTTACCTTATTGCCTCTTGGTCTGGCCACACACGGGGAAACTAATCGAAAACTACGAGAGAATAGAGAAAAGCGGGTTAATTTCCGGTTTTCTATCTGACTAGGCCAAGTAAACAAGTTATTGATAAATTTATCTGTTCTGTACAAGTAATAGCTTTTCTAAAAAAGCATGCCGTCTGTTGCAAATAAAACTTTGTATTTTTCATGATCCATTCAGAATCTCACATCATGCAATGGAATTTTTTAACCAAAGCACTTATCTATTATATATTTTTACCCGAGGTTTTTACAATGATTAGATTAAAAATATGGTACTAACTATTCAAATAAGCAGATTACTCAGTTTTATAAACAGTGTCACTGTGGATACACTGAAATGTCTCGACTGCTTGATCGCATTTTTTTATTTCCGTAACATTAAACAGGTTGGGAAGAAACCCTCTACATGTTGTTTATACCTGTATTGAGGGGGGATAGGATCTTTATCGGGGTGTTTTTTAAGCTCGGGATTTCGGGATTGACCCTTTCGGGATCCGGGAATTCTTTTTTTCGAATTTCGGGACCTCGGGATTTCATGTTTTTAAGCCCGGGATTTCGGGATTTCGTGTTTTAAGCCCGGGATTTCGGGATCAGGACCCTCCTATCCCCCCTCTGTATTATAGAGGGACAATTCTGTAGAGGGGTATTTTTGTCAAGACTGGATTTTAAGCAAAATAGACAGAATGGCATTCTCTAGTTATATTGGCTATATTCTATAGCATTATATGTATCAATTATTGCACTTTACTTAAAATTGGGATGCCAAGTTTTCTGCTAAAGTGACAGAACTTGAAATCTATTGTATACCTATCTGAACACCTGATCAACTTGCAAGAAAAGGGACAGCTTATCTTTAAAATTGATGTTAAATCTAACACTCACGAGATCTTCTTTTTAGTGAGGCATAACTCAGTGGAATTTACCTGATCATCACAGCTTTCAATTATGCATGGTGAACAATAGATTTTATATTCTCTCAGTTTAACAGTAAACTGGGCATGTGCATATTAAATTAATTAATATAAGTACATCAATTGGTGCATCACATGTTGCAAGTTACTGCCATAATAAGTAGAAAATGCCATTGCGCCCTATTTTGCTTTAAATCCAGTCTAAACATAAATACCCCTCTGTAGAGAGACAATTACCCCTCTTAGTCTATAGAAGGATTATCCCTCTAAAACAGTTACACCATGTAGAGGGTTTGTTCCCAACCTGTTTTAAAAACCCTCGACTGACAGTGCTGATACAACCCTAGGAGGAGGAGAGTCTCTTTGAATAATTCTGCTCAAATATTTGTCATTCAGTACGTTTATCTTTGCACTTATTCATTCATGTAACTCAAATGTACCATAAATAACTGACTATGATAAAGTAACACTAAACTTAAAAATACTTGTACATGCATGTAGTAGTTTACAATATTCATTCTATAAACAAAGGATACACATTCTTTACGAAGTCATAAAAAAATGGATACTTACTCATTCGTGAAATACTGATTAATCCGCTAACAAAATTACCATGAAAATAAGATATAGACAGAATAACTAAAGAGATAAGTATTAAAGGGGCACTAGCTGTCAAATTCATTGTAACCGATTTGACTCAAATTCTCATATTTGGTTTATAACAATGTAAAACATTTATCCAAACTATCAAAAGTCTAAAATAAACAGTTTACAGAGCATGGGGTAGATAATATATAGGTTCGTTTCGTGTGTATTTTAGTCCAGACGCCATCTAATTAACTATCGATTTGACCTCAGATGACCATATAAGCGATGTAAACAAAAATAAAGAAACGAATAGATTAAACCAACACGTGCAATTGCATTTTTATAGGTCTGTTTGATTTTATTTTATAGATTAAAAATAGATGTTTCTCATTGTTTTTAACCATATAAGAATGATTTTATGTGCATCGAATTAGTAATCAAATGATTTACCGTAGTTTCACTTTCATTGTTGACATTCTTTTTCTTTAAATAACCAGTACACGTACAATGCATGCGTTGTCAATCTCTAGCTGGGGGTTAACTTGAAGTTCACATGAATACCGGTTAGAATGATGATGACGTTTTCACTTGCAAGTGAATCAGTCAAAAATTATGTTTAATCGCGTATTTCAACAAAATTAAAAGAAATTGATTGCTAAAAGCAAATTATTATTTCATTATTCCAATTTGATTAATGATTGATCTAAAAAAAATCATACTTTATTTTTTTTATATATATCGTAGCTAGTGCCCCTTTAAAGTAAGCAATCTCACCTGAAATAATCGTGGAATTCCTCCAAACCAAATAGTACAAAATATGTATATGAAACGTCTGTTCGGTTTGAACACCAATCCACAATTGATAATCTAGTAAGACTTCAATAGAAATAAACCGCCAAAAGATATATAACTAATCAGGCACATATATATAGTTATACTGTACCCAGAACCAATGAAATAGTAGAAAGTGTGAAGTCAAATCAAGCGTTAACACAATGACCATCAAAATAAAGGAAGTGAGTAACAATCAAGACGAAACTTGTCAATCGCCAAAGTCTGTGAATATAAAATATGCATAGCACAAACAATATTAATTATACAATTCCTTGGTACAACTCATAATTAATAACATTCCGTAATTAATTAATCTATATGAAAACGAAAACACAAATATGAAATATGAATTAGAAATAAAATCATCTTTATTTTAAAGTAAATTCAAACAAGAAATAAAAAACTAATTACAATGAAAATCATACCAATATTTATTCAATCATAAATAAATACCCACTTGCACACATACATCAACTTTACTAGTTGACTTATGCCTATTGATTCTTAGAAACGAACTTAACCATAAAAACTTAGATTGACCAATCAACAATGAACATAAGGTCAAGGTCAGTTGAACCATAGTTTAGTCTTAGATGCATGAATTTTTTATTAGTTGTTAGTGGCTTTGAACTAGCCGTCAGATAACTGCAAGTACTCTGAGATATCTGTTCCAAGTGATTTTTTTTGTTGTTGGGATGTACAAGTACCCGGCCACGTCCACTTGTATTTTTGTCCATCTGATGAGTTAAGCCTTTTTCAACTGACATTTATAGTTCGTTCTTATGTTGTACTGTTATACCACTGTCCCAGGATAGGGGGAGGGTTGGGGTTCCTCTAACATGTTTAACCGCGCCACATTATTTATGTATGTGCCTGTCCCAAGTCAGGAGCATGTAATTCAGTAGTTGTCGTTTGTTTATGTGTTACATATTTGTTTTTCGTTCATTTTTTTTTATACAAATAAGGCCGTTAGTTTTCTCGAATGAATTGTTTTACATTGTCATATCGGGGCCTTTTATAGCTGACTATGCGGTATGGGCTTTGCTCATTGTTGAAGGCCGTACGGTGACCTATAGTTGTTAATGCCTGTGTCATTATGGTCGCTTGTGGACAGTTGTTATATTGGCAATCATACCACATCTTCTTTTTATATACATGCCGGACAATACATTAATTATTTACACCTTGCTATCATTTACTTTACCAAATAAAGTTGAACTGTTGCATATAGTATTGTAAAGTGTACACAGGGTAAGCGTGTCTATTTCTATCTTAGAATATGGATGTCTTCTGCGCTTTAATTTTGTCGGGTTGTAATCTCTTTGAAACATTCCCCCATTTCCATTCTATAGACTCCAATTGGAAAAGAGTAATGACTGGGTGTCACAAGATTGGTGTGGTTGTTCCGCGCTATACCTCAAATTGCATTCTTCAATTCCATGTCATTAAAATAACGTACTATATTTCCTTTAATTTAAAGAACTATCATTAATGTCCCGACTTAACCTATTATCACTCCATGTCACAGGATTAAATGGTGGTAATATCTTCGAAGTACATAACAACACAATTAAAATATCAGCTTAGTGTGGTTGAAACTTTCTGGGCTATACTTGATGATGGAAATAATTGTACAATGGATTAGTATAATACTATAACAAGAGTGCACATGCTGAAATGACTTAACCAAGAAAAACATGACTAAACATTGACCAATGAACCAGGAAAATTGGATCAAGGTCAGATGAACCATGCCAGGAAGACATATATATATACAGCTTACAATCCCTCCATTCAACACATATAGTTGACCTATTGTTTAAAGTTTAAGAAAAACAAACCAAAACACACAAACTTAAGCATGAACAATGAACCATGAAAATGAGGTCAAGGTCAAATTAAACCTGCGAGACTGACATGTACATCATAACATATTCCCATACACCAAATATAGTAGAGATATTGCATATATATATACTGATATAGTGTTAGAAAAAAGACCATAACTCAAAAACTTAACTTTGACCACTGAACCATGAAAATTAGGTCAAGTTCAGATGAACTATGCCAGGTAGACATATACAGCTTACAATCCCTCCATACAACAAATATAGTTGGCCTATTGCTTAAAGTTTAAGAAAAACAAACTAAAACACAAAAACTTAATCATGAACAATGAACCATGAAACTGAGGTCAAGGTCAAATTAAACCTGAGAGACTAACATGTACATCATAAAATATTCCCATACACCAAATATAGTAGAGCTATTGCATATATACTGATATAGTGCGTGCTAGAAAACTCAAAAATGTAACTTTGACCACTGAACCATGAAAATGAGGTAAAGGTCAGATGACACCTGCCAGTTAGACATGTACACCTTACAATCCTTCCATACACCAAATATACTAGAAATATCGCTTATAGTATATCATGGATTTGAACACCAAAACTTAACCTTGTTTACAGATCCATGAAATGAAGTCGAGGTCAAGTGAAAACTGTCAGATGGGCATGAGAACCGCGCAAGATACGCACATACCAAACAGTTATCATTACACATTGTAAGTGAGAAATTATCATTACAAAAAATCACTGAACGATGAAAATGAGTTCAAGGACAATGGCCATGTGACAGAAAGAAACTTCGTAACATAAAGCATATGTATACAAAGTATGAATCATCCAGGTCTTCCACCATCTAAAATATAAAGCTCTTAAGAAGTTAGCTTACGCTGCCGCCTCCACAGGATCATTATCCCTATGTCTAGCTGTCTGCTACACAAGTAAAAGGCACGACAAAAATCAGTAATTGAACAGATCTACTTTTAGCTTTAATAGCCAGTAGTTTTGACATATAACAGATAGATCAATGACGTGTAGGACGTATAAGCTTAAATGCATGATTTTATATCCTTATATCACTTTTCATCCTGCAATTAGTCAACTATTGTACAAATAACAGGTACAAAGTAACATACAAATTTTTGTTTGCTTTATTTGAACTTGTACCAATGAAGTCTACTGTTACCCCACTTCTACGTTGAGCAATCGGTAATATGAATATTTCTGTTTCCTAACCAGATCATTTGGGGTCCTCTTTGCAGTCCGCGTTTCAACTTTGTCGATTTATTTGAGAAGTTATGGACAATGATTTTTTTTTAAGAACTAAAGTTTCAAATGTTGGGAGTAACTTAAGGATAAACACAATACATGTTCATTGCGGAAAATATAATATTTATTTGTATGAGCTTAAGAAACAGAACGAAAAGCGAGGCTTTGCATATATTGTATATGTAGTGTCAACTACTTTAGTGTTGTGTTTTCTATTATTTTGTTTATATTATTTTTCAGGTACATGTTACTTGGTGGGTTTAGTTTATAGTTTAGTAAAGACATTAGATTAGAACAATAGAAGTATTTTTAAGCCATTATTTGTCAATCAACAGTGGTAGAAGGGCTTATAAAGATGGCAACAGCACCTAGTTACAAGAACCCATCATGTTTGACCAAAAATAAGAGTTATCAACAATAGAAAAATGAGGTAAAAATGTGGCAACTCGTGACTGATATAAAAACAAAAGAAGTTTGGCTTTAGCTTTGTCGTTACAAGGAAAACCAAGGGATCCCAGTGATTTAAATGTTGATGAATGGGTAGGTAAGCTGATAACTAAATTGGACAAGCTTTTTAAGAAGGATAAATAGATCAGGCTTCTACTATAGTTGATCAGCTCCACAGAGGAGAGGATGTAAGCATGTCTGATTATATCATTGAACTTGAGCAGAGATATAATAAATGTAAGAAATATGATATAGGACTTCTAATCGCATTTCTAGCTTTTAAACTTCTGGACAACGCTGGAGTAAGTTAAAGTAATCGTCATCTGGCATTAACTGCATGTTCTGACCTTAAATTCGACACAATGAAATCTGCTTTGAATAGGATATTTGCATCAAAATCTCAAAATGTTCCTGGAGAACGAGACTCTATTGTAATTGTTAAAGAAGAATCATCTTTTGTCAATGATGGCTATTATCAGAGAGGTCGTAGTTCAAGAAGAAATTTCCCTTGTAATCGAGCTGATAAATCAACAAACTTTAGTAGACTTAAGACTAAAATGAATCCAGTCTACAATGGTAATGTCTCAAGCTGTAAAATATGAGATTCCAAATTTCATTGGGGAAGGATTGTCTTCACAAACAGCTTGATGTGAATTTAACAGAACATGAGAGTGATGAGTTAAATAAACTGTAAATATAACATTATTAACCTCAGCACAAGAATTTAAGCCTCGAACAGTGTTTGTCGCAGAAGCCTTCAATGCCGCAGTTATTGATACTGCATTTTTAAAGACAGTATGTGGTTGTAAATGGTTGTATGAATTTGTAGAAACCATCAATAAAATGAGAGAGAGAGAGAGAGAGAGAGAGAGAGAGAGAGAGAGAGAGAGAGAGAGAGAGAGAGAGAGAGAGAGAGAGAGAGAGAGAGAGAGAGAGAGAGAGAGAGAGAGAGAGAGAGCTCTAACCTTTCATGGGAGACTGCCGTCAGATGGGCAGTTTATGCGTGATGAAAACCAAGAAAATGTTGAAGAATCTGCAATCGAGAGTGCTGCTCAAAGTGCTGATCAGGATGATAGTCATGTTGGTAGCCAGAATGGTAGTTTGAATGGCGAAGATAGTCCTGAATCTGAAGGTAGAGACAGCCTTGATTTGGAAAATCAGACAGAGAACGATATTCATGAGGAAAGTATGGAACTTCATGCTTAGTGACAGGCAAATGATTGCATGAAATTAAAGAAGAATCAGAATGAGACGTATAATTTTAAAATCCCTGGTGAAAATGAAACAATAGAAGCAATTATTTGAGACAGGCACGAAAGGCAAGAAGAGCTGGTACAATAAAAAATACAACCAGCCAGGAAATGGTACAGTTGATCAGATATCAATTGATCTAAGAATAGTCAATGATTTAAAGTTGTAAACCAGAAAGATGACGACAATGAAGATGTACCTTTAAATGATACTGATATTACCGAGGCTAAAGAGGCAAAACTGGATAACTGGAGAAAGCATGATGTGTATGAAGAAGTTGAAGACAATGGTCAAAACTGTATCTCGACAAGGTGGGCTTATAGTCTGAAAAAATAAAGGAAACGCATTTTATAGAAAAGATTGGTAGCAATAGATGAGATACCGAAGAATTCTCCAACATGTGAAAAGCAGTGTCTACAACTGATTATTATCATGTATTGCTAAAATTGCAAAGAGAAGTCATCTTGAGATCGCCTAAAGAAGCAAAAGCAAATGTTAAAATCTGGCGCCTAAACGAATATGTATAGGCACTGGCTACGGTTACATGGAAATGTAACAATAATAAAAATATTATTGTTACATAGGAGACTAAATGCCGGAATGCAAAGGCGGATAAGGAACTGATTAATTACGAATGTAACAATAATTACTGAGGCTACGGTTACATGGCGTTATTGTTACATGAAAAACAGCAATCATTAAACTTAAATCTTGTATAGTTACAACTTTTGTTGCCTTAATCTTGCATATGTACGAAATAATACTTGTAATAACGATAAATAATAAATATCATCGTTAACAAATGGTGTTTAAATTGTTTTTTCTAACGTATAAATGGTTTTGGTGTTTTAAAGCTACTACTTTTTAAATTGTTATTTGGATGGAGAGTCGTCTCATTGGCACTCACACCACATCTTCCTATATCTAACTACTTTAGATAAGTAGTGCCAAAGGCGAAAATATAGACCAATGGTTTGTTGTTGAGACCTCGGGCTGAGAAAAGTGTTCACTTTAAGTATTTAACTGCACACATACTCGTATTACTGTCATTATACAATGCACAATGGATGAAGAGATTCTTGTGACCAATTTTGTTGTGGGTGAAAAATTTAATACTTAGGATTCGTTTGAAACAAAACTGAAACAATATCAAGACACAAATTTCATTCAGCTATACAAACTTCTTGTCAAAGTACCTAATAACTGACTCAAGATTAGTGTGTTTAAGTTCACGATAAAATTCTGAGTAGCTGTCTTCGGTCCTAGCATATGCCATCTTTTGAAGCAATTCAAGAGCCAAAATACGTTCGTCTTTTGAAATTCCAAGCTTCTCAGTAGTCACTTCTCTCTTGAAAGTTCTTAGTACATGGAAAAGACATATTAGTAAGGGTACATTTGGTATTTCTTCCCTAATGACGTCTCTCTCGATCATGTCTTTGTCACTCATTACACATCGAATTTTGGACCAGTTTTCTTTGTACTTTTTGAAGAGTTGCGTTATTTCTTTTATAGTTTCTCGAGATTCGTCAGAAACTATCCAGAATGCTATAACCTCGCTCTCGCCGTTTCCATCAACAAACATAAGTACAAAAAGAGGAAGAGTATCTTTAAAACACCAAAACCATTTATACGTTAGAAAAAACAATTTAAACACCATTTGTTAACGATAATATTTATTATTTATCATTATTTCAAGTATTATTTCGTACATATGCAAAATTAAGGCAACAAAAGTTGTAACTATACAAGATTTAAGTTTAATGATTGCTGTTTTTCATGTAACAATAACGCCATGTAACCGTAGCCTCAGTAATTATTGTTACATTCGTAATTAATCGGTTCCTTACCCGACTTTGCATTCCGGCATTTAGTCTCCTATGTAACAATAATATTTTTATTATTGTTACATTTCCATGTAACCGTAGCCAGTGCCATATGTATATGGCCAGCTGATGCATCCTAAAAGTGGTACGAAAAAGTTAAAACAACAATGCTAGATTGTTAAGGAACAGTGTCAAAGATTGATCCAGCAGTATTTTATTGGTATAATGAAAAAGGTTTGACTGGTATCCTAGCAGAATTTGTAGATGACTTTCTTTGGGCATTATCCAGTTCCTTTGAGGAAAGTGTTGTATCCAGAATAAGGGATATGTTCAAGGAAGGAAAAGATTCTGTAAGTCTTTCAAACATTTGATCTCAGCCAAGGAAATGAAACTATGGTTCTCAGCAAGAAAGAATGTCAGAAATGTCGAAGACTGATGGGTTTTATCATTTGATTTTGACATTTCATTAGGGACTTCCGTTTTGAATTTTCATCGGAGTTCAGTACTTTTTAATTGGTATAGACATAGTGAAAACCTCTCCTCTTTCATTATCAGAACAGACTCTATTGAGGTCAAAAATAGGACAGTTATTGTGGTTAGTAAGACAAACCAGATAATGCATTTGATGTTGCTGGCATTTCATAAAAAATTAAGACTAGCACTATTGAAGATCTAAAGAAAGTCAATAAAATAATTTGGAAGGTGCATAAACTGTTATCACAGAGATATGTCTCGCCTTTTTGTAATTTTGATTATGCAAATGTTGAAAAAAATAGCAATACTTGAAAATCTTACACAAGTTATGCAAACATTCAAATGACTGAATTACATGGCTAAACAATCTCAAAGTAAATGAGATGTGCCAATGCTAATACAACTGCATACCAAATAATATTGACTTCTTACAAGTCGTTCCCAAACCTAAATACAAACATTAACTTGTAAACTATGTAAAAGTTTCAAAGTCAATGAACCATGAAGAGGGGGTGGGAAGATTGGATACTTGCAAATGCCAATAAATTTGCATACCAAATAATATTGACTTAACATTAGCAGTTCATCTTAAACTGATCTAGTCACAAACTAATACATGTAAACTAGGATAAATTTCAAAGTCATTAGACTGTGACTGAGGGATGAGGCCATATATTCTCCATGAGTATGAGATGTGCCAATGCTGATACAACTGAATACCAATTAACATTGGCCTACCACTAAT
The DNA here is from genome assembly GCF_963676685.1 of Mytilus edulis. NCBI lineage: Eukaryota > Metazoa > Mollusca > Bivalvia > Mytilida > Mytilidae > Mytilus > Mytilus edulis. The sequence continues at coordinate 23,099,171 of NC_092344.1, forward strand.
GGTTCCCCTTGAACTGACATAATCACAAACTAATACATGATAACTAAGAAAAAAATCCAAAGTCAATGGACAATGACTAAGGGGGCATAGCCAAATTATCTTCATGGAAATGAGATATGCCGATGCTTATACAACTGCATACCAAATATCATTGACCTACCACTTGTGGTTCACCATAAACTGACCAAATCACAAACTAATACATGTAAAATAAGCAAAAGTTTCAAAGTCAATAGATCATGACTGAGGTCGCAGGGCCAAATAATCTCCATGGAAATGAGATATGCCAATGCTTATACAACTGCATACCAAATATCATTGACCTACCACATGTGGTTCCCCATAAACTGACCAAATCACAAACTAATACATGTAAAATAAGCAAAAGTTTCAAAGTCAATAGACCATGACTGAGGGGGCAGGGCCAATTAATCTCCATGGAAATGAGATGTGCCAATGCTATACAACTGCATACCAAATATGATTGACCTACCACTTGTAGTTCACCATAAATAAGACCTAATCACAAACTAATACATTGTTGACGCCATCACCACTGCCTTGGCAAGTGAAGCCTTAGCCTTAGCTGGTGGTGTGGATTGTATAATATCTTTCGCAGCTCTGTTTGAGGAATTAATGCAGAATTAGCACGAATTGAAGCATACTCCAGTAACTTGTTTTGTTGACAACAAAGACCTTTATCATGCAATATACTCTGACAAACCTGTTGGAGAGAAGAGATTGAGGATGAAGATCAATGCATTAAAGCAATTGCTTCAAGGTGGAGAGATTAACGAAATTAAATGGGTACAGACTAATAAACAAATCGCCAATGTTCTTGCAAAGCATGGTTCTTCCTGACAGGACATATCAAATTGTTTTGAAAAAGGACCTTTGAATTCAAGACTTTTGTAGTTAGTGTAACTGACAATACTCAAGAATGTGTCCATAGTACACGGATGCCCCATCAGCATGATCATTTTCTATGTTAAGTGGACCATGAAATTCGGGTCAGAATTTTAATTTGGCATTAAAATTAGAAAGATCATATCATAAGGAACATGTATACTAAGGGTCAAATTGATTGGACTTTAACTTCAACAAAAACTACCTCGAAAGGAAAGATGAAGTGACTATTAATGCAAGCCTGACCTTCCTCTTACTAAAGCAGATCTCAATCTACTGACTATTACCTTCATAAACCTAAACACTGCTTTATCTAGGGATGAGATAATCAGAAGGTTTTGAACCAATAAACCATGCTAAGGTGATCAAGGTCAGATCAGTCCTGCCAGCTGACTTACAGCATATTTATTACATTCCAAAGACAATCCTCGTCTTTCTTAAATTTAAATATTGTATGTTTTCAAAATAGTCATGTTTGCGTTGTCTTGGTATCAATCCAATATTTGGATTTTAGATCAATTAAATGATTTGATTTGATACTATGGTTCTTAGGAAGAATGATAAGAAGCTAGCATTCAAACCTTTTCCAAAATATTCACCTCTTAATTCAAGTATAAACAAGAGGCTGTCACAACGACAGCAAACCGGATTTATTAACATTTATTTGTGTCCTGGCAATATCACAAGAACCATTACTGATGAATGGTGAAAGTGAAAATCGTCAATATCAAATTTGACCTCCATTTTGTCATCAGTATCAACATATTAAAATTTGAAAAGCTTAGATTGAATGGTTCATGAGTAAATGCAACAACGTGAATGGAAACACCATTTTACGATCTTTCAAGAACCATAACTCCTGAACGGTAAAAGTCAAAATCGTCATTATTGAACTTGACCTCTATTTTGTCATCAGTAACAACATATTAAAATTTCAAAAGCTTTGGTTGAATGGTTCATGAGAAAATGCACGGACACGACGGGAAACACCATTTTTCAATCTTTCAAGAACCATAACTCCTGAACGGTAAAAGTCAAAATCGTCATTATTGAACTTGACCTCCATTTTGTCATCAGTAACAGCATATTAAAATTTCGGAAGCTTTGGTAGAACAGTTCATGCATAAATGCACGGACACGACTGGAAACTCCATTTTTCAATCTTTCAAGAACCATAACTCCTGAACGGTAAAAGTCAAATTCGTCATTATTGAACTTGACCTCCATTCTGTCATTAGTAACAACATATTAAAATTTGGGAAGCTTTGGTAGAACAGTTCATGCGTAAATGCACGGACAACTCCATTTTTCAATCTTTCAAGAACCATAACTCATGAACGGTAAAAGTCAAAATCGCCATTATTGAACTTGACCTTCGTATAGTTGTCAGTAATAACATATTAAAATTTAAAAGCTTTGGTTGAACGGTTCATGAGTTAATGCACGGACAAATTTTGATTGCCGCCCGCCCGACCGCCCGCCCGCCCGCCGTACATCCCCAAATCAATAACCGACATTTTTGTCACAAAAATCCGGTTAACAAAAGGAACTGTGAGTTAAACATAAAACAGACACTAACCAACTGACATTCATTCCCTAAACAATCCTAGAAGGATATTCTTAAGCAAAGTTAATGGATACAAATCAATTTGAGTGTTTACCTTTCCTAGTAACTGTGAGTCTGAGAATTAAAATTCCTTCTTTTTTTCCAGGCAAACTTTAATGAACTAATTAAGGCAAATGACAAATAACAAAATATTTTTTTAAAGTATTTGGATTTTAATTTGTTCTTCATTGATTTGTTTTCCATAAATCTTAACCGTAACTAAAACAATATTTTTTTACTATGTAACAATTACTGTTACATGTCTATCATAATAAAGTCCCACACTCTCATTTATTTCTTGTCATTACTTAACACAGTAGCTTAGTAGTATTCATATATATTTCTTTTCTATCACAAGTTGCTGTTGCTTTCCTTATTTTTTTCTAGCATATATTGGTTTGGAACCCAGTACTTAAATCAAAAATATCCCAGTACAAGTATATAAATATCAATATTTGTGTTCCATCAGAATATCTTATTTACCTTATTCATGTTATTTTAAGCACAAATAATAATTGTCATAAAAATTGTACAAGCTAAAAGAATGTCAATTTTATGAAAGCTACCCACACTAAAATTTAGAATCAGATTGGAGTAACATCTAAAACAGTATAAAAGTGGCTAATATATTCACAAATTTATGTATCCAAAAAAGAATTGTAAATTGATAATGCATGTACCTTGTTATTATGTGTATCTGTTTTTCATCAATACTATTTCTGGTAATTATATAAACATTTTTTTTCTTCGAAAGTCATATGATTTCAAGAAATTTTGACTAAAATTGCTGATTTATCAATTTAAAATTTTGAACATTTTTTCAAAGAAGACTTTATTTTAACAAATTCTAATATTATGGTTAATCATTCGATAAATAAAATTCACAAACGTCAATACTTGGAATCTAGCAAATTATTGCATCTAACTTTCACTGTTGAAAAGAATAATAAAATACTGTATACATCCACCAAAAAAAGAGAATATTTTAGTCTATGGTGCAATGACATATTCACAAAATGATTGCGTTTTATATTATCAATCAAAATCATGCAGATTTAACAGTGATAAGATAGTACAACAAATGGAAGTTTTTAACGACCTTGACTGGCTATACAGCCCTTGCACTGTCGCAGTATAAGATAGTAATAACATAACAGTGTTTATATAGTAAGCAATGTAGAGAAACCAGAGGTAATAATAGAAATATAACTACTCCATGTTACATCCTAAAGTCAGTTTAAATGTAATTGTATTTGGTGTGGTAGGATCTGCTATATACACTTCTTGTCCATCTCTCAAACCAAGCTCTGAAAATATAAAGAAATCTCTTTTTTCTGTATTTGATAATACATATTAGTTTTTTATAAATTGATAGATCTTGTTTTGTGTATACATTCTATAAGTAACTCTATAGTGTAAATTTAAAAAAAACAAACCTCTGGAACACCCAAAGTGAAATAAGTCAAAAGTCATGGTAATTTTCAGTAATAATTATTTCATCATTAAGAAAAAAATAGTTCAAGGTTTACTAAGATAAATATAAAATCTGTCAAAAGCAAGTCACGTCTTTTTAGTTAACGCATCACTACTTACCATTTAATGTCTTTTTTAGATTTTCTCTTGTTTTTTCTTCTATTGATTTTACTGTCTGCATGTACAAGGTTTTATTTTTGCCATTTAGTGAAGTCGTTATTCCTGGAGATTTCATTTGGCTGAAAGAAAAAAAGATTATAAACGAATCATATATCACTATACAATATGTTAAGCAACAAACATGGGTTAGGCTATAGGAATCTTACTGGATATCAAATAAACATGGACTTGGTCAAATCTAGGTCCATCAGAAACTTGGTTACTGGATGTGAAATAAACCTAGAATTAGTCCAACCTAAGCATATCAACTTTGTAGAAAAGAACAATTGTTGACACCATTGTGGCCACCGGTATGTATACTGGATAAGGAACAACTATGTGTCACTTCTGCCATTTTTATCACTGACAAGATGAAAAAAATTGAAATGAGTTGTGTGATGAAATTAATAAATTTGTTGAAAATCACATCTATTCAGTGGTCAGTAAACTATAAAAATAGCTATATTCAGCAAAAATTCCCGCCTAACAGTATTTTGGTCAATACATTTAATATGGAAAAAAAGTTTCAAGCATATTTTAGCATGTTTAGAGAATAACATGTTGATTTGATATGAACATGTACTCTGTTGTATACACACCAGACAAACTTAGCCTAATTTTATTATACTTTAGCTCAGAGGATATGCTAGAAAATATCCCTGAATCCAGATATAATGAGGGTCTCAGTGGCCGAGTGGTCTAAGTAGTTACTACTGTAATCACTAGCCCTGTAATCACTAGCCAGTCAACACTGAGGTTGAGAGGTTCGAACACCGCTGGAGTGGGTGCACTTGACTCCAATTTAAATTGACTAGGATTGTCAGTTTTCCTATCTAAGGTCAGTGGTTTTCTCTGGCTTCCTCTAGTAAAAACTGGCCGCCACGAAATAGCCTAATTGCAGTGCTTAAAAGTGGCTTTAAAACACTAAAAATCATTCAAATCAAATCCAGATGTAATGTTTTGATTTTAAGCTATCCAGTACTTTTTTAAACTGATTGTTTGATTGTTGGTACTCTTGGTTGTATCCTGGTGGCCAATTTTTGTCAGATAAGGTCAGGAAAGCTGCCTGATTGTTTACCAGTGTTTTTAAGCACTCAATGAGTTTGGTACTACATGAACACTTATGTATTTTAATATGCTTTTTGCTGTTTCGATTTTCTGTCTGCCTTGATTCTTGTTTATAAGCTACATGTTATTCATATACTGTATTTGTTTTTTAAATGGATATCTCAATTACAGTTTTCCATCATTTTATTTACCTGCCTAACATGTCTTATAAATAAATGTATTTGCATTAACAATCCAATACTTACTATTCAGCACTATCTATAAGGTAGGTTAAAATATCTTGTAATTTATCACCATCAGAAAACTTCAATGCTTTTGGTATATTAGTACAGGCTATACAATCATCCTGTCAATATATATTAATTATTAAATAAAATAAATACTCTATATCCTCAAACAATTGACATGTCTAAATGAATGATTTAGTATGTGTCTTCAAACACTTGACATGTCACAATAAATAAATGAATGAATTATTCTGTGTCCTAAAACCCTTTTTGTGATTTGACTTTTTTTGACATGTCACAACAAATAAATGAATGAAATATTCAATGTCTTATAACACTTGACATGTCACAACAAATAAATGAATGAAATATTCGATGTCTTATAACACTTGACATGTCACAACAAATAATTGAATAAATTAAGTATCCTCAATCACTTGACTTGTCACACCAAATATACAAATTAAATATTCTTTGTCCTCAAATACATGACATGTCACCACAAATGAATAAATGAAATATTCTGTGTTTTAAAACCCTTGACATGTCACAACAAATGAATGAATTAACATAATGTGTCCTAAAACACATGACATGTGACAACAACTGAATAAATGTGATGTTTTTATTATTGCGAAAAATACGACAGGGTATCACCAGTCCAGTAGTCAACACTCCGGTGTTGATATGAATATCAATAATGTGGTCTTTTTCTAAATTTCCTGTTTACCAAACTTTGAATTTTTCGAAACACTAAGGATTTTCTTATCCCAGGCATAAATTACCTTAGCCGTATTTGGCACAACTTTTTGGAATTTTTGATCCTCAATGCTCTTCAACTTTTTACTTGTTTGGCTTTATAAATTTTTTGATATGAGCGTCACTGATGAGTCTTATGTAGACGAAACGCGCGTCTGGCGTACTAAATTATAATCCTGGTACCTTTGATAACGTTATAATGGCAATAATTTAAACTCACATTTTTTTTAATAGGAATTAAACAGGATTTTCTTGATATCACAAAAATTAAATCGCATTTGAGTCTTAAGGTGGCTCGGGACTATTCGACTGCGCATAATTTCACGCATGAATTACAAAAGTATTTGTCGTAAATTTGACATATTTTTTCTAAATATTTTGATTGATTAGAAATGTTAAATCATTGTTTTTATGTGACTTATAGAATATTTTCGTTATTATCCGTATTTGTTAAAGGGTCAAAATGACATTTCAATCATTTTCACCATTTTCCCGCCAAAATTTGGGTTTTAAGGCAAAATATTTTTTTTTCCTTATCGGTGACCTATGTTTTTTATTGGCTCATTCTTTGAAGCTATATTCCAGCTTTCCATATTACAGTTTTGGACCAATTGTCATAGAACGTTTTTTTGTAATTCCGATAAAAATATGTCAACACCTCTATTTTCCCTATCATTTCATTGAAAAATGGCCCCTTTTACATACCTGTTTAAAAGTAAAATTTTGAGCTTAAATGGTCCGTGACCCCCTATTTTTTTTCGACCAATTTGATTCATTTTGTTTAAAGAATAAAATAACCAAAAATACGGCACTTCTGATAGAAACTTCGAATAGGCCCGAGCCACCTTAAGTGACAAAATCACAATAATAAATGCACGCAGTAATTTCAGAATTTACAGTAAGTAATAATAATTCTTTTGATTTCAATAGTGTATTATAAAGTTCTGAGAATGTTGATAAGAATTTCATGCATCTAAGGACTCAATCCATATTTAAAATACACAACAGGATTCCATATTGTCTCTGATGTGTTTCTATGTCAGTTGATAATTTCCAATACTAAAGCATTTTTAATGTCAGACAAATTTTTCAGTAATGGTTAAAGAATGCAGCAAATATTACCTCTTGTAAATCTTAAGCTCTTCTCCCTCAAATTATTTAAGGACAGAGTCTAGTGATAGTTATTGATGTTTCAATTTTAAAATTTATTAATCTAAGCCATTGATGGTATTTGGAAATGTTGTAGAAACATTTTGGTCTTCCTTCACACTGTAAAATAGCAAACTGAGACTTTCACTCCAGAAAATACCAGATGCAATGACTGAACACCAACATCATTACCAGTATGATCTTTATTTGTAAGTCTTTTATGCCAAACAAATACATATATACAACCTGTATATATAAATAATTCACATGACTGCATTGCAATATGTTTAACTAGGTCATCTTATTTCTCACTATAACCTATTGTTTCAGTGACTATATAAAGTTACTACATACCTTTTTCATGGCCTCAAAGGCATATGTATATATACCATCAATATCACTAAAGTTCATGTAATTATTCAGGGGTAAACAGCAACTAAAAAATTGTAAGTTAATCTGAATTATTATATATTTAGAATTTTCTTAAATTCCAGCAAATTTATGCTTTCTTCATACAGTTGATCTTTTTTTCAACATGTAATTTGCTTAATCTCATTAGTTTAAATTCAATTATGGATTTTTCTATTGCTAAGTTACAAATAAGATGACCGTGCCTGCTGACATCACAAAGAACAATGAGGACCATTAGTAAATTACTGAAAAAGAAAGATAAACATTACCTAAATACAGGGAAAATTGGTCTAAAATGTACTAGAAACAGTATATTATCATGTGATGAGGGCAGATACACTATTTCTCAATGCTTAACAGATGACCTTGAGAGAAACAGATTCCACCACAGTATATCATGTGATGAGGGCAGATACAATATTTCTCCATGCTTATATTTACAGATATCCTTGAGAGAAACAGATTCCACCACAGTATATCATGTGATGAGGGCAGATACAATATTTCTCCATGCTTATATTAACAGATGACCTTGAGAGAAACAGATTCAACCACAGTGTATCATGTGACTAGGGCAGATACAATATTTCTCAATGCTTAACAGATGAGGGGGCGTAGGACCTTTATCGGGACTCCATTATAGGGTGTTTTTAAGCTTGGGTTTCAGGATTGTCCTTTTGGGATCCCAGAAATCTTCTTTGAATTTCTATAAGTTCCGGACCTCAGGATTACATGTTTTTTAGGCCCCCTCCCCTCACAGATGACCTTGAGAGAAACAGATTCCAACACAGTGTATCATGTGACAAGGGCAGATACAATATTTCACCATGCTTAATAGTTGAGGGGTAATGACCTTTATGGTGACTCCGGGATAGGGTGTTTTTAAGCTCCGGATTTCAGGATTGGTCCTTTTTTGGATCCGGGAATTCTTTTTTTGAATTTCTGGATGTCAGGATTTAAATTTCTTTAAGTTTGGGACATCAGGATTACATGTTTTTAAGCCCCCCCTTTCACAGATGACCTTGAGAGAAACAGATTCCACCACAGTATACATTGTGTGATGAGGGTAGATAAAATATTTCTCCTTGCTTTATAGCAGATGACCTGTAATATATTTTTTTTATTGTAGAAAATATAAAAAAAGGTTGCAATGACAAGTAAGGCCAGTTGAACTAAAGTGTAGACTTTAAGAATTTTTTCAGACGAACATTTTCCTCGTATATAAACAGAAGACTTTAACTATATAATTTTTAACCTTAAAAAATACCAGCTGATTCCAAATACAAATCTTTACCTTGTTGCAAGTTTAAATACTTCTGTTGAACAGGCAGCTAAAAAATGGAAAAAAAAATATCAAAGGTATTACCACATCTACTGCTTTCCATATTTTCATTTCATTTCTACATACATCATATTTCATAGTCTTATTCATAACTTTTGGGTTATATATTTTCTTGTAATACATTTTCACCAAGAGTCTTAGTCCAAGACTAACTTGGTCTATACATCTAAAAATCTAGTCCAATAACTTTCCCATGAAAAGTCTTTTTTCATTTGTTTAATCTTTTATTCCCATTTTTAATTGATTTGAGCTTGTGATTTTTTATGTGTTCCTGAAGTTTTGTTCTGTTGCTATTGCTATTTTCCATTCAATTTACATGGAAAGACCAATAAGTGAAGATAATTAAGTACACATAGAAATGTTTCTATACCATTGTACTTTGGTTTTCGATAATAAAGATACATATTTAGATATATAAACGTTATCATCTATACCAGAATATCACGTTTACACCCTTTCAGATTAAGTTCTTATAAAAAGTATCAAGAAGACTATTTTAATCAATGAATAAATGAAAATAAGGTCAAGGTCAGGTGACTATTGACAGAAACATGTTTAAATCTTGAATTCCTTTTAAGGACTTAAAACTGTAAGTTAAATAACTTCATACTTTTGACCAATTCTCCAAAGTCATGAAGACCCTGACATAAGCAAAAAAGATTTTTGTTGACCTGTTATTCACAAAGGAAAAAGAGACTGAATTTAGCAAGAAAGTTTGATGTTGACCACTGAATTTCTCACAGGTGTATTGATGAAAATATAACTGTGGGAAAGATTGTTTATTTCTTCATTGAAATTTGGCTTTGAATTAGCGTTTTGTAAGAACTTTTCTATTCCATTAATACTTAATGTCACATAGCCTTCTGTGAGAATTCTTTAATTCCATTCATAGTTTAAACATATTTATTTATAGTGGAATAAGAAACAAGTTTTTACAATTTATATTAATCCCTTTCTATTTTGTGGGTGCGAGTGCTGCCTTGTAGCGGCATTAGACTGCTCTTTTTCGAAATCTACAAGGGTGTTTTTAACGTGCAAGAGATATGGCTCTCTCTTAACAAGGGTCAGCCATTATTGTCCCCTTCCAACGGACTATCATTGTTTCCTCAAGACCCCCACTGGCAAATGGTGTCAAGGAAGAGTCGAAAATTCAATCCCTGAAATTTTCATCCAAGATCAGGAATCGAACCTTTGTGTTAGTTGTCCAATGCACTAACTGCTACACCACGACTCTCCAATCATACTTTGTGTCATTAAGTGTTCTGTGAGAATTCTTTGTGTCACATACCCATTGCATTTATGCCTTACAAACACTCTCCATAAGACTGCTATTTTACACTTTTTGGGAAATATTTTTGGGACATATTTAATTTACCAATAAAGCAAAATATAATGTTGTATGTGTTTTCATATAAGGTTTTTAGATAGAAATCTTGAGACAAATATATTAATACCTGCAATAACTGCATTTGTTGAGGCTACAGCTGGAATAATTCTTTTAACTACACCTAAAATTAAAATGATCTTATTTAAGGAGGCTCGCAGGTACACAAATTTCAGCAAAAAATTAAACATTTGTTTTTTTATTACAAATTTTATTTATTACACTATTAGTTATTACTTTATGATATGGTACAAAAATCAACCAGAAAAATCGATTCTGTTTGGCACCAGATGAATTTTAAAATGTTTATATCATTGAAAAATCTCCAAGTTATAAATATCTTTTTTAACTCATCGGTGACCTATATTTTTTATTATTGTTTTCATATATGCTGTACATAAACTAAATAATTGTAAAATTTAAGCCATTTCTGATATTTAGCTCTTTTTTTATTTCAATATTACCTTGATTTCTCCTATTAGTTCAAGAGAAAACTAGAGGCTCTAAAGAGCCTGTGTCGCTCACCTTGGTCTATGTGCATATTAAACAAAGGACACAAATGGATTCATGACAAAATTGTATTTTGGTGATGGTGATGTGTTTGAAGTTCTTACTTTACTGAACGATTTTGCTTCTTACAATTATATCTATAATGAACTTTGCCCATTAGTAACAGAGAACTATATTTGGTAAAAATTTACATAAATTTACCAAATTAATGAAAATTGTTAAAAATTGACTATAAAGGGCAATAACTCCTTAAGGGGTCAATTGACCATTTAGGTCATGTTGACTTATTTGTAGATCTTACTTTGCTGAACATTATTGCTGTTTACAGTTTATCGCTATCTATAATAGTATTCAAGATAACCAAAAACGGCAAAATTTCTTTAAAAATTACCAATTGGAGGGCAGCAACCCAACAACCAGTTGTCCAATTCATCTGAAAAATTCAGGGCAGATAGATATTGACTTGATTAACAATTTAACTTCTTGTCAGATTTGCTCTAGATGCTTTGGTTTCATAGTTATAAGCCAAAAACTGCATTTTACCCCTATGTTCTATTTTTAGCCGTGGCGGCCATCTTGGTTGAATGGCCAGGTCATCGGACACATTTTTCAAACTAGATACCCCAAAGATGATTGTGGCCTAGTAGTTTCAGTGGAGATTTTGTAAAAGATTACTTAGATTTATGAAAAATGGTTAAAGATTGACTATAAAGGACAATAACTCCTAAAGGAGTCAACTGACCATTTTGGTCATGTTGACTTATTTGTAGATCTTACTTTGCTAAACATTATTGCTGTTCACAATTTATCTCTATCTATAAGAAAATTCAAGATAATAACCAAAAACAGCAAAATTTCCTCAAAATTACCAATTCAGGGGCAGCAACCCAACAACCGATTGACCGATTCATCTGAAAATTTCAGGGCAGATAGATCTTGACCTGATAAACATTTTTATCGCTGTCAGATTTCCTCAAAATGCTTTGGTTTTTGAGTTATAAGCCAAAAACTGCATTTTACCCCTATGTTCTATTTTTAGCGGTGGCGGCCATCTTGGTTGGTTGACCAGGTCACGCCACACATTTTTTAAACTACATACCCCAAAGATGATTGTGGCCAAGTTTGGATTAATTTGGCCCAGTAGTTTCAGAGGAGAAGATTTTTGTAAAAGATTACTTTAATTTACGAAAAATGGTTAAAAATTGACTATAAAGGGCAATAACTCCTAAACGGGTCAACTGACCATTTTGGTCATGTTGACTGATTTGTAGATCTTACTTTGCTAAACATTATTGCTGTTTAAAGTTTATCTCTATCTATAATAATATTCAAGATAATAACCAAAAACAGCAAAATTTCCTCAAAATTACCAATTCAGGGGCAGCAACCCAACAACCGATTGACCGATTCATCTGAAAATTTCAGGGCAGATAGATCTTGACCTGATAAACATTTTTATCCCGTCAGATTTCCTCAAAATGCTTTGGTTTTTGAGTTATAAGCCAAAAACTGCATTTTACCCCTTTGTTCTATTTTTAGCCGTGGCGGCCATCTTGGTTGGTTGACCAGGTCACGCCACACATTTTTTAAACAAGATACCCCAAAGATGATTGTGGCCAAGTTTGGTTTGATTTGGCCCAGTAGTTTCAGAGGAGAAGATTTTTGTAAAAGATTACTTTAATTAACGAAAAATGGTTAAAAATTGACTATAAAGGGCAATAATTCCTAAACGGGTCAACTGACCATTTTGGTCATGTTGACTTATTTGTAGATCTTACTTTGCTGAACATTATTGCTGTTTACAGTTTATCTCTATCTATAATAATATTCAAGATAATAACCAAAAACAGCAAAATTTCCTCAAAATTACCAATTCAGGGGCAGCAACCCAACAACCGATTGACCGATTCATCTGAAAATTGCAGGGCAGATAGATATTGACTTGATTAACAATTTAACTTCTTGTCAGATTTGCTCTAGATGCTTTGGTTTCATAGTTATAAGCCAAAAACTGCATTTTACCCCTATGTTCTATTTTTAGCCGTGGCGGCCATCTTGGTTGAATGGCCAGGTCATCGGACACATTTTTCAAACTAGATACCCCAAAGATGATTGTGGCCTAGTAGTTTCAGTGGAGATTTTGTAAAAGATTACTTAGATTTATGAAAAATGGTTAAAGATTGACTATAAAGGGCAATAACTCCTAAACGGGTCAACTGACCATTTTGGTCATGTTGACTTATTTGTAGATCTTACTTTGCTAAACATTATTGCTGTTCACAATTTATCTCTATCTATAATAATATTCAAGATAATAACCAAAAACAGCAAAATTTCCTCAAAATTACCAATTCAGGGGCAGCAACCCAACAACCGATTGACCGATTCATCTGAAAATTTCAGGGCAGATAGATCTTGACCTGATAAACATTTTTATCCCTGTCAGATTTCCTCAAAATGCTTTGGTTTTTGAGTTATAAGCCAAAAACTGCATTTTACCCCTATGTTCTATTTTTAGCGGTGGCGGCCATCTTGGTTGGTTGACCAGGTCACGCCACACATTTTTTAAACTACATACCCCAAAGATGATTGTGGCCAAGTTTGGATTAATTTGGCCCAGTAGTTTCAGAGGAGAAGATTTTTGTAAAAGATTACTTTAATTTACGAAAAATGGTTAAAAATTGACTATAAAGGGCAATAATTCCTAAACGGGTCAACTGACCATTTTGGTCATGTTGACTTATTTGTAGATCTTACTTTGCTGAACATTATTGCTGTTTAAAGTTTATCTCTATCTATAATAATATTCAAGATAATAACCAAAAACAGCAAAATTTCCTCAAAATTACCAATTCAGGGGCAGCAACCCAACAACCGATTGACCGATTCATCTGAAAATTTCAGGGCAGATAGATCTTGACCTGATAAACATTTTTATCCCGTCAGATTTCCTTAAAATGCTTTGGTTTTTGAGTTATAAGCCAAAAACTGCATTTTACCCCTTTGTTCTATTTTTAGCCGTGGCGGCCATCTTGGTTGGTTGACCAGGTCACGCCACACATTTTTTAAACTCGATACCCCAATGATGATTGTGGCCAAGTTTGGTTTGATTTGGCCCAGTAGTTTCAGAGGAGAAGATTTTTGTAAAAGCTAACGCCGGACGACGACGGACGACGGACGCAAAGTGATGAGAAAAGCTCACTTGGCCCTTTGGGCCAGGTGAGCTAAAAAAGGACATTTACAAAAATGTATGCTACTTTCGGAGGCAGATTGTCAGCTTAAATGAACGGTGACCCCATTTTTTTATTTCATTTTTCTATTAAGTATATGATAAAGTTCAATTATAAAAAAATAAAGCAAAATCCTATATTAAAAAAAAATTATATTTACACCCGCTAGCCCCTTTAAGTCTGAAAGTAGTAGTAAAATTTAAAACAAGAACATGTGTCTAAAGGACACCATGCTGCACATCCATTATCATGTATCCATGTTCAGTGAACCATAAAATAGGGGGCAAATCATAATCGGTCATAATATTTTTTAAAGTTATGTGACAACAACTTCATGGTAAACTAACTTAAGAGCATACGATACAGTTTTGGTCCCGTATTTACAGTTTGATGAAAATTTCCATATAGGCTATTTTTTGCCTGATTAAATCAAATGTGTAATAAAAAATATACCTTCATGAATCATGGGCTACTTTTTGAGTTAAATGAGGTCGAAATTTTGTATATTTGCTCAAAAATCAGATTTGTGGCCGTATTTTCCCTTTCGAAAGAAAGCCATAACTTTTTTTGTTTTAGAAGATTAACACAAACTGTTTTTTGTTAATTAATTTGTAATTTCTGTATTTTATAAGTATTTTAAAAATTTATGCATTTTTTATTCAGAAATAACTCATATTAATCAAATGATCATGAATTAAGAAAAAAAGTGTAATTTATTGCTGTATATTTATCAAAATTAAAAAAAATTGCACTATTTACAGTTTTATAAAATTTGGTCCAAATAATCCTACTGCAAGATGAAACAAAACGTCGTTTTAAAAAATAGGGGTCCATGCACTTGTTTTCAAATTGAATCCGTTTGAATGATAAAAACAGTCGAAAAATGCATCTTTTCCAGATATGTCATAGTTTGACGTAGCGAAAATAACATTTTACACTAGCAACGCCATTACCTCCCCTGTAACTGTATCGTATGCCCTTAACCAAGAACTACTTGAGAACAGTCCATGCTAGGAAATTTGGGTTCTAAAATAATCATTTGGCATACAATAACTAGAGGCTCTAAAGAGCCTGTGTCGCTCACCTTGGTCTATGTGAATATTAAACAATGGACACAGATGGATTCATGACAAAATTGTGTTTTGGTGATGGTGATGTGTTTGTAGATCTTACTTTACTAAACATTCTTGCTGCTTACAATTATCTCTATCTATAACAGTACTTTCTGTGGAAAATGTTATTGAAAATCTTCAAATTTTAAGAAAATTGTTAAAAATTGACTATGAAGGGCAATAACTCCTATAGTGGTCAACTGACCATTTTGGTCATGTTTGTAGTTCTTACTTTACTGTACATTATTGCTGTTTACAGTTTATCTCTATCTATAATAATATTCAAGATAATAACAAAAAAACAGCAAAATTTCCTCAAAATAACCAATTCAGGGGCAGCAACCTAACAACCGATTATCCCATTCATCTGAAAATTCCAGGGCAGATAGATCTTTACCTGATCAACAATTTCACTTCCTGTCAGATTGCTCTTAATGCTTTGGTTTTTGAGTTATAAGCCAAAAACTGCATTTTACCCCCATGTTCTATTTTTAGCCATGGCGGCCATCTTGGTTTGTTGGCCGAGTTACCGGACACCTTTTTTTTACTAGATACCTCAATGATGATTATGGCCAAGTTTGCTTAAATTTGGCCCAGTAGTTTCAGAGGAGAAGATTTTTCTAAAAGATTACTAAGATTTACGAAAAATGGTTAAAAATTGACTATAAAGGGCAATAACTCCTAAAGTGGTCAACTGACCATTTTGGTCATGTTGACTTATTTGTAGATCTTACTTTGCTGAACATTATTGCAGTTTACAGTTTATCTCTATCTATAATAATATTCAAGATAATAACCAAAAACAGCAAAATTTCCTTAAAATTACCATTTCAGGGGCAGCAACCCAACAACGGAATGTCCGATTCATCTAAAAATTTCAGGGCAGATAGATAGATCTTGACCTGAAGAACAATATTACCCCATGTCAGATTTGCTCTAAATGCTTTGGTTTTTGAGTTATAAGCCAAAAACTGCATTTTACCCCTATGTTCTATTTTTAGCCATGGCGGCCATCTTGGTTGGTTGAGCAGGGCACCGGACACATTTTTTAAACTAGATACCCCAATGATGATTATGGCCAAGTTTGGTTAAATTTGGCCCAGTAGTTTCAGAGAAGAAGATTTTTCTAAAAGATTACTAAGATTTACGAAAAATGGTTAAAAATTGACTATAAAGGGCAATAACTCCTAAAGTGGTCAACTGACCATTTTGGTCATGTTTACTTATTTGTAGATCTTACTTTGCTGAACATTATTGCTGTTTACAGTTTATCTCTATCTATAATAATGTTCAAGATAATAACCAAAAACAGCAAAATTTCCTTAAAACTACCATTTCAGGGGCAGCAACCCAACAACAAAATGTCCGATTCATCTGAAAATTTTAGAGCAGATAGATCTTGACCTGATGAACAATATTACCCCATGTCAGATTTGCTCTAAATGCTTTGGTTTTTGAGTTATAAGCCAAAAACTGCATTTTACCCCTATGTTCTATTTTTAGCCATAGCGGCCATCTTGGTTGGTTGGGCAAGGCACCGGACACATTTTTTAAACTAGATACCCCAATGATGATTGTGGCCAAGTTTGGTTAAATTTGGCCCAGTAGTTTCAGAGAAGAAGATTTTTCTAAAAGATTACTAAGATTTAAGAAAAATGGTTAAAAATTGACTATAAAGGGCAATAACTCCTAAAGTGGTCAACTGACCATTTTGGTCATGTTGACTTATTTGTAGATCTTACTTTGCTGAACATTATTGCTGTTTACAGTTTATCTCTATCTACAATAATGTTCAAGATAATAACCAAAAACAGCAAAATTTCCTTAAAATTACCATTTCAGGGGCAGCAACCCAACAACGAAATGTCGGATTCATCTGAAAATTTCAGGGCAGATAGATCTTGACCTCATGAACAGATTACCCCATGATGTACCTGATGTCAGATTTGCTCTAAATGCTTTGGTTTTTGAGTTATAAGCCAAAAACTGCATTTTACCCCTATGTTCTATTTTTAGCCATGGCGGCCATCTTGGTTGGTTGGCCGGGTCACCGGACACATTTTTTAAACTAGATACCCCAATGATGATTGTGGCCAAGTTTGGTTAAATTTGGCCCAGTAGTTTCAGAGGAGAAGATTTTTGTAAAAGTTAACAACGACGGACGACGCCTGACGCCTGACGCCGGACGCAAAGTGATGGGAAAAGCTCACTTGGCCCTTTGGGCCAGGTGAGCTAAAAATAAAAACTGGTTTCACAATTAATATGTTTCATGGAAAACTACATTAATCAAACTAGAGGCTCTAAAGAGCTGTGTCGCTCACCTTGGTCTATGTGCATATTAAACAAAGGACACAAATGGATTCATGACAAAATTGTATTTTGGTGATGGTGATGTGTTTGAAGTTCTTACTTTACTGAACGATTTTGCTTCTTACAATTATATCTATAATGAACTTTGCCCATTAGTAACAGAGAACTATATTTGGTAAAAATTTACATATATTTACCAAATTAATGAAAATTGTTAAAAATTGACTATAAAGGGCAATAACTCCTTAAGGGGTCAATTGACCATTTAGGTCATGTTGACTTATTTGTAGATCTTACTTTGCTGAACATTATTGCTGTTTACAGTTTATCGCTATCTATAATAGTATTCAAGATAACCAAAAACGGCAAAATTTCTTTAAAAATTACCAATTGGAGGGCAGCAACCCAACAACCAGTTGTCCAATTCATCTGAAAAATTCAGGGCAGATAGATATTGACTTGATTAACAATTTAACGTCTTGTCAGATTTGCTCTAGATGCTTTGAATTCATAGTTATAAGCCAAAAACTGCATTTTACCCCTATGTTCTATTTTTAGCCGTGGCGGCCATCTTGGTTGAATGGCCAGGTCATCGGACACATTTTTCAAACTAGATACCCCAAAGAGGATTGTGGCCTAGTAGTTTCAGTGGAGATTTTGTAAAAGATTACTTAGATTTATGAAAAATGGTTAAAGATTGACTATAAAGGGCAATAACTCCTAAAGGGGTCAACTGACCATTTTGGTCATGTTGACTTATTTGTAGATCTTACTTTGCTGAACATTATTGCTGTTTACAATTTATCTCTATCTATAATAATATTCAAGATAATAACCAAAAACAGCAAAATTTCCTCAAAATTACCAATTCAGGGGCAGCAACCCAACAACCGATTGACAGATTCATCTGAAAATTTCAGGGCAGATAGATCTTGACCTGATAAACATTTTTATCCCATGTCAGATTTCCTCAAAATGCTTTGGTTTTTGAGTTATAAGCCAAAAACTGCATTTTACCCCTATGTTCTATTTTTAGCTGTGGCGGCCATCTTGGTTGGTTGACCAGGTCACGCCACACATTTTTTAAACTAGATACCCCAAAGATGATTGTGGCCAAGTTTGGATTAATTTGGCCCAGTAGTTTCAGAGGAGAAGATTTTTGTAAAAGATTAATTTAATTTATGAAAAATGGTTAAAATTGACTATAAAGGACAATAACTCCTAAACGGGTCAACTGACCATTTTGGTCATGTTGACTTATTTGTAGATCTTACTTTGCTGAACATTATTGCTGTTTACAATTTATCTCTATCTATAATAATATTCAAGATAATAACCAAAAACAGCAAAATTTCCTCAAAATTACCAATTCAGGGGCAGCAACCCAACAACCGATTGACAGATTCATCTGAAAATTTCAGGGCAGATAGATCTTGACCTGATAAACATTTTTATCCCATGTCAGATTTCCTCAAAATGCTTTGGTTTTTGAGTTATAAGCCAAAAACTGCATTTTACCCCTTTGTTCTATTTTTAGCCGTGGCGGCCATCTTGGTTGGTTGACCAGGTCACGCCACACATTTTTTAAACTAGATACCCCAATGATGATTGTGGCCAAGTTTGGTTTGATTTGGCCCAGTAGTTTCAGAGGAGAAGATTTTTGTAAAAGATTACTTTAATTAACGAAAAATGGTTAAAAATTGACTATAAAGGGCAATAACTCCTAAACGGGTCAACTGACCATTTTGGTCATGTTGGTTTATTTGTAGATCTTACTTTGCTGAACATTATTGCTGTTTACAGTTTATCTCTATCTATAATAATATTCAAGATAATAACCAAAAACAGCAAAATTTCCTCAAAATTACCAATTCAGGGGCAGCAACCCAACAACCGATTGACCGATTCATCTGAAAATTTCAGGGCAGATAGATCTTGACCTGATAAACATTTTTACCCCTGTCAGATTTGCTCTATATGCTTTGGTTTTTGAGTTATAAGCCAAAAACTGCATTTTACCCCTATGTTCTATTTTTAGCCGTGGCGGCCATCTTGGTTGGTTGACCGGGTCACGCCACACTTTTTTTAAACTAGATACCCCAATGATGATTGTGGCCAAGTTTGGTTTGATTTGGCCCAGTAGTTTCAGAGGAGAAGATTTTTGTAAAAGTTAACGACGACGGACGACGACGACGGACGACGGACGACGGACGCCGGACGCCAAGTGATGAGAAAAGCTCACTTGGCCCTTCGGGCCAGGTGAGCTAAAAATTTAACATGAATGTAATAATTTTTGATTGTCGCTTGAATGTGTTATTAAACTGCATTTCTTATTGCATTATTTTTTATCATATATTATTAAATCATGAATAAATGATACAACTTTTTCTAATGTAGATCTATTCTTTCTCCCTTTTAAAAAATATTCAAGTTTATAAGTAGGAGTTTAAAAAAACAATGTTTGATATAGCCCTCTATTTAAGGGTGCTATAAACAGTTTCGTATAAAAAACTAGGGGTTATTCCCCAACTAAAAATAGACATGGAGGGAAGTCCCTTTTTATCAACATAATTGGTGAAAAAGTATCATGTTTTTTGTATTTGGTTGTAAAGATATGTTAATTAACTTCAATTAAAACAGGTTGAATGATTAAAATAATTTAAAAAATTAGATTAAATATTCATGTTTTGAGGGGAGACAACACTGTAAACAGTCTGTTTTTTTGGCAGTGAAAATTCAAAACTTATTTGCAGCCACTGTAGCTCTTTTCGGAGCAGGCGAACGTAGCCTGAAGCATGAATTTTTTGAAAGACCAGGTAAAAATCTATGAAATTCATACAACTTTGATTATGAAAAATGTGCAGGTATCATGTCTTCAGGGGTGTGCACATGACCTGATTTCAGGTTTTTTAAGTTTAAATTAGGCAATGTTTTTCCAAGTTTCTCTGGATAAAACTTTTTTATACTATTAAAAGTACACTTTTTTTTTATTCCATTATAAATTAGAGAACATTCTGATTCCAGTGATATCTAGTTTTATACAGGTATCTTTATTAATCAATCCACCACTAAGGGTCACTTATACATGGTCCCTCAAAATATGACGTCATAGAAAAAAACTGTTGATTGCACCCTAATGAAGATAAAGTCTCCCCCAGTTAATATCCCAATAGTTACCTTGCGTTAGTCGGTAAGTTATACCAGAAATTTTAAATTCATTAGCTCTCTCTATAGACTTTTCCATTATCCAGTTAATATGATCAGGTTCATCACCATCAATTGTTACATCAGCTAAAATATATAACAACATGCAAAAATAGTAAGTATACTTAAATTGCTTGTAAGCTTTAAAGGCAGTGTAGTCTATTCAATTATAACTGATGAAAAACAATCCTACAATAAAAGCTTCAGGACAAGTAAGAGAAGTGTTCATAAAGTTTTACTCTGTTACAACATTATTACTATGCCAGTATGGATTCATTCGTTGGATTACGAGGGTTTCATGGATATTTGAAATAAATGGACCACAATATCAAATACTCAACGAATAACAAATTTTCATAGGCTTTGTATGAAGACATCTGGAAAACCATGAAATCAAAATCCATGAAAATGCAAGTTTTCCTCAAACCATGAAAATTGATACCCAACAAAAAATAAATGAATCCACAGTATCTAGGAAAAAAACCCTAATCATTGTAATTTGGCTTAGTATCTTCAGTGACCTTTTCTAACATCAGACCCAGTCTTCTTTTAAACTGAGTTTTAATGTGCATATTGCTTGTCTTTGTTTATTTCACATTGGATAGAGGTATAGTGGAGTTTAGATCATGCAAAACATGTTTCACCCTGCCACATGTATGCACCTACCCAAGTCAGGAACCTGAAGTTTGTTAGTCTTCTTGTTTTTTAATTTCAGTTAATTTTGTTTTTTTCCTGAAGAGGAATGTTTGATTGACATGGCGTCTGGTTACAGATACAATGGTGGTAGGCATTTCAACAGATATATATTAGTCCATGGTGTGCTAGGAGGAACACCAAAAAGTAATCCAAAATGATAATATGCACAATGGCATTATTTAAAAAAGTTCTTTGTTTACATTGTTTACATTGTTCACTGTTTACATAGTTTACATTGAAATCTCTTCATTTGCTTAGGAAGATTATTTTGTAGGTTGCTCAGAGAAAATTGAAGATATATAGATTTCACCACTGCAACAAGTGTGTTTGTCCACCCAAGACAGTTATATTTTAATATTTAAAGTGTGAGGCTTGCTGAGCTCTTAAATCAGTTAGAATCTAGCTGTTGAGAGTGGAGAAATGTGTTTCTTTAATATTTTTTATCCTTCATTTTCAAAGATTTGCAGAAAGTTGAGTTCATTGTGTGTGATGTCATCAGGCATGGTCGACTTTTTTCATGAGGAGACAATAAGAAATTTAGAAGAAACCAAGAAAATTGACTTCATAATTAAATTCCAACCAATTATTTGCTGAGAACAGATTTGTTACTAGCAAAGATAAATATGTTTTTCACATCTGTCAACATAGGTATAAATAGCACTAACAGTTTGAGAGTTCTATTAATAATATTATATCCATGATGATTCATAATATTGTGAAAGGGTACAAAATACTATGTAAATAATATTTTCTCCAGGTCCATTTGTTCTTGTTGTTATTTGGTGGACTATTAAACTATGACTTTTCTTCTCACCTCCAAATGGTTCTTCTTTTGGCCACAATAAGATCCTAACATATTCTATACAGTGTTCTGGAAGTCTGGGTGTGTGTGCTATTGTACAAAGAGGAAAATTTATCTGGAAAACAGAAGGTATGCATTGCACAATTAATTTTAGTCATTAGAAATTAAATTATCATTCAAAAAAATAATCTGTAAACAAACTTTCTTTAAGATAATAAGATTTTGTACAAAAATTACTCTTAAAGTGTCAGTATAATGTCAAGTATGCCAGACTTAGATAAACATTTCAAGACCTTGGCAATTTGTTTATCAAACAATTGGTTGAACATATAACTAAGTATAATAACCTTCAAAGAAATTTAAATATTGTTTTGTTTAAACTTCCAACTTTCCTATGACAACTGCCTCATTGAATATGAACTTTAATACAACTTGTTGCATAAATAAAACTAACTACATGATTTTAGTTTGCATATGAAATAAATCAATCTTTGTCTATTTATCAAATATTTTGACGGTATTTAATCATTTATTTTTTCGTATAAAGTGCATAATATAAAACAGCACACATTTCTAGGCAAATATCTGTGTAGTTTAGCTATACAAG
The DNA here is from genome assembly GCF_963676685.1 of Mytilus edulis. Classification (NCBI taxonomy): domain Eukaryota; kingdom Metazoa; phylum Mollusca; class Bivalvia; order Mytilida; family Mytilidae; genus Mytilus; species Mytilus edulis. The sequence continues at coordinate 23,122,126 of NC_092344.1, forward strand.
GTATTTTCTAAGCCAATTGATACATTTGTGTATTTTTTTCCCAGTTATAAGAAAAAGAACCAGATGCTCCGCAGGGCGCAGCTTTATACGACCGCAGAGGTTGAACCCTGAACGGTTGGGGCAAGTATGGACACAACTTTCAAGCTGGATTCAGCTCTAAATTTGGACTGTGATTAAATAGTTGACACAGCATAGGTTTCTGACACAGAATGAATGTGGTCTACTGAACTTAAAATGTTTGTTTTGCCTTTGAGCAATTCACTATGCTGTTGAATATTAATCCTCTCAAAAAAATTGAAGAAATAGCAATAACTACTCATTTAAATACATCATAAAATATTAAAATGTAAAAAAAAGTGCTTGTTATCACTGAATGGTAAAGATTGTTTTAATTTATCAGTTGGTAGTAAAAGTGAATATACATTGTATATTGTATAAAACAATGATTTAAGTTGATTCAACTACTATTCTGGACAAAGAAAGATAACTCCAATCAATTGAAAATTTCTTGCTATTGCACAATATTGTGCAATTAGATATTTCTTGCTATTGCGCAATACTGTGCAATTGAAAATATTTGCTATTGCACAATACTGTGCAATTGAAGATTTCTTGCTATTGCTCAATACTGTGCAATTGAAAATTTCTTGCTATTGCACAATACTATGCAATCGAAGATTTCTTGCTATTGCTGAATACTCTGCAATTGAAAATTTATTGCTATTGCACAATACTTAATATAATAATTTTGGATCCTGATTTGGACCAACTTGAAAACTGGGCCCATAATCAAAAATCTAAGTACATGTTTAGATTCAGCATATCAAAGAAGCCCAAGAATTCAATTTTTGTTAAAATCAAGCTAAGTTTAATTTTGGACTCTTTGGACCTTTATGTTGACCAATTTGAAAACGAGACCAAAAATTAAGAATCTACATACACAGTTAGAATCGGCATATCAAAGAACCCCAATTATTCAATTTTTGATGAAATCAATCAAAGTTTAATTTTGGACCTCAATTTGGACCAACTTGAAAAATGGGCCAATAATCAAAATTCTAAGTACATTTTTAGATTCAGCATATCAAAGAACCCCAAGGATTCAATTTTTGTCAAAATCAAACAAAAAGTTTAATTTTGGACCCTTTGGACCTTAATGTAGACCAATTTGAAAATGGGACCAAAAATTAAGAATCTACATACACAGTTAGATTCGGCATATCAAAGTACCCCAATTATTCAATTTTTGATGAAATCAAACAAAGTTTTATTTTGGACCTTTTGGACCCCTTATTCCTAAACTGTTGGGACCAAAACTCCCAAAATCAATCCCAACCTTCCATTTATGGTCATAAACCTTGTGTTTAAATTTCATATATTTCTATTTACTTATACTAAAGTTATGGTGCAAAAACCAAGAAAAATGCTTATTTGGGCCCCTTTTTGGCCCCTTATTCCTAATAAAATTGACGGTACTAATTTTCTTGCACCAGATGCGCATTTCGACAATACATGTCTCTTCAGTGATGCTCGTGGCCAAAATATTTCTGTTCGGACCTCAACTCCTAAAATCAATCCCAACCTTCCTTTTGTGGTCATAAACCTTGTGTTTAAATTTCATTGATTTCTATTTACTTATACTAAAGTTATTGTGCAAAAATCAAGAATAATGCTTATTTGGGCCCTTTTTTGGCCCCTTATTCCTAAACTGTTAGAACAATAACTCCCAAAATCAATCCCAACCTTCCTTTTGTGGTCATAAACCTTGTGTCAAAATTACATAAATTTCTATTTACTTAAACTAAAGTTATAGTGCGAAAACCAAGAAAATGCTTATTTGGGCCGTTTTTGGCCCCTAATTCCTAAAATGTTGGGATCAAAACTCCCAAAACCAATCCCAACCTTCCTTTTGTGGTCATAAACCTTGTGTTGAAATTTCATTGATTTCTATTCACTTTTATTAAAGTTAGAGTGCGAAAACTAAAAGTATTCGGATGACGACGACGCCAACGTGATAGCAATATACGACGAAAAATTAAAATTTTTGCAGTCGTATAAAAAATAATTTATCTTTAATAATAAGTTAATTTGATCATTGTTACAAAATTTCGGATAAAACGAAAGGTGACCAGATAGAAGCAAAGATCTAGAGTGGAAATAATCACCCATTATGAGCCAATAGTTATGGATACCTACCATGATAATATGATCGTAAAATGATATATGAAAAGCATGTTGCATGTGTTATTCTCTTATCTGCTTCTCCCCTAAACAACCAAAAATTTTCCAAAGCGTTTTTTGGAATTTCATTTGTACATATTCCTTTAAAACATAGATAAATAAAAAGACATTTTGTTATCTGTATTCACAAGATAAATCATCACTAATCAGAAAGAAAATTAACACTTCAAATTTTGATTATTGTGTGGTTTGCTATTGACGCTTCACAGTGCATAAATAAAAGAAAGCTGCTCTTACTGGCTATAATATTGATTTGAAGTGTTATAGAGGCACAAATAATTCCAGACTCTATAGCTATAGTTTTAAGGAAGAAATGAGGCAAAATTGTCAGATCACATGACTGCTAAAGAGGCTATTAGTTTGTTAATTCATCCATAATACAGAACTTGTTAGCCAAGCTAAGGTGAACAGGTCTACAGTCATTTCTTTAAATGAGGCTTGAAAGCTTTGTGTTTTATCATTAAACAAAGTGGGCTCTTTTTGCTTGGAATATTCACGATCTCCAACACCATGCAACATGCAAAGCAAGTCAAATGTCTCAATGAATATACACTCTAAATGAGAAAGCAGTTTATATGACCAGCAACCTTAGTAGCTTTACTGTTTCCTTGGTTGTTCATCCCTTTTGTCAAGAAATGCAGTGCCCAGAACTGTGAAATGAATCACAAATTTGTCAGTTTACATCAAAATATGAAATATAGGCAATATAGGCAAAAAGCAAAAACACTATATATCAATATGTATGATTCCAATATACATTAAAGAACATTTTTATCATTCAATGAGGCACATGTCGAAGGCTTTTAGAAGTTTTGCTTTCACATAAAATAAATTTTTTTTAAAATAAATACTGACACAAAACCAAATCGCACACTCTATCATTTATAATTATAAATTACTAAGACATGGAACTTTTATTAATACCAGATAATAATTCAAGACGTTCAAAATTTCGTATAACTGCTAGGATGAAAAAAATTTTCCTGCCGTTTTTAGTTGAAATCTCTGTTCTGTTTTGTTTTTCAATCCTATGTCCTTGAAATTACTAGAATTTCCCCCAAGACATTTTAAACAAGATAAAATAATGTTTTTCTTAATTTTCATGGAAAAAAGGGAATGTATCTATATAATACAGCTTATTCATGGATGATTTTGATAATCCACTTGGTCTCCTAATTATAGCATCAATAATGGTTATATGAGAAAATAATTGTGAGAAAAAAAAAATCACTATCTTTAATTCATACAACTGTAGACCTCTCTAAGCTATTTTAGGTTGCAATTTTGTCCCAGTATATTGTGTTTAAATTGCAAAAGAACTTTAAATCTTGTACGGCATATGACAAAATGATGAATGACTGGAACCAAATGACCAGAAAATCAACCCTTTCGGTAAGCTTCAATAGATTGTACCTGAGGAGGATATAAATCCAATGTACATTCTATACATGCAGTGATACCAGTAAGTATAACCCTGGCGTTTCCTTTAAATCCCTCTGTTCCACCGTCTACCATAGGTATCAATGTACTCTGGTCTAATTCACCATCTTCATACTTTAATAAACTTATCTACAATTCAAAAATAAACTTTATAACACATTTTTGAATTGAATTCATCTTTTCATAGTTTCATTGAGAATTAAAGTACTGAAGGAAATACAGCTAATGAAAATTAAGTATGTACCGTATTACATACTTAAAAGTAAGATAAAAGTACACATGCTGAAATGTCTCCACTTCTTTTCTAACCATTGATATCATGTTGACAGTCTGAAATATAAAGCTTTACTACAACTATCACATAAACTTAACATGATAAAAGAAAATGAGGTCAAGGTCAGATAAACCAAAAGAGAAATACATGTACACTTTACAATTGTTCAATACATCAAATATTTTTGACCTATTGCTTGATGTTACTAATAAACAGATTTAACCAAGAAAACTGTCATTGACCAATGAACCATGAAAATGATGTCAAAGTCAGATGAACCATGCCAGGCAGACATGCACACCTTACAATTAATCTATGCATTAAATATAAGTTGACATATTGCTTAAAGTATCTAAGAACAAACTTAATCATGAAAACTTAACATTGACCAATGAACCACCAAAATGAGGTCAAGGTCAGATGATACCTGCCAGACAGACATATACAGCTTACAATCCTTCCATACAACAAATATAGTAGACCTATTGCTTATAGTATCTGAGATATGAGACTTGACCACTGATCTATGAAATGAGGTCAAGTGAAAACTGTCTGACAGGCATAAGGACCTTGCAAGGTAGGCACATACCAAATATAGTTATCTTATTACTCATAATAAGAGAGAAATTAACATTGCAAAAAATCTTGACTTTTTTTTCAAGTAGTCACTGAACCATAAATGAGGTCAAAGACAATGTGACAGATGGAAACTTGGTAACATATTAAGTGTTATTTAGAATCTTCCCAGGTAATATGGGCTCATATTCCCTGAAAGAGATCATATCCCTTTAGCAATTAGGCCAGGGGTATAGGGTACTGACAGGAATTATGAGCCCATATACCTAGTGAATGTAACCAATCAAATTGCAGGATTAGGTTGGAGTACAAGTATGATATAAGCTGCTATTACTTACTAGCATTCCATTTATCCACCTTCTGGCAACAATACTATCTAAACCACATACTACTATGTGAAATTCTGAAATATAATTCAAATAACAGTAATACATATAGAAACTGATGACTTTTACTACTTAAACAATGTCATCAAGAAGTTAACTATTCCTTTCCCATCCTACATAATTTTCCATTGATGATAATACTAAACAAAGCTCTAGTGTAGCTGGGAACAGTATAACTAAAATGAAATGAATCTCACAGGCTTTTCAGTATAAAATTGATAAAATCTCGAACTCCTTGAGACTTTGTGAGATTTATTGATTTTTGTAGCTTCTAACTGAAAAACCTTTAGAACTGCTAAATAAATTAACCACATAACTCTAATTGTAAATAAATACAAGTTTTATCATAAAGAAGATATAATTTGTCATATGAAATTACCAAAATAAGTTTGATTTATTTGATGTGAAGTGTTTTATAATGTTTTGGGAATTTGGAAATCATCACAGCAATCACCGCCATTTTTTAATTACCCCATTTGCATTCTGTATCATTCTGTGATGAAATGAATGCAATACTAACAAGTTTGAAATGACAGATTACAAGTTTGATACACTGGAATCACTATAAAACTAGTTTGAATAACATTTTATTGATATTATCAGAAATAATTAGGATAATAGCTAGTAGGTATTTAACACATGTCCCTTTTCGTATCTCTATTAAGCATGACCCGACAATAAAATCAACTGCATTAAGGTAGTGTTAAGTCCCATTAATATAAACATTCCTGAGTGTAGTCAATGTATAAAGAACCAAAAATGTTGAACTTTGAAAAGTAAGTTCTATTTTGTGCTTAGTACTGATCTGAGAAGCCTAGCCTTTTAGGTTATAACCTATGTTGATGATGATTTAGGTTATAACTTATGTTGATGTTGATTTAGTTTATAACATATGTTGATGGTGATTTAGGTTATACCCTATGTTGATGGTGATTTAGGTTATACCCTATGTTGATGGTGATTTAAGTTATAACCTATGTTGATGGTGATTTAAGTTAAAACCTATGTTGATAGTGATTTAGGTTATAACCTATGTTGATGGTGATTTAGGTTATAACCTATGTTGATGGTGATTTAGGTTATAACCTATGTTGATGGTGATTTAGGTTATAACCTATGTTGATGGTGATTTAGGTTATAACCTATGTTGATGGTGATTTAGGTTATAACCTATGTTGATAGTGATTTAGGTTATAACCTATGCTGATGGTGATTTAGGTTGTAACCTATGTTGATGGTGATTTAGGTTATAACCTATGTTGATGGTGATTTAGGTTATAAACTATGTTGATGGTGATTTAGGTTATAACCTATGTTGATGGTGATTTAGGTTATGATCTACATTGATGGTGATTTAAGTTAAAACCTATGTTGATAGTGATTTAGGTTATAACCTATGCTGATGGTGATTTAGGTTGTAACCTATGTTGATGGTGATTTAGGTAATAACCTATGTTGATGGTGATTTAGGTTATAAACTATGTTGATGGTGATTTAGGTTATAACCTATGTTGATGGTGATTTAGGTTATGATCTACATTGATGGTGATTTAAGTTAAAACCTATGTTGATGGTGATTTAGGTTATAACCTATGTTGATGGTGATTTAGGTTATAACCTATGTTGATGGTGATTTAGGTAATAACCTATGTTGATGGCAATTTAGGTTACAACCAATGTTGATGGTGATTTAGGTCATAAACTATGTTGATGGTGATTTAGGTTATAAACTATGTTGATGGTGATTTAGGTTATAACCTATGTTGATGGTGATTTAGGTCATAAACTATGTTGATGGTGATTTATGTTGTAACCTATGTTGATGGTGATTTAGGTTGTAACCTATGTTGATGGTGATTTAGGTAATAACCTATGTTGATGGTGATTTAGGTTATAAACTATGTTGATGGTGATTTAGGTTATAACCTATGTTGATGGTGATTTAGGTTATGATCTACATTGATGGTGATTTAAGTTAAAACCTATCTTGATGGTGATTTATGTTGTAACCTATGTTGATGGCAATTTAGGTTATAACCTATGTTGATGGTGATTTAGGTCATAAACTATGTTGATGGTGATTTAGGTTATAACCTATGTTGATGGTGATTTAGGTTATACACTATGTTGATGGTGATTCAGGTTATAACCTATGTTGATGGTGATTAAGGTTATAACCTATGTTGATTGTGATTTAGGTTATAACCTATGTTGATGGTGATTTAGGTTATAACCTATGTTGATAGTGATTCAGGTTATAACCTATGTTGATGGTGATTTAGGTTTAACCTATGTTGATGGTGATTTAGATTATAACCTATGTTGATGGTGATTAAGGTTATAACCTATGTTGATTGTGATTTAGGTTATAACCTATGTTGATGGTGATTTAAGTTATAACCTATGTTGATGGTGATTTAGGTTATGATCTACATTGATGGTGATTTAAGTTATAACCTATGCTGATGATGATTTAGGTTATAACCTATGTTGATGGTGATTTAGGTTATAACGTATGTTGATGGTGATTTAGGTTATAACCTATGTTGATGGTGATTTAGGTTATGATCTACATTGATGGTGATTTAAGTTAAAACCTATGTTGATGTTGATTTAGATTATAACCTATGTTGATGGTGATTTAGGTTATAACCTATGTTGATGGTGATTCAGGTTATAAACTATGTTGATGGTGATTTAGGTTATAACCTATGTTGATGTTGATTTAGATTATAACCTATGTTGATGGTGATTTAGGTTATAACCTATGTTGATGGTGATTCAGGTTATAAACTATGTTGATGGTGATTTAGGTTATAACCTATGTTGATGGTGATTTAGGTTATGATCTACATTGATGGTGATTTAAGTTAAAACCTATGTTGATTTTGATTTAGATTATAACCTATGTTGATGGTGATTTAGGTTATAACCTATGTTGATGGTGATTTAGGTTATAACCTATGTTTATGGTGATTTAGTTGATAACCTATGTTGATGGTGATTTAGGTTATAACCTATCTTGATGGTGATTTAGGTTATAACCTATGTTGATGGTGATTTAGGTTATAACCTATGTTGATGGTGATTTAGGTTATAAACTATGTTGATGGTGATTTAGGTTATAACCTATCTTGATGGTGATTTATGTTGTAACCTATGTTGATGGCAATTTAGGTTATAACCTATGTTGATGGTGATTTAGGTCATAAACTATGTTGATGGTGATTTAGGTTATAACCTATGTTGATGGTGATTCAGGTTATAACCTATGTTGATGGTGATTAAGGTTATAACCTATGTTGATTGTGATTTAGGTTATAACCTATGTTGATGGTGATTTAGGTTATAACCTATGTTGATAGTGATTCAGGTTATAACCTATGTTGATGGTGATTTAGGTTTAACCTATGTTGATCGTGATTTAGATTATAACCTATGTTGATGGTGATTAAGGTTATAACCTATGTTGATTGTGATTTAGGTTATAACCTATGTTGATGGTGATTTAAGTTATAACCTATGTTGATGGTGATTTAGGTTATGATCTACATTGATGGTGATTTAAGTTATAACCTATGCTGATGATGATTTAGGTTATAACCTATGTTGATGGTGATTTAGGTTATAACGTATGTTGATGGTGATTTAGGTTATAACCTATGTTGATGGTGATTTAGGTTATGATCTACATTGATGGTGATTTAAGTTAAAACCTATGTTGATGTTGATTTAGATTATAACCTATGTTGATGGTGATTTAGGTTATAACCTATGTTGATGGTGATTCAGGTTATAAACTATGTTGATGGTGATTTAGGTTATAACCTATGTTGATGTTGATTTAGATTATAACCTATGTTGATGGTGATTTAGGTTATAACCTATGTTGATGGTGATTCAGGTTATAAACTATGTTGATGGTGATTTAGGTTATAACCTATGTTGATGGTGATTTAGGTTATGATCTACATTGATGGTGATTTAAGTTAAAACCTATGTTGATGTTGATTTAGATTATAACCTATGTTGATGGTGATTTAGGTTATAACCTATGTTGATGGTGATTTAGGTTATAACCTATGTTTATGGTGATTTAGTTGATAACCTATGTTGATTGTGACTTAGGTGATAACCTATGTTGATGGTGATTTAGGTGATAACCTATGTTGATGGTGATTTAGGTTATAACCTATGTTGATGGTGAGTTTTACTTACTTTTGTAGAATGATTCATCATAATCCTGAATTTGACAATAATGACTTCATAAAGTTAAGGAAGAGATTTTCTTCACTGCTATCTGATTTTAATTTTTTGTGATTCCATGTTTTTCATTGATTAAAATTATTGACAGTTAACACTGTAATTATACACATTGTAGAACTTCTACTATTGGAGTTTAAATCAAACAACTTTGACTACCCAGGAAGGTCTAGCATGGTTGGCACTGGATTTTAGGATTTTTTTTGGCACTAAATATAAATTCTTTTAACCACAAGGGAATAAGATTTAGGTTGTAACCTATGTTGATGGTGATTTAGGTTATAACCTATGTTGATGTTGATTTAAGATATAACCTATGCTGATGGTGATTAAAGTTATAACCTATATTGATGGTGATTTAGGTTATAACCTATGTTGATGGTGATTTAGGTTATAACCTATGTTGATGATGATTTAGGTTATAACCTATGTTGATGTTGATTTAAGATATAACCTATGCTGATGGTGATTTAGGTTATTACCTATGTTGATGGTGATTTAGGTTATTACCTATGTTGATGGTGATTTAAGTTATAACCTCTGTTGATGGTGATTTATGTTATGATCTACATTGATGGTGATTTAAGTTAAAACCTATGTTGATGGTGATTTAGGTTATAACCTATGTTGATGGTGATTTAGTTTATAACCTATGTTGATGGTGATTTAGGTTATAACCTATGTTGATGGTGATTTAGTTGATAACCTATGTTGATTGTGACTTAGGTGATAACCTATGTTGATGGTGATTTAGGTGATAACCTATGTTGATGGTGATTTAGGTGATAACCTATGTTGATAGTGATTTAGGTTATAATAACCTATGTTGATGGTGAGTTTTTACTTACTTCTGTAGAATGATTCATCATAATCCTGAATTTGACAATAATGACTTCATAAAGTTAAGGAAGAGTTTTCTTGACTACTATCTGATTTTAATTTTTTGTGATTCCATGTTTTTCATTGATTAAAATTATTGACAGTTAACACTGTAATTATACACATTGTAGAACTTCTACTATTGGAGTTTAAATTAAACAACTTTGACTACCCAGGAAGGTCTAGCATGGTTGGCACTGGATTTTAGGATTTTTTTGGGCACTAAGTATAAATTCTTTTAACCACAAGGGAATAAGAATGTGTCCATGGAACACAGATGCCCAACTCATGCTATCAATTTCTGCGTTCAGTCAACCAAAACTCTAAGTGGCATTACAATTAGAAAGATCATATCATAGGGAACATGCATATGTGTACTAAGTTTCAAGTTGATTGTACTTCAACTTCATCCAAATCTATCTTGACCAAAAACTTTAACCTAAAGAGGGACAGACAGATGAATGGACGGACATACAAACGAATGCACTGAAAAGCATTATGCCTCTTAAGTGGGGCATAAAAAGTTGATATACTTATATAAAAGGATACGGAGTGACTTTACATCCAGGTACTCTCTTGTTAATGAATTCAGCTGCTACTTCTGCTTTAGGTTTACCTACATCCTTGTGTCTGAAAGATAATGAATTATAATATGATACACACATAATCATACCTTATAATGGAAATAAAGAGAATGATACATACATTATCATACCTTATAGTGGAAATAAAGAGAAAGATACACACATCATCATACCTTATAGTGGAAATAAAGAGAAAGTTACACACATTATCATACCTTATAGTGGTAATAAAGAGAATGATACACACATATTCATATCTTATAGTGGAAATAAAAAGATACACACATATTCATACATTATAGTGGGAATACATACATTATAGTGGGAATAAAGAGAAAAGTGCACACATATTCATACCTTATAGTGGTAATAAAGAGAAAGATACACGCATATTTATACCTTATAATGGAAATAAAGAGAACGATACACATATTTATACCTTATAGTGGAAATAAAGAGAAAGATACACACAAATGTATACGTTATAGTGGAAATACATGTACAGAGAAAGATACATAAATACACACATATTCATACCATAAAGAGAACGACACACACACATATACACATATTCATACCATGGGGCCTTTTATAGCTTGTTGTTCGTGTGAGCCAATGCAAGGCTTCATGATGAAGACCTTACTTTGCCCTATATTGGTTTATTTTTACAAAGTATGATTTAAATGGAGAGTTGTCTCATTGGCACTCATACCACATCTAGATCTTCTTATATCTACTTACATGTACATGTATAGTGGAAATATAGAGAACGATATACACATACACACATATTCATACCTTATAGTGGAAATACAGAGAATGATACACACATATTCATACCTTACTGTGGAAATAAGGAGAAAAATACAAATATATAGACTTTGATATAAATTCTATACAAATCTGTTAAGAATTGATTCAGTGAGAGCGCTAACGAGTCTATTTTTCATAAATTCAATATTTCCAATGGACATAACTCATAAAAAAGTTGATCAATCCATCTATATTAAACTTGCCGAGATATTGCTGATAATTAATTATAATAAAAGTTTTATATAAATCTGGCAAGAATTGTACCTGTGTGATCTAGAGTGCTAACAAAACTAGAACAGATGTTTATTTTTTCATTTTCGTTTTATTGCTTTAAACTAGGGATGTCAACTCGGTAAAGATTTACTAATCGATTACCTGTTGAATTTACCGAGTGTTACTCGAGTACTTGCTCAGTAAAACATTTACAAAATGAAAACACAAAATTATTCCATTTTATGTATTGTAGGTCGTTGTCTTATGATCTCAAAACCCTCAACATTATTACCTAGGACTAGATAATAGTCCAAGGAATTGTATACCATAATAAATAGCTCATTCACTACATGTACTTATTGTGTGAACTGATAATAATCTAATCAAGTAATTAATTAATATCTTTAGAAAAATTATTACTCAAACAACAGTATTTGGGAGCCATAAAAAAAAAATAACGATCAACAAAGGGATGATAATTATAACTTATTGATATCATTAATCATTTTCTGAGGGTCGATACAGGGTGCAACGATTTTGTTCTTATTTAGAAATATCAGCTTGTCAACTTTTTCTGGAAAGCAGCAATTTTTCAAATTTGTTAGGTAACTAACAGTTCTGCTCTGACAATAGAGGTGGGGGAGTGACTATGATTCGCTAAAAGTGTCAGCTTTGGTAAAAAGCTCTTGTTAATATATTCTACATATAAATACCTCTGTCTCTGGAAGTTTTATGTGACAGTTTAACGCAAACATTTGAATCGTATTACATTTTTAAATAATAAAATATATTGTCCCCGGAGGTGCTTGAAATAAAAATAGTTTTTGTTTAAACTTCAGAAAGCAACACCATTCTAATAGGAAACCGTTAAGTCGAGTATCATTAATTTGGTAATCTATACTCGGTAGTACCAAGCGATACTCCAGTACTTGAGTACTCGTTGACATTCCTAATTTAAACTCATTGATTTTTAATAGTGTACAATTAAACAAAATTAGGTGGCACTTACAGAGTTCAATTCACCAATATTGTTATGTTTGAAAAGTAAACTATATAATTATCCTTCTGATTTTATACCTGAACAAAAATTGTCTGTTTAAATTTGAAACATCTATAGTATCCATATCAATTACATCAAGGTTTCTGAATCCCATCAGGGCCTACAAATAGAAAGCAATAGCATGTTTATATGTTCATACATAATTAGGAACCTCTATTTATAAATAAAATGGAATATTTGCAAAGTGGTCTGAAAAATAACAAAAAGGTAAAAGATGCTGGGAAATTTAATTCATGAAAGTCATAAATAAGATTCTACATTTCTCTCTGAACCTCTTGTCAACTCTATTGTTAAGACATGTGGTGACCCCTAAGTTCTATATATAACATCAAGTAATTATTTTGTTCGTTTTAGATTTGTTATTTACCAGATCTTTGAGTAATTCACATCCCAAACCACCAGCACCAATGACCAATATCTTACACACATCTTGTAAAAATCCTAGTGCCTGAAATAAATACATTAAGCAATATCAAGTATATTTCAATATATTGGTTAGCCAGAATAAAATTTGCGTTTTTACAATACATTTTTGTCAAACTCTGAATAGATTAGTCTACACAAGTAGGGATTTTGTTTTAAAGGAAGCATAAAAGGAAGCAATCAAAGATCTACTCTGAAGAATAAAATAAAGACTATAGTTAAAATTGAGAATGAAAATGGGGAATGTGTCAAAGAGACAACAACCCGACCAAATAAAAAACAACAGCAGAGGGTCACCAACAGGTCTTCAATTTAGCGAGAAATTCCCGCACCCGGAGGCGTCCCTCAGCTGGCCCCTAAACAAATATATACTAGTCGCATGTATTCCTTATGTTCAAAGAAAGGAAGTATAGGTCTATTTATTCTACCATGCCATTTTGACACACCAAATTACTGTATGCTTGATTTGTCAAATGACTACTTTGAGCAGCTTATCTCTTTGTAAAACACTTGTGGCTTTTTAAAATTTTCTGACAAAAACAGAATTGTGATCAACTCATATATATACTGATATATATATATATATAATAAAATAAAAATTATCATGAAAAATTGCTTCTGTCAGAGAATGCAACCTGTGTTTTACTTAAAATTCCAAAAGTGGTAGCCCAAATGATTCAGAGTACCTTATTATGATGTCATATTGACACCAATCGCAACAAGACAATGCATGAGTGATGTAAAGTTTGAAACTATCTGCAAACAGGAAGTGACTGCACAGCTGATGTAGAAATTGTTTACACAGGCCTTGGCTCCCACCGAACAGCAAGCTACTAGTATAACATGTATAAAGGGCCTAGTGTAAAACCATTCAAATGGGAATACCAACAGTTTATTCTATACAAAAAATGAGAAACAAGAAACACTTGAGAAAGAACTGCTTTCTCTTCCAGAGCACATGACTTCACTTCTGTGATGTTCATTTAGTTTTCTATGTAATTACATCTTTTTCTTTTTGTCATAAGCATTCTCCATTTTATTGACATATATCTTAACTGATTTGAACCTTTTGTTTCTGGATCCTTTGCCTATTATTAAGTCTAACCTTTGGCGTAATTATATACACATATATTACAATTATGAATATACTTTTGATAGAAATGGCTCCTACTTTTTTCTTGGTTATATTAGAAAACCGAAAAACAAAAACATGAATTATATTATAATACATAAATAAATCTGATAAATCTAATTACTCTTTAACGTGTTTAATGAAGGTCTTAGTTTTCTAAATCAAGGCATTTTTGGTCCATCAGAATCACAGAACTCTGAAAATTTAGTAGTCCATTTGGTAGTCTAAGTGTTTAAAACATCTATTATTATTTGAAAATTACAATTTGATCACCAAATCTTACCTTAGGACTAGGTTCAAATCTTACCTCAGGACTAGGTTCGAAATCAGGGTGAGCAAATGGACCTCCACGTTCTACAAATTTTCTGACATGATTCCAACGACCAGACCAATCACTTTCCATCTGGTTGACACAGATTAAGAAAAATTAGCTGAAAAATTATACAAAATTACTGTAAATTCAGAAATTATTGCGAGGTTTTTATTATTGCGAATAATACGACTGAGTTGTAAACGCAATAATTAAAACTCGCATTTTGTAATATTTTAACTGAATTAAGCATGACTTTTCTCAAAATCGTAAAAATTAGAATCGCATTCAAGTGTAAAATGAGAAAATCGCAATAATAAATGCACGCAATAATTTCTGAATTTACAGTATACAAATTGAATAAATGCTACTGATATTCATATAATTCATACTCTTTAAAAAAAATTTTATTAAGATTAAATTTAATGTTTTTTAAGGTATGAAGATTGGATATTATCATTGCCAGCAATTGTGTGAAGATGGTTCTGATCCAAGATTATGGCAACTCGACAAAAGTGGGTAATAATTGTCATCAACATGACCAGAGAGCAATTACTCCACTAATGAGTCAAGTGACAGAGGTCATTAGAATTGATACATGTGAAGATCTTGTCTTGACAATTTTTTTTTGCTTCTTTCAGTTTTCATAAAGATAGTCTTGAAGGAGCAACAAAGAAGGAGGCGTAGGACAATTTGGCACATGATTACTTTTTGGTAGATCTTGTCTTGCTGAGAAATTTTGCTCTTTAAAGTTTTCTCTGCCTAAAACCATGACAATAATTTACAAACTGATAGAAAAAAATGAAACAAATTGGTAAAATTAGTAATTCAAGGGCAATAGTAATTTGTTATGAATATAAATCTTTTAAGGTGGCTCGGGTCTATTCGAATTTTCTATCAGAAGTGCCGTATTTTTTGTTATTTTATTCTTTAGAGAAAGTGAATCAAATTGGTCGAAAAAAAATAGGGGGTCACTGACCATTTCAGCTCAAAATTTTACTTTTCAACAGGTATGCAAAAGGGACCATTTTTCAATGAAATGATAGGGAAAATAGAGGTGTTGACATATTTTTATCGGAATATCAAAAAAACGTTCTATGACACTTAGTCCAAAACTGTAATATAAAAACCTGAAATATAGCTTTAAAGAATGAGCAAATAAAAAACATAGGTCACTGATAAGGAAAAAAATTTATTTTGCATCAAAACCCAAATTTTGGCGGGAAAATGGTGAAAATGCCTGAAATGTCGTTTTGAGCCTTTAAAAGATACACATAATAACGAAAATATTCTTTAAGTGACCTATCTACAATGATTTAACATTTCTAATCAATCAAAATATTAAAAAAAATAATGTCGAATTTACGACAAATACTTTTCGTGTGCATTGTAATTCATGCGTGAAATTATGCGCAGTCGAATAGTCCCGATCCACCTTAACCATGATACAAACATGACAAAGGAACAAAATTCTTAACAAGAGGCTGTCAGAGCGACAGCAAACCGGATTTATTAATATTTATTCGTGTTCAGGCATTTTTCAATATCACAAAAACCATAACTGATGCACAGTTAAAGTGAAAATCATCAATATCAAACTTGACCTCCATTTTGTCATCAGAAACAACATATCAAAATTTGAAAAGCTTTGGTTGAATGGTTCATGAGTAAATGCAACAACATGACTGGTAACACAATTTTTCAATCTTTCAAGAACCATAACTCCAGAACTGTAAATGTCAAAATCGTCAATACTGAACTTGACCTTCGTTTTGTTGTCAGTAACAACATATTAAAATTTTAAAAGCTTCGGTTGAATGGTTCATGAGTTAATGCACGAACAGGACTAACAGGAAACACCATTTTTCAATCTTTCAAGAACCATAACTCCAGAACTGTAAAAGTCAAAATCGTCATTATTGAACTTGACCTCCGTTTTGTTGTCAGTTACAACATATTAAAATTTGAAAAGCTTTGGTTGAATGGTTCATGAGTTAATGCCAAGACAGGAATGGAAACGCCATTTTTCAATCTTTCAAGAACCATAACTCCAGAACCGTAAAAGTCAAAATCGTCATTATTGAACATGACCTCTGTTTTGTGGTCAGTGCAACAACACATTAAAATTCCAAAAGCTTTGGTTGAACGGTTCATGAGTTAATGCACAGACAGGACCCCATTTTTCAATCTTTCAAGAACCATAACTCCAGAACAGTAAATGTCAAAATTGTCAATACTGAACTTGACCTCCGTTTTGTTGTCAGTAACAACATATTAAAATTTTAAAAGCTTTGGTTGAATGGTTCATGAGTTAATGCACGAACAGGACTGGAAACACCATTTTTCAATCTTTCAAGAACTGTAACTCCAGAACCGTAAAAGTCAAAATCGTCATTATTGAACTTGACCTCCGTTTTGTTGTCAGTTACAACATATTAAAATTTGAAAAGCTTTGATTGAATGGTTCATGAGTTAATGCCAAGACAGGAATGGAAATGCCATTTTTCAATCTTTCAAGAACCATAACTCCAGAACCGTAAAAGTCAAAATCGTCATTATTGAACTTGACCTCCGTTTTGTGGTCAGTAACAACACATTAAAATTCCAAAAGCTTTGGTTGAACGGTTCATGAGTTAATGCACAGACAGGACCCCATTTTTCAATCTTTCAAGAACCATAACTCCAGAACAGTAAATGTCAAAATTGTCAATACTGAACTTGACCTCCGTTTTGTTGTCAGTAACAACATATTAAAATTTTAAAAGCTTTGGTTGAATGGTTCATGAGTTAATGCACGAACAGGACTGGAAACACCATTTTTCAATCTTTCAAGAACCGTAACTCCAGAACCGTAAAAGTCAAAATCGTATTTATTGAACTTGACCTCCGTTTTGTTGTCAGTTACAACATATTAAAATTTGAATAGCTTTGGTTGAATGGTTCATGAGTTAATGCCAAGACAGGAATGGAAACGCCATTTTTCAATCTTTCAAGAACCATAACTCCAGAACCGTAAAAGTCAAAATCGTCATTATTGAACTTGACCTCCGTTTTGTGGTCAGTAACAACACATTAAAATTCCAAAAGCTTTGGTTGAACGGTTCATGAGTTAATGCACAGACAGGACCCCATTTTTCAATCTTTCAAGAACCATAACTCCAGAACAGTAAAAGTCAAAATCGTCCTTTATTGAACTTGACCTCAGTTTTGTTGTCAGTTACAACATATTAAAATTTGAAAAGCTTTGGTTGAATGGTTCATGAGTTAATGCACGGCCAACCTTTGGTTGCCGACCGCCCGACTGCCCACCGTACATATCCAAATCAATAACCGATATTTTTGTCACAAAAATCCGGTTAAAAAGTGCCTGCATGAAATGTTTACATTTGGAAATATTAAGGGTTAACAATTACGTTGTTAAAAGTCATCCTTCTTTCATATTTACATGGTTAGTTCGTGAGGTCAAAAAAAAATTGCTCACTGACTGACTGATTAGATTTTCTATTTTTTATTTGTTAAATTTTTCAATAAAAAATAAAAGACGATACAATATTTCACATGAATCCAGTCTGAATGGTCATGATTGTTAACCACTAGTTTGATGCAACAGACTTGTAAAATGTTATTTGGACTAGTAAGTAAGCTCTCATGAAATGCTTTGAAATATAACATGTATAACAAACAAAAAGTTAAAAATAAATGAAATAGTGAAATACAACATACAACCAGGTGCTCCGCAGGTGCAGCTTTATACGACCGCAGAAGTCGAACACTGAACAGTAGGGGCAAGTACGGACACAATATTCAAGCTTGATACAGCTCTGAATTTGGATTGCGATCAAACTTTTGACATAATATGAGTTTCTGACACAAAACTAATGTCAAGATCTTACAAATCTATTGTGCAATTAAAGATTTCTTCTTTTAACTATTCAAAAATTTAGAATTTGAGAAATTTGAAGAAAAAAAATTGAAAACAACTACCCCCCCCCTTTTTTTTTTGCAATTAGTCTAAAACCTGACATTTCTTTATACATAATATACAAGTAGTGTAAGGGAGGTAAATCCAAAGATACCTAACATTGTATGTTAAATGTTTTAGAATTACCTCCCTTACACTGCTTTTGAATTGTTTTAATTGTCCATTGACCAGAAATACCTAGTTTTCCCCCTTTTTTGCCCCTAATTCCGAAATATTTTGAGCCATACCCCCTAAAAGTCAATATTAACCATCCCTTCATGGTATGGAACTGTGTGGTTTAATTTCAGAGAGATTCATACACTCAAACTTATTATCCGGAAACAATCCGTCTTCAGACGACAACGACGTGATCCCAATATACGACCAAAAATACCAAAAAAATTTTAATTTTGCGGTCGTATAAAAACAGGTAAAAATTATGAATTCATATAATAATGCAATTGGCATCATTCAAATCACCTCAATAATATCTAAAGTTTAAGAAAGTAAATGAAACATTATTATGCACTTAAAATTACACAGCTTCTGAACAAGCTTAATGTCCCTGGACGAGTATTTTTTTAAATCTTTTTTAAATGAGCTTGTCCTAGAAACGCTTGAGGTTGATTTTTTCAGGGATATCGGCAATTTACATGATTTAATCCATAAAATATATATATCAAGCATTTATAACTTTTTATAAACTTTGCTTTTGGCTTTCGAACTAGTAACTTTTTGCCAGATGTATTCCTCAAATAATATTGGTTTATTTCTGGCATTTCTTTAAAGTCAAATGAAATGAGTAACAGGTGAAAAATAATGTTTATCCAATTCTTGAACCAATGCATATATATATACCATTCTATATATCATAAACTTGGTCTTCTGTGCACGATTTTATCTTTTTTTACATATCCATATTGTATAATGGTCAAAAATAAATTCTCTAGGTCTGTTGATGTGAAAATATGGCAGCTTACCAATTGTCGTGTTTTGAAGCTGTAGTTTACCAATTGTCACCTTATATAGTAAACTATCAACAAAGAAGCATTGATATTTATATGTTTATTTGGGTATAACATGTACAATAAGATTAAAGTTTATTTCAATGACAGATCCATGCGTATTACGATCACCGAAATTTTACGAGAAAGGTTGAGCTGAGTTCAATACAGAAAACATATCAGTGAATTGTTTACTGGAAGCAAACAATTAAACAAAAAGTAAATATCTTCTAAATTTGAACAAAAGGTTTAAGAATTTCCCCTCATATAATACATGTTGTGAGTTGCATTGATTTAAATGGACAATAGACATCTGTCAACAATAAGTGTTTTAAACTGTGTAACTGAGTGGACTAGTACTGTATTAAATGAAACTCATGTGTTTGTTTATTTTGCTCTCTTCTGCGGAATGGAAAAAAATGCACCCTAAAATCCAGGTAAGTTTTAAATTTTCTGAAACATAGATTTCATACAACTTTTATATATCAAGGTCCTGCCATGCTTTAAAACTTTCCTCGATACACTAGTTTGTACTCATAGTAGATTTTGTGATGTATAAACAGACATATTTTTCAATTCCTAAAAAAAATAAAGATGACCTTAAACAGAGGTGCTGATGTTGAAAGCGGATCAGTATCTAATATTATGAGTATTTTATAAGTCGAATATAAGCAAGGTTTCTGCTGGCATGGCCATTTTTTGCATTTTGAGTAAAAAAATAAATTGAGGCCATTAAAATTCCTTATTAGCATGATAAGCAAAAGAAATATGTTATGATTTAACTTCATTCAGCGATCTTGTTTATTTATTTTATTCGGATTTCTCAGACTTTACCTTATATTTTAACCGAAAGTTAATAATCAGCTGATTGCATGTTATAGCTGTAGGCAACAATATACTAATTAATAAAGTTGTTGATTATATTACTTGACAAAATGATGTGGTTAAATAGTCTCAGTCAAAAATGTACAGTAGTTGTCGTTTGTTTATGTAATATATACGTGTTTCTCGTTTCTCGTTTTGTTTATAACAGTCTATTATTTGAACTTGGAATTATTTTTAACTATGGAATTTGCTTGATTTCTTGTTATTGAAATTTTAAATAAATTCCATGATTATTCTGTACTGAAATGTTCTGTGCTGCGCACAACACTTTCTATTACAAAGAAAATAGTATATTTTCAATAAAATGTACTGTGCCGCGCACAACACTATCTAACCAAAATACATTGTATGGAAAGTGTTATTAACCGCTCAAAAGATCATGATACAAAATAAACATGGAATTTATAAAAAAATTTGAACACAAGAAATTATGCAAATTCCATAATTAAAAATAATTCCAAGTTCAAATAATAGCCTGTTTTATATAGATTAGACCGTTGGTTTTCCCGTTTGAATGGTTTTACACTAGTAATTTTGGGGCCCTTTATAGCTTGTTGTTCGGTGTGAGCTAAGGCTCCGTGTTGAAGGCCGTACTTTAACCTATAATGGTTTACTTTTTAAATTGTTATTTGTATGGAGAGTTGTCTCATTGGCACTCACACCACATCTTCCTATATCTATCAATCACATATAACATACAGGATTTATTAACAAGTTTGTGTCACACATGTTTGAAGCATAGTTTGATGTCTCCTCTCGGTCTAGAAAGGAAAACTGTTCTAAAGGAAGAAAAATCTCCAACTTAAAAGTAAAACTTTATCCTCTAACTTTCAGTCAGGGGTACTACTACATGTATTTGTACAAGTAATTTTTATGTACTTGAAGAAGAAAATTTTAATAATTCTTAAACTTATATAAGTAAATTTGTAGGATACTTATACAAGTGAATTTTATTTACTTAGCCATGGTATTTTGACCCCCCCTGCAGTATATTGTACCCCCTACTCTAGGCCTTTAATTTCAGAAATTCTGGCAATTGGAACTCTTTTATGTAGTTAGAATACACCAATAAGTAGTTTGTATGTATTAAACTTGTTGGAAAAGATATTTTTAAAATTTTACTTTGCCATGTTATTTTGACCCCCCTGCAGTATATTGTACCCCCTACTCTAGACCTTTAATTTCCAAAAATCTGGCAATTCTTACTCTTTTATGTAGTAAGAATACACCAATAAGTAGTTTGTATGTATTTAACTTGCTGGAAAAGATATTTTGAAAATTTAACTTTGCCATGGTATTTTGACCCCCCTGCGGTATATTGAACCCCCTACTCTAGACCTTTAATTTCCAAAAATCTGGCAATTCTTACTCTTTTATGTAGTTAGAATTCACCAATAAGTAGTTTGTATGTATTTAACTTGCTGGAAAAGATATTTTGAAAATCTTACTTTGCCATGGTATTTTGAACCCCCTGCGGTATACTGAACCCCCTACTCTAGGCCTTTAATTTCCAAAAATCTGGCAATTCTAACTGTTTTATGTAGTTAGAATTCACCAATAAGTAGTTTGTATGAATTTAACTTGCTGGAAAAGATATTTTTAAAATTTTACTTTGCCATGGTATTTTGACCCCCTCCCCCTTTTTTTACCATGGAAAATCAAAACTACCCTTATATATATATATATACATATGTTATAATTACAAATAATTAAAGCATTCAAGCTACATATGGTCTAGTTATAATGTGTCAGTAAGTATTTTGAATGACATTTTGTTGGTAAAGACTTCAGAGCACTTATACCAAGCAAAGATATTTCTTTTAATTAAGCATTGAAAATGTACCTCCCTTGCTTGTATGAATGATTTTTTAATCTATGATGAGCTTTAGAATAATGTAAAATGTTCTAATATTCATCTAGGATGAAAAAAACAGGGGGGTTCAATTTACCATGGGGGTTCAATTTTCCATACAGGGGGGGTTCAATTTACCATGGGGGGGTTCAATTTACCATAGCGGTATTTTGACCCCGGGGTCAATTTACCATGGGGTTCAAAATACCATATGACACCGGCATAGTCTATGGTCCGCAAATATAAAAAATCATCAAAAAGACCTTAGGAGGGTATCAGGTCCGTTTGCGCCCAATATACTTTCGCACCCTACACGTTCGCACCTCGCACGTACGCACCCAAGGTCCGTTCGCTCTCTACACGTTCACGCCCAATTTTAATTCAAATTCCAGTTGAATAATTGGAAAATCATAGATTGTTGTTTTTAATTGCTTTCGTGTAAATACTGAATATATTTATAGCTTGGTATGAGTAAAAGATTGAAGATTCTGAAACAATAAAATATAGCAATACACTATTATAACCAAAACATGATAAAATTTATTCAACACACACAAAAAAAAAAAAACGTAGTCAGAATCTCACTTCATTTTGAATCAAGTCAATGAAACAAAGTTACAGCAATACACTAACCAAAACATGATTAAGAGTTATTCAACACAAAATTAAACGTTGACAGAATCCCACTTTATTTAGAAAGGAATATCATTTTTATCACAATACACTATCCAAAACATGATTAAGATTTATTTAACACAAAAAAAAATGCTGTCTCACTTTATTTTGAGACAATGAAAACAATAATACTTATAAGAACTATAAAAATTGAAGAACCATCAGAAGTAACCAGGCAGGATATAAAACGTGCAGCAAGAGAAAGTGTTTTAAGAAAATGGCAGAACCAATGGGAATCAAGTCAACGTGGCAGAAATTATTATAACTATCATCAAAAAGTTTGTCAAAAAATACCAAAAGATTTACCATCCAAATGGTCGTTTTCAATTATTACTAGTTTGAGAACAGGTTATTGTGATCTAAATGATTACAAATCCAAAATCATACCATCAACAGACAAAAATTGTTCCTGTGGAGAGCCAGAAACTGTAGAACACTACCTTTTACATTGTTCTAACTATGAGGAGGCTAGAGAGAGGATGAGAACATCTATTTACTTCATAACAGGAAATATACATATGGATTTAGACACCTTTCTAGGAATCGATGAAGAAGACATTAATAGAGACAATCGAAATGAGATATTGTGCCATCTGGAAAATTATTTAACGGAGTCTGGTAGATTCAAAAACACTATACAGTAAAAAACACTATAATTCTAAATCAAAATTAAGTCAAAATTTTTTAAGCAGCAGCCACCATTTCAATTAATTACATGAGTGAACATTACATATGCAGGGCCGTAACTACATTGAGGCAAATGAGGCAAATGCCTCATGTTTGAAATTTAAAAAAAAACCAAAAAAAAAACAACCTGAAACAAAAAGATTGTCAAATTGTTTTGACGGAAAGTGTCAGTCTTGCAAGAAGCCAGTTCTCTTCACTATCTGGTGTAGCCCTTCATGTTTTTCGTGATCCATGTTTCTATTTTACGTTTAGTTATCAGAGTTGATGGTCTATTATTGTGTGTACTTCTATGTCCCGTGTTTGTCTTTTGTTAATTTATTGTCCTACTTAATGACTATAGTCTGAGTGTTGATTTCATTTGTAAACGTGTAGTTTTGCAATGTTGCATGCCAACCGATGTCCAGACAATGTGCGAGAAATTTTAAGAATATATGATGCTACAAGACACAGAAATGAATCTTTGTTTCTGCATGGAGAATTGAACTTGAAATCAAAGAGAACAAAACTGGCTTTTTTCGTAGATAAAACTAGAAAGCTGACATGGTTGAAATTGAAATATGGTTACCAATTCCACGGTATCAAAAAAATTGAAAAAAAAACAACAGCAATGTATTGCCATATGACCTTTTACATTGAAGGGTTACCCTTGCATTAAGTCATGTTCAGACTCTTTTAAGAGAAAAAAAGGAATATTGAGTACACGTGCACGGAACCTAATCGCACACAATGTCAATGTATAGAAAAATACGAATGATCAATTGTTAAAGTTTAATTCCTGTTCTTTATCTTGATAGTTGCTGGATGGTCTCCAACAATAAAAGAATCATTAAAATCGTAAAACAAGATCAAGATGGTCCCTAGTGTCGACTTTAACAGTACTAGTACTTAAAGTATAATACTGCACTGTCACTATATTTAAATCTAGTCATAAAAAAATCACCAAAGTCTAAGTACAATACAAGACAGACAGATTCGGTATTAAGGATTATGAGAATTACGATTTTTGCTTTATTCATCATATATATATCGATCTTTTTTTAATGTTATCCCTAAAACCTGAAAGTCTTAAAATACAATGATTTTTTGTTATTGCTATGAGACCAGAATATTGTTGAAAAAATAGCTCAGAATGCACGATTTTGCATTATTTTTCTCAGAGCGTCTGGGGGCCTTCAGCGCCCCCCCGACTCCTAGCCAAAAATTTTTCGCCTCGCTACGCTCGGCGAATGTTTTGCCTCACTTGTAAAAGAGGCTAGTTACGCCCTGATATGTGAAGAAACTACAAAAGAGGAAACGTAAACAAGTGTTTACAGTGTCATTTGGGACACTTACTAAAGACTAAAGATTGTACTTGCCAAAACTTGATTACAAAGTTATTAAACACAAAACTAATTAAAATTGGGCGCGAACATGTAGGGTGCGAACGGACTTTGGGTGCGAACATGTAGGGTGCGAAAGTGAAAAGGGGCGAACATGAGTGGGTGCGAACGTGAATGGGTGCGAACGGACCCGGATTCCCTTAAGAGCAACATAGCTAATTCCAGATCAAAGATAGGTGCAACTTTGAAAAGAAAGCTGAAAATATCAGATTAGGAAAGAATACAGGATATCTTGTTCCCTAGAAAAAGCTATATCTGCTTCGTATTTCACATGTACCTGTTTTTTCGTTTTCTCTGTTTTTATGATTCTTTTACCGGTTGTTGTTACTTGTTTTCTTGAATGTCATAACAAAGATCGAGGTGTTTCAAACGTTAATATCATTCGGATGCTATTATTGACAAGTAGCTCACACGATTTCAGAAGTGGCTACATCGGATGTCATCAGTAGTAGTACAAAGTTAATAAAAAAAATTGAAACAAAATTTAACCACAACGTACATAAATTTAGGCACTATACAGTTGCGTTCCAGTACTATAATTAAGCTTGATTTGAAATAAAAATTATCATAATATATTTATTTTGATCTAGTATTTATTGTGTAGTTATGTTTTGTAAGAGAACCGTTTTATCATTTTGTTAATTTTTGAAAAGTTGTAGCGTTTTGTTATTTGAAATGCTGTACAAGAATTTGTTGTGCAGTATTTGATTCTATATGGATACAATCTCAAAGTGTATAGTTTTTTAAATTGTTGCTTATATCATAACAAACAAATTAAAAAAATATATATATTCATATTTGCTTAATAAAAAAAATTCAAGCCTTTTGTTTATTTATTTTTAAAAATATTTGTACAAAAATAAAATAAACATAACATGTATTTCACCATTTGTATCAGTGTTGATATTTTAAAGCTCCAAGCGGCCTCTAAATTGACAGCATGGCTGAAGTACAGATTGCTCCTCTCCGTTCCATGAGTGATTTTGTATTGGACTCTGCTAGATTTCAAGTTCCTAACATCAAAGACGCAGAGAAATGGGCGAACAGAGTTCTGAACAATCTATTGTATTACCAGACGAATTATTTTCTGGTAGCTTTGATCGTCTTTTTATTGATTGGGTATGCATACAAAATCATTTAAAAAAAATATTTGTGAAACCGGTTATACTTTTCACCTTTTATATTTGTTTCAACTGATATTTGTATTGTCTTTAAACATGCGATCCAGCGTCTTAAGAAGACTTAACTTGTTAACCAGTCAGGGACTTACTTAAAAGTGATTTTCTAAATCACTGATTCAAGTAAATTGAGTAACAAAAAAAAAAACTAACATTACATTGTATGTCCACAAAGGTTGGAAGTAAGAGTTGTCTTTCTTTAATTATCACCTTTTTCAAGAAGTTCAAATAATCACTACACTACATGGTTTAATCTCATTCAGGGGTTTCATGATCTTTCATGTCGACTGGTACTTTCCCAAGGATCTCCATGGCCTGTTTAACGATGGCGCCCCACCATCGTTCAAATGTCTTGCGCCACTGTCAAATGACTCGCGCCATCGTTATATTGTCTTGCGCCATCGTTAAAATGTCTTCCGCCGTCTTTCAAAACTTCATCGTTTTTTTGTAGCCAGACGCCATTTTTTTATCAATTATAATCAAATGCATGTAATTGCATAACCCTTAGGCTTTTTATGTTATAATCCAATACAGTTCTAACGCCTGAGGGATATCTGGATTAAGATCGCTAATCACTTGTAATGTAACTGAGCTTGTACAGGTACATGTAGATCAACAAACCAGACAGGAGAATACTATCTGAGGATAGACGATCCATTTGTCGAATTAATCAACTAAGTTGCAGCAAATGATTATGATAATTTAGATTAAATAAATAAATTAATAATCCAGTTACAAAGAAAACAGTTTAAAAAGTCGAACACATGCTTTATTTTGACTTACGCAATCAGCATCCCTCTTTTTTAAGAAGTACAAAATAAGACGCAAAACAGTGAATATTATTTCATCGTAAATAACTCGAGTACTGCTGTAACAACAATTTAGAATTACAAGTTTAAAAGTAAAAACTTAAATATTTCCTGTGAAGAAATATCGTATCGCAATTCAGAATTCATTTCGTTTATTACAATCAAATTGATACATACGCGTTTCCGGTTTCTATTCAGATTCGAAAGATGCATGTTTCACAGCATCAATTTGCCAGATAAAGTCATTAAAAACCTTAACATTTGTCAACGTTTGCTTTACAAATCTCTTTAACTCTTAACATAACCCGTACGAACCGTTTTGTTAATTTGTTGCTGCAAATCAGCCATACCGGTAATGGGTTCTGAATTTGACAGTGTCCATGAAAAATAAGCTCCACATCATATGATTTTTAGCCCCCATAACAATTACCAAAAATACAAGAAATCTACATGGGGACCTTCATGACAGCTTTTGGTCATTCTCGACTAAGGGGGGACCATGAAGACTTGGCATTTGAATGGTTAAAAACGGCAATGA
Organism: Mytilus edulis; assembly: GCF_963676685.1. Lineage (NCBI taxonomy): Eukaryota > Metazoa > Mollusca > Bivalvia > Mytilida > Mytilidae > Mytilus > Mytilus edulis. Next base: position 23,149,688 of record NC_092344.1, read on the forward strand.
ATGAAAATATTGATACTTCTAATTCTATAATGAAAGTTCAAATAAATCTATACTATTAAACGAGAAGACCTCATTTTGGGTGTCGCTTCTCTTCCTTCCACAATAAATCAATCATCATGCCTCTGTGTCCTATAGGTAACATGCATAGTCGCATTTGTCATCCATTCTTATGATTATTCAGATTGAGTTATTTTGGGAGAAAAACGACAAAAAAGGAGTCCGGATATGATTCCGTCATCAGACTGACTTTTAGTCATAGATAAGACTTCCGGTTTGAAACATGCACAAACACAACCAATCTTATGATAGATAACAAAAAATGAAAAATAAATAAGCCTATCAAATCGTTCTCCATGTCATGGTGTTTAGATCGCAAGAACCACAACTATTATAATACCTCCTTATAGAGGACAATTATTTTTCGCGTTTATCTACATGTAAACTACAATTATACTACTTTAATATATAGAGACTCTCTGTATTCTGTCTACTGTTTTTCTTTCAATTGTTTACTATTTAAGGGGTCATACCAGTTGCATCTATACTATTAAACGAGAAGACCTCATTTTGGGTGTCGCTTCTCTTCTTTCCACAATAAATTAATCAACACGCCTCTGTGTCCTATAGGTACAGTGCATAGTCGCATTTGTCATCCATTCATATGATTATTCAGATTGAGTTATTTTGGGAGAAAAACGAGAAAAAAGGCATCCGGATAATGTCCCGTCATTGGACGAAATTTTAAGTCAGATTAGACTTCCGGTTTGTGTTTTTCTGTATACATGTACTTTGAACAAATATACAAAGAATAAAGTGTATTTTCAGAATTCTATCTGCTATCATTTTCAAGTTTACTATCTACGGCGATCACAGAGTTTATTAAAAAATAATAATAATAAATAGAGAGGGTCTGTATACTCACGTGTGTTTACTATACCAATGACCACCATGAATCGATTAGTAAACTTAGAATTGAAAGTAAATAAACTATATTTATATAGTTACTGTAATGAATGTTCATAATATACAGATAAGCGCTATAAATATTCATGTGAACTTTTGATACCTTTTCTAAAATTCTCCAGTCATTAAATCTTTTACAAAATTCATTGATTACAAAAGAAAAAGAAGATGTGGTATAATTGCCATGTTGAGACAACTCTAGATAATCGCTAAAAATATTCATGTGAACTTTTGATACCTTTTCTAAAATTCTCCAGTCATTAAATCTTTTCATTGATTACAAAAAAAAAAGAAGATGTGGTATGATTGCCATGTTGAGACAGCTCTCCACAAGAGACCAATATGACACAGAAATTAACAACTATAGGTCACCGTACGACCTTCAACAACGGGCCTTATTTGTGCACAAAAAATGAACGAAAAACGAATATGTAACACATAAACAAACGACAACCACTGAATTACAGGCTCCTTACTTAAATGTTCATAACATACTAAATGTATGTTCATATTGAAATTGATAGAAAACCAAAAATTGGGAATTTTGGAAATAATGACTTATGATACTTTTGCTGAAATTCTCCAGTCATTCAATATTTTACAAAATTCTTCCAAAAAACACTTTACATACTTTAAACTACGCTCTGAATGACCGCGATTTCGCGGGTGTGTTCTAGTATAATTTAAATAAGCAATGAATTAGCATGTTCACCATTCCTTGTATGGAGGGATAAAATACTTCCGATCGCGCTACACTGTACAACGTAGACACGGTTTGTAATGGTGAAAGTTCCTCCATCGTTCAATTTTCATCCATGGAGATCCCTGCTTTCCACGTTTCTAGGTGATACTTTTCAATTTATTCCATGAATATCTTATATAAAAATTCCTACATTTAGGCGGTACTTGTCAATAGCATAGGAGGGTAAAAGTACCGGGTACCGCCTCCTAATGAATGGCCTGCTCATTGTAGCTTTAAATATGCAATACAGCAATAGACTCCAACTGATCGGATATCGGCTATTGTAATATTATTTCCACATGTTCAAAACATCAAACCCTTCCCTATATGTTTAATGTTAATTTTATCGTGTAATCAAATATCGGATGTAAAAATATATCGGCAAATAGGATAAGAGTATTCAGGAAATTTTTGTCACAATTTTACAACAAAAATGAGATGAAAGACATACATGTATGATTTTTATTGTATTTATTGAAAGATAATATGTAAACAGTTTCAGAATAGTTATGACTTCAAATTCTACTTTTTGGCCAAATTTTTGTGGCATCTTTTCCCCCTTTTTATACGACCCCAAAAATTTAAAACAAAATGGTCATATATTAGTATCACGTTGTTGTCGTTGTCAGCGTGTCTGAGATAGATGGTTTCCTGATAATGACTTAATAAGTATAATAAGTAAATAGAAATCAATAAAATTTTATCACAATGTTTAACCACATAAGGAAGGTTGGGATTGATTTTGGGGGTTTTGGTCCCAAAGCAGGGTTGGCAAAAACCCGGGTTTTATGAGTATTGCCCAGCCCAGTGGGTAATACTGGGAAAACCCGGGTTTTACTGGGTCTTAGTGGGTAATACTGGGCAATACTGGGTAATATAAAATATTTGTCTGAATTTTAAAGAGGATTCAGTGATAAACACAAATGCAATACATTTAATAAGATATTTATACCCTATTTTGTTTGTTTAGCATTTGTCTAGATTGGCAAACTGTAAATAGAAAGCAAATAAATCATTTTTTTTCAAATGAATATAGCTCCTATTAAGAATTAACAATTACATGTATTAAAGAAACATCACATTTAGCAGTCAGAGCTCAAACATAAACAAGTCGATTTCTGTTTTTGACTTAAAGAAGTCAAACATGTATTTATTATAAAAATGTGTTTCAATTTTAGACTTATCTAAGTCACAAAATGACAGACTTGTTTAGGTCTATTTATGTTGATGAAAAAACTTAATTGTACTTGGTGGCCAAAGTACACCACCTATGACAGCAAAAACCTGTCTGAGAGTTCACAAGGACTTGAGCTATTTAAATTTAATTATCTAATTGAACATCCTTACTAAACACAGATGTTTTACCTCATTAAGTGTGGTTCCAGGTGGTTGCATTGTAACGTTAAATAACATTATCTCTGATTTTTTAGACTTTCATTCATATTTTTCTTTAGAAGACAAAGCATTGTCTTTCAGTGTTGTCATTATTTGATTTAGATGCATGACCTTTTTATAAATATGCGTGGGTCTTGAAGTTAACCAATTTTGATATCTTATCGACTTGTAGGAGTCGATATTTGCAACTTTTTGATTCTGATGAATTATTTCTTGCTTAACAATATTTGACTTATTAAAGTTGTATTTTGTCTTGCATGAAAGGGAGACAAATCCTAAAACTTACAAATCTAGACCTCTATGAGTCAAAAGCAGATTAAGACTTATTTATGTCTGAGCTCTGACTGTTTAGATAATGTATATGTACTGTCACTAATTAATAAGTAATTATTCAGATTAGAACATAGATTTGTTTATTTAACAATAATCAGTCCTTTCAATTTTATAAGTGTTAATGGCATGACCCTGTAGGGTGTTTATTTAGCAATATGAATGTATAACAATTAAAATTAACAATTCACTTAAACACTGCAATAAAATGCATTTTTTCAAAGTTTGGACTATTGAAACAATACTTGGTAATTAAAAGGTATCTTTAAATGTGCAAATCTTGTATTCTGTCTATATATAAAATTAATAGAGAAGAGAATGAAATTGAATTTTCTAGAAATGACTGTCAATGGTTATCTGTATAAAAAGTATATATTTAGCTGTTATACTATGAAACTATAACAAGTCTTTACTATTTTGTGTTAAGATAAGCTTAAAAAATCATATTGCCCAGTAATGCCCACTATTACCCATTTCTGGGAGTATTGCCCAGCTGGGAAAACCCGGGTTTTCCCGCCCGGGAATTCCCAGGTGGGTAATACTTTGCCAACCCTGTCCCAAAGGTTTAGGAATTGGGCTCAAGTAAGCATTTTTGTAGTTTCCAGTCAATAACTTGTGCTTAAGTGTACAAATCTCTCTCTGAAATTATACCACAAGTTTCCATATTATAAAGGGATGGTTATGGGGGTTATGGCTCAAATCATTTAGCAATTAGGGGCAAAAAGGGGGAAAACAAGGGTTTTTCTTGTTAAAGGACAATTTAGACAATTTAAAAGCAGTGTTAGGGAGGTAATTCAATTTTATTTAAAGAATACTGTCTATATATGTTTGATTACCTCATTTACACCGCTTGCAAATAATATATTAAGAAATGATGATTGTCTTGAGATGATTAGCTGTAAATTTATTTTTAGAAGAATCCAAGATACATGTACTATTTTAAAATGATTGTTAATTTTTAACCATGACTGTATGTCATTTTATATTTTAATATTTTATGATGTGTTGAAATAAGTATTTATTGTTGCAAACTCCATTAGAAATTTGAATTGAGATAATTTTTGGAATAAGGGAAAGGGAGAAGTGAAAAAAAATTGAGGGGGAGTACAATTTTTCTCATAATTTCAGATTTCAGAAATTAAAAAGGAAATTTCTTCAAATATTTTTTTTGAGGGGATTAATATTCAACAGCATATATAGTGTATTGCTCAAAAGCAAAAAAAAAATATTTAAGTTCATTAGACCACATTCATTCTGTGTCAGAAACCTATGCTGCATCAACTATTTAATCACAATCCAAATTCAGAGCTGTATCAAGCTTGAATGTTGTGTCCATATATACTTGCCCCAACAGAACTGTTCAGGGTTTGACCTCTGCAGTCATATAAAGCTGGGCCCTGTGGAGCATCTTGTTGCCATACTTTATAACAAATAAATGCAGATTGTTGCCATGGATACACCCAAAAATAATTATATTTCACCATTTTATATACTGGATATAAAATCTGTGAAAGATTCTGATTACATACATGTACATATGCACATAATATATGACACAAAAAGTAAGCTTAATATTGCAAGAAAGCAATGAAAAAAGGGGATAGTAAAATTTATTATAGACAATTTTGATATTTTTTCCTAACTGTTTATTGCTACCATCAATTATGATTTTAACCTTATTTTACATGATTTCCAAAGCATCAGTAAATACAGGTGAGCGATACAGGCTCTTGAGAGTCGCTAGTTTGTCCTTAGGTTATTCTAATCCAGGATTTTTAAAAAGTTGTGAAAATTGGTATTGTTTTAATTACATCATGAACATGTTAAAGGCACTGAATTGAAACATTATCATGATTATGGATTATGGTTCTAAGCACATTGAAAAACATATGGGTTATGGTTCGAAGCACACTGAAAAACATATGGATTATGGTTCTAAGCACATTGAAAAACATATGGATTATGGTTCTAAGCACATTGAAAATCATATGGATTATGGTTCTAAGCACATTGAAAAACAATTATCACCAATACATGATGTAGTTGTAAATCTCTGTGAAAGTATCAGCACAATTTCTGTCAATTAAAAACTTTATCCACATTAATTAAAACAGAACTCAATGATCATAATGCTTATCCTGAATTTTGTTTTAAAGTTTGTTTTTTCTTTTCAGAATTCTTCATCCTGTTAAGATGGTGTGTGGCTTTGCTGCCATTTCAGTGGCGTTTGGTGTCTTTGTATATTGTACAAACTCGCAATTTACAGCCCGTCGGTTTAAACAAGATCATCCACTGATTAGTGTTTTAATAGTGCTAGCTGTAGGATACCTACTAGTATATATGATTGGGGCAGTGATAGTTTTCATGTTTGGCATAGCATTCCCATTACTTTGTAAGTAACACTACTAGCATGACTAGTACTTGTCTCACATTTTTATGGCCCCGCAACTAAGTTGTCAGTGCCAAATAGTTTTACCCTTGTCCGAAATTCCGTCATTCCGCAACAAACCATTATACAAAGTTTTTTTCTAAACGCCTTCAGATATTGGGCTGATTTTTGGTATGTGAGTTAACCATGATGAGTTACAGATCAAGTTGCAGTTTCGTTCCGCTCCGCTAATTTTTGCCGAAATTACGGGCTTTGGACTTTGATAATTTTGTTGAAAATCGCAGTTATACAGACTTTTTTTCTATACGCCTCCAGATTTTGAGCTGATTTTTATATGTGAGACTACCATGTTTGTGTCCACATGTGTTATTCAAATTGCAGATTTTCCAACTTTTTGGGATGGGGCCATTCGTGTCGCTTTGACACATCTAGGTTTTTTTTATAGTTTTACAGGTGTATTTATTGGTGTAACATATTAATTTAACAAAATATTTTTTTAAGATACATTTTTGTAACTTGTGTTTATCTGTAAAATAAAGGTAAAAACATTGAATTAGTATGATAAAAGTAAATAGGTTGGACCCATGATTTGTGTTTTAATCTGATTTTAGACAAATATAAACAAAATTGAAACAAATCACTTCAACTTAATCATTACCATATATTTATCATAACACAATTATGAACAGATGAATTGAGAATGGAAATGGGGAATATGTAAAAGAGACAACAACCCAACCAAAGAGAAGATAACAGCTGAAGGCCTCTAATGAGTCTTCAACGTAGTGAGAAAATCAGGCACTTGAATGTTGGCCTCAGCTGGCCCCTAAATAAAAATGTGTACTAGTTCAATATACATTGTACATAATATTATATGCTATGCATTTAGCCCAGTCAATCTAGCTTAAATTTGACCCTAACCTTAAAGTAATTGCAACAGAAGATTTTTCAGTTTTAATCTTTAGCATTACACCAAAATATACACAGAAAAAAGTCCCATAAAATCTTACTTGAGGAAGACTAAAAAATCACAATTTAAAATTCCTATGGAGATTTGCATTGAAAAGGAAGATAACTCTGTAAAGAAAGGCAGAAATATCATTAAAATTATACAAAATTATAACATTACCGCTTCTTTTCAACATAATGTAATGATTCTTGCTATTTTAGCCGTCTTTATAGTAAAACAAACAACTCTAAGATGTTTTTATATCTTTTATCAAGCTACAACCTAGATTTTGTAATTCATTAGTTGACCATTTATTGAATTTTCAACATGTCAATTTACTCCAAAGTAAAGAATCTCAAATTTAATAAAAATTATTAAGCATATATTCTTCTTTTTGTTGTTTAGAGTTTCTTTTAACAAGTTACATGTAGATGCTGAACAAATATAATATACAGATATAAACAATACCAAATTTTCACATTATTTTTTCAAAATAGTCACAAAGCCACAAATTTGCAATTTCTTCGATGAAAAATGCACCAAAAAAAAATAGAATACCCATAACACTTCGGTTTTGTACATTCTATGAGCAGAAGATTATATAACATGGTCAAATACACTTATAACCCCATCAAAGTATCATACTTTTATTACATTTTAAGAAAATCAACCAAAAATTGCCATAAAAAAGACTAATTTTTGCATAGTTATCTCCCCTTCCAATGTTAATTTCCATCGGAAATTAAAAATGCTGATTTTGAGTTTTCCTCAAGTTAGATTTTATGGGACTTTTTTCTGTGTATATTTAGGGCTTAATGCTATAAATTAGAACTAAAACATTTTCTGTTGCAATTAGTTTGAGGTTAAAACTTAGTTTGACTGGACTAATTAGCTACAGGCTGAGCCATAAAAACATTTAAGGGACCCAGGGAAAGTGCTTTGAAATCTGCAATAGTGGATACAGTGGAAATGAAAGTGAAAGTCTTAATTTGCCTCTATGGACGGTTATCCTACTTTTGAAAGTGTCTTTCTCAGTTATCGTGTATATTTTGATTGAAAACCCTTAACAATAATAATATGAATGAAAGATTAAGATAATTTAGTGTGTTTGTTTATGATCAAGGAATCCAGTGACACACATAAGAACTCACTTTTCCCCTTCTAAAACACTTATTCATGATCTGTTTCTTATCATTACAGTAGTCATTGTTCATGCATCACTTCGAATGAGGAATGTGAAAAACAAGATAACAAATAGAATTGAACATATTGGATTGAAAAGAACACCAATGGGTATAATATTGGAAGGCTTAGGTCAAGAGCAGGAAGCTGGATCATAGAGTAAATTTGGAACAGCAAAGAGATGTTTTAAATGAGATGGAATCTCAAGGATGATGTGCAATTTTAACCAGCTGTAAACGCAGTTACATGTGATACAATTATTTGTACTATATGAGTGGTTTATGTTAGTATGTGTAGTTGTGGTATTTGGGTATCAGTTTAATTTAAATCTTGCCTTTATTATGTATTTAAATCAATTTAGTATTAAGGTGTAATGAACTGCTTAAAATATATTGGAAAAACTGTTATTTGAACCATTAACAAAATATATAAACTCATTCAACTTATTTATTGGGTAAACATTGTCATATAAATGTATGTCATACTTTATCCTACAGTAGAACATTCATCAGACATTATCATGATATACCATACGACATATAGCATGGCCAGTACATTAAACAATATTAAATAAATTTTGATTGTAACCTACTACAAGTTAATGAAACTTTACAGCTTATATATTTACATGATATTCTTTAGCTCATGTGGATTTGGTCTTATAATTACTTTTTATAAAATAAGTAAAACTAATAGGTCTCAGATCACTGCAGATATTTGGATAAGCAAGGTGTATATTTATCTTTTTATATACATATATATATATAGAAAAGAGAGAAGCAATTTACTGTGTAATAGCTTCATATTTTGAATTTTTCATTGTACATTTTGTATCTTTCAGATGTTAAATGGTGTCTGTGATTACATGCATTTGTGTTGCTATGCTAGATTTTTACTGTTTTAAGGAATTGATGTATGTTTTATGTTATTCAATTGTATAATGATAATGTCTTTCATACTCTAGTTTTAATTTTGTTCTTTTTTTTTCATTTAAAAATTAAAAGCACTGTACTTGCAGTATAGTCATGTAGCTATATAGACATCATTTTAAATTCAAGATTTTTTTTTAATTTCAACCAAGAAAATCCTCAAGAATATTATGTTAAAAATTGTTAAAATGTGGCATTGCCTTTGCTGTTTGATATGTTATCTTACCAAACAAATTATCTGCTTTAAGAATTAACCATGTAATTAAACCCCACATTTTGTTCATTTGAGAAAAGATCACTGAAGATTCATCACTGATCCTTTGCCATGATCTTGTTTAACAATAAATACTTAATGGTTATATTTTATCTTCAAAAGTGCCATGAAGAACCAAAGTATTTGGAATTAAATGTACATATATATATTTATTTATAATAGTTACATGTATAATGAATAATAACTAGCTACTTTCTGTCTGATCCATTTTCCTACTTAAAACTTTTCTAATTATAGTGAAATTATGTTATATACATGTATTGGTAAATTAAATTAAAATGTAATGTTTCAAGTGTCATCAATGATTATTAAATTTTCATTTCTTTAAATAGTTTACATTGAGATTTGATGTCACAAGCATACATATTGTCAAATGTGTATTGTAATAAATGATAACTTAATGTCTGATGTGTATCTAAACCGACCCTGCAAGACCCTTATGGGTATTCAAGGTGGTTAGAAACCCCTAATGCATGATTTAAAAGGTTTCATTATAATTTTGACTTGCATATTACATAGTACTTAATAACTTTAAGTTATGTTCATAATCTTTTGTAACAAAGAATGCATAATAATCTACCAAATTTTATTCATCTTGCATTGATTGTAAAATTGGATGATATTCATCCTTAGAATCATCTGAATGAGAGCAAGCTTCTGATAAGCACATGTTGCATCAGTCCTGATAAACTTTGTTTTTTTCAGTTTTAACCATAAGGGAAAGTTATCATAGTATAATTCAGAGTTCAATTTTCATTTGTTTGTCTGTCAAATAAATATAAAACATAAAACTGTGTTTACAATCACCTAGGATAGGTTTAATGTTCCTGTTTACAATCACCTAGGATAGGTTTAATGTTCCTGTTTACAATCACCTAGGATAGGTTTAATGTTCCTGTTTACAATCACCTAGGATAGGTTTAATGTTCCTGTTTACAATCACCTAGGATAGGTTTAATGTTCCTGTTTACAATCACCTAGGATAGGTTTAATGTTCCTGTTTACAATCACCTAGGATAGGTTTAATGTTCCTGTTTACAATCACCTAGGATAGGTTTAATGTTCCTGTTTACAATCACCTAGGATAGGTTTAATGTTCCTGTTATGATATCTCACAGTAGTATCATGTTTTAAGCAGCTCCTTATTTTGCAATTGTCAAATGGGAAAACTTAACTTTGTACCTAAGTACCTATAAACTGAAGTAGAATATGTGACATGACTCAATTCTTTCTAACTGAACCAAATAAGCTGAAAAGGTCATTAAAGTGTTAGTATACATTTTAATAGTTTTCATATTTGTTGTTGCAGAGTTATGGGACTTGTTTAGTTATCATGCCTGTTGTTATTCCATCTGTCAGTTCAATGTCTGACCATGTCTCACAATTATTATATTATAATAATTAAAAATAATATTTAAAAGAATCCTTACTGTATTTGTACAAGGTTTAAGGTTTTATGAAGACTTGTTTTGTTTTGATTTTGATGATTTTAGAAGATTAGTGGTGACTTTTACCTCAAACAAAAGTCACATGACAACTCAATAATCATGCCTACACAGATAAAATGTTTACACAATGTAACATTTTAAAGAAACTACCTTTCGATTTTGTTGATTTTCAGATTACCTGTAAGCTTTTTTGGGTTATGGGACTTTTAATCATCAAAATAGTAGGCGTTGATTATGAAAAGTTTATTGATGACTCATGTGTGCTTTTTAAAAAGAATAACAAGTAAATTATTGACTTGAGTCACATCTAATGACTGTTAGCTCTATTTCGATTTTAAAGATTTGTCAATCCAGAGTGTCAGTTCTTTAATAACATCTGAAACAAAGCATTTTTTTCAAATGTTCCATAGTTAAATCATGATTCTTTAGGAGTTCTTATGAAATTTTAACACAATAATAGGTTCATTAGCTTCCTTCCATTATAATGATTAATTCAATGGTTATGAGACTGTAATCATCAATTGTTCATGTGGCATGATAACTTTAATTCTTTATCTATTTTGTACACACCATTTTACAAATATAATTTCTTATGGTGTTTAGAGTGTTTTTATAGTTTTTATACGACCGCAATAAATTTTTGCAGTCATATATTGTAGCAAATTTACCTGACCATATCGGGAAATAGGTATTAAGTCGGATTTTAACACATACTTGTGATTTGTTTAAAACCGGTTTTGATAAAATATAAACGAAAAAATGTCGAAATGTTCAGGATTTAATTAAATCCGTATTTCGGTAAGATGGTGCAAGCACACGATTTTTATTGCGTCTTACACTTTGAGAAGGGAATAATCTTTAACTACTTTATTCAAATATTGTGTAAAAATGTTAATTATGAGCTATGAAAGTCAAGTGGCTCGAGCATTTTTCTGAGGAAGTTTTAAAAAATTGCAAAGAAATATTTTTACAGTAGGTTAGCTTTCATTAGTCTTCACTATCTGTAGATTAACAACTTTTGGTTATATTTATAATTTAGAATCATCATTGAAGGTGGAGCACGATTGAACAGTTAATTAATTATATTGATGTGCAATTTGTATGCAAGAGTGACATTCCGTTGTATTATGTGCCAATTCGAAAAAGTTTTGCGAGTATTGTCTCCCTTTAACAGCTTCATTATTTTATAATTAAGTTTAGGTTTCTGATATAATTTTAAATAATTACAAATGTATCAATTCAATATATTTCAGTGTTTTGTTATTGGTGTATCAAAAACATTGATGTACAAATATAATTTCATAAATTTGAAACATTTAAAATGATTACATACCAATATAAATAACCGTTCATCATTTTTGAAAAAGACTATGAATGAAAATAGAATTATTTATCTTCCCTTGATGATAGATTGATAGGGAAATGAACCAGAGTTATCTAATGGCAATCACAGAGAGGGACTAGCAAGCAATTTTTAATTGTAGCTTATTCAACCTTAAAACAATTTTCCACTATAAACGAATGTTACTTTATAGGGACTTTGTTAGCTAAATCTACAAATTTTATTAGATATTATGATTTTTTATTGCAATAGATTAATATGCTATATATTGGTATGACGTTGGCGACTTCGTCGTGGTCCGAAGACACATTGGTTTTCCCACAATAACTTTAGTTTAAGGAAATAGAAATCTATGAAATTTAAACACAAGGTTTATGACCACAAAAGGAAGGTTGGGATTGATTTTGGGAGTTTTGGTCTGAACAGTTTAGGAATTGGGGGCCAAAAAGGGGCCCAAATAAGCATTTTTCTTGGTTTTCGCACCATAACTTGAGTATAAGTAAATAGAAATCTATGAAATTTAAACACAAGGTTTATGACCATAAAAGGAAGGTTGGGATTGATTTTGGGAGTTTTGGTCCCAACAGTTAAGGAATTTGAGGCCCAAAAGGTCCAAAATTAAACTTTGTTTGATTTCATCTAAATCTGAATAATTGGGGTTCTTTGATATGCTGAATCTTACTGTGTATGTAGATTCTTAATTTTTGGTCCTGTTTTCAAATTGGTCTACATTAAGGTCCAAAGGGTCCAAAATTAAACTCAGTTTGATTTTAACAAAAATTAAATACTTTGGGTTCTTTGATATGCTGAATCTAAACATGTACTTAGATTTTTGAATATGGGCCCAGTTTTCAAGTTGGTCAAAAATCGGGGTCCAAAATTAAACTTTGTTTGATTTCAACATAAATTGAATTCTTGGGGTTCTTTGATATGCTGAATCTAAACATGTTTTTAGATTTTTAACTGGATTTTTGTGACAAAAATGTCGGTTATTGATTTGGGGATGTATGGCGGGCGGGCGGGCTGTCGGGCGGGCGGGCGGCAATCAAATGTTGTCCGTGCATTAACTCATGAACAGTTCAACCAAAGCTTTTAAAATTTTAATATGTTATTACTGACAACTATACGAAGGTCAAGTTCAATAATGGCGATTTTGACTTTTACCGTTCAGGAGTTATGGTTCTTGAAAGATTGAAAAATGGAGTTTCCAGTTGTGTTCGTGCATTTACGCATGAACTGTTCTACCAAAGCTTCCTAAATTTTAATATGTTGTTACTGATGACAGAATGGAGGTCAAGTTCAATAATGATGATTTTGACTTTTACCGTTCAGGAGTTATGGATCTTGAAAGATCGTCAAATGGCGTTTCCATTCACGTTGTTGCATTTACTCATGAACCATTCAATCTAAGCTTTTCAAATTTTAATATGTTGATACTGATGACAAAATGGAGGTCAAATTTGATATTGACGATTTTCACTTTCACCATTCATCAGTAATGGTTCTTGTGATATTGCCAGGACACAAATAAATGTTAATAAATCCGGTTTGCTGTCGTTGTGACAGCCTCTTGTTTGATTATAGTCCCAGTTTTCAAGTTGGTCCAAATCGGGGTCCAAAATTAAACTTTGTTTGATTTCCACAAAAATTGAATATATGGGGTTCTTTGATATATGCTGAATCTAACCATGTATTTAGATTTTTGATATTTGGGCCCGGTTATCAAATTGGTTCACATTGAAGTCTTAAGGGTCCAAAATTGAACTTTATTTGAAATCATCAAAAATTGAATTCTTGGGGTTTTTTGATATGCTGAATCTAACCATGTATTTAGATTTTGGATATTGGACCATATTAGGTAAATGTCCAATTTAAAAATTTTAAGTTTTTAAGTTTTCGTTCTTAGAGAACATTCATTCTGTGTCAGAAACCTATGTTGTGTCAACTATTTAATCACAATCCAAATTCAGAGCTGTCTCAAGCTTGAATGTTGTGTCCATACTTGCCTCTACTGTTCGAACTCTGGGGTCGTATAAAGCTGCGCCCTGCGAATCATCTGGTTGTAATCTTTTACAAAAATCTTCTCCTCTGAAACTACTGAGACAAATTTAATCAAACTTGTCCACAATCATCATTAGGGTATCTAGTTTAAAAATGTTTCCGATGACCCCGCCCGCGAATCAAGATGGCCGACATGGCTAAATAGTACATAGGGTAAAACACAGTTTTTGGCTCATATCTCTGAAACCAAAACATTAAGAGCAATGGGGATAAAATTGTTCATTAGGTCAAAATCTGTCCTGAAATTTTCAGATCAATCAGGCAACCCGTTTTTGGGTTGCTACCCCTGAATTGGTAATTTTATGAAAATTTTGCAGCTTTTGTTTATTTTTCTTCAATATTATTAAAGAAAGATAAACTGTAAACAGCAATAATGTACAGCAAAGTAAGACCTAAAAATAAGTCAACATGACCAAAATGGTCAATTCACCCCTTATGGAGTTATTGCCCTGTTTAGTAAATTTTTAACAATTTTCATATATTTTGTAAATTTTTGTAAATTTTTACTAAATTTTTTCGTCTATAACTACTGCATGGGCCAAGTTCATTATAGAAAGAGATAATTTTAAGTAGCAAAATGTTCAGTAAAATAAGATCTACAAACACATCACCAGCGCCAAACACAATTTTGTCATGAATCTATATGTGTCATTTGTTTAATATGCACATAGACTAAGGTGAGCCACACAGGCTTTTAGAGCCTCTTGTTCATTTAACCCATTTAGTTATTTGGCAGAAATGATGTATAGAAGGTCTTCTATAAACTTTCATCATTTATATTAGATAAAAAGCGTAACTGCCAGATCTAGTGGCAGATTTTGATTTTAGGATTGATGATTTGGTTAGCCATTTGAAATAATCTCATTTACTGTTGCTCTGGTTCCAAACATGGTGGAACAGTTTCCATTTAAGCTGTAGGGGAAATCACTCTATGAAACAAGTAGCCTGTGTGAAGTAAACTTCGCAGGAATGATGTATAGAAGGACTGCTAAATATTTTTATACGACTGCAAAAATTAAAAAAATGTTGGTCGTATATTGGTATGACGTCTGCGTCGTCGTCGTCCGAATACTTTTTAGTTTTCGCACTCTAACTTTAGTAAAAGTGAATAGAAATCTATGAATTTTAACACAAGGTTTATGACCACAAAAGGAAGGTTGAGATTGATTTTGGGAGTTTTGGTCCCAACATTTTAGGTATTAGGGGCCAAAAAGGGCCCAAATAAGCATTTTCTTGGTTTTCACACTATTACTTTAGTTTAAGTAAATAAAAATCTATGAAATTTTGACACAAGGTTTACGACCACAAAAGGAAGGTTAGGATTGATTTTGGGAGTTTTGGTTCCAACAGTTTAGGAATTAGGGGCCAAAAAGAAGCCCAAATAAGCATTATTCTTGGTTTTCGCACAATAACTTTAGTATAAGTAAACAGAAATCAATGAAATTTAAACACAAGGTTTATGACAACAAAAGGAAGGTTGGGATTGATTTAGGGAGTTGAGGTGCCAACAGTTTAGGAATTAGGGGCCAAAAAGGGGCCCAAATAAGCATTATTCTTGGTTTTCGCACCATAACTTGAGTATAAGTAAATAGAAATCTATGAAATTTAAACACAAGGTTTATGACCATTAAAGGAAGGTTGGGTTTGATTTTGGGAGGTTTTGTCCCAACAGTTCAGGAATAAGGGCCCAAAGGGTCCAAAATTGAACTTTGTTTGATTTCATCAAAAATTGAAAAATTGGGGTTCTATGATATGCTGAATCTAACTTTGTATGTAGATTCTTAATTTTTGGTCCCGTTTTCAAACTGGTCTACATTAAGGTCCAAAGGGTCCAAAATTAAACTTAGTTTGATTTTAACAAAAATTGAATCCTTGGGGTTCTTTGATATGCTGAATCTAAAAATGTACTTAGATTTTTTATTATTGGCCCAGTTTTCAAGTTGGTCTAAATGGGGGTCCAAAATTAAACTTTGTTTGATTTCATCAAAAATTGAATAATTGGGGTTCTTTGATATGCCAAATCTAACTGTGTATGTAGATTCTTAATTTTTGGTCCTGTTTTCAAATTGGTCTACATTAAAGTCCAAAGGGTCCAAAATTAAACTAAGTTTGATTTTAACAAAAATTGAATTCTTGGGCTTTTTTGATATGCTGAATTCAAACATGTACTTAGATTTTTGATTATGGACCCCGTTTTCAAATTGGTCCAAATCAGGATCCAAAATTATTATATTAAGTACTAGTATTGTGCAATAGCAAGAAATTTTCAATTGCACAGTATTCAGCAGTAGCAAGAAATCTTCAATTGCACAGTATTGTGCAATAGCAAGAAATTTTCAATTGCACAGTATTGCGCAATAGCAAGAAATCTACAATTGCACAGTATTGTGCAATAGCAAATATTTTCAATTGCACAGTATTGCGCAATAGCAAGAAATATCTAATTGCACAATATTGTGCAATAGCAAGAAATTTTTCAATTGGAGTTATCTTTCTTTGTCCAGAATAGAAGTTGAATCAACTTAAATCATTGTTTTATACAATATACAATGTATATTCACTTTTACTATCAACTGATAAATTAAAACAATCTTTACCATTTAGTGATAACAAGCACTTTATTTTACATTTTAATATTTTATGATGTATTTAAATGAGTAGTTATTGTTGCAAACTCCATTAGAAATTTGAATTGAGATCAGTTTTGGAAAAAGGGAAAGGGGGATGTGAAAAAAAAATGGGGGGGGGGGGGGTTACATTTTTCTCATTTCAGATTTCATAAATAAAAAGAAAATTTCTTCAAACATTTTTTTGAGAGGATCAATATTCAACAGCATAGTGAATTGCTCAAAGGCAAAAAAAATATTTTAAATCTCATTAGACCACATTCATTCTGTGTCAGAAACCTATGATGTGTCAACTATTTAATCACAATCCAAATTTAGAGCTGAATCCAGCTTGAATGTTGTGTCCATACTTGCCCCAACCGTTCAGGGTTCAACCTCTGCGGTCGTATAAAGCTGTGCCCTGCGGAGCATCTGGTTGTCATTTGGTTTTAATTGGATTAAAACATTATAGACACATAAAGCAGTCATTGATTCTAATTGGACAAAAAAGGCCACATGAAGCAATCATTGATTCTAATTGGACAAAAAAGGCCACATGAAAAAACTTTCATCATCATCACAAATAAGACAACTCAACATCCAAGTCACAATTTGTAAAAGTAAACCATTATAGGTCAAAGTACGGTCTTCAACATGGAGCATTGCCTCACACCAAACAGCAAGCTATAAATGGCCTCAAAAATTACTAGTGTTAAACCATTCAAACAGGAAAACCAACTGTCAGACAGACTAAATCCTAACAAAAACGAGAAACACCACATCAACAAACGACTACTACTGAACATCAGATTCCTGACTTAGGACTATAAGCTTGTTATCTTAAATGATGTTTTCAATTAAGTAAATGATTAAGGAAAAGGGATAGTTCCACAACACACAATCACGAAATTATATCTGGACCTGATTGGGGGGGGGGGGACTGCATATTTATATGGGAAAGTATGTACGATATATGTCAAATGTTGGAGAACGTGGAACAAAATGATACTTCATTAAAGTCTTATTCATTCAGATAAGTATAAGTTTACATTAAATGTGTAAAACTCGTCTACAAATTCAAAAAAAAAGAGGGATGTAAATAAAAAAAAAACAATGGTTTCCAAACGGTTATGTTTTTTCCTGTATGCTATTGAAATAAAAGCCTGTATGGCTCACCTTTGGTTATATGCATATTAACCAAAGGCAAAGGATACTCTGCAACATTGGAGACAAAAACAGAATATCAAATATCTCTGTTTTGTTTATCTTTTACACTTTTTGTTCAAAACACAAAAGAAACCGGATACAAAAAATCCTTATCTATAAAGAGTGAGTCTACTAATTATTTCGGCAAAATTTGACTTATTAGTAGGTCTTGCCTTGCTTGTCATTTTTGTTATTTAAAGTGTCTATCTATAGATCTATTGTAAAAAAATTCTATCTTACAAGACAAAGGGGAATGGTAAAAATCGTCATTAAAGGACAATAACTCTAATAAGGAGTTGTTTGCCGATTCCTCCAAGTTGTCTTAAATATAAATCTTTTCTTGTTTCTATCAGTGGCGGATCCAGAAATTTTCATAAGTGGGGGCCCACTGACTGACCTAAGAGGGGGCCCGCTCCAGTCACGCTTCAGTGATTCCCTATATAACCCCCCCCCCCTAAATCCGCCTCTGTCTATTTACCTATTATAATTAAGTTGTAAGGCAAAAGACCCATAAATAGGGAAAAAAAGTCATCAAAGGGCAATAACTGTAATAAGGAGTCGGCTGACTATTTCGATCATGGGAGACTTATCTATATCAATGTACCTAACTATTATATATAAGTCAAGAAAGTCACGTGGCATGTGTATTCCGAATCCAAACTCACTTGATCAAACTCACCGGCAGATCCAGCTCCAGAGGCGGATTCAGAAAAAATTTGGTTGGTTATATAGGGAATCACTGAAGCTTGACGGAATCGCCCCCCCCCCCCCACCCCTTTAGGCAGTCAGTGGGTCCCCTCTTATGAAAATTTCTAGATCCGCCACTGAGCTCCAGTCCGCATATAAGATCATATAACTCGACACTAGTCGTAGGTACATGAGAAAGTGTGCTCTATCTAGCCCTAGGTATTAGATAATGTGTCTTCTGTTGACTTGTAGATCTTTGATGTAGACACTAGTGAATGTGTCCTTTATCATAGAAACTTAAAAGTGTTGTTTGTTGTTAAAACTAGAGAATGTGTTCTCTGTCGAAAGTACTAGCCCGAGGTTCTATCGCAGATACCAGAAAAAGTTACCTCCGTCGAAGATACCGTTATTCCATTATGATATGGCGTTACAGAATTGTAACTTTGAATTTGAAAATAAATACAGCAGATACATCTAAGTCTGCCTCATATTTTGAGAACAAAACTTTACTATATAAAGGATGCTTTCATCTTCCCTATAGTGAACTTTTCTTTTCAATGTTGCCAAATTCTAGCAGCGCCTTCATATGGAGTATATATCTCCTAGTTAATACGAGACTCCAGAGCTTTCGGCCCTCCTACGATTTCCTTTGAAAGAGGTTACTGCCCACAAGTCTACCCTCAATAGTTTTACAGACGCAACCACGACTGTTTTGTAATATCTGTTTCACAGATGGTGACGGATAACTTCAAATCGTCGTAAAGTTAAAACACATTCCAGTCCTCCTTTCCCCCGAATTTGACATTGCAAATGAAACTTTTAACCGGATATTAACTTTCATGATCAACACGACGGGTTCGAAGCACATGAGATGACCCCTAGTATTTGATGGGGTAAGTGTTCCTAAGTCTTTAGTTTTCTATTTTGTATGCTTTGATTGTCTTTTGGTCTATGTTTTCTATTTTGCCATGGCTTTGTTAGTTTGTTTAGGACTTACATGTTGGACATAGATGTTTTTTTGTATTTTTCTCTCCTCTTTTGGTATAACATGGTTGATTAATTGATTGATGTTTGCCTTTCTTTCAGTAGCAAGTATTTCATGCATTTTTAGGACGAGAAAACATTGTAAATAAGACACTATGTCGGTCAGTCTGTGATGAACCTTGGTGAAATTTGGACTGCAACTAGAAAATAAGGATGAAGTCGATAAGGGTCTTAACTTTGTCTTGTAAAAGCTCCCCTACGGATCCCACTAAGTGTCTTCGCAAGGGTTCACTTAACGTGCAGAGAGCGTGACCCTTTGTCTTCACGAGGCACCGGATTCAATATCCCCATTTTGATCAAATTGGCTCGGAATTTAAACATTCTACACAGTAAAACGAACGTTCCAGTTATACAAAGCATTTACTAAGGTCCAAAGAAAACCAAAGTGACCATATCTATTCAACAGTGACGCTTGGGCATGGAGTGGCATGACGGGATACATACACAACAGTAAATGTTAACCCTGTCAAAGTAAGCGGATGAGGTGTGGTTACAATGCCATATTACTTCGCTGTCCTTAGCACGAAATAGCTTCTGTCCACGACTGTATTGATTTACAAAAAAATATATATAAATAAAGACAACCTAAATGTCGACGCCCAAGCCACCACCTACTAAGACGACTACGATTGCTCAATATCTCGCTTCCAAGACCTTCGTCATTGAAAGATTTCTCATGAATATGCAATTCTTCATAGATTTTGTCAAAACATGGGAACCTAATGGCTATACTCAAGATTGTTACAACGAAGATACGAATTACTTGGTAAATTTCCAGTAGATGCAAGGATCTTGTTAGCCTATTTATTAACTTAACAAAGATGATTAAATTGTAATATATATTCACAACTTATAAGGATTTTTATAGTAAATGACATCTTCAAAACAGTGAGACGAGCATTTATTATACACTGTTACATATATATATATAAAATGACATAGTAAATGATATCATTCATTAATTAAGAATGTAACTATCCTGTAACATTCGACCCTTGACCAAAACATAGATAACGTCCCCCAACCAGTCTCATATCAAGGTATAGAAAACAATGATAAAAGGTAAGGATCATAATATTTTGTTATAATTTCTGTGTAAACTGTCATTCTATTACGGAACATCTGAACTTGAGGCTAATTCCGTATGAAATTGTTGATATGTTCATAAGCATTTTATTACACATCACATGTAGTGTTGGGTCGCCTTGGCTGTGTAACGTTCGGTGTCCAGATACAACCAGTCGATGAACACATTTACGTCATGAAAGTCATTGATGGGTTTTATGTGAGCGAATGAACAAATTATAAGCCTGTTATCTTAAATGATTTTTATATATAGTAAATGTTGAAGTGTAGTGACAGTTACACAACACACAGCCACGAAAAATTATCGGGGGGGGGGGGGGGGGGGGGGGGGGGAACTGTTTATTTCTGTGGGAAACTAATGAGTAAATATGTACGATATATGTCAAATATTAGAAAATGTGGAAAAAAATGATTTTTTTTCTCAATAAAATCTAACTCATTTAGACACGAATTTATAAGTCTGCATTTGTAAAACTTTTCTTCAAATTAGAAAGGGGGAAGAACATCAATGATTTACAAAAGTTTCTTTTTGTTCCTACATGTTTTTAAAACCAGAGCCTGTCTGGCTCACCTTGGTCTATCTTTAACAAAGAATACTCTCTAACATCATAGACACGAAATAACAAAAATCTCTGTTTTGTTTATCTTGTATTACTGATCATTTAGTCTGTTTGGTTTCTTCTATCTTCTTTATTTTTTGTTCAAAACACAAAAGAGGGTATTTTTTTTTAGAGTTACTAGTCGATTGACGATCAATGCATTTGAATGGGGACAAATGATTGGAACCCTCTTTTTATGCTGGGTTGGGAAACCCCCTAATAGAAAATGTCTAGATCCGCCCCTACAGCGAATTGTCTAAGTTTATTTCCGCCATGATTTCAATAATAGACTCCAAGTAGTATGTTAAATTGTACCAATAACTAAGTACAAAGAGCCCTCTTGACAGTTCGGAAACACTCAGTCACACTTCCTTGTTTCAAATACCCATTCTAATATTTGGATAACTCAGAATAGTCATATAGAGCTATAGTACCTATATGTATAAAATGATTGAAATGGAGGTTAAATGCTAAAATTAAATAGCTGTCTTGCAGTCCGATCATAATCTAATGGTGTAAAACTTAAAAGTAAGTCTGCTTTACTGTAATGTTAAATGGCGGGAAATGTGTATCAAAAGAAATTTCATCAAAATTTAATTTTGTTCAGATACGTAAACCTCTATCTATATATTTACTTAACTTTTCTACATAACATTTGGATGGAAATATATTAAATACAATGAAGAGGGAACATAAAGTATGTTAATCGTTTTTAGTTTTCCGCATACAACAAGCCTTTAAGCAAATTAAGTGTTAGTACTGTAGACCTTTCCATTGATTATTGCCTATATACTTGTAGTTATACCAGTATAGTATATCATGGTTTAACCAACGAGGCAAACGTGGTGCACTTATATAACAAAGATCATCAGAATCAAGAAGCGATCAACTGTAATCGTCATGTAACATGTAGACAATTTGCTAATGAATAATTATGATACTTTTGTGGATATATTTGCATGTGATGGTATCACTTTCCATTGCTTTTGTACCAGCGGACGACAAATATATTCTTAAGGGAGATCTAGTTCTAGGTGGACTGTTTCCTATTCACTCAACATACAAACCAGAATTGGAAAAATGTTTGGATATCCAAGGACAAGATGGCATACAGGCTTTGGAAGCTATGAAATATTCAATACTAACGATTAATAGGGCCGACCCAAAAATTCTTCCAGGACTGAGTCTTGGAATGGTAGGGGTTGACACGTGTGAAAGTGAAACAATCTCATTGGATAATACAAACGAGCTGTTAGATATGAGAATCAACAAGAATGTGAACGCAGAAACATGTTCTTGTAAATCTGGCGACTCGATGAAAAATAATTTGATTGGTGTCATTGGTCCAGCTTCCAGTAAATTATCAATTCCTGTAGCGAGTTTGCTTCGTCTGTTCAAAGTTCCACAGGTTTGTATTTTAACTACTAGTAATACAAATGAAAAATAAAACACTGTAAGTTAGAAATGCCAAGAAAAGGGACTACAAGGGATGAGAAAAATGTTACTAGTATTCTATTTTCAAATTACTTGTATTTCGAATTTAAAGAAAATTATGAATATGTTGTATTATCAACTTTTGTTTTTTGCTCACCTGGCCCATAGGGCCAAGTGAGCTTTTCCCATCACTTTGCGTCCGTCGTCGTCCGTCGTCCGTCGTCGTTAACTTTTACAAAAATCTTCTCCTCTGAAACTACTAGGCCAAATTAAACTAAACTTGGCCACAATCATCATTGGGGTATCTAGTTTAAAAAATGTGTCCGGTGACCCGGCCAACCAACCAAGATGGCTGCCATGGCTAAAAATAGAACATAGGGGTAAAATGCAGTTTTTGGCTTATAACTCAAAAACCAAAGCATTTAGAGCAAATCTGACATGGGGGTAAAATTGTTTATCAGGTCAAGATCTATCTGCCCTGAAATTTTCAGATGAATCGGACAACCCGTTGTTGGGTTGCTGCCCCTAAATTGGTAATTTTAAGGAAATTTTGCTGTTTTTGGTTATTATCTTGAATACTATTATAGATAGAGATAACCTGTAAAAAGCAATAATGTTCAGCAAAGTAAGATCTACAAATAAGTCAACGTGACCAAAATGGTCAGTTGGCCCCTTAAGGAGTTATTGCCCTTTAAAGTCATGTTTTACCACTTTTTCGAAGTATTTTGTAATCTTTTACAAAAATCTTCTCCTCTGAAACTACTTGACCAAGTTTAACCAAACTTGGCCACAATTATCATTGGAGTATCTAGTTTAAAACATGTGTGGGTGACCTGGCCAGTCAGATCTACAAATAGGTCAACATGACCAAAATTGTCAGTTGACTCCTTTCGGAGTTATTGCCCTTGATAGTCAATTTACAAAATATTTTCCTCTGTTACTAATGGGCCAAGTTCATTGTAGATAGAGATAATTGTAAGTAGCAAGAACGTTCAGTAAAGTGAGAACTTTAAACACATCACCATCTGACACCAAAATACAATTTTGTCGTGAATCCATCTGTGTCCTTTGTTTAATATGGACAAACACCAAGGTGAGCGACACAGGCTCTTTAGAGCCTCTAGTTATTTTTATTGATAAAAACTTTAATTGGATGTTGGATGTGTTCTTGATCATTTTGTTTCAGATCTGTACTTAGTGTCTTTTTGTTGTTGGGATGTACAAGTACCCGTCCACTCTGTTTTTTTTTTCCTATTACATTTCTATGTGTATCCATCTGATGAGTTAAGTCATTTTCAACTGTTTTTTACAGTCTGTTCTTATGGTGTACTGTTACACCAAGGATTTGTATAGATTTACTATACAAATCCTTGGTTAAACCACTGTCCCAGGCTAGGGGTGAGTTGGGCGCCCGCGAACATGTTCAACCCCACCACATTATGTATGTGCTTGTCCGAAGTCAGGAGCTTGTAATTCAATTGTCGTTGTTTGTTGCTACATATTTTATTATTTCGTACGTAAATTAGGTTGTTGATTTTCTCGTTTGAATTGTTTATAACAGTTGTCATTTTTTGGCCGTTTATAGCAGACTATGCGGTACGGGCATTGTTGAAGACCGTACGGTGACTTATATGTGTTAATTTCCGTATCATTTTGGTCTCTTGTTGAGATTTGTCTCATTGGCAAGCATACCACAGCTTCCTATTTTTATATTTAAGATAATTTTTTCCTTAACAAAAAGCATCATATTGTTAGTACTGTATTACAAATCTTTGCCGAAGCCTCGGAATTGCTACAAATATATAACATATATTTTATTCTTGTTTGCGTATTATCTAGAAAAAAAACTATAATCGATAGAGATAGACTTTTAACTGCAAAAATGATCAACAAGTCAAATTCTACATATAAATGAACATGGTCGAAATAATCAGCTGACTCTTTATTAGTCATTGCCTTTGATGACAATTTTTATCACTTTTGTGCGTTTTTGTCTTATATATTTAAATCTTTTATAGATGTCTATTATAAGATGTTCCTAAAGGCTATCAATCATACTCATGTTTTCACTTAATTCACACTTCTATTGTTAAACCTTAACTACAAGTGTAAGACCTTATGTGTGCTACATTACAACAACATATTAGAAATATGCTGCTTATCCATTCAAATAATCTAATAACTTGAAACACTTTAGTCTTAAAAATAATTACTCTTTTTGTCTTTTAGATAAGTTACCAGTCTACCTCTCCAGAACTGAGCGACAAAACTCGATTTCAATATTTCAAGAGAACCGTACCTTCAGATTACTTTCAAGCCAAAGCAATTGCAGATCTACTCAAGTATTTAGAAAACATAAATTAATTAATTATTTAATACATATTATAAATTGACTTGAACGATACCAATATCAATCATAATAACGACGAACTCACAAAAAATAATGACATGAAAGTAAAAGTTTTAACACAACAGTTACTGTAGTCTTCTAACCAATCAATGCTCAAATAGTTTTTTAGGGTATTTTCATTACACAGTTTATGATTTGTCATTGGTTGGGAGATTATATGTTAACTTTTTCATCGTTAATGTACATCATCTTGTATTATTTTAATTTTAGTTTCTTGTGTACAATTTGGAAATTAGTATGGCGTTCATTATCACTGGACTAGTATATATTTGTTTAGGGGCCAGCTGAAGGACGCCTCCGGGTGCGGGAATTTCTCGCTACATTGAAGACCTGTTGGTGACCCTCTGCTGTTGTTTTTTATTTGGTCGGGTTGTTGTCTCTTTGACACATTCCCCATTTCCATTCTCAATTTTTTTATCATGTACATTGTTTAAAAAGTTTGTAGAAAACCAAACTTTATCATTTTTTCATATAATCTGACCGAAATTAAAACAGCAGTACGCATATTACAAAAATATCAATTATTATAGCAAAAAACCGAGATAAATTTCAAAAGGACGGAAGGAAAGACTCAATGTACAACTAAAGCACGTGGCAAACTAATAAAAATATATCCGGTCATATTGAAATATATATATATAAAAAAAAATACAGCGTCAATCCTTTTTTAATTGTAAAACTCTTGGTTCCATATATTTAAGAATTGAATGCTTCCTTTTGTAAATTCATTAGGGTTTAAAAGCGTTGATCGAAGTACTTGCGCGCTTCATTCTAAAAAATGCACGCACGGACGGTCAACGCTTTTACGACACTATGATATTACTATGAAATTATTAAAATAATTACACCTTATGTAAGAATCCGGGGTTTTGATTGGTTAATATCCAGTGTATTTTTCACCAATTTGCTGTTATCAAATGAATATCGTTCATTTTTAACGCCGCCGGGGTATTTGCTAAAAGGATATGCCTTTTTTACCCTCTCTGCCGTGGTATTTGCCAAAAAATACTCTATCCGACTGGACGCTTGTAACGTCACGATCATCAATGCGTTTTAGTACATTAGCATTCGGTGTAATTAAACAGATATATCATGTTATTGAGGGGTATTTGCGAAAAATACCAGTCTTGAGAATGAATTTCCCTCGCCTTACGGCTCGTGAAATTTAACATTCTCTCGACTGGTATTTTTCGCAAATACCCCTCCTTAACATGATATATCTGTTCAGAACCATTCAATACTTTTAATCACATTTTTCGCTATGATCATGAACACTTTTACTATAAAGTGTTTCTTAAATTTACTTGTACACTTTATTGTGGAAACGTGTGTCATCGTGTTTGTTTTATTTCATGCAATTCATTTAATGAAGAATGACATTAATTTACTGTTATAGCCAATCAAAATAACGCATAATGAAACATACATCTAATGACGGCGTCACACATTGGCGTATAGACCGACGTGCGCAATCGTACAGAGAAAATTAACAAAGTCGGTATACGTTAGTTGCACGCCAGATGAACGGTAGGCAATCGTTAAACGCGCGTTGCATAAGTTTGAAGTACGTCGAAATACGCTTGGTGAACGCTACAACTCGAGATAAGCAGCATAAAAATTTTCATCCAGCTGAAGCGTGTGTCTATCGTATACCTGTACGCTACACGCACGTAATACATACGCTACAAGCACGTTGAAAACGATACAGATAAGTTTGAGACACGTTTAGGGCACGTTGTATACGCTTCAAGGTCGTTCGACTTTAACTAATGCGTATGCGAGTGTGTTTGTTAAAAACACCCCATAATGGAACGTCCAAGATACGACAGGGACATGTCTCAAATACGTTCAAGAAACCTTTTTTTTCATAGCGTGCATTACATCTACGTTAGACAAACGACAGGCATACGCCAACATACGTTTCGTGAACGCCCTATACACTCTTATAGCTCGTTGTGCACACGTTACAGATATGATTGGCAGGTTGAATGCATCCAAAATTTCTGGCGGGTTGGCAGCGTACATGATTTTTTAACACGCCCGGCGTACGTCGGAGCTATGTATACGCTGATGTGTGACGCCGGTATAATGTAATTATATTTCTGTAACTGTATTCCTACCGACAACTTCTATCCTATATATTTTGTTTTCTGTGAAATGGAATACTTAAATTACATTCTGCAAATGTTTTACTGTTTGCTCCAACTTGGTAGTGCGAGTAATACAAATAATCTCGCGCAATACGCATTGACTTGAGACAGCCAGAGAGACAGACAAAGGAAAGGAAACATAAAAATATACAAAATGCGTTTATATGCAAGCATAATTATAGTGAAACTTGAGTCTTCTATTTGAAACAGGAATCTGGAATATCAATACATCTCCATTGTGTATGAAGACAGCAGCTATGGATTCAACTTCAAGTCGATGTTAGAGAAATTAGCCATGCATGGTAATTTTTGTGTTGGAGTATCAATGAAGCTACCATATGATCCGTCGGACTCACAGATTCAACATATAATCAAAACTTTATTAAAACAAAAAAATGGAAAAGGTATAAACCCAATTGTTATATATTAATCGTGCACAATGAGTTATTTGTACATTTGACCATAATAATTATATTTGTTCTACCAATGAGATAACATGGCGAAATATTTCACCTTTTATCAATATTTTAAAATTTATTTGATAAACGCAAAAAAAATTTGAAAAATAGTAATTACAAAATTCGTTAAGTTTCCGCGGAACCAAGTGTCACAGTGTAATTTTGCTTAAAAAATTCTTATTTGAATTTTTATTAAGAAAAGACTTATTTTAATATTTGAATTTATTTATTGCAATAATTTTACAAAACTTCAAAATGTTTTCATTAATGTAAAATTATTGCAATAATTTTACAAAACTTCAAAATGTTTTCATTAATGTAAAATTATTGCAATAAATGAATTCAAATATTAAAATAAGTCTTTTCTTAAGAAAATAAATAAAAAAAAAAAAAAAAATCGGTTTTAGTGGTGTTTGTTCCACAGGGTAATGTTATGCGTCTAGTGCGGTAGATCTATTTATATGGTTCTTATCGCCGCTGGCTAGCATATTTTATGTGAAAAGAAAGCCGAGTGTGTAAGTCTTTCCTGCCAGTATACAGCCTCTACATTACCAAGACTCCAGCAGTATCCTTCTCGTTGGTAACACTGGTAACTGACATCTTTCGAAGTCAGGCTGAACTGCTTGGGGATCTCGGAGCAGCAAGGGCCATAGAGATGCAGTGTGTAGGCCCATCGATGTGTGGACATGCCCTTGCACTCATCAACCTTGCTCCAGCTATGGGTAAATAGTTGGCTAGATAGGAGTCATAAGCCCAGCAAGGCAACCTATCTAAGAGAGACAACTCGAACAAAACCGGACAGATCATGATTCGTAAGCCTTGGTTTGGCAACTGATCTAGAGGACTGGAACCTTAACACGAAATCCACTGGCCCTCCAGGTTGGGGGTTGAACACAAGACCAACTATCTCGTCTCATAAAAAAAAATGCAGTTACGGAAACAAGGACAAGAAAAAACTTAACTCATCTCGTATTAAGATCAGAGTACCAGCAGACATCTGCAAGTATGAATGATGTCAGTGAAAGCCTAACGGAAGCTGACAACATGAAAAGTATTTTGAGCACGAGAACAAAACTAAAAATTGGATGTTGGAATGTAAGAACAATGTATGAAACAGGAAAACAAGCGCAAGTCATCAGAGAAATGAGAGCATACAAACTCCACCTGCTAGGTATTAGTGAATGTAGATTGACTGGATGTGGTAAAAAATCTACAAATACAGGTGAAACAATTGTGTATTCTGGTAGAAAAAACGAAAAACATACAGCAGGAGTAGCAATTATAATGAGCAGAAACGTAACAAAGGCCATGATAGAGTATGCCCCTGTAAACGAAAGAATAATAAGAGCTCGCTTCCAAGCAAAGTAAGGCAAACTAACCATCATTCAATGCTATGCTCCAACAAATGAAGCGGAAGATGATGTGAAAACAGATTTCTATCTAGCTCTACAATCTGAGATAGAAAAAGTACCAAAACATGATGTTACAATAGTGATGGGTGATTTGAACGCCAAAGTTGGAAATGATAACACCGGGAATGAAAGAGTAATGGGAAAATATGGGTGTGGCAAGATCAACGACAATGGAGAACGTTTAGTGGACTTATGTGGTGCTAATAACTAAGTAATAGGGGGCACTATCTTCCCTCATAGAGATATACATAAGCTGACATGGACGTCTCCAAATGTTAGAGACAAAAACCAAATAGACCATATTATCATCAATGGAAAGTGGAAAAGATCGCTGCAAGATGTACGAGTTATGAGGGGTGCAGATGTTGCTAGTGACCACCATCTAGTAATTGCAAACATCAAACTGAAACTTAAAAAGTTGTCTACTTATGTAAACGTGTCAAGGAAATTTGATGTTGGTAAATTACAAGAATCCAAAAATCCAGCAAGAGTTTAAACTGGAAATAAAGAACAGGTTTCAGCTATTAGACAACCTCACAACTGACAACACAACCACAATATCAGTCAATGATGAATGGCAGCACATACATGAAATCTACACTCAAGCCAGTAAAAAGGTACTAGGATTCAAAAGACAAGTACACAAAGAATGGATAACACCTGAAACTTGGAATTTGATAGATGAAAGAAAAGAAGTAAAAACAGCAACAAGAAAGAACAAAAGAGATTTTATGGAAGACCTAGCAAAAGAAACAGAAAGTGCAGCTTCAAATCAGAGAATGGGACAGATCTATCAAGTAACTAAACAACTAAGTGGTAAAAATGCTAAGATAAATATGCCTATTAAAGACAAAAACAACAATATGCTAACAACAGAACGAGATCAATATCTCAGATGGAAGGAACATTTTCAAGAAGTTCTTAATCGAAAAGATCCAGATAATATAGCAATTATTCCTGAGGCACCCGTAGACCTTGAAATAGACACAGATGCACCTTCAAAACAAGAAATACAGAAATCTACAACTGGATCTATCTTAAAAAGTTCTGCAGATAAAAAATCCTCGTAAAAGCTTGAAAAACAAAAAGGCACCTGGCATGGACCAACTGAATGCAGAACTTTTTAAGATAGATCCAGTTCTAGCAGCAGATACTTTACATCCAGTATTCCAGAAAATATGGGAACAAGCTATTATTCCTAACAGTTGGTCTGAAGGCAACATCATTACACTACCAAAATCAGGAGACCTAACTCACTGCAACAACTGGAGAAAAATCACCTTACTATCCATTCCAAGTAAGGTCTTCTGCATAATTTTAATTTCAAGAATAATAGAGGCTGTGGATAAGAAACTACGACAAGAACAACCTGGTTTCAGAAAAGGTAGAGGCTGCATCGACCACATATTTGTCCTACGTAACATCTTAGAACAGTGTCATGAGTGGCAGAGAAAACTACTGGTAAATTTTGTAGACTTCGAGAAAGCGTTTGACAGCTTACACCGGGAAAGTCTTTGGGAAATTCTGAGAAACTATGGTATACCAAGTAAGATAGTGCAACTCATCAAGCAATTTTATACAAATTTCTCATGTACCATCAACTCTGAAGCTGACACTACTTTCCTCGTAAAATCTGGAGTAAGACAGGGATGTGTTATGTCATCTGTACTGTTCATAATTGCTATTGATTGGGTAATGAGAACAACCTTAGCAGAAAGTAACACCGGACTGAGATGAACACTTTGTACTACGCTTGAGGACACTGACTATGCTGATGATTTAGCTCTTTTATCCCATACCGAAGACCATATGCAGGAGAAGACCAAAAAGCTAGAAGAAACAGCTAAAATGATTGGACTTAAGATCAATGCCAAAAAGACAAAGCTAATGTGCCTCAATACAGATAAACATCCTGTCATATTCGTAGAAGGGAAACAGCTTGACACAGTAGATTCATTTAATTATCTAGGCAGTTGTATAACAACAGAAGGTGGAGCTGAAAGAGATATTAAGATCAGAATAGGAAAAGCTAGATCTGCATTCATTAGATTAGGCAACATCTGGAAAACAACAGCCTTTTCAAAGAAGACCAAGCTCAGACTATATAACAGCTGTGTACTCTCTGTACTCCTATATGGCTCAGAGTGCTGGAGAATGACTGACAAAGACATCAACAGACTCTCCAGCTTCCATAACACATGTCTGCGAAAGATAATGAAAATATTCTGGCCAAACAAAATCTCCAACAAAGACCTACATGAGATGACGAATACCGAAGACATGGAGACTTTGCTCAAACAAAAAAGATGGAGGTGGCTTGGTCATGTTATACGCAAACCATCTGATGACATGACCAAGGTAGCCCTTTGATGGACACCAGAGGGGAAGAGAAAGAGAGGCCGACCTAAAACAACATGGAGACGCACTGTAGGAAATGAGTTAAAGGAAAGAGGATATACCTGGGGCACAGTGGAAAGAACAGCAAACAACAGAGAAGAGTAGAGGAAACTTGTCCTTGCCCTATGTGCCATTAGGCATAGCAAGGACTAAGTAAGTAAGTAAGTAATAAAAATTCAAATAAGAATTTTTAAGCAAAATTACACTGTGACACAAGTGTCTCGCCTACTTTTGTTGTTGTCTATGTTTTGAGTGTGATATTGGGATGCACATAATAGATTAACAGTTAATGAAATAAAATGTTTGAAATGTATGAACAAAGTTTAAAAAGAGTTAAATGGATAAAATGCAAACTGTATGTAATGTAAGTGAAAGAAAAACTAAGTCCATTTATAAGTAATATACGGGAAAAAGGAAATTTACTTCTAGATTCTCGCTTTTGATCGTATGAATTCTGTCCAAGTTTGGTACAAATCCAGGACAGTTTATGAAAGTTATTCAAATTTTTAAAAAACATTAACCACAGAGTGAATCTTATGTTTAATTGACAGAAAAACTAAGTTCATTTATAAGTAAGTAAAATACGGATAAACAGATTTTATTATTTATAAAATTCACTTCTGGATGCTATCTTATGATCATAAACAAGCTTCTGTCCAAGTTTAGCACAAATCCAAGACATTTTAAGAAAGTTATTAAAATTTTAAAGACTTTTACAACAGAGCGAATGTTATGTTAACTGGCAGAAAAAAAACTATGTCCGTTTATAACTAAAATACGGAAACTCAGTTTTTTTGTAATTTACTTTTTGATACTGTCTTATGATCATAAACAAGCGTCTGTCCAAGTTTGGTAGAAATCCAGGATAGTTTAAGAATGTTATTAAAACTTCAAAAACTCTAATCACAGAGTGAATATTTGTGGACGCCGCCGAAGACGGACTATAGAATCGTTTTGTCTTGATTTTGCGACAAAAGTCGCAGGCTCGACAAAGAACTAAAATCTAGAAAACAACACATGTCAAGTTATGAGATATTTCAGAATCTTTCTTATCTTTCTGAAAGATTGTTTTTAAAGTTTATTTTTATAAAAGCTATATATTCATATTTTACTTTGAAATTCTGTAATGACGTTTTCTTTCTGTTTTCTTATTGGTGGACTTTTTTTGCATATAAGACAATCTTGGATTAAATTCTTTTGACACGATATAATACAAAAGCAAACCCATTGTTGATGCTTATGGAACTAGGAGAGACGCTAATCCTTTTAGAAAAAGCATTTTGTTTTTCAAATTCTGCATTTTACTGATAAATGTAATAAACTGTCATATACTATAGTTATCAATATGTAGTTACCATAATAAATACAGAAGTACTTTAAACTATCTTTTGTAGATCCAACTGTTGTAGTGTTAATTCTAAGGCCGCATACCGCCATTGAGTTATTCAAATCTGTCAGTCAAACAACTCATGCCAAGTCTTTCCACTGGATAGCTACCGATGGCTGGGCTGGAAGGTCGTTTAAAAATGATGACATTAATGATGTATTGGAAGGATCTGTTGGTGTTCAGTTATTCATGGGCGACATACCTGGCTTCAAAACGTATT
Organism: Mytilus edulis; assembly: GCF_963676685.1. Taxonomy (NCBI): domain Eukaryota; kingdom Metazoa; phylum Mollusca; class Bivalvia; order Mytilida; family Mytilidae; genus Mytilus; species Mytilus edulis. The sequence goes on from NC_092344.1 coordinate 23,182,788, forward strand.
TTACTAAGTAAGTGGCAAATAACTGTGTTTCATTTTTAGCTCACCTGGCCCGAAGGGCCAAGTGAGCTTTTCTCACCACTTGGCGTCCGTCGTCCGTCGTCGTCCGTCGTCGTCGTCCGTCGTCGTCCGTCGTCGTCGTCCGTCGTCGTCGTCGTTAACAATTTACATTTTGAACTTCTTCTAGAGAACCACTGAATGGAATGGAACCAAACATGGCATGAATGTTCCTTATGAGGTGCTGACCAAGTGTTGTTACTTTGTAGCCGATCCATCATCCAAGATGGCCGCCAGCGGGGGACTTAGTTTAACATAGGACCCTATGGGAAATGCATACAAATGACTTCTTTTAGAGAACCACTGAATGGAATGAAACCAAACATGGCATGAATGTTCCTTATGAGGTACTGACCAAGTGTTGTTACTTTGTTGCCGATCCATCATCCAAGATGGCTGCTAGCCGGGGACTTAGTTTAACATAAGACCCTATGGGAAATGCATACACATGACTTCTTTTAGAGAACCACTGAATGGAATAAAACCAAACATAGCATGAATGTTCCTTATGGGGTGCTGACCAAGTGTTGTTACTTTGTAGCCGATCCATCATCCTAGATGGCCGCCAGCAGGGGACTTAGTTTAACATAGGACCCTATGGAAAATGCATACAAATGACTTCTTTTAGAGAACCACTGAATTGAATGAAACCAAACATGGCATGAATGTTCCTTATGAGGTGCTGACCAAGTGTTGTTACTTTGTTGCCGATCCATCATCCAAGATGGCCGCCAGTGGGGGACTTAGTTTAACATAGGACCCTATGAGAAATGCATACAAATGACTTCCTCTAGAGAACCACTGAATGGAATGAAACCAAACATGGCATGAATGTTCCTTATGAGGTGCTGACCAAGTGTTGTTACTTTGTTGCCGATCCATCATCCAAGATGGCCGCCAGCCGGGAACTTAGTTTAACATAGGACCCTATGGGAAATGCATACAAATGACTTCTTTTAGAGAACCACTGAATGGAATAAAACCAAACATAGCATGAATGTTCCTTATGGGGTGCTGACCAAGTGTTGTTAATTTGTAGCCGATCCATCATCCAAGATGGCCGCCAGCGGGGGACTTAGTTTAACATAGGACCCTATGGGATATGCATACAAATGACTTCTTTTAGAGAACCACTAAATGGAATGAAACCAAACATAGCATGAATGTTCCTTATGGAGTGCTGACCAAGTGTTGTTACTTTGTAGCCGATCCATCATCCAAGATGGCCGCCAGCGGGGGACTTAGTTTAACATAGGACCCTATGGGAAATGCATACAAATGACTTCTCCTAGAGAACCACTAAATGGAGTGAAACCAAACATAGCATGAATGTTCCTTATGGAGTGCTGACCAAGTGTTGTTACTTTGTAGCCAATCCATCATCCAAGATGGCCGCCAGCGGGGGACTTAGTTTAACATAGGACCCTATTGGAAATGCATACAAATGACTTCTTTTAGAGAACCACTGAATGGAATGAAATCAAACATGGCATGAATGTTCCTAATGTGGTGCTGACCAAGTGTTGTTACTTTGTAGCCGATCCATTATCCAAGATGGACGCCAGCGGGGGACTTAGTTTAACATAGGACCCTATGGGAAATGCATACAAATGACTTCTTTTAGAGAATAACTGAATGGAATGAAACCAAACATTGCATGAATGTTCCTTATGCCGTGCTGACCATGTGTTGTTTCTTTGTAGCCCATCCATCATCCAAGATGGCCGCCAGCATGGGACTTAGTTTAACATAGGACCCTATGGGAAATGCATACAAATGACTTCTTTTAGAGAACCACTGAATGGAATGAAATCAAACATGGCATGAATGTTCCTAATGTGGTGCTGACCAAGTGTTGTTACTTTGTAGCCGATGCATTATCCAAGATGGCCGCCAGCAGGGACTTAGTTTAACATAGGACCCTATTGGAAATGCATACAAATGACTTCTTTTAGAGAACCACTGAATGGAATAAAACTAAACATTGCATGAATGTTCCTTATGAGGTGCTGACCAAGTGTTGTTACTTTGTAGCAGATCCATCATCCAAGATGGCCGCCAGCAGGGGACTTAGTTTAACATAGGACCCTATGGGAAATGCATACAAATGACTTCTTTTAGAGAACCACTGAATTGAATGAAACCAAACATGGCATGAATGTTCCTTATGAGGTGCTGACCAAGTGTTGTTACTTTGTAGCCGATCCGCCATCCAAGATGGCCGCCAGTGGGGGACTTTTGAATGAAATTAAACATGTTCCTTTCCTTATCAATGAGGTTGTGTTGTCACTTTTAGCCAAATTTTATATTTTTTCATATGATTTCAAAAACCCAAGTAGAATCAGGTGAGCGATACAGGCTCTTGAGAGCCTCTAGTTCCATTACCATCGGTTATCTGATGAAATAGCCAGTTTTTAACTTTGACAATGCAATGTTGTGCACTACCTTAAGTATTCTGTCGACAATTACTTCAAAATTGTCAGGTATACATGTTGTTATAACATTTGAGTGAAATATTTTGTTGGAGGATAAGGTAATATTATTTAAGAATAAAATGCATCTGTTTGTAATTGTCTTGAAAAATAAGTATTATCTTGTTTTAAGGTTTGATTTCATTCTAGCTGTTGAAGTTCGACAGCAAACCACAAAAGAGGTAGGGACAATTTGTCGGCAATTTGTTTCATTCGATAAGATAGGTAAATAATGTTTTAAATAGCCCGATAGATGCTATTTATAGTACATAAAAATACGTCACATCATTTATTTTCATACCTTGAACAGGTATTCCTACAAAAACAAGGCCATGACTATTGATTTTTTAATATTGATTTTATTTTATTATTAACATCCTTTATGCAAGGTGCCATACCATGTAACTTCTCAAGGAGCCAAATGATATCGAACTAATTCAAATCGTGATTTTTTCATTCTGAATATGTATATCTGTTACACAGTATTTGTCCTGGTCTTTTAAGGTTTTATCGTCTATAAGATTAGACAAGAAAATACATGTGCATGTATATATTTTAACCGCAGAACATTTTACATCAGTTGGTCATAGATCACCCTGTGTTACTACTTCATGTTGTATTGCCTTTTCTGTAATTTTAACAAATCGGCCCTTCGTTGTGATACAGATGCAACAGCTTCTTGATGTTTTACCTACAATCACGATTTGTAGTGTAATTGATTTGTTCTGTTATGTTGTTTTATTTTTCTGATGAGTTATGTACCCGTGTATAGACGGTGGTAAAAATTTCAGTACTAGTATCTTTACAGTTTGTGATTTGGCGACAAAATTGTTGTTGACTGCATTTGTTACATATAATACCATGTTCAAAAAAGGTTTCGACGAAATGTGTTTTGTTGTTATGAAAATTGTATACAATGGCCTTATTTTAAGTTATGTGTATATTACACCCGCAACATGTAGGCTTAATTTCTATAGAATTAATTCTCGTGTTATTGGTTATGTACAGGCACCTACATCAGTTTGACGGCAGTTGTCCCTTGGATATATGTAATAACGTAAACACATGAATAGAAAGTAATTCAAGAGTATGGACAGTCATAGGATTGCACACAATAAGCGATACATTGTTTTTTCTTTGATACACGTAAAATTATTTACTAGTACACTAACTGAATAGTCAAAATGAACCAAAATGACTCTATGAATCAAGCAAACAACCAAAAAAATATGATAGAAACTTTAAAATTTAATATAACAACACAAAAAAATTCAAAAGTTCTGAGCGAGGTTCGAACCCTTTCTTCAAAACCATCATTTATTAGAAGTTCTGTGCTCTTTTTTTTTTATCATTAATAAAATTTTTATTACATATTTACATACTGTCACCATTGAGACTAAGAAGTTCTGTGCTCTACTGGTGGAGCTACGGCGATTCTTATCATTATGACTCTTATTTAGGAACTACATGTATATTGGTACAATTTATCGATGTTACAATTTTTTCTTTAAAAAGTTGTTTTTTATGTAATAAGGACACACTAAACCAATTTCATTTTTGAAGTAAAAAGTAGTATGAATAACAACAGTCATAAAAAGCATAACCTTTCTTTGGTTTGAAATGTCCTTCTTGGGGGATTCCCTGTTTTTTCCACATAAAAACACCCGAAAATCCGGATATTGGACTTTCATCCTTTTTTAGGGTTAAATTAACTATAATTGATCACACATATCATACTATATGTAAATCGAGATATTGATCAAAAAGCATTTTTATTTTTGGTTTTTATAGGAAATTTTACTCTGTTGGCACTTTTTGAAATTGGCCCTTCTGTGAAAAAAATCCTCGGCATATTGGCCCTACCTCTTTTCATTCAAGTGCATGATATATTGATATAGATATTATAGCGAGTTACTAATTTATTTTGAATCGGCATTAAGCGCATGCAGGACTCGGCACTTTCTCTGGGACTGGTGTCGGCATTGCATTCGAGTTACATTGCAATTAAGTTAGAAATATAATTTGATATATGAATAAAATTGAGAATGGAAATGGGGAATGTGTCAAAGAGACAACAACCCGACCATAAAAAAACAACAGCAGAAGGTCACCAACAGGTCTTCAATGTAGCGAGAAATTCCCGCACCCGGAGGCGTCCTTCAGCTGGCCCTTAAACAAATATATACTAGTTCAGTGATGATGAAGTACGAATTCTTTTGGAACATAGATATTATGTAATTACCTGTGTTATGCAAATTTGAAAGTTTAAGTATAAGAAGTAAAAATGTTATGCAAAATATTTAGTTTTCGAAGTGCAGGCTGTGCAAAATTCGCATATCGTGGAAGAGAAATAAACAGGAAAGTAAAATTATATCATCAGTGTCTTTTATTTATAAATATCAAAGTTCATGATCGTTAATTTTCATATCAAAGTTTTATTTTGAAGTTAAAGATGTCCGCCACAATTGTCATACAACCATAATTATCTAACTAGTATATATACTTGCCATTGGTTTATAGTATACACGTTACTTGTAGGCTTACCATTGGTTTATAGTATACACGTTACTTGTAGGACTACCATTGGTTTATACTATACACGTTACTTGTAGGCTTCCAATTGGTTTATAGTATACACGTTACTTGTAGACTTACCATTGGTTTATACTATACACGTTACTTGTTGGCTTACCATTGGTTTATACTATACATGTTACTTGTAGGCTTACCATTGGTTTATACTATACATGTTACTTGTAGGCTTACCATTGGTTTATACTATACATGTTACTTGTAGGCTTACCATTGGTTTATACTATACATGTTTCTTGTAGGCTTACCATTGGTTTATACTATACATGTTTCTTGTAGGCTTACCATTGGTTTATACTATACATGTTACTTGTAGGCTTACCATTGGTTTATACTATACATGTTACTTGTAGGCTTACCATTGGTTTATACTATACATGTTACTTACTTGTAGGCTTACCATTGGTTTGTACTATACATGTTACTTGTAGGCTTACCATTGGTTTGTACTATACATGTTACTTACTTGTAGGCTTACCATTGGTTTATACTATACATGTTACTTGTAGGCTTACCATTGGTTTATACTATACATGTTACTTGTAGGCTTACCATTGGTTTGTACTATACATGTTACTTACTTGTAGGCTTACCATTGGTTTATACTATACATGTTACTTGTAGGCTTACCATTGGTTTATACTATACATGTTTCTTGTAGGCTTACCATTGGTTTATACTATACATGTTTCTTGTAGGCTTACCATGGGTTTATACTATACAAAAAAGTTATGTTACTTGTAGGCTTACCATTGGTTTATACTATACATGTTTCTTGTAGGCTTACCATTGGTTTATACTATACATGTTACTTGTAGGCTTACCATTGGTTTGTACTATACATGTTACTTGTAGGCTTACCATTGGTTTATACTATACATGTTTCTTGTAGGCTTACCATTGGTTTATACTATACATGTTTCTTGTAGGCTTACCATTGGTTTATACTATACATGTTACTTGTAGGCTTACCATTGGTTTATACTATACATGTTACTTGTAGGCTTACCATTGGTTTATACTATACATGTTACTTGTAGGCTTACCATTGGTTTATACTATACATGTTACTTACTTGTAGGCTTACCATTGGTTTGTACTATACATGTTACTTGTAGGCTTACCATTGGTTTGTACTATACATGTTACTTACTTGTAGGCTTACCATTGGTTTATACTATACATGTTACTTGTAGGCTTACCATTGGTTTATACTATACATGTTACTTGTAGGCTTACCATTGGTTTGTACTATACGTGTTACTTACTTGTAGGCTTACCATTGGTTTATACTATACATGTTACTTGTAGGCTTACCATTGGTTTATACTATACATGTTTCTTGTAGGCTTACCATTGGTTTATACTATACATGTTTCTTGTAGGCTTACCATGGGTTTATACTATACAAAAAAGTCATGTTACTTGTAGGCTTACCATTGGTTTATACTATACATGTTTCTTGTAGGCTTACCATTGGTTTATACTATACATGTTACTTGAAGGCTTACCATTGGTTTGTACTATACATGTTACTTGTAGGCTTACCATTGGTTTATACTATACATGTTTCTTGTAGGCTTGTTAAAGGTAATCCGAATAATCCTTGGTGGCAGGATTACACTGATACGGATGTCGATGGATGTACTCTAGATAAATGTGGTAAGAACACGTCAAGTTGTATAATTGTAAAGTCTTAGGTGTAGTGTACACGTACGAGTTTTGTGAAGGATAATAGATCGTGCACTAAAATATCTACAATTAACAGCAATAGCTTTATAGCAATAAAGATATGAATACAGAGAGGAACATAACTAAATCGTTTATACGATAAGGGACTAGGGAGATAGAAACGTTAAAATGGTTAATCAATCAATTGAAATCAGAGAAAAAAATATTTGGAAATCATATATACAGAGTCGACCAGAACTTTGTCGTTACTATGAAATTCAAAACAGACTAAATATATAATTCCAAATACAGACGTTTACTTCTTGCCGTTGTCTATCCGCATTTGAATACTAAATTATTAGTTATGGTAAAACTGGGCTCAATAGCAATAAAGGATGGCCAGTGCTCTTTATATGGATGTTATTCCAAAGATATTGTTTAACACTTAATTTTGTACTGTGAAAATTTTTGGATGTAAGATATTACGTGTTTTACGGAATTGTTGACATTTTACCAGTCCAGGAATCTGAACGCTTTTTTCAGCAAGATGATAGCGATATAATAGTAGCTTTACTTGGTGGCATTACAGATTTTATACATTCTTTGAACTCTGAAAACAAGAGAAACATGATGTGTTGCTTGGCAGATCATATATTTCATCTGTGCAGAAAATTTAAAGGCGAATTATCTGAGCATAGGTTTAATTTTGGTCACTAGAATATTTGCATCAAACACATGTAGCATGTAGATATATTATACATATATATATATATACAACTCGTCTAAACATCAACCCAACAATGTTAGATCTGTAAATTTGCTTTCGCAAACTTTTTGTTCTTCCCTCGCCGGGATTCGAACCCATGCTACTGAGATATCGTGACACCAAATCGCCTGCACTGTAGCCGTCCCGCTAGACCACACGACCACCTGGGCTATATACATATATGTAAAATGAGTTTTTATCTTTTTTTTCTTTTTTTTGTGTGTGTGCTTTAATTGTAGTTTGTATTTATATGTTGTTCATTTCTTGTAATTAGTATACTTGTGTTTAAAAATGTAAATCTTCAGTATAATGGAGGGAATAAAGAGAATCAATCAATCAACTCTTTTAAAGAAAACAAAATATTTGCCCGAAAGTAACAACAATATTTTGTTTGTCCGAAAGTAACAACAACATGTCTTTTTGTCGGTAGACAGAGAACCTAAAGAATTATGTTTCAAAGTGATATTTTAGCGTCAAAGCAGTGTGGCACTTTCTTTACACAGGGAAAATGATTCATTGTTTCAATTCGGACCTTGGGACTGAAATTTGACGTCCTCATGCTGATGGCATAAATTGAACGTAGGGCATATTATTTAACGTCTTCATTTGAACCTGACGAGGCTTCGTGTCAATAAACAAAAGAAAAAGAAAATCTCCCCATATAATGGATAATATTTCAGCAGCGGAAGGGAAAAGTAAAGTCACGAAAGTAAATGACCAAATCATTTTTTTAGTGTAATGTACTGTAATCTTAAAATTTCTCACAAAACCATCAACAATATCTTATTTGTAATGTTAACGCAAACAATTTCAAAATATAAAATCAGGGTCTCAACTACTGACCCCAAGTGTAAACATACATTTTTAAATAAGATATCTGACGTATTTATGAAGTTTGTATGGAACCGATATCAGATTGTAAAAATTATACAGGTTTTACAGATTAATCAAGGTTCACCAACACACTTTGGCAAAATGCCTGTGTTTACACTATAAACTTTTCTCTGTGTACAAGTCTACCAAACAAATCCTCTCGTCAACTCCGTCGACCCCCTTTATAAAACACTGATTTGTTTGAAATGTGTTCTCGTTCTGAATATGGACGCAAAGCTAAACACTGTGAATCAATCAATCTTTAATAATAACTCGGTTTTAGCTAATTAATTTTGATTGAATAATTCTATTGTAGATGTTGAAGAGTTTGGAATTCTTCACTATATCAACGATGCTGTAAAAGCATTTGCATATGCTATTAGAGGAATGCACGAAGCTTATTGTGGTAACATAGTAGGTTTGTGCGACAGTTTAAAAATAGCACTCCGTGATGGAACTCGGCTGCTAGAATTCCTTGGTAACGTGTCTTTTACAGGTGTGTTTGAAAGTCAAACAAGATAATACAAGTCGTCGTTTAAAGCTTTTAACCAAAGGGCATGTAACCGTGAGTGAATTATATAAAAAGAGTTTTGTCAGACAAAGATATGACATTAAATTAAAGGGGACTTGTCCCTTATCAATCCTCGCTTAGTACTATATTCATTTCACCATCAATTAAAGGTTATCTGCCCATGTTGTTTTCCTTTTTTTGTATTATGACTACCTGCAAGCTTTCCTTTTTATCAGCTAGAACTCATTCCCTCTGACACTGCAAGGCTAACGTTGAATCAGTTCGATATGCTTAGTCTGACAATAACTTTCATGTTTGCGCATAATCATTCTGTTCATTCTGTTAACCAATTTGGTGATGCATTGTCTTTGAAAGATTTAGACGGAATTCTCGCTTCTTTGTGATTATTCAGATTTAGACGAATCTGTCGCTTCAATGTGCTTATTAAGATGCAGACGGAGCTGTCGCTTCTATGTGTTTATTAAGATTAAGACGGAGTTCTCTGTTCTATATATATGTGTTTATTAAAATTAAGACGGAGCTGTCGCTTCAATGTGTTTATTCAGATTTAAACGGAGCTGGCGCGTCTATGTGTTCATTGAGATTTACACAGAGCTCTCGCCTCTATGTATTTATTCAGGTTTTATATATACGCTTCTTAAGATTAAGACGGAGCTGTCGCTTTTATGTGTTTGCTAGATTTAGATGGAGCTGGTCGCTTCTATGTGTTTATTAAGATTTACTCAGAGCTGTTGCTTTTGTGTGTTTATTAAGGTTTTATACAGAGCTGTCGCTTCAATGTGTTTATTAAGATTTATAGACAGAGCTGTCGCTTTTGTGTGTTTATTAAGTTTTTATACAGAGCTGTCGCTTCAATGTGTTTAATAAGATTTAGGCGGAGTTTTCACTTCTATGTGTTTATTAGGCGATGATTCAAAGAACGGCAATAGATCTTGTAACAAAGATCCATTTTCATACATAAGTTTGATATTTTACGATATGACTTTAACTACAAGTGGCAAGCAGCAAGGAGTCTATATATAATATATATTCATTTGTACGCCGTTCCAGGAATCAGATATAAATTTCTTTACTTTGACATTTATTACAATTTGTTCAAACATTGCCGATTTATATCTAGACAAATTGAATAATCGCCTGTATTTTATTCTGTTTAATGTGTCGTTTTGGTTTTCATTGACACATACAATTTGAATTTCATTAAATTTGAATATATAATGTGTAGGATTACTGAAATCGAAAGTAATTAAGTGCTTGGATAACTTTTGTGCTTTTTACAGATTCTCAAAGAGAGCCGTTTCAATTTGTCAATAGTTCAGAGGGACCAGCCCGTTACAGCATTCTGAGGTACAGGTCAAAGAAGGAACAGTGGGAAACAATAGGAAACTTTTCACGTAAGTTTAGTGTTAGATGCCATTCTGAGGTACAGTTCTAAGATGGAACAGTGGCAAACAATAGGAAACTTTTCACGTAAGTTTAGTGTTAGATGTCATTCTGAGTTACAGTTCTAAGATGGAACAGTGGGAAACAATAGGAAACTTTTCACGTAAGTTTAGTGTTAGATGTCATTCTGAGGTACAGTTCTAAGAAGGAACAGTGGCAAACAATAGGAAACTTTTCACGTAAGTTTAGTGTTAGATGTCGTTCTGAGGTACAGGTCAAAGAAGGAACAGTGGCAAACAATAGGAAACTTTTCACGTAAGTTTAGTGTTAGATGTCATTCTGAGGTACAGTTCTAAGAAGGAACAGTGGCAAACAATAGGAAACTTTTCACGTAAGTTTAGTGTTAGATGTCATTCTGAGGTACAGTTCTAAGAAGGAACAGTGGCAAACAATAGGAAACTTTTCACGTAAGTTTAGTGTTAGATGTCGTTCTGAGGTACAGGTCAAAGAAGGAACAGTGGCAAACAATAGGAAACTTTTCACGTAAGTTTAGTGTTAGATGTCATTCTGAGGTACAATTCTAAGAAGGAACAGTGGCAACCAATAGGAAACTTTTCACGTACGTTTAGTGTTAGATGTCATTCTGAGGTACAGGTCAAAGAAGGAACAGTGGGAAACAATAGGAAACTTTTCACGTAAGTTTAGTATTAGGTGTCATTCTGAGGTACAGTTCTAAGAAGGAACAGTGGCAAACAATAGGAAACTTTTCACGTAAGTTTAGTGTTAGGTGTCATTCTGAGGTACAGTTCTAAGAAGGAAAAGTGGCAAACAATAGGAAACTTTTCACGTAAGTTTAGTGTTATGTGTCATTCTGAGGTACAGTGCTAGGAAGGAACAGCGGCAAACAATAGGAAACTTTTCACGTAAGTGTAGTATTAGGTGTCATTCTGAGGTACAGTGCTAGGAAGGAACAGCGGCAAACAATAGGAAACTTTTCACGTAAGTTTAGTGTTAGTAGTTAGTTATCAAAGGTACCAGGATTATAATTTAGTACGCCAGACGCGCGTTTCGTCTACATAAGACTCATCAGTGACGCTCATATCAAAATATTTATAAAGCCAAACTAGTACAAAGTTGAAGAGCATTGAGGATTCAAAATTCCATACAAAATTCCATACAACACAATAGTGTTAGGTGTCATTCTGATGTACAGTGCTAGAAAGGAACAGTGGCAAACAATAGGAACTTTTTCACGTAAGTTTAGTGTTAGATGTCATTCTGAGGTACAGTTCTAAGAAGGAAAAGTGGCAAACAATAGGAAACTTTTCACGTAAGTTTAGTGTTAGATGTCATTCTGAGGTACAGTTCTAAGAAGGAAAAGTGGCAAACAATAGGAAACTTTTCACGTAAGTGTAGTGTTAGATGTCATTCTGAGGTACAGTTCTAAGAAGGAACAGTGGCAAACAATAGGAAACTTTTCTCGTAAGTTTAGTGTTAGATGTCGTTCTGAGGTACAGGTCAAAGAAGAAACAGTGGCAAACAATAGGAAACTTTTCACGTAAGTTAAGTGTTAGATGTCATTCTGAGGTACAGTTCTAAGAAGGAACAGTGGCAAACAACAGGAAACTTTTCACGTAAGTTTAGTGTTAGATGTCATTCTGAGGTACAGGTCAAAGAAGGAACAGTGGGAAACAATAGGAAACTTTTCACGTAAGTTTAGTATTAGGTGTCATTCTGAGGTACAGTTCTAAGAAGGAACAGTGGCAAACAATAGGAAACTTTTCACGTAAGTTTAGTGTTAGGTGTCATTCTGAGGTACAGTTCTAAGAAGGAAAAGTGGCAAACAATAGGAAACTTTTCACGTAAGTTTAGTGTTAGGTGTCATTCTGAGGTACAGTGCTAGGAAGGAACAGCGGCAAACAATAGGAAACTTTTCACGTAAGTTTAGTATTAGGTGTCATTCTGAGGTACAGTGCTAGGAAGGAACAGCGGCAAACAATAGGAAACTTTTCACGTAAGTTTAGTGTTAGTAGTTAGTTATCAAAGGTACCAGGATTATAATTTAGAACGCCAGACGCGCGTTTCGTCTACATAAGACTCATCAGTGACGCTCATATCAAAATATTTATAAAGCCAAACTAGTACAAAGTTGAAGAGCATTGAGGATTCAAAATTCCATACAAAATTCCATACAACACAATAGTGTTAGGTGTCATTCTGATGTACAGTGCTAGAAAGGAACAGTGTCAAACAATAGGAAACTTTTCACGTAAGTTTAGTGTTAGATGTCATTCTGAGGTACAGTTCTAAGAAGGAAAAGTGGCAAACAATAGGAAACTTTTCACGTAAGTTTAGTGTTAGATGTCATTCTGAGGTACAGTTCTAAGAAGGAAAAGTGGCAAACAATAGGAAACTTTTCACGTAAGTTTAGTGTTAGATGTCATTCTGAGGTACAGTTCTAAGAAGGAAAAGTGGCAAACAATAGGAAACTTTTCACGTAAGTTTAGTGTTAGATGCCATTCTGAGGTACAGTTCTAAGAATAAACAGTTGAAAAAAATAGGAAACTTTTCACGTAAGTTTAGTGTTAGATGTCATTCTGAGGTACAGTTCTAAGAATAAACAGTTGGAAAAAATAGGAAACTTTTCACGTAAGTTTAGTGTTAGATGTCATTCTGAGGTACAGTTCTAAGATGGAACAGTGGGAAACAATAGAAAAATTTTCACGTAAGTTTAGTGTTAGATGCCATTCTGAGGTACAGTTCTAAGAAGGAAAAGTGGCAAACAATAGGAAACTTTTCACGTAAGTTTAGTGTTAGATGCCATTCTGAGGTACAGTTCTAAGAAGGAACAGTGGAAACAATAGAAAATTTTTCACGTATGTTTAGTGTTAGATGTCATTCTGAGGAACAGTTCTTTAAAGAAGTGTAATGCAGGAAAAGGGGAAAGAATCACTGAACTGTCATGTTGTCTCCCCTTTCCCTCCAAAACGTTTATAATATACTTAAATATCGGGGGACTGACATCTTTCACTGGGAACTTCTCTGACTCGCTATTACGTATTTGAGTATTCTTCTATCTATCTATGCATCTAAATGAGGTCTTGGACGTTATCTGGGGAATACTAGCTTACTCTGGTCTAGGTTATACCTTTTTCTGGCGTGTCCTTCATCTCGGAAAACTTGTTCTTTCGAGGCTTGGCGCTGGTGAATAAAATACAATTTTGTTTTAATTATTTATTCCAAACAGCAATCTACATTGAAGTGTGATGTGTGATCCTGTGATCTAAATAGTAAACTTTGTTTTAACTTATTTGTGTTAATGAAAATCTTTTATAAATCTAAGTTCAGTTTTAAATATCAAAGTTATTAAATCAGAAATTCTTACTTTTAAAATTCAATTGAAAATAGTTTACACTTAAATAATTTACATGCCTGGTGAATAAAATACAATTATGTTTCAATTATTTATTCCAAACAACAATCTACATTGAAGGGTGATGTGTGATGTTGGGAGGTTGCGGTCTTCACTTTTTAACCCCAACATCACGTGCTGATTGGAATTATTTTATTCACCTATGATGTTTAAGCGTCAATTTTGAATTTTATAAAGTTACTTTTTATTGGTCAACTCTTCTTTTTATGTTACAGATTTTATATGATTGACATATTTTTTATTTAGTTACGTAAAACCAGTTTATCAAAATCTTTACTTACTTTACAGAATTATTAAGTGGACAATAGAAACACTTTAGAGTTATTTTCCTACGGCAAATTACAAACATTTTTAATCTTTTAAAAGATGACAGTTTATTTAATTTATTTCTCAACGTCACATTAATAATAGATATGATCAAAAGAACTTTAGAAATGAGATTAACTATATTATTAACAAAAAAACGAAACTATTTAATATAACTTAATCTTACGTCACCTACTTTGTCTTGGAGCTTTAGCAATGCAATATAATTCAATTTTATTTATTTATTAGTTTATTTGTTTCAATTTACTTTATTTTATTTTCCTTTTCCAACATACAATTTTCAATCATTATATAAGGAACAGTGGGAAACAATAGAAAACTTTTCACGTAAGTTTAGTGTTAGATGTCATTCTGAGGTACAGTTCTAAGAAGGAACAGTGGAAACAATAGAAAACTTTTCACGTAAGTTTAGTGTTAGATGTCATTCTGAGGTACAGTTCTAAAAAGGAACAGCGGGAAACAATAGAAAACTTTTCACGTAAGTTTAGTGTTAGATGTCGTTCTGAGGTACAGTTCTAAGATGGAACAGTGGGAAACAATAGAACAGTGGGAAACAATAGTAAACTTTTCACGTAAGTTTAGTGTTAGATGTCATTCTGAGGTACAGTTCTAAGATGGAACAGTGGGAAACAATAGAAAAATGTTCACGTAAGTTTAGTGTTGGATGTCATTCTGAGATACAGTTCAAAGAAGGAACATTGGGGAAAAAATAGGAAACTTTTCACGTAAATTTAGTGTTAGATGTCATTCTGAGGTACAGTTCTAAGATGGAACAGTGGCAAACAATAGGAAACTTTTCACGTAAGTTTAGTGTTAGATGTCATTCTGAGGTACAGTTCTAAGAATAAACAGTTGGAAAAAATAGGAAACTTTTCACGTAAGTTTAGTGTTAGATGTCATTCTGAGGTACAGTTCTAAGATGGAACAGTGGGAAACAATAGAAAAATTTTCACGTAAGTTTAGTGTTGGATGTCATTCTGTGGTACAGTTCTAAGAAGGAACAGTGGGAAAAAATAGGAAACTTTTCACGTAAGTTTAGTGTAAGATGTCATTCGGAGGTACAGTGCTAGAAAGGAACAGTGGGAACCAATGGAAAACTTTTCACGTAAGTTTAGTGTTAGATGTCATTCTGAGGTACAGTGCTAGAAAGGAACAGTGGGAAACAATAGAAAACTTTTCACGTAAGTTTAGTGTTAGATGTCATTCTGAGGTACAGTTCTAAGATGGAACAGTGGCAAGCAATAGGAAACTTTTCACGTAAGTTTAGTGTTAGATGTCATTCTGAGGTACAGTTCTAAGAAGGAACAGTGGCAAACAATAGGAAACTTTTCACGTATGTTTAGTGTTAGATGTCATTCTGAGGTACAGTTCTAAGAAGGAAAAGTGGCAAACAATAGGAAACTTTTAACGTAAGTTTAGTGTTAGGTGTCATTCTGAGGTACAGTTCTAAGAAGGAACAGTGGCAAACAATAGGAAACTTTTCACGTAAGTTTAGTGTTAGATGCCATTCTGAGGTACAGTTCTAAGAAGGAAAAGTGGCAAACAATAGGAAACTTTTAACGTAAGTTTAGTGTTAGGTGTCATTCTGAGGTACAGTTCTAAGAAGGAACAGTGGCAAACAATAGGAAACTTTTCACGTAAGTTTAGTGTTAGATGCCATTCTGAGGTACAGTTCTAAGAAGGAAAAGTGGCAAACAATAGGAAACTTTTAACGTAAGTTTAGTGTTAGATGTCATTCTGAGGTACAGTTCTAAGAAGGAAAAGTGGCAAACAATAGGAAACTTTTCACGTAAGTTCAGTGTTAGGTGTCATTCTGAGGTACAGTTCTAAGAAGGAAAAGTGGCAAACAATAGGAAAATTTTCACGTAAGTTTAGTGTTAGATGTCATTCTGAGGTACAGTGCTAGGAAGGAACAGCGGCAAACAATAGGAAACTTTTAACGTAAGTTTAGTGTTAGGTGTCATTCTGAGGTACAGTTCTAAGAAGGAAAAGTGGCAAACAATAGGAAACTTTTAACGTAAGTTTAGTGTTAGGTGTCATTCTGAGGTACAGTTCTAAGATGATACAGTGGGAAACAATAGAACAGTGGGAAACAATAAAAAACTTTTCACGTAAGTTTAATGTTAGATGCCATTCTGAGGTACAGTTCTAAGAAGGAAAAGTGGCAAACAATAGGAAACTTTTCACGTAAGTTTAGTGTTAGATGCCATTCTGAGGTACAGTTCTAAGAAGGAACAGTGGAAACAATAGAAAACTTTTCACGTATGTTTAGTGTTAGATGTCATTCTGAGGAATAGTTCTTTAAAGAAGTGTAATGCAGGAAAAGGGGAAAGAATCACTGAACTGTCATGTTGTCTCCCCTTTCCCTCCAAAACGTTTATAATATACTTAAATATCGGGGGACTGACATCTTTCACTGGGGACTTCTCTGACTCGCTATTACGTATTTGAGTATTCTTCTATCTATCTATGCATCTAAATGAGGTCTTGGACGTTATCTGGGGAATACTAGCTTACTCTGGTCTAGGTTATACCTTTTTCTGGCGTGTCCTTCATCTCGGAAAACTTGTTCTTTCGAGGCCAGGCGCTGGTGAATAAAATACAATTTTGTTTTAATTATTTATTCCAAACAGCAATCTACATTGAAGTGTGATGTGTGATCCTGTGATCTAAATAGTAAACTTTGTTTTAACTTATTTGTGTTAATGAAAATCTTTTATAAATCTAAGTTTAGTTTTAAATATCAAAGTTATTAAATCAAAAATTCTTACTTTTAAAATTCAATTGAAAATAGTTTACACTTAAATAATTTACATGCCTGGTGAATAAAATACAATTATGTTTCAATTATTTATTCCAAACAACAATCTACATTGAAGGGTGATGTGTGATGTTGGGAGGTTGCGGTCTTCACTTTTTAACCCCAACATCACGTGCTGATTGGAATTATTTTATTCACCTATGATGTTTAAGTGTCAATTTTGAATTTTATAAAGTTACTTTTTATTGGTCAACTCTTCTTTTTATGTTACAGATTTTATATGATTGACATATTTTTTATTTAGTTACGTAAAACCAGTTTATCAAAATCTTTACTTACTTTACAGAATTATTAAGTGGACAATAGAAACACTTTAGGGTTATTTTCCTACGGCAAATTACAAACATTTTTAATCTTTTAAAAGATGACAGTTTATTTAATTTATTTCTCAACGTCACATTAATAATAGATATGATCAAAAGAACTTAAGAAATGAGATTAACTATATTATTAACAAAAAAAAACGAAACTATTTAATATAACTTAATCTTACGTCATCTACTTTTCCTTTTCCAACATACAAATTTCAATCATTACATAAGGAACAGTGGGAAACAATAGAAAACTTTTCACGTAAGTTTAGTGTTAGATGTCATTCGGAGGTACAGTGCTAGAAAGGAACAGTGGGAACCAATAGAAAACTTTTCACGTAAGTTTAGTGTTAGATGTCATTCTGAGGTACAGTGCTAGAAAGGAACAGTGGGAAACAATAGCAAACTTTTCACGTAAGTTTAGTGTTAGATGTCATTCTGAGGTACAGTTTTAAGAAGGAACAGTGGGAAACAATAGGTAAACTTTTCACGTAAGTTTAGTGTTAGATGTCATTCTGAGGTCCAGTTCTAAGAAGGAACAGTGGGAAACAATAAGAAACTTTTCACGTAAGTTTAGTGTTAGATGTCATTCTGAGGTACAGTTCTAAAAAGGAACAGCGGGAAACAATAGAAAACTTTTCACGTAAGTTTAGTGTTAGATGTCATTCTGAGGTACAGTTCTAAAAAGGAACAGCGGGAAACAATAAAAAACTTTTCACGTAAGTTTAGTGTTAGGTGTCATTCTGAGGTACAGTTCTAAGAAGGAAAAGTGGCAAACAATAGGAAACTTTTCAAGTAAGTTTAGTGTTAGATGTCATTCTGAGGTACAGTTCTAAGAAGGAACAGTGGCAAACAATAGGAAACTTTTCACGTAAGTTTAGTGTTAGATGTCATTCTGAGGTACAGTTCTAAGAAGGAACAGTGGAAACAATAGAAAACTTTTCACGTAAGTTTAGTGTTAGATGTCATTCTGAGGTACAGTTCTAAGAAGGAACAGTGGCAAACAATAGGAAACTTTTCACGTAAGTTTAGTGTTAGATGTCGTTCTGAGGTACAGTTCTAAGAAGGAAAAGTGGCAAACAATAGGAAACTTTTCACGTAAGTTTAGTGTTAGATGCCATTCTGAGGTACAGTTCTAAGAAGGAAAAGTGGCAAATAATAGGAAACGTTTAACGTAAGTTTAGTGTTAGATGTCATTCTGAGGTACAGTTCTAAGAAGGAACAGTGGCAAACAATAGGAAACTTTTAACGTAAGTTTAGTGTTAGATGTCATTCTGAGGTACAGTTCTAAGAAGGAACAGTGGCAAACAATAGGAAACTTTTCACGTAAGTTTAGTGTTAGATGCCATTCTGAGGTACAGTTCTAAGAAGGAAAAGTGGCAAACAATAGGAAACTTTTAACGTAAGTTTAGTGTTAGGTGTCATTCTGAGGTACAGTTCTAAGAAGGAACAGTGGCAAACAATAGGAAACTTTTCACGTAAGTTTAGTGTTAGATGCCATTCTGAGGTACAGTTCTAAGAAGGAAAAGTGGCAAACAATAGGAAACTTTTAACGTAAGTTTAGTGTTAGATGTCATTCTGAGGTACAGTTCTAAGATGATACAGTGGCAAACAATAGGAAACTTTTCACGTAAGTTTAGTGTTAGATGCCATTCTGAGGTACAGTTCTAAGAAGGAAAAGTGGCAAACAATAGGAAACTTTTAACGTAAGTTTAGTGTTAGATGTCATTCTGAGGTACAGTTCTAAGAAGGAAAAGTGGCAAACAATAGGAAACTTTTCACGTAAGTTCAGTGTTAGGTGTCATTCTGAGGTACAGTTCTAAGAAGGAAAAGTGGCAAACAATAGGAAACTTTTCACGTAAGTTTAGTGTTAGATGTCATTCTGAGGTACAGTGCTAGGAAGGAACAGCGGCAAACAATAGGAAACTTTTAACGTAAGTTTAGTGTTAGGTGTCATTCTGAGGTACAGTTCTAAGAAGGAAAAGTGGCAAACAATAGGAAACTTTTAACGTAAGTTTAGTGATAGGTGTCATTCTGAGGTACAGTTCTAAGATGATACAGTTGGAAACAATAGAACAGTGGGAAACAATAAAAAACTTTTCACGTAAGTTTAATGTTAGATGCCATTCTGAGGTACAGTTCTAAGAAGGAAAAGTGGCAAACAATAGGAAACTTTTCACGTAAGTTTAGTGTTAGATGCCATTCTGAGGTACAGTTCTAAGAAGGAACAGTGGAAACAATAGAAAACTTTTCACGTATGTTTAGTGTTAGATGTCATTCTGAGGAATAGTTCTTTAAAGAAGTGTAATGCAGGAAAAGGGGAAAGAATCACTGAACTGTCATGTTGTCTCCCCTTTCCCTCCAAAACGTTTATAATATACTTAAATATCGGGGGACTGACATCTTTCACTGGGGACTTCTCTGACTCGCTATTACGTATTTGAGTATTCTTCTATCTATCTATGCATCTAAATGAGGTCTTTGACGTTATCTGGGGAATACTAGCTTACTCTGGTCTAGGTTATACCTTTTTCTGGCGTGTCCTTCATCTCGGAAAACTTGTTCTTTCGAGGCCAGGCGCTGGTGAATAAAATACAATTTTGTTTTAATTATTTATTCCAAACAGCAATCTACATTGAAGTGTGATGTGTGATCCTGTGATCTAAATAGTAAACTTTGTTTTAACTTATTTGTGTTAATGAAAATCTTTTATAAATCTAAGTTTAGTTTTAAATATCAAAGTTATTAAATCAGAAATTCTTACTTTTAAAATTCAATTGAAAATAGTTTACACTTAAATAATTTACATGCCTGGTGAATAAAATACAATTATGTTTCAATTATTTATTCCAAACAACAATCTACATTGAAGGGTGATGTGTGATGTTGGGAGGTTGCGGTCTTCACTTTTTAACCCCAACATCACGTGCTGATTGGAATTATTTTATTCACCTATGATGTTTAAGTGTCAATTTTGAATTTTATAAAGTTACTTTTTATTGGTCAACTCTTCTTTTTATGTTACAGATTTTATATGATTGACATATTTTTTATTTAGTTACGTAAAACCAGTTTATCAAAATCTTTACTTACTTTACAGAATTATTAAGTGGACAATAGAAACACTTTAGGGTTATTTTCCTACGGCAAATTACAAACATTTTTAATCTTTTAAAAGATGACAGTTTATTTAATTTATTTCTCAACGTCACATTAATAATAGATATGATCAAAAGAACTTAAGAAATGAGATTAACTATATTATTAACCAAAAAAAACGAAACTATTTAATATAACTTAATCTTACGTCACCTACTTTTCCTTTTCCAACATACAAATTTCAATCATTATATAAGGAACAGTGGGAAACAATAGAAAACTTTTCACGTAAGTTTAGTGTTAGATGTCATTCTGAGGTACAGTTCTAAAAAGGAACAGCGGGAAACAATAGAAAACTTTTCACGTAAGTTTAGTGTTAGATGTCATTCTGAGGTACAGTTCTAAGATGGAACAGTGGGAAACAATAGAAAACTGTTCACGTAAGTTTAGTGTTGGATGTCATTCTGAGGTACAGTTCAAAGAAGGAACATTGGGAAAAAATAGGAAACTTTTCACGTAAATTTAGTGTTAGATGTCATTCTGAGGAACAGTTCTAAGATGGAACAGTGGCAAACAATAGGAAACATTTCACGTAAGTTTAGTGTTAGATGTCATTCTGAGGTACAGTTCTAAAAAGGAAAAGTGGCAAACAATAGGAAACTTTTCACGTAAGTTTAGTGTTAGATGTCATTCTGAGGTACAGTTCTAAGATGGAACAGTGGCAAACAATAGGAAACTTTTCACGTAAGTTTAGTGTTAGATGTCA
The DNA here is from genome assembly GCF_963676685.1 of Mytilus edulis. Lineage (NCBI taxonomy): Eukaryota > Metazoa > Mollusca > Bivalvia > Mytilida > Mytilidae > Mytilus > Mytilus edulis. The sequence continues at coordinate 23,203,887 of NC_092344.1, forward strand.
TTCTGAGGTACAGTTCTAAGAATAAACAGTTGGAAAAAATAGGAAACTTTTCACGTAAGTTTAGTGTTAGATGTCATTCTGAGGTACAGTTCTAAGATGGAACAGTGGGAAACAATAGAAAAATTTTCACGTAAGTTTAGTGTTGGATGTCATTCTGAGGTACAGTTCTAAGAAGGAACAGTGGGAAAAAATAGGAAACTTTTCACGTAAGTTTAGTGTAAGATGTCATTCGGAGGTACAGTGCTAGAAAGGAACAGTGGGAACCAATAGAAAACTTTTCACGTAAGTTTAGTGTTAGATGTCATTCTGAGGTACAGTGCTAGAAAGGAACATTGGGAAACAATAGAAAACTTTTCACGTAAGTTTAGTGTTAGATGTCATTCTGAGGTACAGTTTTAAGAAGGAACAGTGGGAAACAATAGGTAAACTTTTCACGTAAGTTTAGTGTTAGATGTCATTCTGAGGTCCAGTTCTAAGAAGGAACAGTGGGAAACAATAAGAAACTTTTCACGTAAGTTTAGTGTTAGATGTCATTCTGAGGTACAGTTCTAAAAAGGAACAGCGGGAAACAATAGAAAACTGTTCACGTAAGTTTAGTGTAAGATGTCATTCTGAGGTACAGTTCTAAGATGATACAGTGGGAAACAATAGAACAGTGGGAAACAATAAAAAACTTTTCACGTAAGTTTAGTGTTAGATGTCATTCTGAGGTACAGTTCTAAGATGGAACAGTGGCAAACAATAAGAAACTTTTCACGTAAGTTTAGTGTTAGATGTCATTCTGAGGTACAGTTCTAAGATGGAACAGTGGGAAACAATAGAAAAATTTTCACGTAAGTTTAGTGTTAGATGTCATTCTGAGGTACAGTTCTAAGAAAGAACAGTGGGAAACAATAGGTAAACTTTTCACGTAAGTTTAGTGTTAGATGTCATTCTGAGGTACAGTTCTAAAAAGGAACAGCGGGAAACAATAGAAAACTGTTTACGTAAGTTTAGTGTTAGATGTCATTCTGAGGTACAGCTCTAAGATGGAACAGTGGGAAACAAAAGAAAAATTTTCACGTAAGTTTAGAGTTGGATGTCATTCTGAGGTACAGTTCAAAGAAGGAACAGTGGGAAAAAAAGGGAAACTTTTCACGTAAGTTAAGTGTAAGATGTCATTCTGAGGTACAGTTCTAAGAAGGAACAGTGGGAAAAAGTAGGAAACTTTTCACGTAAGTTTAGTGTTAGATGTCATTCTGAGGTACAGTTCTAAGATGGGACAGTGGGAAACAATAGAAAAAATTTCACGTAAGTTTAGTGTTGGATGTCATTCTGAGATACAGTTCAAAGAAAGAACAGTGGAAAAAATAGGAAACTTTTCACGTAAGTTTAGTGTTAGATGTCATTCTGAGGTACAGTTCTAAGAAGGAACAGTGGGAAAAAGTAGGAAACTTTTCACGTAAGTTTAGTGTTAGATGTCATTCTGAGGTACAGTTCTAAGATGGGACAGTGGGAAACAATAGAAAAAATTTCACGTAAGTTTAGTGTTAGATGTCATTCTGAGGTACAGTTCTAAGAAGGAACAGTGGCAAACAATAGGAAAATTTTCACGTAAGTTTAGTGTTAGATGTCATTCTGAGGTACAGTTCTAAGAAGGAACAGTGGGAAACAATAGGAAACGTTTCTCGTAAGTTTAGTGTTAGATGTCATTAAAACCACCCTTTATAATTCGATGTATTGTGATGATCTGTAATCCACCCATTTACATACCTGCAGTTACATTTAGAGAGCTGTAGAACGAAAGGTTATACTTTGACAGTGGAAGTAATACCTTCGAAAGTTAAGGAGAACATCATGAGTTTGTTGACCGTTATATATCTGTGTTAGAGGTAACCACACATATGATCGTTGCCAGAATCCTATCATATTTTCCACGATGTTGACATCACTGAATGACAATTATCCCCAAATAGGTGCCACATGTAGAGCAGGATCTGCTTACATTTTAGAAGCACCCGAGATCATAGCGGATTTTGGTGGCGTTTATGTTGCTTAGTTTTTATGTATCGTTTTGTAAACTGCTGTTTGTCAGTTCGTCCTCTTTCTTAGTTTTTATGTATCGTTTGTTCGTCCTCCTTCTTAGTTTTTATGTATCGTTTTGTAAACTGCTGTTTGTCAGTTCGTCCTCTTTCTTTGTTTTTATGTATCGTTTTGTAGACCACTGTTTGTCAGTTCGTCCTCTTTCTTTGTTTTTATGTATCGTTATGTAGACTGCTGTTTGTCAGTTCGTCCTGTTTCTTTGTTTTGTCATGGTTTTGTGCTTATCCAAAAAAACGTTGTCCTTTCACAACACAACATCCTGAATGTGGAAAAATGTCCTTGCAAGTTGAAGCTTGAGTTTTGTCTTCGACTCGATCAACAGATGAACTATCTATTCATCCATTAGAAGTGAAATGTTGTTTTTATAAAGTAGGAACAGTGTAATCAGATATATTCTTGTTACAAAATAACAGAATAATAAGATATATTCTTGTTACCAAAGAACAGTGTAATCAGATATATTCTTGTTACAAAATAACAGAATAATAAGATATATTCTTGTTACCAAAGAGCAGTGCAATCAGATATATTCTTGTTACCAAAGAGCAGTGCAGTCAGATATATTCTTGTTACCAAAGAGCAGTGCAATCAGATATATTCTTGTTACCAAAGAGGAGTGCAATCAGATATATTCTTGTTACCATAGAGCAGTGCAATCAATCAATGGCCACAGCTACACTGTTTTGAATTTCATTCTATGCTATTAAAAAACCCTAAGATCCCGATATTTTATTTATATCAATCTCATTTGGTCAACATTTGAATTTAAACTATTATAAACTATTCCTTTCTCATACATTGGTTGTGTTGTAATTTATACATGTATTTTTATTTTCATTCCACTTAAACTGGAAAGAAATAATAGTTACGATATAAAATAAAAAAACCCGAGCACGTCTTCAATTACGTTTTGCGAACGATGGGACAAAACGGCTATTATATTTTTTGAAACGATCTAAAAACTTTTGTTACCTAACGAAAACATATTTTAGAATTACTATATTGTTTAAAAAGAAAAACAAAAAAACCTTTACTGCCAAGTTTTATTTTCTATGATCTAACTATGGTTCTTTGAGATACAGCTGGCTGGTTAAAACAAATATAACATTTTCTGGATTACGATTTCAGTGATATTTATTTTGCTTTAACACGCTAATAAATATAACAATAGCAATATTGATAATTCTTTTAAAGTTTTACGAAGATCGGAGAAAAAATACCGTAGGAAAGAAACATAACTCTGATCTGTTGCACACAACACGTTGGACATAACGTTTTTGCGTAAAAATGGGATAAATATGAATAAATCACGAAAACGTTCCAACATCTTATGGCATTTCTTTCTATGCATATATAATTAATAGTTCTAATGAAAACAGCTACATACTAGTATATCATAAAATTGGAAAGGGGAATAAGCTTAACGAAATATGCACATTTTAGCCTGGAGTTATTTGGCAAACATGGATTTGTGTTCTTTAATAGTTCAACATGTTATGCCTTCTGAGGTAATTTATCAATAATACACACATATAAACAACACATATATATTTGTGTTTTTTTTCAGTCCGTCAAATGCTTCGTAAGACTATACGCGCTAATAACAATAAACAAAAGTAACAATAAACAAAAGTAACAATAAACAATAGTAACAATAAACAAAAGTTACAATATAAAACAAAAGTTAAAATAAACAATAGTAACAATAAACAAAAGTAACAATAAACAAAAGTAACAATATAAAACAAAAGTAACAATAAACAAAAGTTAAAATAAACAATAGTAACAATAAACAATAGTAACAATAAACAAAAGTAACAATATAAAACAAAAGTTAAAATAAACAAAAGTAACAATATAAAACAAAAGTAACAATAAACAAAAGTTAAAATAAACAATAGTAACAATAAACAAAAGTAACAATATAAAACAAAAGTAACAATAAACAAAAGTTACAATATAAAACAAAAGTAACAATAAACAAAAGTTAAAATAAACAATAGTAACAATAAACAAAAGTTACAATTTAAAACAAAAGTAACAATAAACAAAAGTTAAAATAAACAATAGTAACAATAAACAAAAGTAACAATATAAAACAAAAGTTAAAATAAACAAAAGTAACAATATAAAACAAAAGTAACAATAAACAATAGGAACAATAAACAAAAGCTACAATAAACAACAGTAACAACAACAAAGCAACAATGAACAAAGTTACAATAAACATCAGTAACAAAAACAAAAGTAACAATAAACAAAACTAACAATAAACAATAGTAACAATAAACAAAAGTAACAATAAACAATAGTAACAATAAACAAACGTTACAATAAACAAAAGTAACAATAAACAATAGTAACAATAAACAAAAGTAACAATAAACAAAAGTTAAAATAAACAATAGTAACAATAAACAAAAGTAACAATATAAAACAAAAGTTAAAATAAACATAAGTAACAATATAAAACAAAAGTAACAATAAACAATAGGAACAATAAACAAAAGTAACAATATAAAACAAAAGTAACAATAAACAATAGTAACAATGAACAAAAGTAACAATATAAAACAAAAGTAACAAAAACAGAAGTTAAAATAAACAATAGTAACAATAAACAAAAGTAACAATATAAAACAAAAGTTAAAATTAACAAAAGTAACAATATAAAACAAAAGTAACAATAAACAATAGGAACAATAAACAAAAGTAACAATATAAAACAAAAGTAACAATAAACAATAGTAACAATGAACAAAAGTTACAATATAAAACAAAAGTAACAATAAACAAAAGTTAAAATAAACAATAGTAACAATAAACAAAAGTAACAATATAAAACAAAAGTTAAAATAAACAAAAGTTAAAATAAACAAAAGTAACAATATAAAACAAAAGTAACAATAAACAATAGGAACAATAAACAAAAGTTACAATAAACATCAGTAACAAAAACAAAAGTAACAATAAACAAAACTAACAATAAATAATAGTAACAATAAACAAAAGTAACAATAAACAATAGTAACAATAAACAAACGTTACAATAAACAAAACTAACAATAAACAATAGTAACAATAAACAAAAGTAACATTATAAAACAAAAGTAACAATAAACAATAGTTACAATAAACAAACGTTACAATAAACAAAAGTAACAATAAACAATAGTAACAATAAACAAAAGTAACAATAAACAAAAGTTAAAATAAACAATAGTAACAATAAACAAAAGTAACAATATAAAACAAAAGTTAAAATAAACATAAGTAACAATATAAAACAAAAGTAACAATAAACAATAGGAACAATAAACAAAAGTAACAATATAAAACAAAAGTAACAATAAACAATAGTAACAATGAACAAAAGTAACAATATAAAACAAAAGTAACAAAAACAGAAGTTAAAATAAACAATAGTAACAATAAACAAAAGTAACAATATAAAACAAAAGTTAAAATTAACAAAAGTAACAATATAAAACAAAAGTAACAATAAACAATAGGAACAATAAACAAAAGTAACAATATAAAACAAAAGTAACAATAAACAATAGTAACAATGAACAAAAGTTACAATATAAAACAAAAGTAACAATAAACAAAAGTTAAAATAAACAATAGTAACAATAAACAAAAGTAACAATATAAAACAAAAGTTAAAATAAACAAAAGTTAAAATAAACAAAAGTAACAATATAAAACAAAAGTAACAATAAACAATAGGAACAATAAACAAAAGTTACAATAAACATCAGTAACAAAAACAAAAGTAACAATAAACAAAACTAACAATAAATAATAGTAACAATAAACAAAAGTAACAATAAACAATAGTAACAATAAACAAACGTTACAATAAACAAAACTAACAATAAACAATAGTAACAATAAACAAAAGTAACATTATAAAACAAAAGTAACAATAAACAATAGTTACAATAAACAAAAGTTACAATAAACAACAGTAACAAAAACAAAGTAACAATGAACAAAGTTACAATAAACAACAGTAACAAAAACAAAAGTAACAATAAACAAAACTAACAATAAACAAAAGTTACAATAAACAAAACTAACAATAAACAACAGTAACAATAAACAATGGTAACACTAAACAATAGTTACAATAAACTGGTAACTATTCTAGATCCGTTACCATCAGCACTGTTTAAATAAACGTCCTAAAATACATGGGTATTTAATAAATTGCGAAACACTTGAATTTAATTTTCTAAAATCATTTATTTATATCAGTGTGAAACAGAAAAAAAAGTGAACCCACGGGAAAAAATATGAACGGCTATTTTAACTGGAATATACATTTCACTCCAAAATTAAAATATAATCATTTTTATTGAAATATAAGGATGGGCAATATATAAACACTCATATACACCGATAAAAGTATCAACTGTTGAATCCGATAAGGCAGTTATAAAGTTATTAATGCAAAAACTTTGTTCATTTCGCGCAGAATTTTAGTTTAAACGGGATATTGGAGGCAAAACATATGGTATACTAAAATGTGGCATATGGCACTTTCATTTGGAGGAATGAATTTAAAGGATTGCACTTTTTGGGATATTTCTAATTGCTAATACCCCCTCCCCCTTTATTTCTCCCCAAAAAACCTTAAACGCACACACAACATTGAAACTTTGAAAGAAATTAAAATATCTACTTACCACAATAACTGACTCGATAGCGGCTTCATTTTTCATATCTTTAAGTTGCTTCATTTATTTTTATTTTGCTTTAATGTCATTGTTTAACTCGACAGTTGCGTTTGTACACACAAAATACCGTCGAAATGCTGGACGACACATTTGTTATTTTTCAGTTACTATTATCCGATAAAGAAATTACAATTATCAAACAAGAAAAATACCATAGGGTTACGATTATCATCCATCAATTTTAGATTTTTTATATCTCTCGTAGCTTGTGTCCCTTTAAAAGCTTTATTATCAGAAGCACTGATATATCTCGGAGCTTGTGCCCCTTTAAATACTTTATTATCAGGAGCACTGATATCACTCGTAGCTTGTGTCCCTTTAAATGCTTTATTATCAGTAGCACTGTTATATCTTGTAGCTTGTGTCCCTTTAAATACTTTATTATCAGGAGCACTGGTATATCTCGTAGCTTGTGTCCCTTTAAAAGCTTTATTATCAGTAGCACTGATATATCTCGTAGCTTGTGTCCCTTTAAATACTTTATTATCAGAATCACTGATATATCTCGTAGCTTGTGTCCCTTTAAAAGCTTTATTATCAGGACCACTGATATATCTCGTAGCTTTTGTCCCTTTAAATACTTTATTATCAGAATCACTGATATATCTCGAAGCTTGTGTCCCTTTTAAAGCTTTGTTATCAGAAGCACTGATATATCTCGTAGTTTGTGCCCCTTTAAAAACTTTATTATCAGAATCACTGATATATCTCGTAGCTTGTGTCCCTTTAAAAGCTTTATTATCAGGAGCACTGATATATCTCGTAGTTTCTGCCCCTTTTAATACTTTATTATCAGGAGCACTGATATATCTCGTAGCTTGTGTCCCTTTAAAAGCTTTATTATCAGAAGCACTGATATGTCTCGTAGCTTGTGCCTCTTTAAATACTTTATTATCAGGAGCACTGATATATCTCGTAGCTTGTGTCCCTTTAAATACTTTATTATCAGTAGCACTGTTATATCTTGTAGCTTGTGTCCCTTTAAATACTTTATTATCAGGAGCACTGGTATATCTCGTAGCTTGTGTCCCTTTAAAAGCTTTCTTATCAGTAGCACTGATATATCTCGTAGCTTTTGTTCCTTTAAATACTTTATTATCAGAATCACTGATATATCTCGTAGCTTGTGTCCCTTTAAAAGCTTTATTATCAGGAGCACTGATATATCTCGTAGCTTTTGTCCCTTTAAATACTTTATTATCAGGAGCACTGATATATCTCGTGGCTTGTGCCCCATAAATACTTTATTATCAGGAGCACTGATATATCTAGTAGCTTGTGTCCCTTTAGATACTTTATTATCAGGAGCACTGGTATATCTCGTAGCTTGTGTCCCTTTAAATACTTTATTAGCAGAATCACTGATATATCTCGTAGCTTGTGTCCCTTTAAAAGCTTTATTATCAGGAGCACTGATATATCTCGTAGCTTGTGTCCCTTTAAAAGCTTTATTATCAGTAGCACTGATATATCTCGTAGCTTGTGTCCCTTTAAATACTTTATTATCAGAATCACTGATATATCTCGTAGCTTGTGTCCCTTTAAAAGCTTTATTATCAGGACCACTGATATATCTCGTAGCTTTTGTCCCTTTTAATACTTTATTATCAGAATCACTGATATATCTCGAAGCTTGTGTCCCTTTTAAAGCTTTGTTATCAGAAGCACTGATATATCTCGTAGTTTGTGCCCCTTTAAAAACTTTATTATCAGAATCACTGATATATCTCGTAGCTTGTGTCCCTTTAAAAGCTTTATTATCAGGAGCACTGATATATCTCGTAGTTTCTGCCCCTTTTAATACTTTATTATCAGGAGCACTGATATATCTCGTAGCTTGTGTCCCTTTAAAAGCTTATTATCAGAAGCACTGATATGTCTCGTAGCTTGTGCCTCTTTAAATACTTTATTATCAGGAGCACTGATATATCTCGTAGCTTGTGTCCCTTTAAATACTTTATTATCAGTAGCACTGTTATATCTTGTAGCTTGTGTCCCTTTAAATACTTTATTATCAGGAGCACTGGTATATCTCGTAGCTTGTGTCCCTTTAAAAGCTTTCTTATCAGTAGCACTGATATATCTCGTAGCTTTTGTTCCTTTAAATACTTTATTATCAGAATCACTGATATATCTCGTAGCTTGTGTCCCTTTAAAAGCTTTATTATCAGGAGCACTGATATATCTCGTAGCTTTTGTCCCTTTAAATACTTTATTATCAGGAGCACTGATATATCTCGTGGCTTGTGCCCCATAAATACTTTATTATCAGGAGCACTGATATATCTAGTAGCTTGTGTCCCTTTAGATACTTTATTATCAGGAGCACTGGTATATCTCGTAGCTTGTGTCCCTTTAAATACTTTATTAGCAGAATCACTGATATATCTCGTAGCTTGTGTCCCTTTAAAAGCTTTATTATCAGGAGCACTGATATATCTCGTAGCTTGTGTCCCTTTAAATACTTTATTATCAGGAGCACTGATATATCTCGTAGCTTGTGTCCCTTTAAATACTGTATTATCAGGAGCACTAATATATCTCGTAGCTTGTACCCCTTTAAATACTTTCTTATCAGAAACACTGATATATCTCGTAGCTTGTGCCCTTTAAATACTTTATTATCAGGAGCACTGGTATATCTCGTAGCTTGTGTCTCTTTAAAAGCTTTATTATAAGAATCACTGATATATCTCGTAGCTTGTGTCCCTTTAAATACTTTATGATCAGAATCACTGATATATCTCGTTGCTTGTGTCCCTTTAAAAGCTTTATTATCAGGAGCACTGATATATCTCGTAGCTTGTGTCCCTTTAAATACTTTATTATCAGAATCACTGATATATCTCGTAGCTTGTGTCCCTTTAAATACTTTATTATCAGGAGCACTGATATATCTCGTAGCTTGTGTCCCTTTAAATACTGTATTATCCGGAGCACTGATATATCTCGTAGTTTGTGCCCCTTTAAATACTTTATTATCAGAAGCACTGATATATCTCGTAGCTTGTGCCCCTTTAAATACATTATTATCAGGAGCACTGGTATATCTCGTAGCTTGTGTCTCGTTAAAAGCTTTATTATAAGAATCACTGATATATCTCGTAGCTTGTGTCCCTTTAAATACTTTATGATCAGAATCACTGATATATCTCGTAGCTTGTGTCCCTTTAAAAGCTTTATTATCAGGAGCACTGATATATCTCGTAGCTTGTGTCCCTTTAAATACTTTATTAGCAGAATCACTGATATATCTCGTAGCTTGTGTCCCTTTAAATACTTTATTATCAGGAGCACTTATATATCTCGTAGCTTGTGTCCCTTTGAATACTTTATTATCAGGAGCACTGATATATCTCGTAGCTTGTGCCCCTTTATTATCAGGAGCACTGGTATGTCTCGTAGCTTGTGTCCCTTTAAATACTTAAATTATCAGGAGCAATGATATATCTCGTAGTTTGTGTCCCTTTAGATACTTTATTATCCGAAGCACTGATACATCTCGTAGCTTATGCCCCTTTAAATACTTTATTATCAGGAGCACTCATATATCTTGTAGCTTGTGTCCCTTTAAATACTTTATTATCAGGAGCACTCATATATCTCGTAGCTTGTGTCCCTTTAAAAGCTTTATTATCAGGAGCACTGATATATCTCGTAGCTTGTGGCCCTTTAAATACTTTATTATCAGGAGCACTGATATATCTCGTAGCTTGTGCCCCTTTAAATACTTTATTATCAGGAGCACAGATATATCTTGTAGCTTGTTTCCTTTTAAATACTATATTAGCACTGAATCACTGATATATCTCGTAGCTTGTGTCCCTTTGCAAACAAGAAGACATAAACAATCAGTTACGCTCAACAAAATGTTTAATGATCAAATAAAAAAGCATGTTAAAACATTTCATGAGGTAAATGTTCAGATCGAGAACTCACGAACTATTCATACAATAAAATAATCAGAACCAGATTGAACATATTAGGCCGTGTTCACACCAAACGCCATGTACAGTACTAAACTTGTTTACAATTAGTTTAATGTACTGGACATTGGTTTCACATTAAATTTGTTCACATCTATACACGTACCTTGTTTAATTACCTGTACATTAGATTTGTTCACGCTTGTAAACTCTATGTAATTTAAATGTTCATTACGTAGAACCGAATGCAAAGTTTTCGGACAACTTTTCTGGCAGTAAGGGAACGACCATTTGACTTCAAATCGGGGTGGGGTGGGGGGGTATCGATGGAGATATTTCGAACCCAAATTGGATAAAAAAAAAAAAAAAAAAAGTCCTACAGATGATACAAAAATATTCTAAATCAAGTTCCCCATACATTATAGTATTAAATGTTTATAAAAAAAATTGATTACAAGCATCGAAAAAAAAAAAAACGGAATAAAACGTTTGCGCGGAAAAATTTCTGGCTCATAAATTAACCAAATCCTCCCCCCCCCCTTTTAAGTAAAGTGGTTGCTTCTTTATGAAAGCCATTTTGATGATTTGCAGTAGTTTAAAAATGAATATATATTTTTATTCTCATAAAGCCAATGCATTACATCGGTACAGAGATTGAAGGAGAAGAAGGAATGATATATTAGGGATCACTATATTCCTATCTTTTCTGTTTGTTTCAAATGGTATTTCTTCTCCAAGGAGTATTTGGCAAAGGGAGGGGGTAATGTTTTTTTTTTTAGTTTTAAGGGTAATTTAACGGATCCGAGATACATGTACTAGACAAACAATACATTTACCTCACACTTTTTAAATAATGCATTTATGAGTGAATCGTTGTTTGAGTAAAGACCAGTGGCAAACATTTCTGTGCAAGTCAAGTGGATTCGGAAAGACCTTAATTTTCAAATGAATTATGTTTTCGGCAATGATGCTGCTTTGAATCTTGATATGGGCTTAATAAAGCTACGTTAAGTTTAAAAAAAAATATATCAAGTTTAGACAAATATTTCTGTTAAGAACTTTATTAATAATTGTTATAAATATCCATTTTATTCAAAAATTGTTTCTTCCTTAAATATACACGGTGAAACTTATGTTTTAAATGCCTAGTTTTTTTTGTGTACACTTAATCTACACAAGGCCTACATCGAGTATCGACTGCATGTAGACAAAACATGTTTTACACTACATGTAAACATTGAATTTTATCAATGGGAATGTAATTTTGTTTAGTTTACGTATGAATTACACTTACACAACACAGAGTTTAGGTCAGTGTGAACACAGCCTTACATTAACATACACTAAATGTGTAGTAAATGTTCAGAACAAGAATCAATGGATATACATTAATAAGTACATGCAGTTAACATTTAGACGAAGAACGTACGATTTGTACATGCAGAAAATGATCAGAACGAGATAACATTGTATGATGATTACAAGCAGTAAACTTTCAGAACGAGAACACATTTTATGATGATTACATTCAGTAAACTTTCAGAACGAAAACACACATATGATGATGACATTCAGTAAACTTTCAAAACGAGAACACACTGTATGATGATTACATTCAGTAAACTTTCAGAACGAGAACACATTCTATGATGAATACATTCAGTAAACTTTCAGAACGAGAACACACTTTATGATGATTACTTTAAGTAAACTTTCAGAACGAGAACACATTTTATGATGGTTACTTTAAGTAAACTTTCAGAACGAGAACACATTTTATGATGATTACATTCAGTAAACTTTCAGAACGGGGACACATTTTTTGATGATTACATTCAGTTAACTTTTAGAACGGGGACACATTGTATGATTATTAACATTCAGTAAACTTTCAGAGCGAGAACACATTTTATGGTGATTACATTCAGTAAACTTTCAGAACGAGAACACATTGTATGATGATTAAAATCAGTAAACGTTCAGAACGAGAAAACATTGTATATATAAAGATAAGAAGATGTGGTATGATTGCTAATGAGACAACTTTCCACCGGAGACAAGGTAGAGAAAGAGAGAGAGAGAGATTACAATGATTATAGTTACAGAATTTGGTTCTAATTACAGAAGTTGGTGACACAGAGAGACTTTTCGTTAACAAAAAGCACAGAGACGACATATACAGGGGACCTATAGTATGTTCACATCCTTGTCAATACGGATACGCAAAATCAGTATCAGACGACCGCTGCTGCTGGATATGTACTAAATGTTCTGGAAATCAGTATTCTGGCGAATTCGGATGCATGTCATGTCCTCACGGTTCTCATCCGAATAATAATAAAAGTAACTGTACGCCAATTCACATTGACATTATGAGTTTCAATGACCCAGCTGCTATCGGGACTCTTACGGTATCTTCTATTGGTATTGCTGCATGTATCGTAGTCATAGTGGTATTCACGATTAACAGAGAAACGCCATTAGTTAAGGCAACGGACCTTAAACTCAGTCTTCTTTTGGTTTTTAGTCTGATTTTATCGTATGGATCATCAGCTGCCTTTCTTGCTAAACCTTCACCTATTTCGTGTGGTCTTATTCGATATCTTCTTGGATTGTGTTACACATTGCAGTATGCCACTTTATTGACCAAGACAATAAGAATTTACAGACTTTTTCAGGCAAAAAGTCCCGAAAAAAAGAAGTTCATAAATTCAAGATCTTCTATAACTTTGACTTTATTGATTACGTTTTTTCACGTTTTAGGACTGACGGCTTGGATTATTTTTGATAGACCGGAGACAAGAGTCGATTATGACGAAGACAGCGGCGTTTTAATATGCGATGACGCCGATAACTACTCGTATGCTATCAGTTTATCTTACTCAGTAGCGCTATTAATGACATGTGTGTATTTTGCTGTAAAAACCCGAAAGATTCCGGATGGTTTCAAAGAGACACGATTCATTGCAATATGTTCATATACAACTTGCATCATTTGGTTAGCGTTTGCCTCAACATTCTTTTTTACCAACAATAATATAGTACGTGTTCTGTCTCTATGTATAACACTTTCTATAAACTCTACAGTAAGTCTGTGTGTACTATTTCTGTCGAGGTTATACATCATCCTTTTTAAACCAAGATTAAACACAAGGGAGCGAGTAATGACTCGAGGGAATGAAAAGTCTGACAGGACAAGTAAATGTTTAACAGCTAATAAGTCAGGTAAGCTACTCAGATCTTATTTAGGATCGTTTCGATTATACAAGTTAAAACATTTGCGCCTAAATTCGTATTACATACAGATGTAGTCCAAATAATTATGACGTCTGGCAAGGCTGTTTTAATTTTTTTTCTGGGACGTCGTAGGAAGGCGTCCCAGGAAAAAAAATAAAATAGCCTTGCCAGACGTCATAATTTTTTGGACTAATACAGAAGAACATGTTTTAATCTTTTACACAAATCCAAAATACTGAGTAATATAATTGCATGATGCAATGGTTTTAATTGGCGTCCATGTTCCGTAAATATTTTACATTATCATCTAACAGACCAATTATTTAATTTTATCGAAAAATGGTAGAAATAATGCATTAAAAATCTTTTACAAATAATTTTACTTTGGTTTAGGAGAACACGTGGTTACGCCAAAGGCAGTCGTCTTTGATTAAAATTGCAAAATCTACTTCAAAACCAAAGAGCAATGATTATTTGTGATTTTACGCAGTTGGTTGACCGAAAGACCTTCTTTAATTAAATACAATGTCATACTTGGAATATTGGACTATAGTGTTACGAGCCAGGAATTGAATTTGAAAATATAAAGTTGATGCTTAAAAAACTACAAACGAAATTGGGAGATATTACTGGAAAAGAAACTTATATGAACTTCTGGAGCTCTCGAGTCAATCCCTGTGATTTTGGGGGTTCGTTTTGCTAAACTTGAAGCCTGTAATTCAGTGGTTGTCGTTTGTTTATGTGTTACGTATTTGTTTTTCGTTCATTTTTTTTTACATAAATAAGGCCGTTAGTTTTCTCATTTGAATTGTTTTACGTTGTCTTATCGGGGCCTTTTATAGCTGACTATGCGGTATGGGCTTTGCTCATTGTTGAAGGCTGTACGGTGACCTATAGTTGTTAATGTCTGTGTCATTTTGGTCTTTTGTGGATAGTGTCTCATTTGCAATCATACCACATCTTCTTTTTATATATTGAAGTTTAATGCCTAGCGTTTTGTTGGCTTCTGCTTTTTTTTGTCCGTCATCATGTTAGGTAACTTAAATACCTTGGGAGACCAGTCAACCAGTTTTATGTAAAATAAAATAAAATACCACAGGAATTCACTAACATTTATTGTGATTTGACGACACAAGGATCGCCTTAAAAACATTGACCCCAATTGAAAAAACCAACATCTGATATAATAAATTATATGATTATTTCAGTTGATATTCTTTATACTTACGACATTCCAACAAATTTGACCAAATCGCGTTTAATTGCCTATTTGTAAATTGTCACTGCGGTATTAATCTGTCTGAATGCATGTAAATATATTCTATGACAAAATTGTATTGCAGTAGGAACAGAGGAATCAAGCGATGAGTATGTATACACAAAGAATGGACTTCTAGCAGCAACATCAACATCAGTACCAAATCTAGCTCCATTTGAATCAAAAACCAAAAAACAATTTATATCAGGTGCGCATTCGGTGCATAATATATCAATATTAAACAACTTGGGAGAAGAGAATGCTCATTCGAGGAAGACAAGAGACATTCCATTAAAAGATTTGCCTCGGATTACCATAAGTAATGGGGAAACCGAATTTAACGTATGATGGCAGTATCAATGGGAAAAAAATTATAAAAATTATGTTCTTTCTGAAGGTCGTATTGTTATGTGTGTCATTGGGTTGCTGTTTCATTGACATACATTTTATCTCTGCACCTCTTATCTTATCTTATATTACACAGCACAAAAGTTGTTTTAACAAATAACATTAATGATAATTTCTCCCTGACAAAACGTGGGTCGATCAAAGATAATATTTTACCAATTCGAAGTTGAATTAACAAAAAAATATATCGTAAAGATAAAAAAGGAACATAAACATATTAATACAAATAAAAAAAAAGAAGTCAAGCTTGAACAATTTACAAAAGATAATGAAAACTAAGGGACAATTTTTTTACAAACTAAAGTAACCTGCTCCATGGAATCCTGGTTTGGCACCAAACGAATACCATAGAATACAAATCCATGTACAACCTAAAGTAACCTGCTCCATGGAATCCTGTTTCGGCACCAAACGAATACCATAGAATACAAATCCATGTACAACCTAAAGTAATCTGCTCCATGGAATCCTGTTTCGGCACCAAACGAATAACATAGAATACAAATCCATGTACAACCTAAAGTAATCTGCTCCATGGAATCCTGTTTCGACACCAAACGAAAACCATAGAATACAAATCCATGTACAACCTAAAGTAACCTGCTCCATGGAATCCTGTTTCGGCACCAAACGAATAACATAGAATACAAATCCATGTACAACCTAAAGTAATCTGCTCCATGGAATCCTGTTTCGGCACCAAACGAATAACATAGAATACAAATCCATGTACAACCTAAAGTAATCTGCTCCATGGAATCCTGTTTCGACACCAAACGAATACCATAGAATACAAATCCATGTACAACCTAAAGTAACCTGCTCCATGGAATCCTGTTTCGACACCAAACGAATACCATAGAATACAAATCCATGTACAACCTAAAGTAACCTGCTCCATGGAATCCTGTTTCGACACCAAACGAATACCATAGAATACAAATCCATGTACAACCTAAAGTAATCTGCTCCATGGAATCCTGTTTCGACACCAAACGAATACCATAGAATACAAATCCATGTACAACCTAAAGTAATCTGCTCCATGGAATCCTGTTTCGACACCAAACGAATACCATAGAATACAAATCCATGTACAACCT
The DNA here is from genome assembly GCF_963676685.1 of Mytilus edulis. Taxonomy (NCBI): domain Eukaryota; kingdom Metazoa; phylum Mollusca; class Bivalvia; order Mytilida; family Mytilidae; genus Mytilus; species Mytilus edulis. The sequence continues at coordinate 23,220,646 of NC_092344.1, forward strand.
AAAGTAACCTGCTCCATGGAATCCTGTTTCGGCACCAAACGAATAACATAGAATACAAATCCATGTACAACCTAAAGTAATCTGTTCCATGGAAAACTGTTTCGGCACCAAACGAATAACATAGAATACAAATCCATGTACAACCTAAAGTAATCTGCTCCATGGAATCCTGTTTCGGCACCAAACGAATAACATAGAATACAAATTCATGTACAACCTAAAGTAATCTGCTCCATGGAATCCTGTTTCGGCACCAAACGAATACCATAGAATACAAATCCAAGTACAACCTATAGTAACCTGCTCCATGGAATCCTGTTTCGGCACCAAACGAATACCATAGAATACAAATCCATGTACAATCTAAAGTAACCTTCTCCATGGGACCCTGTTTCGGCACCAAACGAATACCATAGAATACAAATTCATGTACAACCTAAAGTAACCTGCTCCATGGAATCCTGGTTTGGCACCAAATGAATACCATAGAATACAAATCCATGTACAACCTAAAGTAACCTGCTCCATGGAATCCTGGTTTGGCACCAAACGAATACCACAGAATACAAATCCATGAACAACCTAAAGTAATCTGCTCCATGGGACCCTGTTTCGGCACCAAAGGAATACCATACAATACAAATCCATGTACAACCTAAAGTAACCTGCTCCATGGAATCCTGTTTCGGCACCAAACGAATACCATACAATACAAATCCATGTACAACCTAAAGTAACCTGCTCCATGGAATCCTGGTTTGGCATCATACGAATACCATAGAATACAAATCCATGTACAACCTAAAGTAATCTGCTCCATGGAATCCTGGTTTGGCACCAAATGAATACCATAGAATACAAATCCATGTACAACCTACCGTAACCTGCTCCATGGAATCCTGGTTTGGCACCTGACGAATACCATAGAATACAAATCCATGTATAACTTAAAGTAATCTGCTCCATGGAACCCTGGTTTGGCACCTGACGAATACCATAGAATATAGAGCATTTGCATTATTCAAGTATTTTGCTGGCGTATCCGTATTGACGTATCGTATAAAACGTATATGAGGAAAGGATAAATTAAGTCAAGTTGGTCTCGATGAAGATACTTAATTTTAATTTAGTTTTAATTGAGGTCGGGACTAAATCCTTCATTTATACAAATCTGCCTGATACGTTTACGTCGATCCGTGCACGTAATCAGATACGTGAATAATTCAAATTCTCTATATACAAATTCAAGGTAACGCGGTTTCACAGAAGTAACTGTTAAAAACGCGGACGTATAAGCAGAGAACGATTGCGACCAACCATTATATATCATGTAATTTAAAAGCTTGATTCTTAGGCAGCAACCATTTGATTTTCTGGAGGGGGCTATGGTTTTTTTTTTGGAAAAAAAAGTTTGTTTCAGTTTTTGGAGAAAAAAATATTTTTTTTTTGATTCTGAGAAAAAAAATTGTTTGTTTCACCCTCAGCTGCCACTACATGTAATGCTAAAATTGTCGCGAAAAAAAATTGTCCAGAAAGTAATACCATACCCCCCCCCCCCCCTCGAAAATCAAATGGTTGCTGCCTTACTATTTATAACTTCATTTTATTTGTTATTTATCTTAGCTGTTATGTAAAGGACATACAGTAAGTCACTTAAACATTATCATATAAACTCATCATAGATACCAGGATTACAATTGTATATAGACAATCTTTGTCAAAGAACTGTTATCAACATACAGATAACATTTTGTGTTTCATTTATTCAATTGTAATAATTCATTGTATGTGTATTTCATACAGCTTAACCTTTAATGATATTTTTCATGTATAGTTCATACAGATGTAATATTAATTTACATGTTATGTAATATATATTTCACACAGCTGTAGAACAACAGTATGTATACTTCGTAAAACAGTAACAATACATTTTATATATACTTCATAATCTGTAATAATACGTTTTATATATACTTCATAATCTGTAATAATACATTTTATATATACTTCATACTCTGTAATAATATATTTTATATATATACTTCATACAGATGTAATAATACATTGTATGTATATTTCATACAGATGTAATAATACATTGTATGTATACTTCATACAGATGTAATAATACATTTTATGTATACTTCAAACATGCAGATGTAATAATACATTTTATGTATACTTCAAACATGCAGATGTAATATAACAGTTTGAATATACTTTGTAAAACTTTAACATTACATTATATGTATACTTCATATTATAGCTGTAATAATACATTGTATATATATTTCATACAACAGTAATAATACCTTTTATGTTTACTTTATAAAAAAAATATAATACATTTTATGTATACTTCTTATATTCATAGGTTTCATAACGAGAATGGGATATTACTTGATATCAACTCGAGTTATTTAATTTTAATATAATAACAAGAGATTTGATATGGTGCACGGATCAAATCTTTGAGTCGAAATAAGAAGGTTTTTGGTGTAAAAAGTGTTGAGTTGGAAACCTGACTAAACAATTAATTCTAAAAAGGTGCCTGCTATATCAGTCGGAAACTTTCGTCACTAGCTGATCTTTTTTTTTATAAAGTTTTGTCCCTTCCAAAGCTTATAAGCGGATAACACATTCAGCGACACATATAGCTTTGGTAATTATAATTAGCTTTATTATGAGTGTGTGTAAAGTGTATCTTTGCTGCTTTGTAGGTTTGATATGTTTCATTTCTCGGGGTATCCTTCGGTCATCCAGAGTCAACGATCATCACGAGCGTTGTTTTTAACCATTTTGCCATCAGAAGTCCAATATTGTTTTAATTTTGAGCTGAAATGCATAAGTGGAATAGTTTCATATGACGCCAAAAAATTGTAACAGACGTGTTCAGAGATGTTTGATTCAGACCCTATACCATCGAACTGTTCACAGAGAGATCTTGAGTCGGCATCGACGATCAGTTGATACTTAATATTCCATGCAGATATATAAATCCATCGGATGTTGGTTGTGTACTGATTGTTAATTTTGTCAAAGATGCATGATTTTTACTAGTTATTATTGGCTTTGGACTAGTTGTCAGTAACTGCGAGTACTCCTAGATCTGTACTTAGTGTCTTTTTGTTGTTGCGATGTACAGGTACACCCAATGTTTTTCTTATATGTATTTCTAATTGTATCCATCTGATGAGTTAGCTGACTATGCGGTATGGGATTTTCTATTTGTTGTAGGCCGAATGGTGACCTATAGCTATTCATTTCTGTGTCATTTGGTCTCTTGTGGAGAGTTGTGTCATTGACAATCATACCACATCTTTGTTATAATAGGTGAACTTTCAGGTTAATCGGCACTTTAATTATAATTCATAAAATTAGGAAGGGATCCGACATATCAGTGGTACTAAAATATTGCACGAAATAACATAGTCATAAAATGCTTCAGGTGCAAGTATGTAATATTTTGTCGTCTTTAATGGAGCAAAGGTATAACTGTATCCATTACCAATTTCGGCTTTATTTACAGTGGCAAGTGAATTTGAACTTATAAACGCACTCTATACTGCGTCAATAAAAAAAAGTCTGTTCAAATTTGCAATTCATTAAAGCAGATAATAAGGCATGTCTTCGTGTTTGGACTACTTTAACGTGTTTTAATCTAGATTCGATTTCCGACCAGGCGACTGTTATCCAGTGGTTATCATTTGTTGCTGTCTGCCCTTACTGTTTATGGTTTATTGTTGTAGTATGATCATGCTTTTTAGGTTCTCTTTGTCATCCCGGGGCCTTTTATATATAGCTACAGATATAACTATGCGTCATGTACTTGCTCATGGTTGAAATCCGTAACGATGACCTGTAATTGTACACATCGCCTTCCTTTGACATTTGATATTCATCGAATAATAGTAAAATTGCCAAATATACCATTTCTTAATCTGAATTCAAAAAGGTTTAAAAAATATATATTAAAAATGTCAAAGTTACATAATTTTTTTATTTCTGTATCATTCGGTCTCTTGTGGATAGTTGTCTCATTGTCAATCATACCACATCTTCTTTGTAATAGACATTATTTTTAACATTTAGTTACAAGTAAGTCCCAAATATTCTAGTTGCATGCAAAGTTTTTGTAAAATCCAAATATTGCCATGTCCCGCTTACTTTGTGTTAGATATTTAAATGCAGGTAGAGATTTAAAAATAATGTGTTAAAAAGTTGTCAAAAACGATGATTTTGGTTGCAATAACAAATGAACCCAGAAAAAACAATAGAAAAAGAAAACTAAATGTGAGATAATTATATTAGTCATACATTGCAGGTCTTAACTACATCGTCGTTTGTCTCTGTAAACCACCGTATATGTGAGGCAATGGTAGTAGGTCTTGTATACCAGTCGCATTATATGTTTTTTCGTGTAGTCTTAATTTAATGTGGCTCACATGTCGAGCCAGCTGAAACCCTACTTCTGGAGGTTTTACTTTGTGAGCGGTACGAATTAGATTTACTCTACTTGGAGTTTTTCGTACGATAATATCCCCAAACGATTTTATGTCAACAAAGAACGAATTGATAGCCGGACTGAGCTTGAATTCAAAATCAGATTGTTTTATAGATTCGTCGTTATAAAAATGGTCTACGAATTTTTCTTCCTCACTGATTTTTTGCTCGATCCGTTTTCCCACCAAGAACGCTTCGACGTCTGTTTCAATAGTTTTGGCCTTTACGATAGTGTTCTGGAGTTCCCTTATTCCTTGTTTTCGATGATCTATATTTTTCAGCAGATGATCCGTTTCGTTTTTGTGCTTTCTGAAGGTTTCATTCAGTTCACCAATTATTTCTTTTTCGATATGATCTAAGTGTTCATTCATTTTCTTGCGCATACTGTGCATTTCCTTTTCAATAGTATTTTTCTGTAACAACATCTTTGTTAAATTTTCTTCCCTGTCTGTTTTGATTTTTTCGATATTGTCTAATACAGTTTCTACTGTTTGATGGATGTCTTCTAAATTGACGCATGTTTGGTGAGATTTGGCGGCATTTTCTGTCACTGTCACAACGTTGCAGACTTTATGCATAGTTGTTGCACAAACTATACATGCTGGTTCTTTATGTGTATGGCAATAGAAGTGCAGTGATTCTCTATGGAATGAACATGGTTGGCCAAAGGTTGTTGCCGACTGATCGTTTGAGAGTTTCTTCTCCCGTACTATTTTCTCTCGAACTGAACGAGAGCCAAGAGATTTCGAGATTCGTTGATATCTGTTATATTCCAACAACAACTTCCCATTAATCGATGGCAAGCCATCAGTATAAGGTCGTCTTTGAGGCATTGGTGTATTTACCTGTACAATATATAATTGAAAAATATAAATAAATGACAAGTTATTTTGAATTTTGATACACCAAACAAAAGTGCTCACCTTAGAGAGCTTATGATTGCTTATGCACAGTTAACATTTAACAGAAATATACACACAACTACATGTTTAAATCAAACTCAGTCAAAACACATGACCAGTACATGTTTAACCCAGACTCATTCGGAGCTCATGTAAAGTAATATTTAACCTGAAATAATTAGAATATCATGCCCATTACACTTTTAACACGGACTAATTTGAAGCATATGTACAGTATACATTTAACAGACTGGTTCAGTGATTATACACACTACACGTTCTACACAGACTCATTCAATTTCGGAACACATAGACAGTACATGTTTAATCCAGACTCATTCGGAGCTCAAACGACATGTACAGTACATGTTTAATCGAGACTCATTCGGAGCAAATGGGCAGTACATGTTTAATCCAGCCTCATTCAGAGCTAAAGTACACGTTTAACACGGGCCGATTCGTACGGAAGGGAAATTTATTACTATACATTTCTTAATTTGTAAAATGTAATCATGGTAATTTCTTTCTTTGAAACTCGGATTTTTCGATCTGTAGCATGCATTTCTACATTTCTTGATTTGTGAAATGTAACATCTAAATGTTTAAATGCAATATTTTTGTTAATTTGTTGACGTATTTTCTTTGTTCATTACAAGAAATTTTAAATTTCCTAATTTGAGTAGGTAATTGTTTTGTTCGAATCAAGTCTTGGGAGAATGTGACAACTAGTGTACTTCTTACCACTGCCACCCAATGAGAAGTTGACAGTTTGCTTGGACAAGTATACTTCTTCTGTATGTAGAATCTTCCGTTTAGGAATACCAAGACATTTAGTGTATATCAATAAAACTATTCTAAAACTTGGTACATGTTGGGATATCAACAATAAAACTATAAAATTGGTGCTCGATAAAAATTCGTGCGCAGGTGCCGGTACGGGGCGCTGAATGGGACTTATGGCACGCCGTTATTATATTTATTCAATTTCGAGATATCTTATTTAGCTAAATAAGATATATTATAACTTATTGAGATATCTTAATAACAAACTGAGATATCTTATATATTAATTGAGATATCTGATTTATTAAATGAGATATCTTATATATTAAATAAGATATCTTATTAAAATGTTTATAAAGATATCTTATTAAATATATAAGATATCTCTATTAATTTATAAGATATCTTATTAACTATATAAGATATCTTTTATATAGTTAATAATAGAGATATCTTATTTACTTAATAAGATATCTCCATAAGTTAATAAGATATCTCTATTAGTTTATAAGATATCTCTATTAATTAATAAGATATATCTATTAGTTTATAAGATATCTCTATTAATTAATAAGATATCTTATAAAGTATGTATTTAAAAGATATCTTTATAAAGAAGTAAGATATCTTATATACTTTATAAGATATCTTATTAATTAATAGAGATATCTTATTAACTTATAGATATATCTTATAAACTAAAAGAGATATCTTATAAACTTTTAGAGATATCTTATTAACTTAAAAAGATATCTTATTAACTAATAGAGATATCTTATAAACTAATAGAGATATCTTATAAACTAATAGAGATATCTTATAAACTTTTAGAGATATCTTATTAACTTATAGAGATATCTTATTAACTTATAGAGATATCTTGTAAACTAATAGAGATATCTTATAAACTTTTAGAGATATCTTATTAACTTATAGAGATATCTTATTTAATTGGTTATAAAGATATCTTATATCTTATTTAATATATAAGATATCTCCATAAGTTAATAAGATATCTCTATTAGTTTATAAGATATCTCTATTAATTAATAAGATATCTTATAAATAAAATTGAGAATGGAAATGGGGAATGTGCCAAAGAGACAACAACCCGACCATAGAAAAAAACAACAGCAGAAGGTCACCAACAGGTCTTCAATGTAGCGAGAAATTCCCGCACCGGAGGCGTCCTTCAACTGGCCCCTAAACAAATATATACTAGTTCAGTAATAATGAACGCCATACTAATTTCCAAATTGTACACAAGAAACTAAAATTAAAATAATACAAGACTAACAAAGGCCAGAGGCTCCTGACTTGGGACAGGCGCAAAATGCATGTATTTAAAAGATATCTTTATAAAGAAGTAAGATATCTTATATACTTTATAAGATATCTTAAAATTAATAGAGATATCTTATTAACTTATAGATATATCTTATAAACTAATAGAGATATCTTATAAACTAATAGAGATATCTTATAAACTAATAGAGATATCTTATAAACTAATAGAGATATCTTATAAACTAATAGAGATATGTTATTTACTTTCAAATTAAATAAGATATCTTAATACTTAATAAGATATCTTGTTAAATAAATAAGATATCTTCAAATTTGAATAAATATAAAAACGGCGTGCCATAGACTCTTGTGGTTTTGTACAAAATTCAATTCTGTCTACACAAAAATAAACACAAAATTTAATTTAGTGACAAAATCTCAGTTTTGTATGCAAATTAGTTCACAGAATCCAAACTAAACTAATTTCATACAAAATTGACTTTTGTCGCCCAATTTTCAAATATGTTTGTGTTACAAAAATGAATTTTGTCATGACAAAACTAACTTTTGTCCACTGAAAGATAATGTTATATGACAAAATTTAAATTTGTAGTATGCTACAAATTTTGTTAAACTGAACTCATTTTTGTTGAACAAAACTCACTTTTGTCCACGGACCATACAAAATTGAATTTCGAGTACAAAACCACAAGAGTCCCATTCGGCGCCCCGTAGGCATGTATTATATATATACAAAGGAGTAAGGAAATAATTTTGATCATCATAGTACGAAGAAGTGAAAAATTATATTAACACCAAACAATCAAAGCTGGTATATAGACTAGATACAAGTTTACATAAAATAACAAAAAAAACATTACAAATAGTATCAATAGGCCAAATTAACAAGGAAGTACGATTTGAGAGTACTTGCAGTTACTGACAGCGTAGTTAAAAGCCAAAACAATTAATAATAAAATTGAACACCAGAGGCGGATTAAGGGGGAGGGGAGCCCATTTTGTGGGGAAATTTGTTGATTATCTCAGGAATCACTGAAGCAAGGCTCAAATTCTCAATTTCTGGATCCACCGCTGAACACTGGCTCTTTTGCAGTGAATATACAGATTATTTATTTAATTCTTTCCGCCGTGTAATTTTAAAATATCATGACAAAATAACACTCTAAACAGCCCAATATCTATCGAACAAATTCTGCAGATTTAAGAAGTATGCCCATCTGATAACGTGGTACCACTGTATCGACTGGCATGTAAAAGTTCCTTTTCAATTACTTAATATGATTTATTGGAAATGTAAAGTTTGTGTCCCTTTTCAATTACTTAACAGGGGCGGATCCAGCCTTTTTAAAAAGGGGGGTTCCTAACCCAGGACAAAAGGGGGGGGGGGTTCTAATTACACGTCCCCATTCAAATGCATTGATCGTCAAAAAAAAAGGGGGGTTCCAACCCCCGGAACCCCCCCCCCCCCTCTGATCCGCGCCTGCTTAATATGATTTATTGGAAATGTAAAGTTTGTGTCCATGAGCCAGTAACCCCACAGCACAAAACTGTAAAGACTTCATTAAATCATAACCTTTGCAGACACAGATTATACAATATAATATAATTTTTATACATTCTTTTAAATATACGGATAGTGAAAAAATCTCAGGTTTCCGCTCAATTATTTATATGGGTACGCTTCAATAATATCCTTTAAAATCTTATTAGCATTACGACGAATCACTGAACATTGGTTGTGTTTTAATAGGACATATTTCTCAGTAACATAATAGTTTGTTTGTAGATTAAGGTCATCTGTAAAGGGGCGTGTACATGTGTAGCTATGGACAAATTCTATTTTTGTTTGTTTACAGACGAGTATAGCACTGGGGTAAATGTGATCTCCGTTATTGCAGTTACGTATATCCAAAGATGGCGGACGATGTTTCTGGCCAATATTTCTTTTGTCAATTTTGTAATTTATTTTTCTTCGGTATTTCGTGTCTGTTTTCACGTAAATTACTAAATTTGAAACTGAAATACTTAGTGTTTTTTCATAATTCAACCGCTAATAAAGAAAACAGCTATCTAAAATATCGTGATGATATGGGTAAAGGCTCGGTCACATCTTACCGGATAGCACGAACGGACGCCCAACGGGTGAAAATAAAAGTTGTCCGTTGACAAAATCCGTTGGGACTCCGTTGATGTACTGACCAAATAAAACGGACGCGTAACGAATGCGTTAACGGACACACACCGGATATGCAACGTACAAGAAACGGAAACGTACCTCCAACGGACGAGTACCGCATAAAACAGACACCTATCGGAAGTGTACCGGATAAAAACGGATGAACAAGATATACGGAAAAATTAAAGGCGACAATAATAACACATGTAAATCCCATAAATATTCAAAATGTTTCTGTGTAACTGGTTTGTTCTTCAAAATGCCACCAAAGGGCAGTGTCTGGCATGAATAAGACCTGCTTGATTGTGAAGACGTGCCCTTACTCTAAGATCGATTATGAATATCAAGAATTCATGAAACTTAAGAAATCTAATTGGCATTTCTGACGCAACATGTTCAATTGGCATTTATCCGTTTCAGATCCGTTCATCATCCGTTTTATCCGTTATACGTTCGGTAGAAGTCCATTTCACATTCGTTCAACATCCGTTTTATCCGTTAGACGTCCGTTAGAAGTCTGTTGGTCAATTTATCTGCCAGACCTCTAACGGATGTATAACGAACACGTAACGGATACAAAACGGAAACGAAATGGACGAGTACCGTACTAAACGGACGCCTACTGGACCTTCAACGGACATTTCATCCGTTGGACGTCCGTTCAAAGTTTTGAACATGCTAAAATTTTCCACCGGACAGAACGGACATCGACGGATAAAACGTACGCTAAACGGACATGTAACGGATATGGAGGGACGTCTAACGGATAAGAACGAACGTCTAACGGATAAGAACGGACGTCTAACGGATAAGAACGGATGTCTAACGGATAAGAACGGACGTCTAACGGACATGAACAGATTGAAAAAAAAAGTTATCCGTTAGGCATCCGTTCGAGCTATCAATTAAGGTGTGACCGAGGCTTAACTGAGGTTAATATGGGGACGGAGTCCCCAATAACAGTAGAAAATTCAATAAAAAAAAATACGGGAAAATTTCCCGAATTTTTCATTGTACTAATGAACTCAAAATCGTTCAATTTTTTTTTGTCGCGTTTTGAAATCCCGGACCTGCGCAGAAATGTACAATGTACTTCCTTTTTCCGGTCTCGTTTGTATGAAACTTTGAGTAAAATATATATTTATCAGTCTAGTATAAAATAGGAAGGAACGCGCAATACCAATTTCATTTTTAATAATAATTTATTCCTTGATATGAAAAAACGTTACCTGATGATAGCGTTTCTTTGTTTACATTGCATATGACATAGCCAGAAATGAGTAGTGGTTTTGCTAATTAATATTCATAATATGTAAATGAGAATTGTACCACGTGATAGTAGTTTGAACTGGACTGGCTTGATAGGCTTGATATCATTAAAATCTTAAAAACACGGATATTATAAGTTGCCCGTCACAGAGTCCTTACTTACAATCACTTTGATATTTCCGTAAAGTTGTCAGGCGGTCAAAATCAAAACAATGAACGTGAATTTAGTGATTTTTTCGTGCTTTCGTGAGTTTATTCTTCTTGAAATAGGGACATTTTAATTTTACGTGGGAACCTAGAGTTCAACGACTACACATACAATGTTTGGACTTGCTTATTCTTTGGAAATTCAAGTTTCAAAATCCACCCCGGCAACATGTTTTTGTAATGACCTTGTAATCCAATTTTCAACACGAAGTTGGAAAATTTGACGTTTCAGCCATTTTAGCCTGTATTTTACACTGCAATGTTAAAGGCCTCTCGCTTCGATATTTAAAATAGCTCAGGAACCTGTATTTTTGCAACAACAGTCATAATGTTTCGTTTAAATGGTGTATATTGTTGTGTATATTCATTTTCTGCCCCGGCAACCTGTCTATCACTTAAATTAAAATTAAAAAAGGCATTTTTTTCAAAATTCCCTATCATTTTTAGTAATTTCCGTGACCCGTATCCGATTTCTTTAGTATAATATTCAAATAAGCAAAGTGGCGTTGATTTCTGGATATGACGTCATAATTTAAATAACGTCACAACTAAATCCCTAACAACAGAACCAAAATCGGAAACGTTACGGTATTTCCGTTTCTTTTTTTTTAAACAAATATTTAAGTTACAAAAAAATAATTCATACAGACTTCGTCCCCATTTACAGGTAATGCCTGCCTCATATTAAATTTTCAATGATATACGTAACTGGAAATATTGATATCCGTAACTGATTTTATTTCTGAACAATTCAATTATGTTTGAAATGAAATAGATGTCTCCGGTTATTAAAAGTGTTATAAATATGAATCAGAATTGTTCTTCGAAGTCTTAAAATTATTATGTGATAATTCTTATATGATTTGCATATCTGTAAATACTTGAATTGGATTGGTCAATAAGATATTTTCTCTTGGTTTACACTTCGATAAACCATGTTTCCGAAACTGCTTTCGTAATCTATTCATGCGCAATACACATTCTTGCAGGGATACTGGGATTTTCAGCAAATTGAGCTTAAAAAACAAATGTATAACAGTTGTTTCTATTCTAATGCATATATATATAACAAAAAATAATTAAAATAAATGCACTATAGCATCGAAAAATGTATAAAAATAAGATTTAAATAAAATTCCGGAAATATAAGATTTAAATAAAATTCCTTCGGACTTTTATTCAGTTTGTTAGTTAATCGCCCCGGTTTACACATCAATAACCTCTAGAAAAAATGTGTTTAATCCTATAATAATATTGATCAAGCTTCCAATTCCGTATTTCTATATAGTCAGCAGCATGCATAGTGAGCGAAAGGACGGAGATTTGATAGCTTATTACAGATGAAATATAAGTAAAATTGAGAATGGACAGTAATTGTTCTTTAGCAGATGAAAATAATCTAAATCCCAAACACACCAAACGAATTGATAACAACTGTCATATTCTTGATTTGGTACAAACATTTCCTTATGTAGAAAATGGTATATTAAACCTGGTTGTATAGTATGTGTCGCATAGAATTCCATTATATTAACAACAAATGTTGAGCAAAACAAACAGACATGATAGATCAAAATATAAAAATTCGGCGTACCATGTATCACAGTCACCATTATTCTAAAATCTAAATCTCTATAAAACATAATTTAAAACTATTTCAACAGAGAAACACAAAATGGAATATCTATAAACACGTTAAAGATAAAGTTCATACGCCAAATTTGAATGCAAGAGTACAATATGACCCTAATACTATAACACAATGATTTATGTATGAATACTGACCCCCCCCCCCCCAAAAAAAACAACCCAACAAAAAAAACAAAACAAAAAACAACAACAACAAAAACAACAAAAAAAAAAAACCCAAACAGTAACATAGAGTAAAGGTTAACAATATACAAAGCCGACAAAACAAGATAGCACAATATCACGTACATCAAATGATAAACAACAAGTACCTAATCACTACATTTCAAGACACCAAGAGTGACTGGGGATTGGAAAAATGGTCTCCATGCAATTTAGTCTACCACCCCATATCCATAGCCAAAGTGGGACGTCCGTTTTGCTGTGTGGGATGCACAAGCACGTATCCACGTCGGGGAGGAAATGGGACGTTAATTCATTTGCCTCGTGTTGAGATATGTCCGTGCTCTTTGAAAATTAATAACCCTTTGTAACAAATCTTTGAGGAGTCCATAGATGGCATGTGAAACTTCGTCCCTCTACAATCTGCTATTCCCGTGGCAGTCCAAATTTCTTTGCAAGACTTACCTACTTTATACTTACGTATCTATATTTTTGTTTAACTTTTTCTCGTCTTTAACATATATATAATATAAAGAAGATGTGGTAAGAGTGTCAAATGAGACATCTCTCCACAAGAGACCAACTGACACAGAAATTAACACTATTAGGTCACCGTACGACCTTAAACAGTGATCAATACACATTCCGCATAGTCTGCTATTAAAGGCCCCAAAAGGACAAATGTAAAACAATTCAAACATGTCAACTAATGGCCTCATTTAGACACAAAACAAATGAATAGCGAAAAACAAATATGTAACGCAGCAACAAACGACAACTATTGAATTGCAGACTCCTGACTTGTGTCAGGCCTAGGCAAATACAGAATGTGGCGATGTTAAATATGTTAGCTGGCGTCAAACCCTCCCCTAACCTGGTACAGTGGTGTAACTAACAGTACAATATAAAAGTAGTCTAATAAAAACAGTTGAAAAGGCTTAACTCATCAGGTGGATACAAATAAAAATAAATTTTACGCAAACAAAGTGAACGTGGGAGGGTACTTGTACATCCCCAAAAAACAAACAGACACGTCTAAGTAAAGATCTGAGAGTAATCGCAAGCCCTGAAAGCTAGTTCAAAGCCAATAAAAACTAATAAAAATAAAAATCGTACATCTAAGACTAAGTTATAAGTTATTACACATCAAACATCCAAAGGATTAGGTGTGGAGACTTCATAAACAGTGGACTTTTTAATGTTATAACATTGTGGGCATATTATTTTTATTCGACTATTTCATATATTTTGACGAACTTATGACAGTTTTATATCCCAAAAAAATATGGTCCGAACAATTAATCGAGGATAATGAATGAAGCAGAAACAAAGCAACTCAACAGTTACGGATATCCTTCTCTAAACATTTATTAAAGTTTATACGGATATCAGTCTATACAGATAGTTCTAGAGTACTTCGAACACTCAACCATCGAGGCCCCTAAACTTATCATTACCAGGATAAATTAATTTTGTAATGTAAGTGACCTACCTTAATATAATGTCGACAATAGCCTTATAAATTCCCTCTATCAAATAGTATGTCACAAAATAACCAATATGAAGGGAAAAGGACTTCTTGTTACATTCTAATTAAATGGTATTTTATTTACAGGGTTGTTCCAGTATCAATTACAATTGATTACGTCTTCAATGGTGAATAGTCATCCAACCTCGAGCGGTAACGAGACACCTTAACAATAACATGTTTTAACTTTTCATGTTCTTTTTTCAGCTTCGTTAAACCTTTTTACAAGAAGACTTGCACTGACTAGTGCATTGTCTTTTTATTCATTTACTTAAGTTTGATAATTTTATTTTGAATAGAACAAGTGTGACACAGATGAGTGTGGATATTATGTTTGGATGTTTGACAGTGTCTTGTGACAAAAGGAGTTCGATGTTTTTCCTATATGGCGTTATAATCTGTGTTACACGATGACAACCAATCTGAGCATTAGGAGTGTTGTTTATTTAATATTTAGTTTTTATGTTCAAGACAGGCATGAAAGAGGCAGTAATTGCATTAGTTACCAAATGATTATGATAGAATAGGAGAGCAACACAAAATATAATAGGTTCATTTTTTCATGTGTTTTTTTTCTAAATGGGAGATAATATCTAGATTTGAGAACATGATATAAGTTATAGTTATTGACCAAGCAAGTCGGTATATAGAATTTAATCTGCACAGCTCAGGTGACCCTTATTAACCCGAACGACGTAGGAGTTCGGGTTAAAGGGTCATCCTGAGCGCGTGCAGATTAAATTCTATATACCGATTTGATTGGCCAATAACTGTTTTAACACATGACGTCATTAATTTACGTGAACGTTTTAGATGTGGACGATTTTCCGCAATCCACGGATCCTAAGAAAGGGGGAAATACGACTTTCATTGGTGAGTTTTAAATTGACAACTTTTTGGGGGTTTAGACTTTTTGTAAAATTGCGATTTAATGGTTGATTTTTTCTTAATGTTTCTGTTTAATCTATTCCCATTTTTTTATTTAATAAGTGACGATTAAGACTTTGACAATTTGAGTACCTTCAAATCGTTGTATGAAAAAAAAATCATAACTGAAAGGGTTATTGAGTTTAGATTAATTGCTTTTGAATATCTTTCCATCAATGATGTGCTTTAATAGAGAAAGATAAACCGAGGAAGATGTTATATTACCTAAATTTTAAATGTTGAATAAACAGAAAATACGTTTCTCTTTCCAATCTTTTCCTCCACCTCCCCCAAATTTCTTTGGATCTACTGTATTAATTTTTAAGACACGTCCATCAAATGAAGTCTGATTGATCTCCAGCTAGGAATAGATATTAAAAAATAATCGTGTACTTATATTAAATTCCACTGAGTCTAAAACTAATCCAAATCAGATTTCTTTTATTCGGATATTCTTAGATACATTTCTTTTTTGGCGGAAATGACCAAACATTGTTTTAACTCTCTTTCTGACTTTAAAACACTGATTTAAGATTTATGTTGTACGCAAAATATAATAAATTTTTTATGTTCAAGCAAAGATGAAAAAAAAGGAATGAGAAACCTTTCTTTTTTCCTATTTTGAAACTACGATGTTTGTACAAAGTTAAATTTTGTCGCAATTTCAAGGCAGAAGTCGGATTCGGGGGTGGGGACGAACATGTCGTTCACCCTAGTATTGGACAAAGTATCGTGTTTTGCCTTAAAATCGTCAATATTGTTTTAGTCTCGCTACACTCGGTGATATATTTTTTTAATTTGATAGAATAACGCCCCTGTCAACATCTAGGAACCGCCCCTAAAGGTAAAAATAGATTTGAACTGTGCAGTATATCTGAGGTAGTTAATGCACACCTTTGCTGTGCATTATCCAGATTATAGTACAGTAAGAACAAAGAGATTTTGCCCATGTCATGTGTTAAGGAGCCTGTAATTCAGTGGTTGTGGTTTGTTTATGTGTTACATATTCGTTTTACGTTTATTTTTTGTACATAAATAAGGCCGTTAGTTTTCTCGTTTGAATTGTTTTACATTGTCATAACTAATGCAATTTTACTACTCAGTCTTTCTATGTTGTGTTTTGTGTACTTTTGATTGTCTATTTGTCGGTTTGTCTTTTTAGCCATTGTGTTGTCAGTTTATTTTCGACTTATGAGTTTGAATGTCCCTCTTGTATCTTTCGCCTCTCTTTTTCAAAAACTCAAACAGCAAGAGAAAATCTGACACGGAGGTTACAATATTTAGTTAGTCGGCAATGTATATCTACTGCTTACTTTTTCAGAAAAATTGGATTATTCAGTATGGAGTTATTGCCTCCGAAATGTAAATATAATGTCCTTGCAAATTTTGCAGTTTTAGGTTAATATCTTGAAAACTATATCAGATAGAAATTTTATGCAGCCAAACTGACCAGAGCAATAAGATCTACAAATCTGTCAACATAGACGAATTATTTGTAGACTCCTTATTGTCCTTTGAAGAGGCTAACTTTACTTATTTCTTACAACTATAATCGACAGGCCTGAGGGAGAAATTGAAAAAAGAAAAAAGTAGACTAAGCAAATCAAGATCTACACATAAGTCAGCATTGACGAATATTCAATTGACCCATTTTAGAAGTCATTGCCCATGAAAGATTATTTTTGGCGTTTTTCGGTAGAAACGATAATGGAAAGAGAAAAGTGTTAACATCAGTTTTTAGCAAAATAAGATTTACAAATAAAATAATCTAAAGCAGAAATTGGACTTATTGCCCCAGACATATGTATGTTTTTTGCGTAGAAATCGCTATGGAAACAGATAAAATGTAAAAGAACAAAGATAATAAGCACAATAAGATCTTCAAATCTGTCATCATGGCCGAAACTGTCAGCAAACTCCTTATAGAAAATATTTCTCCTGAATGAATATTTTGATCCATTGTTTAATAGTAGTGATGAGATGTTGTATGATTGTCAGTGAGACAAATATCCAGCAAAGTTCAAACAAAGTGGATTTTAGAAATTATAGGCACCCGTACGGCCTTCATCTATGAGAAAAAATCCATATCGTTGATTTATAAGAAAACAATTGCGAAAAACAAATTTGACCGATATGAACCAACGAAAACCACTGAATTACAGGTTCCTGACTTGGAACAGGCAATAACGAATGTGGTGGGTTAAACATGATTGTTAGTGCTCAACCCTCCCCGGCCTTACCCGGCATTTTGTCAAAGACTACAAGGGAGACAAACTTTAAAAAACAAATATTATCAGCAAATAATATCTGCAAGTAAGTCAACATGGCAAAATTGTCACACTAGTAATATGGTCCAAGGACACGAATACAGTCCCTAGTGTAAACAGTGTATAACTTGCATGTTTTATTTGAAACACTTTCCAAAATTTCTTGATATTAAATGCATGAAATTTTAAGTAGGGGGATGTATTTCCATGTTAAAAAAATTTGGGTGCTGAATCTTTATGTCAAGTAGTGATTTGTTCCAGTTCAAAAAGGTCAAATTTTATGACGTCTGAAGCTGTCAAACTGAATTTTACACCCCCTTAACACAGAATTGTGAATATTTTGAGTTAGAGCTGGTAGAAGTTTCTATAATTTTGATATTATTTGTCTCACTGGTAGTACATTACATTGTAAAAATCTTTTCGAGAAAGAGCAGGTGCGATTTTTTTAATTTGAATTTATTGTCTAAAAGAAATGCACTACGAAATAACTGTGTTCTCGGGCCATATGATATATTGTCTTTAAACTCATTGCAATATAAAGAAAGAAAAAAAAGAAAAGTGGCGTATTTGTCGCGCGATTCATACTCTCGGGACAAAATTACACAATTTTAGGCAGCTTACGATTTATGGATTTATTTTTTTGAATTTTAATTATCTCTTAGAATGAACTTTATATCTATAGATTTCGACATAGTATACTAGGCAAACAATAAAAAACGTGACATGTTTGTAAGATAATTAAAATTTTTCATAACAAAAAAAAAATATAACAATAAATTAACTTAATAGTTAGCTTACATCATTTTGAAGAGAAAAAAAATAACAAGTTTTCGTTATTTAAATCAATATTCAATTTGCACATTTTTGGAACAATTCAAACAGAATATGTACAAAATGATTTAATTCAAGTTAACATATGTCAATACTGTGTATGCCCAACTCTTGTTTGAATGTCAGTTATTGATCGGAATTTAGTTTAACCATGGACCATAGAAGAGTTATTTCAAGAGACCTTTTACAAGCAGAATAATTAACACTCTATAAACAGAACGACGAATTTTAAGTAACGAGCTGCCAAATTTCTAAAACTATGGCTGCGTAATTATAACATCCAATAAGTGACACAACAGCTATCGATATCAAAGCAAGGGTCTCCCAGCTGACATGGAGATATCTAGTTGACTATATGTCTATACCCGATTCACCTCTTGGATTTGATGAACGTTTAAAGATAGTCTATAGAGTACAATGGGTCTTCAAAAAAGCGAGAAATTCCCTCGCCCGGAGGCGGACTTCAGATGGCAACCTAAACAAAAAGTGTACTAGTTCAAACTCCAAAACATAAAACTGAACTTACAATTAAAAACATACAAGACTAACAAAAACCAAAAACTCCTGATTTGACGTCAAGGTATTCATACCAAGACACACACCCAATATGCATAGATTAAGAGTCAAATAGTCATATTGGGGTCAAAAGTTCCTTGTCAAAAAAAAAAAAAACACAAAGCAGATTTCGGGGAACGGGTCATTGTGGTACACAAAACTAACAAATATATCTATATATCTAATATAGATATAAGAAGACGTGGTATGAGTGCCAATCAGAAAATTTTCCTTTCAATTCAAACAAAATATATAAGTTGTACATAGAGGGCAAAGGTCAAGCTCACATGAAATTTATCGTGCCACTAGACTCACCATCTTATGACAATACATCTACATGCCATATATTCAGAAGCAAGGTCAATTGAAAATTATATTTTGAGGTCAAGGTAATATACACAGGATCACACTGTATCATGACACAC
Source organism: Mytilus edulis (assembly GCF_963676685.1). Taxonomy (NCBI): domain Eukaryota; kingdom Metazoa; phylum Mollusca; class Bivalvia; order Mytilida; family Mytilidae; genus Mytilus; species Mytilus edulis. The sequence continues at coordinate 23,240,142 of NC_092344.1, forward strand.
CCAACGTGCATAGGTCAAGAGTCAAAAAGTTATAGTCTGTTCAAGAGTTCCATGTCAAAAAATACACACAGCAGTCCAGTACGGAAGTTCATCATGGTACACGTAACAATGTATTATGTCATGATGCAATACACATATCAAATAAAGAAAACCTAGGTCAGAGACAGAAACACAAGACATATAACTAAACTCAATGGAACGGTACTTGTATTGCAGGTAACTACAACTGCCTTCAACATAGAACATAAATTCTCGCAACACTGCAAAGTTAAAACAGTCTTTCACAAAATTTTGAGCAGGATTCTTTGCAACGACTATCTTACCACTGTTAACTGAGAATCGAGTCGTGCAGTTATGCCAATAAATTAAAATGGTAAGATTAGACATTAAAACACTAAAAACTAGGGTTTACCATTAATTTCTAACCTAGTAACCATGTGATAGTACTATGGTAAACTGATGGAAACACATGATACAGTCATGAAATTGAATATGTGCAATAGTTCGACCAGAACAGTACAAGACAGAGTTGTATTCAAATGAAAGTAATGATCCATACGAATTTTTAATCACAATGCACAAATAAAGAACCGTAGTTTTCATTCAATTTATTTACCTAAAATGTACGCTTGCGTTAAACAATGGAAATTAACACTGTATATGTATATAAACGATCAATCTTGTAAATAAAGAATTAAATTAAATTAAATATCTGATCTTATTTTCATATTGAAGATAGAAATTTTAATGTGGCTTGATAAAATTTTGTTCGAACTCAAATAAACTGTGTGGTACTGCTTATTATTATGAAAACATTCATGAAATATAAGGATTTTGTGTTTTCTTTGTCATTTAGATAACAACTCACCCCCTTATCATTGATACATTTTGTTACTATATAGGAGAGCTTTGTACCACCAGTAGCAAAGCTAGGTTTAATCCACCATTTTCTACATTTTTGTACGAGCATTATTTTCTTTTTAGTGATTTCTTTACATGTGTACTGTCCTTTTATTTTGTCTTGTATACTTATTGTTCGAATGTTGATTTTATCTCTGTTGTAGACACCTTCAAAATGTTTCCGTGATAGATTCTTAACTATCTTTATTAATCAGCAAAATGACTGAATTCGTGCTCATTTTTATTTTAAATACCAAAGTTGAATATAACAGCACAGCCAAAGAACAACAAATGAAACGCATATGTAATGTATTTAATGAATTTGTCTAAGGAAAGCTCCAAGTGGTTTGTATATGAAAGCTCCAAGTGATTGTACAGTCAATAAAATAACCGACATGAAGAAAATGAAAATATTTTGGTTTCTACTGGGACCATGACTTTTAAACTTTCAGACAGGTAAGACTATGTATCAGAAAAGGTACCTGTGAAAATTCTGGTAGTAACGATGGGTTTTTCGATCTTTATTGAACATTTTTGATCGTTGACAATTTTGATCGATTTACTCGGAGCTTCACCATTCAAAGGAAAATGTTTGGATGCATATGTCGTTTTTATTATTTCATTGGTTCATATATACATAGAGAATGTTTTGATTATAAAAACTTGAAGCAGAAACGTTTAATATATATAGTAAATTTTGACCTCATCAAACTTTCCATCAAGCAACTTGTTATTGTATCGAATGTCTGAGCCTTTCAGTGTGAAAGGTCAAACTATATTTGTTCTACCAATGAAAGTACAAAGTGAGATACCTTCTTTCTTTTTAATATATCAGTGACTGGTGTAGATAGTAAACTTGGAATTGATAGTAAATAGCAAATACAAGTTATTTTTATATAGATATATGTAGATGTGGTATGAGTGCCAATGAGACAACTCTCCATCCAATTAACAATTTATAAAAGTAAACCGTTATAGGTCAAGGTACGGCCTTCACTGTGACACGGAGCCTTGGCTCACACCGAACAGCAAGCTATAAAGGGCCCAAAAAATTAGTAATGTAAAACCTACAATAGTATATTTAAGTTTTAATGATACAGAAAAACGCGAAAACAATTGAAATTGATAGAAAAACGAAAAAATAACGGATTTTGGAAAAAAGGGAGAGGGCAGTTAAATACTTTTTGTTAGGAATCTTTAAAGTATATTCTTGTATGTCTATTAATTCTAATGCATTGATTATATAGAGAATTACTGAAGCATGACATGATCAGCCCCCGCTCCCCCTTCCCCGCTTAGGACAATCAGTGTCCCCCTCCTTATGCAAATTTCTGGGTCTGCCACTGTAACATCATAGGCAAACAGAGTGCATTCCTTTTTTTTACCTCGTGTGACTCTATTTTCTTAATGAAATCTTTTGTATCTTGAATGCAAAAGTTAAGCCTCTTCAATATAATAACGGTTTAATAATTAGATCAAGTAATCTCTCAATGCTTCTCGTGGGAAAAATACATTTATTGATATTTGGTCGGTAAGCAACATTAATGTTTTACTAGCAGATTAAGGGGGGTTTTGGGGGGGGGGGAGGGTCCCCCTCTTGAAAATTTTAAAATATTTTTTGTATTAACCATTTCTTGTTTTAATGTTATCTTTACTATAAATTGAATATCCAGCACTGGAATTGAATAGGGTGACACGTTGTCGCTACGCTCCTTTAAATATACACATGATGATGTCATAATTACATTGGCCTGAGGGTAACTTGATAATTAGAGGATCAAAGGATTTAATTAAGATAATCAAAGGCAGCTATCCCTTTATTTTATTACTTTGTTGGTTTTATGATTAAAACGACGTTTTTTGTTAGATAGATTTGAAGAAAATTACTTTTCACCCTATCATATACATAAGATTTTTTTTTGAAAATGACACCTGCTGAATCTAAGGATATGTATAACACGCCTGAACCACTTTTATAGATAATCCTAGATTATCTCAGATAAACTAGGGTTATCTCACCATTTTACATTAAGCTCAGATAAACCGGGATTATCTCGATTTCTTTCAGATAATCCCGGTTTATCTCAGAATTTTTGAATGTAATATCCGTATTTTTCTTTTAAAGATAGTGAAATATGTTACATAAATCTGGCATTCGCACAATTTACTAGGACAAATTACTTAAATGTTGAAATAAGTTTAGCACAGTTGAAATACACCATTTAGAAGTTCTAAAGAGTTTCCTTTTAGAAAGTTATAATCTTATATAAACCAGAGGCTCTAAAGATCCTGTGTCGCTCACCTTGGTATATGTGAATATTAAACAAAAGAAACAGATGGATTCATGACAAAATTGTGTGTTGGTGATGGTGATGTGTTTGTACATCTTACTTTACTGAACATTCTTGCTGCTTACAATTATCTCTATCTATAATGAACTTGGACCAATGAAAATTGTTAAAAATTGACTATAAAGGACATTAACTCCTTAGGGGTCAATTGACCATTTCAGTCATGTTGACTTATTTGTAAATCTTACTTTGCTGAACATTATTGCTTTTTACAGGTTATCTCTATCCATAATAGTATTCAAGATAATAACCAAAAACAGCAAAATTTCCTTAAAATTACCAATGTAGGGGAAGCAACACTACAACGGGTTGTCCGATTCATCTGAGAATTTAACGCCAGATAGATCTTGACCTAATAAACAATTTTACTTTCGTAAGACTTGCTCTAAATGCTTTGGTTTTTGAGTTATAAGCCAAAATTTGGTTAAAATTGACTATAAAGGGTAATAACTCCTAAAGGGGTCAACTGACCATTTCGGTCACGTTGACTTATTTGTAAATCTTACTTTGCTGAACATTATTGCTGTTTACAGTTTATCTCTATCTATAATAATATTCAAGATAATAACCAAAAACAGTAAAATTTCCATAAAATTACCAATTCAGGGACAGCAACCCAACAACGGGTTGTCCGATTCATCTGAAAATCAGGGCAGATAGCTCTTGACCAGATGAACGATTTAACTCAAATGCTTTGGTTTTTGAGTTATAAGCCAAAAACTGCATTTTACCCCTATGTTCTATTTTTAGCCATGGCGGCCATCTTGGTTGGTTGGCCATGTCATCGGACACATTTTTAAAAAAGATACCCCAATGATGATTGTGGACAAGTTTGGATAAATTTGGCCCAGTAGTTTCAGAGGAGAAGATTTTTGTAAAAGATTACTAAGATTTACGAAAAATGGTTAAAAATTGACTATAAATGTCAATAAGTTACTCCTAAAGGGGTCAACTGAACATTTCGGTCATCTTGACTTATTTGTTATTCTTACTTAGCTAAACATTATTGCTGTTTACAGTTTATCAGCAATCAAAGACGGGCTTCAAAGTTATTGTGAAACTGCCTATTCTAGAGGTGACGTGAATCAGATGTGGATACTTAAAAATTCCAAAGATCTTTTAGAGTACATACAATCTAACTCTCTTTCATCTTGTAACAGTATTAGAATGAAATTCAAAACAGTGTGGCTGTGGCCATTGATTGACACATTAAATTCATCCATTGACTGGGACAATTTAGGTGAACGTTTGTCTGTAACGACCACTGTTCACGATGTACCTACTATAGACATTTAAACTGTGGGGTCACCAAAGGTTTCTTAACGCCTTTAATTATAAAATAATTCGAAAAATTAATCAGGAATAACCTTTATGTTTTGATTTATATAATTGATATAAATCAAAACATCGTGTTATTTCTGATTAATTTTTCGAATTACTTTATTAAGGTGTTGAGAACCTTTGGTGACCCCATAGTTAAAGTGTCTTTAAAAAGTACATAGTGAGCAGTGGTCGTTACATACAAACGTTCACCTAAATTGTCCCAGTCAATGGATGAATTTAATGTGTCAATCAATGGCCACAGCCACACTGTTTTGAATTTCATTCTAAAACATTTGACTTTTCTACTCTTTACACAAGTATTCCACATTCCAAACTAAAAGACAAATTGAAAGAGTTGGTATTACTTTGCTTCATAAAAAAGAATGGCCAACGTAGATACAAGTATCTTGTCTTAGGGAGGGATAAATCATACTTTGTAAAGAATCACTCGGATTCAAACAAAAAATTCTCTGAAACCGATATTATCAAGATGCTTGATTTCTTGATTGACAACATATTTGTAACGTTCGGAGGACGTGTTTTTCAACAGACTGTCGGCATCCCAATGGGAACAAACTGTGCCCCTCTACTTGCCGACTTGTTTCTTTATTATTATGAGGCTGACTTCATGCAGGAACTTCTTAGGAAGAAAGATAAGAAGTTAGCAATATCCTTTAACTCTACTTTCCGCTATATAGATGACGTTCTTTCACTAAACAATTCAAAATTTGGTGACTATGTGGAACGCATCTATCCCATCGAATTGGAGATAAAGGATACTACAGATACAGTTAAGTCGGCTTCATATCTTGACTTACATCTAGAAATTGAAAATGAGGGTCGGTTGAAAACAAAACTTTACGACAAAAGAGATAATTTCAGCTTTCCAATTGTGAACTTTCCATTTCTAAGTAGCAACATTCCAGCAGCACCTGCATACGGGGTACATATCTCCCAATTGATACGATATTCCCGTGCTTGCATTTCCTATCATGATTTTCTTGATAGAGGGTTACTGCTCACAAGGAAGCTATTAAACCAAGAGTTCCAAATGGTGAAGTTGAAATAATCCCTTCGTAATTTTTACGGACGCCATCACGAGTTGGTTGACCGTTATGGAATAACCGTTTCACAAATGATATCGGATATGTACCTTACGTCGTAACTACAATCCCCTTCCCTTTCATGAATGTGACCTACCGAATTAGACTATTTACCGGATTTGTAATCACATAAGCAACACGACGGGTGCCACATGTGGAGCAGGATCTGCTTACCCTTCCGGAGCACCTGAGATCACCCCTAGTTTTTGGTGGGGTTCGTGTTGTTTATTCTTTAGTTTTCTATGTTGTGTCATGTGTACTATTGTTTTTCTGTTTGTCTTTTTCATGTTTAGCCATGGCGTTGTCAGTTTGTTTTAGATTTATGAGTTTGACTGTCCCTTTGGTATCTTTCGTCCCTCTTTTATCTCTATCTATAATAATATTCAAGATAATAACCAAAAACAGTAAAATTTCCATAAAATTACCAATTCAGGGGCAGCAACCCAACAACGGGTTGTCCAATTCATCTGAAAATTTCAGGGCAGATAGATCTTAACCTGAATTATGATTTAACCCATGTCAGATTTGCTCTAAATGCTTTGGTTTTTGAGTTAAAAGCAAAAAACCGCATTTTACCCCTATGTTCTATTTTTAGCCCTGGTGGCCATCTTGGTTGGTTGACCGGGTCACCGGATACATTTTTGAAACTAGATACCTCAATGATGATTGTGGCTAAGTTTGGTAAAATGTGGCCTGGTAGTTTCAGAGGAGAAGATTTTTGTAAAAGCTAACGACGGACGACGCCAAGTGATGAGAAAAGCTCACTTGGCCCTTTGAACCAGGTGAGCTAAAAAGATATCACGCGCCGTTTTTCTTTCCGTAATTTTCTCTATTAAAACAGTGAAATATGATGCAGGAATTTATCATCCATTTTATTGCTTAATGTTACATTTTAGTACTTACATATTGTATTTAGTAAGTTGAAATATAAAGTCAAGTTTTTTTGTCAATTAGATAATCTAATCATGATGATGATAAATGCCAATACCTGAAATATTTATTACCTTATACCACTATTCACTATACAAATCCTTGCCTTATAACTCTATTATATTGTTTATTAGTTTTTTAAACGGGGTATTGATCCTTAAACAGGTCGAGAACTCTAGATTTTCTGACGTCAGAATATATTTGCATAGTAATTTCCAAAACACAAGGCCAATATGGCCTTGAAAAACTGACCAATCGACTCAATGAACTACAATGCATTGTGGGCTACTACGAGTAAACTACTACTTAAAACACGTGGAATTAGTGGGAAAACAGTCAATTAATATATTGTCTGGGACTCTCATTACCAAAGTTTTTATTCTGCAAATATATTTAATGTAAAATATATAACGTAATCTTCAATTTGCATGCTCAGATTAAAAAAATATTGTTTATTGGCTTCACGATTCGACTTTCTTTTTCGCCTTGCAAAAGTAGTTGAACCGGTTTTGTGCATTGTTATAAATTGAACCTGCATTAATTTCACGACATGACACAGTGAAATATCTAATGAAGTGACCACTGTCCAGTAAGAAAATCATTTGAGCTCTTTTAAACCTGTATAATGTCATTGCAAAACCATTTCTGCCTAGAAAAACACGAAACTTTCATTGAAACACTTCTTTCTGTACTGAATGTGTATTTTTTTTTATCAGGACCTGAACTAATAGTAAGAACATCATAATATTCAGTATGCTAAAAAGAAGTGTTATGAAAGCGGCAGGGGCGGGTCCAGCCATTTTAAAAAGGGGGTCCTAACCCTGGACAAAAGGGGAGGGGTTCCAACTACATGTCCCCATCCAAATGCACTAATCGTCCAAAAAAAGGGGGTCCATCCCCCGGAACCCCCGCCCCCTGGATCCGCCACTGAGCGGGTACGGTATATAACTCAATACATTTTTTATAGTTTAAATTCATCCATCGATAATATCCGTTTGTTGCTAATTTTATCACAAAATATACCTCAGAGGTTTTTTTATCGTTCGGCTGCTGTCCTGTTGACATATGTAAAATATCTCCAATATTAAAAGTCTCTGGATCATAGTGGGTGCCATATTACCTACTAGTATTATTTTTTTTCTAAAACGTGCTTTGTATATAGAAATAAGAAGATGAGGTATGAGTGCCAAATGAGACATCTTTCCAACAAAGACATAATTTAGTAAAGTAAGCAGTCAAATGCTGAAAAGTAAGCTATAAATGACCCAAAAATTATTTGTGTAAAACAATCCAAACAAAAAAAAAAAAAAAAAACAAAAAAAAAACCGGCCCAATTAAATATATAAAAGAACAAGAAATCTATCCCATCAAAAAAAATATATTGTATAGGAGCCTGTATTTCAGTGGTTGTCGTTTGTTTATGTGTTACATATTTGTTTTTCGTTCATTTTTTTTTTTATATAATTAAGCCCGTTAGTTTTCTCGTTTGAATTGTTTTACATTGTCATATCGGGGACTTTTATAGCTGACTATGCGGTATGGGCTTTGCTCATTGTTGAAGGCCGTACGGTGATCTATAAATGTTAATTTCTGTGTCATTTTGGTCTCTTGTGGACAGCTGTCTCATTGGCAATCATACCACATCTTCTTTTTTATTATAGATCCAACGCTGCAATTTTCACAAAACATATCAAATTTCCACCTTGTCGCACATACATATTGATAAAATCATTACAGCTTATTTCTTATGCATGTGGAGCAAAACTTTGGTTAGCTTGCTTACTTGTTTGTATATTGTACAAAATATAAAATATACAAGTTAAACTATGCCTATATATATATATATATTGTTTAAAGATGTCAATCTTGTTTTCAAAGCTTGTATAAACAACTATACAAACAAAGCAAGCAAGCCAACCAAAGTTTTACTTTGCAGGTTTAAGAAATCAGCTGTAATGATTTTATTCAGTTTGGCAAATGTCCGAGCCCGTTAAAAAACGAATAAACTGAAACTACAGTTGCTGACTTCACTACCTTCAACAAAAAAGGGAACAGTTTGGAAGTTCCATATACTGAAATATGACCAACAAAAATACTTATAAATTTTGTTAACACTGCCATGTATGTGAATATTTCTTCGCCTTTTTTACGAACACAAAATTCAAGGATCCCACATTCGCCTTTAATTATCTGTACGAACATTGCTGTACTCTTGAATATCAGCACCGGCTGTTATCGACGGCTTACTTTACACCAGTAAGTTTGTCTCATGGGTAATTGTGTTTTTTCGCTGTTGTTTCGTTGCTTCTGGTGGAGAAATACATGAAATCTCTGTGCCATCATCAAACATGTTATTGGCTATATATCGGGTAATTCAAACCCTTTTTTCTTCACATAGAAACAACTCTTAGTTAATCTGAGCATGGAAGTAATACTTTATATCACGAACTATAAATGAGGATACACAAAATGAAAAACTAAGCGAAATTGTGAATCCCGCATTGCACGAAAAAATGTGTTGTATTTCAGTAAATAACACGTGTTCTTGGTTGATTGTAAACACGTAGTAGTCCATCATGCATTGTGACTCATTTAGTGGATTGGTCAAAAACCTAGGTAAAAATAAATTGCGTCACATGTAAATAAACAATTACATGTTCGAGAACATAAGTATGCTAATTTATGCATTTCCATATAAGGTAGTGGTCCTGACCTGTTAAAGGACGCCACATTTTGCATTGAATTAGATCTATATTTGTTAACGTTTTCAAATAAAATTTTGCAACTTTTATCTTTATTTTTGTTCAAAGAAAACCTTTCTTGTTTGGTTAACTAGTATGTGTTGATTACCTTCACTAATCAGTAAAAATCAAACGACCTGGGTATATGTTTCGTTGGGCTGTTTGAAGAAATAGAATTATACCTGTTGTAGTCTAGATAACCTCGATCCGTAGTTGTAATAAAAGTGTATCAGCATGCCGTTAAATGTATGGCCTTGAAGATTGTATTAATGAAAAAACTACCTTGTAATAAAAAACACTGATAACATGGTTCTTTATCTCCCTGTTTTACATCAACAAACAATGAACGATGTCTTTGTTCGTCGCTTGTGTAAATATTTATTAAATAATTCTTATTGTATTTGATATAGTTTACTTGTTTTGTAAAGATTGCATTTTTTTAACACCGAAATTGTGAAAATATCATGTTTTAAATACATTTAAACAGAGGGTTGTTAACTTCCTTGGTTTACTATTTACATGTCAATTGTCCACTGTCTGGACAGATATACAATTAAAACTAGAAGTTTTTTTTTTTAAATAAAATGTTATTAATTTTATTTTTCTTATTAATAAAAAAGAAACAAAATGAAATAGGATCTAACATTTATTTAGATTTTGCACAAACATGGATATTATTTCATATTAGAATTTTTACTTTTATTCTTGCAACGATAAGTTGTAATAAATTATATTGTCTTATCTTGTCTTACCAATTTTATGAATTTATTGAATTTATCTTGTCTTGCCAATTTTATGAATTTATTTATTTTTACTTATAAATGTATTAATCGACTAAATAATTGACTTCCCTCCTCCTCCTTTATCCATGCTTAGTACCAGCAATTTACAATTTGGTAGAGTTATTTTAATACAAAACAACATGCTGAAACATCTTTGTTTGTTACAACAACAAGATGTTTGTGAAATTCGAATTGATTTTTTGGTTGAACTGGATGAAGTTCCCTTCTTTCTCTGTACATGGATTGACGAACACATTTTAAATTTCTTTTCTTTTTTTTATCTATGTTCTTCGTCAATTTTGAAGAGCTCTGAATTAATTATCGTAGACGGCTTATTTCCTGTGAGCAGGATCTAATCAAAGAAACAATTTCCTATCACTGATTTTATGTCTTGTGTTAAAATATGCTAGTTTTTGAGTAAAAAGTGATAATTAGAATAAAAGATTAGAGAAAAATATAAGTCAGAAACCGTAGGAATATAAATCTTTCAAAATTTCTTTTTCGTGCAAGAATTAATTTTATTGTTTTGAACAGTCTTAAAAAAAACTTTTATTACTTTTTTCCTGTTATGTCAACATTTATTGGCGGCAGTTGTGTATATATTACCAATATAACAGGTAAATCTTTGACAATCATGTCACCCGTAATTTACCTGTAAAAATTGAACTTTTTGGATCAAGATTTAGAAACAGAACGAAGAGGTTTTCTCATGTTTCTTAGCAAGTACTAATCATATACATTTAGTATTTCCGACAATGTACATGTATATCCTACAATTTAAAACTGGCGCTTTAAGGTTTAAGGCATAATTGAATCGTGCATTATTTGTGTATTGGATTACTTAATTGTCTTCTTTCATGTCTCTCTAGTGTAATCTCTATTTTGTTTACTGACACATGACGAAATAATGCAATAGTTAAAATTAAATATTTGACAAAACCGTTGTCATAATTCATTTAAAAGATTAAAACCGTCTGAATAAATTAAAATATGAGAGTTCAATTATTATCGGCGATGTTGAAATTAGCCGTCAGTAATAAACAGTCAGTTAGCGCCAAAGAGAGAGCTAACAAATTTGTTTATTAAGTATATGATGTATATTGTATATAATCAGCCCTTCTGTATTTTACTGTTTTTTTTAATTGATTCAACAAATTTCGCTTGTCCAGGTGTCAATAACGGTGATGTCCACACCATGAGTAGTTTGATAATTGCGTGCCGTGTGCAGAATGTCGCCCCTCCTCTAAAAAAGGACGGTATTGTTTATATAAAATCTGGCAAACGAATGTGGTCCAATTATAACACTCGTTACATTGTTCTTTGGCATATTTAGAATCTGAAATAAACTTTAAATTATCTGGAAAATGAGATAATGAATTATCTGAAATATTGCAAACTTTATTTCCACATCTGTACCTAGTGCTCAAATGTATAGCATTCTAAATGAAAACTGGAATCCACCTAGTTCTTTTCCTTTTCATAAACGTGAAATGTACGGGTTAAAAAGATGCTTCTAATATGCGTGCCTGCACTATTTCCCATGCATTGTCTTTTCAACTTCACAGGACGGAATTTATTGCAAATTTTGCGTTTTGTTCGCTACTGACAGCAACCCCGGACAGTTTGTTAAAAAACACGTTCAGAATTGGGTAAAGCAAATGGTGAATGTTAATCTCACAAACAAACAAAAAAGTACCACCAAACAGCCTTATTAAGATAATAAAACTTTACCAACACACATGATAAGAAGCGGCTAGTGGAATAGATGCAAGGGGTGATACAGCAATTGCAAAACGGGTAGATACGATCGGTAATTAAATAATCCCCCCCCCCCCCCCCGCTTCAAGTTCTGGATCCGCGCCTGTGTTTCCTACTAGTTGACTAGTTCGCAATACCTCATTAATTATTTCTAGATTAATTTGATGAATTTAGGGAAGAAGGTACAGGTGTCTGTGTTTTGAATCATTTGTATTCTTTAAGAAATTATACGTCTTGGAATCTATTTCTTTATTCTGTATAAATTTTTCAACTTGACTTTATCTTTCATTATTATATATCAGATAAAATTAGTGAAACAGCGATCTGTGAAAACTTCTTTGTCGTGACGTTTTGGATTTCTTAAGTACCCCGTACGGAGGTGCTCTTAATAGCAGGAAGCTGATACAGATAAGAAGTATAAATGTTCCGAAAGAACAATAATTTAGCTGCCCTTCATATCTCACCTGTCGAAGTCGTTCTCAACTGTAGGTGTAGACAATTGTTGAAAAGGTCTAATACAGAAATTATAGATATCTTTAGAAATAAGATAACTGTATGTTTCTTTCTACAATATTTTACAATGCCCTAGGACAAACCAATCCTTTATTTTATAAATACCATTAAAGCGCCCTTTTTAATGTTTCTCTATGTGTGTCCTGACAGCAGCGTAATATAATTTGATCCATTAATTCATTTGAAATGTTATTGTTATCAAATAAACTGTTTGTTTACGTCTGTCATTTCAGATTTTAACTTTAATATAGTGGCCTTAACAAGATTGTGTGAGGTAGACGAAAATTACCGTGAAACGATCGTATTGATTTTTTTCGCGTATTTGTCTTAATTATTGGTTTTGATAAGTAAATCACACTCTGTAAATATTAGACTAATTGGGCACTTAATTACCTTGGTACAGCATAACCAATTTCATTTTATATGGATTTTTTTTAACTTGTATTGTTTCTTTTAATTTGTTGACTAATATATATTTAAAAAACATCATACATTATACATACTATGTGTCGGTATCGCGGAAGTTCGAATGATAGTTATCGTGTATATGTATTTGTATTTATACTAATTTTAATACATTATAAAGATATTTTGCTACAACTTGTCCTATAAAACATGTTTAATGTGTATATGTATTTGTATTTATACTAATTTTAATACATCATAAAGGTATTTTGCTACAACGTGTCCTATAAAACATGTTTAATGTTATAAATAACCTTCTTGTAAGACCTCTGTCTATATTTTTACCAAAATATATGCACACTATAGCCATAGGCATTGTTCCTTTCCTTTTTGGGTGATTTTTTGTAGTGCATCCACCAGTTTTTTTGTCATGATTGGATAACTCATGTCCTTGTTTCCTTTCTGTGATAGCTTTATATTTGATGGAAGGTCAAATTTGACAATTTCAGAATATTAATGACGTCATTGGAACATTACAACTAATATGTCTTAGTTGAAAAATTCTGATTACACCAACTTTTTCTTTTTTCGGTATCAATTTGTACTTGAGGGGCGATAAGACAAGATAAATGAGTTCTCAAGTTTAAAATTTAAATGTTCATATGCTTTTATAGAAATTATATAGATATCTGTAGACAATTTTTACTTAATGATTTTTAACTTTGTAAGAACAGGCATAATTATATTATATGGATATTTTTTTAGGTACATTTTTCTTCATCAAACTTTCTTTAAATACAGTGTACGTATTTGAAAGGAAGTTCATTTACATAATCTGCAATATACTTTTCTAGTCATATAAACTACCTTAAGATGATAATTAGTTGATGAATGTTTCGTTTAATTATCATACGGTCTTAAAAAATAGAAATGTCTAAAGTCAAGTTTAAAGATTTCACTCAAATTCTCATATCTAATTTATAATATGCTAATACGTATTTCTTTATAACAAAATAATAAGAAAATAATATTTCTTTCTTGTAAAAAAAAAGAAATAAAAAGAACAAATAAGACTTCTTCAAAATGATACATTTTAAGCAAATGTTTTTCATCCAAACCAAAAAGTTTTAGTTTTTATAAAATATAAAAAATATTTCAATTCACTGACCCTTTATAAAATTAAAGCATTCGTGGTAGTCAAAGATTCAATTTTCACCCCAAAATAAATGTTTCAAAGCAGTTGAATTTTTGATCCGTTGCTTTTTAGCCAACATATTTTTTCATTCATCTTGGCTTTGTTTTTATACATATAAATCCTAAAATCCGATTGGGGATAATTTTGTAATGCCTTATGTATAGTGATGTGATCAGTGCAAATTTTAAATCTGAAAATCTTGGAATTTTTTTTGCTTTTTTATGATCTCCTGTATGACATTTGCAGATGATTGCAAAGTAAAATCAGTCAGGAATCTGATAAAATATGTATAATTTATTTAATATTCCGGGTTTATAATTTTTGGTCCTCAATGCTCTTCAACTTTTTTAGAATCGAGAGTCACTGATGAGTCTTTTGTGGACGAAACGCGCGTCTGGCGTAAATAAAAAAATCAATCCGGGTATCTATGATGAGTTTATTTTGGTACGCTAAACTTGGGGTTTGTCCTCATAAGACTCATGAGTGATGCTCGAGGCAAACAACAATTGAAGGTAAATCCAAAATGTGTAGACAACGAAAGACCAGTTTGACAAACAATATATACATAGATATAATAAGTTGCTTGATTTCAACAGAATAACACAATAGTCTGTATGTTAAAAAGTAAAATCACAAAATTACCTAACTTCGAGAAAAATTCAAAACGTAAAGCCTTTATCAAATGGCAAAACAAAAGCGCAAACATATCAAACGAATGAATAACACCTGCCATATTAATGACTTGGTACTGACATTTTCTCATGTAGAAAATGGTGGATTAAACGTTTATAATGCTGATGATGCATTAAAAGAAACAAAATATGACAGAAGACGTGTTTGCGAAGTAATATCTGTGACACAGGTAATTCAGGTCTTTACCAACATTAAAAATAGTTTTTCGGAGAAGGTCAATATTGTCATACTGGATATTAACATTAGCGATAAGGTGAGTATTTTTTCATAATCAATGTAAACGTTTACTAGGTTAATCTGAAGAAAGCACCATTTGATCGTTTACAATCTAGATTTTTTTTGATAATCTCTTTGATACAGTTGAAACATTTTTGTTAGTTTATCGTTATGTATCTCAATAAATGTTGCTTGCTCATGTATAATTGTTATACGTTTTTAGCTCACCGTGGCCAGAAGGGCCCCATGTGAGCTTATGCCATCACTTGGCGTCCGTAGTCTGTCGTCCGTCGTCCATCGTCGTCTATCGTCGTAAACTATTTAAAAAATCTTCTCCTCTGAACCTACTCTGCCAAATACCTTCAAACTTTAACTAAATGTGTCTTATGGTATCTTATTTATCAATTGTATCTGAAGTTGTGATCCATCGACAAACATGGCCACCAGGGCTAAAAATAGAACATAGGGGTCAAATGCAGTTTTAGGCTTATATTTCAGAAACTAAAGCATTTAGAGCAAATCTGACATGGGGCAAAAATGTTCGAGATCTATCAGCCCTGAAATTTTCAGACAGACCGAACAACCCATTGTTATGTTGCTGCTTCTAAATTGGTTATTCTAAGGAAATTTTACAGTTTTTGGTTATTACTTTGAATATTATTGAAGAAATTGATATACTGGAAACAGCAAAAATGTTTAGTAAAGTCAGATCTTCAATAAAGTTTGTATACCAAGATTTTCAATTGACCCCTGAAGGAGTTATTGCCCTTTCAGGACAATTTTACACAAGTTTTTTTTATGATTTTAACTTTAAAAATCTTCTCAAATGAATGTGAAATATGTAGACTAACTGGTGTTGTCAACTGATTTAAATTTTTTGAACCAAGTCATATTTAGTTTACTTCTGTACAAATAAACAATGTAATTTTCCCATAGAAAATCATTTTACGGATAAAACTGTCACTTTTACTATGAAGTTTCGAAGAAAAGAAACCGATGAAGGTTTTCATTAAAAGAGTTTCCGACGCAAGAAATATATATATAGTTGCTACTTTTATTACCAAATTCTATCCTGAACATAGTGTTAATGTTTTTCTAATTTCTACTGTAGATAAACAGTGGTATTGACACCATTTTTGTTTAGTTATAAATTAGTGATTTAAGACAACCGTGATGCACATTTGTCCTTCAAATATTTAATGATTGGATCAAAAGTTGTGGGTTGTCTTTGTTTCAAAAATTTTGTTTTTGTTATACATTTATTACAAATTACTACTAGCCTTCGTCAGTATTTGTTAAGCCGAAATATTTGTCAACACGATTTGATAGCAACATCTTCGTATAACATCTTATATTAGTACCGTTGTGCAATTTTTTAGACCGATATAATTTTTTCCTCATCTGCATAGTATCGACTATTTTAGACGAACCGGTACAAAGTAAATTCTCTGGTTGGTCCTTTTTAAAGACTTTTATATATATATGTATATTGGTTCATATGTACTTATAATATATATAAAATTCGCAGACTACATTTCACATCAAATAATATTTTAACGAACTGTTATTATTTGATGTGAAATGTAGGCTGCGATTTTTAAAATTTTAATTATATATATATTAAAATTTTAAAATTCGCAGACTACATTATATATTAAAATTTTAAAATTCGCAGACTACATTTCACATCAAATAATAACAGTTCGTTAGAATACTATTTGATGTGAAATGTAGTCTGCGAATTTTAACATTTTAATATATACATTCTGTACACCGTATTTACTTTGTGAGCGTCACTGATGAATCTTTTGTAGACGAAACGCGCGTCTGGCGTATATACAAAATGTAGTCCTGATATGTATGATGAGTTTATTTGCTATATATATATATGTATAAATGTATATATTGAATTAAGTTCTATTGGCCAATTTTCAGATTAAAACAAGACTGTTTAAGTATGTTATTCATACTCTGCTGAATGTGTTGTTTTGTGATCTTTGTGGAATTTAGATTTAAAAGAAGAAAACAACTGAAAATCACAACATATCTGTAAAAAGTGTCATTTCCACAAGCGTTTGTGATAATGAAAGAGAATGATTAACAGTAAAAGATAAACAGAACATTGATAACTAAAATTGGAAAGTCAATTTACTTGCGTAGTTTATTTTTCGAGTAAACTCAACCAAAAAGTAAAAACATTCAGTTAATATGATTCGTATGGAGACATGTGTGTGTAAACTATAAGTAGAATAAGAATTATATACAGAAAGCTAAGTATTTAGGAAAATTGTTTGAAATCCAATTCCAAATAAAAATCCTCATATACTCCTGTAAAAATCATGTCCATTGTTAGTATCAATTTAACTTTAAACATATTACCTAGTTTTATTTTATAAACTGTAGATCCAATTTCCTATGTCAGGATCGTATTTTATAAGATTTGTACTGTACTAGTAAACCAATATCATTTTCAATTTTAAGGTAAAAAACAACTTTTTAATTGTTCCGTTTTGTTTAAGATATAGTTGTTTGTATCAATAAACATCATTCATGTTTTCCTTCATGTGCTAAAGAATTTTTATGAATAGGTTTATAATCAATGGGCTAATCCAATGCCATACATAATAACTTCAAAATATTATAATAAAAAAAAACCCACCATGTTAATTTGTAACACCCTATCACGAGGGTACAATTCCAAAAATCGAATAACTGATGTTTTCTCTTATTTTTTCAAATATTTAGAACAATTTGACAAAAGGTCATGTTTACTATTAATTTTTGAGAAACATTGATGCAATTAACATATTTAATGTGCTCATTTTTAAAAGATCACATTTTGTGGACGTCGCATGGATACATTCGGTATGTTTTTTTCCCACTAATTACAGCTGAAATTTGTGTATTCGGTGCAATTAAAACGTTAAATACTAGGGAGTGATTTAAATGATAGAATTGTTTGAACACACTTAATTTCATTTTGTATACAGCATTCCTATTCAGAAAATGTATACCACATTTATATATATCCACTATTTAGTAAAACAATAAATTTCAGTTTTATGTAACTCCATTTCTTATATAAGTCGAAGTTATCAATTTAACAATATGAATAAAAATCTCGAATCGGTTAATGAAGAACTTGTACAAATGATTCAAATTTTTGATTCGTAAATTTTTTTTTTTTATCTTATTTAGATCATAATACATGGAGACCTTGGTGAAACAGTCGGCTTTGTTACCATATTTTTTTTCTAAAGAGTTTAAGTAGTGACCGTGTAAAATTCTTAACGATGGAATGGATATGTCAGTTCAAACTTATA
Organism: Mytilus edulis; assembly: GCF_963676685.1. Classification (NCBI taxonomy): domain Eukaryota; kingdom Metazoa; phylum Mollusca; class Bivalvia; order Mytilida; family Mytilidae; genus Mytilus; species Mytilus edulis. The sequence goes on from NC_092344.1 coordinate 23,258,375, forward strand.
ATCAAGTACAATAAAGACTGATCATCAAATTCAATTAACTTAAATGGAGTCATCTTCACTGAGTAGGAACACTCTAGCGATTATTTTACAGTCTAAAGTATTCAGAATAGTCATTCGAACTGTTATTTCCAATTCCCGATTATTGTTATATTGATTAATTGTTTAGTTATTTACGCTTCAAACTACGTACCTATATCGCAGTGCTATTTTTTTTAGAGGAGGCTTGAGTGTTCAAAACTACCACCGTCCTTTGGTAAAACAATTGTGTTGAAATTTTGAACTAAACATCGTCTAACGTGTATTATATAAAATGGAAACAAAAACAATTTACGATTTATAATGAACACACGGTTTTTGTAACCATTAATAAACCATCATCATTACACGTACCCCATTGACTTACAGCTACAGAAGAAGTAAATATTAGAACACCTTCGTATAATAATAAAATGAAATATTTTAGAGATACCACCGTTGTCTACATTTTTTAACCGTCAATCCGTTGAGCCTAAAATACATGTTCTTCTTTTCTTTTTTTTTTAAATTGCATAAAAATACAATTTTATCTGATCGACCTTGCCTCAATTCTACTGATATCAATGTTTATTTTGAGACTAGTTTTTATATTAGACTTTGTTATTACACGTTTGTAAAATTTAAACCATCATTTATAAAAACAACACAATAACTTTTCTGCCCTTTCTTTGTTTTCATAAAGATTTAAAAAAAGACTCTTCTGAAGACAATTTATAGTTACCAATAACACACGCATAATGATAGGATTAGGATGTCCCAAAGTGAACTATGATCATTTAACAAATCATATAAAGTGTCCGCGACTTGTAATTTAAAATATTTCTACAGTACATTAATTTGCGCTCCGTTACACTCTTTTTTATCATTCGAAATGGATACCCGCCTCCGTGATCTAACAACCTGATTCACCAAGTTGATAAATGTACCAAATGACTTTAAATAAATGTTTTAAAACATCTTACTTTTACCGAATTGAAAGGGTTGTTTTCGAGACAATCGAACTCACCTAATATCAATTTCGTATTAAACAAATTAACATATTTCGTATTAAACCAATTAACATATTTTTCGGTGATTTGTGCATTTTTCCTTTGATGTGTACTCTCTGATAATGTCAATATCAGTGGACTGGTCGTTATATAAAAATTATTTGGTCATTTCGCAATTGACATGAACGGTCGCACGGATCTACATTATTTTGATATACAAAATTGCTTGGGATATTTTTCGCACGTTTTTGTTGGTGAATGAAACACTTTTCGTTGTTTGGACGTTTCAGTAGAGAAGAAATAGCCTTTTTGACCGATTGGTGTGAAGCGAAAATTTGAACATAAAATGTTTGAAAAACCGGATAAACTTATAAAAAGTTTGCGTTATCTGCACTATCACTGATAGCTATCCTTGGTATGCATAATTACGTATAACTAACAATTCTTTCATGCTATGCTATAATTCGAAGTTTAATGACGTTCATTCTCACTGAACTAGTATATATATTCGTTTCAAGGTCAGTTGAAGGACGCCTCCGGGTGCGGGAGTTTCCCGCTGCATTGAAGACCTATTGGTGACTTCATGCTTTTGTCTGTTCTATGGTCGGGTTGTTGTCTTTTTGACACATTCCCCATTCTCAATTTTATTTCTCAGTTTTTATTCCTTCATAGCATGGTGCCAAGAAGTTTTCTTTTTTTGTTTCTTGAGAAGTATATCTTTTACCTGTTTAGTCACTATAAAATGTTACAATTCATATTTAGATGCAACACAATGAAAAGTGTGACCAAAAAGGTACCACAATCGCATGCGAGAAGCTAGAAAAAATAAAATGTACACGTTTTCGACATATTGCTTGGACCATCAAAACAATTCTTATCAGAAAATGTGGTTTCATTGTCAATGTACATGTATAGAAAGATATTCGTAGAACAAAGAACAAATAAGCAAACAGATTAGAATATATACCAACTCCGAAAGAATTAAATAGACAGAAATAACTTTTTGCCATATGAATTCTGGATCCGAATGTTTGACTCTTGTAATTGATCTGTTCTCAAAGTCAAAGTAAGATACAGTCACAGAAAATAATTATATTTATAAATACGTCTGAGTCAGTGTATCTTACATTAATTTGTAGGATCCTTTAATATAGATAATTGAGCTGATCTGTAATAATAACATCTCCATGCCTTATATATCATGTACTGTAGTACGCCGCTAGATTAAAACTGACGAGGAAAGGTAACACACGGCCACTGAAAGCTTTATTTTGTAGAGCCCAGGTGGTCGTGTGGTCTGGCGGGACGGCTGCAGTGCAGGCGATTTGGTGTCACGATATCACAGTAGCATGGGTTCGAATCCCGGCGAGGGAAGAACCAAAAATTTGCGAAAGCAAATTTACAGATCTAACATTGTTGGGTTGATGTTTAGACGAGTTGTATATACATTATGTACACAGCCATGTATCACCATCATTGATGGCGATCCGATGGGTAAATCTGATGTAGAGTTGTCACTGACTCAGACGTACTTATATATATATATATATTTCTGCTTGTGTGTAGTGACAACTGCAAATTATACCTTGTCCATCGGATTTCTTATGATTAAGAAATACCAGGCCTTAGAATATGTATCAAGGGTATAACTGGCAGTTGTCACTACAAACAGACAGAAATATACATATATTTCTTTACAGTGATTGTATGCTTCTAAAAATAGATTAGCATTCTGCAATTATACTGAAGAGATGAGTAGATGATCATTTCTGTACACTAAAAATAAATACTTCGTGTATTGTACCAGATATCCTTGTTTAATTCCTTAAAGGAGGTAACACCTCCCGAAACGAAAGCTTATTTTTATAAGCTAGAGTTAGAGGAGGGGATAAGGTCTCTGCGCAATGCTAGGCGGTGTTGTCGTAGAAGTTAGAAAATAAAGTACAGGTCCCATCCCGGCGCCGGGGAGGAAGTTACGAATCAAATCTACTCTTACATCGTTAGGTTGATTTTCTAGGCACTTTATATAAGTATTGTAAATATATATGTGACTTTTTTAAACAGTTAAAATATTAAGTTTTTATTTCATTTACAATTAAAATTAATTAGACCTTACGCGTTCAGTCCGACCGTATACGTATTTTGAAAAAAGTACGCATAGATCCAAATATTCAGATGGTCTGGAACATAAATACTATTAAAATATCTTAATACGTACTGTTTTGACCCGTCAGTGGCATTATTTAATTTGTGTACTTTCTGGGATTGTAGTGTTGATGGTTTACTTTTATCTTTTTATAATTCAATTTTGCAACCCAGAAATTGAATGAGGATTATGGGTCGTTTTGTTTTCTAATCATAATTAATATAATTGTATTTTGTTTTAAGTGTATATATGCTACAGTTCCTAGCTATTTACTAAGTAAACGATTTAAAATAACTTCTGTTTTGCTTAGTAAATTCTTACATACATTTGCACACAGCCAGTAATGAGTATATATATTTTGTAAATTTGCCAATCAATTGTCATGGTTGCCACAAAAAAAGCACGAGCCTTGTAGATGTCTGAAATTTCATCTGGTTGTATAAGTTTAAGATCTGTTACATTCAATAGAAAAAAAATATTTCCCAACTGTCAAGGAAAACACATTTCTCTGATTGAAATCAATCTCTCGCAAGAGAGAAACCATTAAAATGAGAATTAAAAACCAATTGTTCAGAGAACAATTGAAAGTCTTTCCACATGAAAGAAAGGAGTAGGTTCAGTAAGACCCCTTTTTGGCCTCAAAATATAGCAGTTTTAGAAAATTGTGAAAATGTAATCGTTTAGATATTTATTGCAAAGTAGAATGCTTCTGCTACATAAATATGGGCTGTTTTTGACAAAACAATGCACATATATCGGGTACTAGCATCATTAAGTCATGCTAAATTACTGAAATCTTCACAATTGTAGCATTTTAGTTAAATTTTAGACGGTTTCCGTCTGAAATGAAAGTGGCCGCATTCGTGATCATTCATAATATTGAAATGTAAGTTGTATTTGATGATAATACATAATATATATAAAGGTTGAGGATGAACACGGATGCGGTCGCTTTCATTTTTGACAAAAATCATCTGAAAACTGACGATTTTTGGCATATTTGATAGATTTTTCACATTTAAGCTTGAATCGGGGCGTTTTAAATGACTTATTAAGTTAAAATCTTCCCAATTAACCCAATTAACTAAATGAATCAATTGAATTGAATCAATTGAATTAGTCACTTAAGTGTTTAGAAAGTGTCTAAAATCTTTCGTTAGATGAACTTGAGAATTGAGGCCGAAATCGGCCCTTACCGGATCCTTTTGATAAGAAGATAGTTTCTTCATACTGATACGATAAATAATGGTTAAATTATATTTTTGAGTGATATAAGGGAGATAATATACTACTTCTGGTGAAATGAATGTCACTTCCGGTCTTCACACTGATTCCAAAAATATATAGTTTCTAGATAATTGGCCACTTCCGGTTTGTTGGAAGTCATTTTTAGTCTTCAGTAATCAGTTTATGTATATATATGACAAAATATGTGGATTCTGAGTACTTTTATATGAAAAAATTGCAAAAAAGGCTACTTCCGGTTTTCTCAAGGTCGTTTCCGGTAGTCGTTTTTCAAGGTCATATGTCACCTAACTTTTTGTACAAGGTCATATGGCTTTATTATGAACTTAGTTGAAGTTATAATCAAATAACCTTATATTAAGACATTTCAGGGGCACTAACTCCTATAAGATGCTCAGACCACATGTAACATATCTTCATTACAATAAAGCAAACACTTTGTAACTTGTTCTTTAATGTATATCTTTAAAATCGTCGGAGAAAATCTCAAAACAAGGAAAAGTCAAAATTTAGAACTTGACCTTGACCTTTGACCTTGACTTCATTTTCTAAGTTAGGACCTAAGGGCCTCACATAAAAGTATTGCAGACTTATACGGTCAACGGTGTATGAGTTAAAAAGACATATCGTTAATTTGGTAAAGGTAGATAACTCCTATAAAATTTCTTTGAATCCCTTCAATCCAAATTAGCCAAAAATATCTGAGGATGTAACGAACAATGTGTAAAAGGAATTTTGTCGCTATCTTTTTTGTTACGAAGGAGATGCACACAGATGATAAACAGTGAATAGGGAGATAACTCTAACAAAGAAAATGGTTCGTCTTAGCAGGGTGAAATTTAAAAGCGCATAAACTATACGATACCATATGAGAAATATTTAAGCTACATATTGCAAAACAAATATTTATCGCAAAGAACAAAATTTGACGGAAGAAAAAAAAATAATCAGAAGAAATACAATAAGTCTTTCCACAGAAAAGTGGAAAGACTTAATTAAAACAGAGATTTAAATCTATTAATATTTTAATGCATGTTTAATGCTATTATTACCTTGAGTCTTATGTTTTGTTGAGACCAGATACCAGAGATGAGATTGTTCAATTCATTCACAAACATGGATCATGCATATGATGAACTATAAACCACTCAAGTGTTTTGACAACTGTGTTCGATTGCTTTAAAATTTAAATTCTTACCGCAATTATTAATGTTAAATTATAGATTTAATCTCTTCTACGTCAAATAAAAAAACCATCAATTCAAATTCTTAAATCGGCAATCCAACCCATATTAATTCTTATTAATTTCATGTTTTTGCATTAATATACAAAAGTATGATGTAATTTGCGTAATTTTGTTGTATGATGTTCTCTGGTCACCTTAGGCTATGAAGAAAATAAGGTTTCAACTCAGAAGTCCGGAAAAGCGCTTCCGACGCATGCCATTAATACATATATAAAAAAAACCACTTCAAATTGAAAAACAGTATGTCTGATCTATTTGTTATTTTTGGACACTAAAGTATGTTTTAGAGTAAGAGTCGTTTTAGGGATCCTTTATTTTGACATGTTTCAAAAATAGTCCTAGAACTTCGATAGCATTTCAACCCAATGTTAGCCTATTTAGGACCAGTTCCCTACATGCAACGACACTTATTAAATTAGATTTCTCGTGAGAAATAGGATGTCGGGACGTACGATAGGTAAAATAATAGTACCACTAAGTGGAAGGAGATAACTCTACAAACTATTCTTAATATATGGCATGGTAGTCAGAAGAAAAAAATACCCCTAAAAACTAAAAAAAGTACTCCTACACCCCACCATCACCCGGACACTTAAAATTACAATGTTGAATTGATTACCATAAGAAAATACCAAATCAAATAAATGCTGATGTTCGTTATTAACTTGTAAATCATCGCCTTTTCCTATGTAATATTCATTATCACCTTGTGATGTGTCCATACACCGGAGTTAAGCTCATAATGGAACGGTTATTTTAGCGTAAATTGCGTTTTGGCCCAAAACATTCCTGAAATATTACGGCCACTGGGTGTTGAGTGACCAATATGGGTCTATCTTTCAAGCCTGTTTACTGTTTAATGGTCATTATAATATCTACAAAATATTGGATGCAAAACTGCAGATTTATTTTCTTGATATATATTAATGTGATAAAATGTGTATGGTCATGAACTAACTGATCTACTTGAATATAATTAGTTGATCTAAAGAGCAGATTAAGGAGTGTGGCGCACTAGAGTACCTCTACCCAATAGACACGTTCCTACCCTCCAATTCTATATAAAAGAACGTAACAAGTTGTGAGGAAAGAGAGCTTTATCATGTTTATTGGGGACATTATTTGTTTGGACATGTCGGAATAAAGCATAAAACAGTAAAGTTTGCAAGCCGTCAACAACTACAAAAAATAAATTTTCAAAAGTATCTTCCTAGAATAAGTATTCAAACACTAGTACTAAATTTTATCTAGGAGTAGAACACACATCCTATAGTAATATAGTATGTCCAACTTCTGGTTTGCGGCTGATGCCTAAGAAAAGTATTTTGCTATAGCAAACTTTCCAACAACAAATATGATCAAAAATTATAAGAAAACAATCAATGCCTATGTTTAACGTTCAGAAAGGCGCGCAATCTTATTTGATTTGTATGAAGAAACCAAGAGGAAATCATGAACCAAAAAATATGCTTTTGTCGGGCAATAAAGAGAAGGCCAAATATGTGGTCCACTTTATTGCAAGCCAGCAAAAAAGAAGAAATCTAAATTAGACTAAAACTACAATAACCTTTATAAAATGCAGTTGATGTGATATACGACAAATTCCCAGATTCTGACAGTGTATGCGTTCTTGATTAACATCATGTTTTACAAATACGAGATGATGTACATTTATAAAGCATTTATTTCCTCTCATAAATGCTGCATTCCAATTTGAAGTTTGGAATTTCATGTCTTGTTTTCTGAAATTGAATCATGTATGCAAATCTTTCTCTACTTGTTTCACCAGATAGTTATTTAACATCAGTACAACCATAACCAAATGGCTATTTAACATCAGTACAACCATAACCAGATGGTCATTTAACATAAGTACAACCATAACCAGTAAGATGTCCATTTAACATCAGAACAACCATAACCGGATGGCCATTTAACATCAGTACAACCATAACCAGATGGCCATTTAACATTAGTACAACCATAACCAGTCAGATGGCCATTTAACATCAGAATAACAATAACCAGATGGCCATTTAACATCATTACAACCATAACCAGATGGTCATTTGACATTAATACAACCATAACCACTCAGATGGCCATTTAACATCAGAACAACCATAACAAGATGGCCATTTAACATTAGTACAACCATAACCAGTCAGATGGCTATTTAACATCAGTACAACCATAACCATGATAACAAGATGGCCATTTAACATCAGTACCGAATGTATGTTACATATCTTTTTGAGAATTTGCTGTACATTGGTAATATTGATAATATGATGTGTACACAACAAGACATTGGTTAATTGTATAACGTATGTAGTTCCTGCAAGTTTGCAGCAAACACGCAGGAGAAAGATTGATTTGAATAAAAATGTTTGTCGCAGGTCTGCAGCAAACAGGCAGGAGAAAGATTAATTTGCATACATATGTTTACAGCAGGTCTGCGACAAACACTCATTTGCAAATAAATGTTTGCAGCAGGTCTGCAGCAAACACGCAGGAGAAAGATTAATTTGCAAAAATATGTTTGCAGCAGCTGGTCTGCAGCAAACACTCATTTGCATATAAATGTTTGCAGCAGGTCTGCAGCAAAAACTTATTTGCAAATTGCATAGTTAATTGTTTGCAGCAGATCTGCAGCTTATTTGCAACAAACACACCCCAAACCCAGACTATGTGTTCGCTGCATGTCTGCAGCAAGTTTGCAGCACACTTGCAGCAAATGTTTGCAGGAGGCTGATTTTTCAGTAAGGAACCTTCACTACATGTATATCCTCCTTTAATATGGTTTGTTTTAAGAATACATTCAAGTTAAAAAGGTTAGCATTGACATTTTAACACATGTAAAAAATAAAAGGAGATGTGGTAAATAAGTCAATGAAAGGACATTCAAATGGTTAGACACCTTCCCAATCATTTTGTCATATATTTTTTAAAACTTAACTATTGATTTTTCTAACTTGCATTGTTTTGTAATATTATTGTTTTTTTTGCAATTGTTTCTTTTTCTTTTTGTTGTTGCTAAAATCTACTTATTTATATACTAATAATGCCTATTGCTCCTGTCCTAAATAAACTCAACCGTAACAGTGTGCAATGAATAAATCGTATGCGTCCTATGTATGGAGAAAGAGTAGCAAAAGCATTAATTAGGAATGTTCAACGTTGAAAATCTGATATTATCGGTGACGTCGTAATATTGTTACATTTCTAACATCTTGGCAATTTTGAAATTTGGTCTTGGCATTGAAAGGGTTAATATCATCGGTAAAGTAAGGGTCCCAAAATGAGAAGGCATATTCTAGTGATGGTCTGACTAAAGATGTATATGCCTGTTCCTTTACTGAGATTGAACTGATATTAAGATTCCTACGAAGAAAACCTAGTGTACTGTTTGCTTTATTACAGATGGTGTTTATGTGACTGTGCCAATTTTTATTTAAGTCTGATTGAAATGTCACGCATACATGGCATATTATATATATATATATATCGAGTGTAATACGATATTTATCCACTTGAGACAGTTACATTTTCAAATCTAAAATGCGAGGCTAGTCGAGCCTTTTAAATGCTTAAAATTTAACAGTCGAGAGTGGATAAATATCGTATTACACAAGATTTTGTGGTGGAATCTGTTTATCTAATGATTTTCGAACAGATAGTAAAGCAAACTTATATCTTCTTTTCGAATGATCTGCAAAAAGATGTGCCCTTTCTATGTGACATCATTAGGCATGGTCGCCTTTATTCATGCGGTCACAATAGGAAGTTCAAAGGAAAGCAAGAAAATTCGACGTCATAATCGGATTTTAACCAATGAAGAACTGAGATTAAACGAGCCACAAGTCGAATAAAAAAAATTATACAATGGGTGCAGAAAAGGGTAAATTGACGAAGAATTAGAGAAATATATATATATATATATATATATATATATAGCCATAAATGATAAGTTAAGCTGACCGCCAAGTATTTTCCGATAAATCATTTTGTAAATCAACACCTACCAACAGACCAACCCTATTTAATTTCAGCATGTGGACCTCTGGCCTCTCCTGTTAACAGCAGGCTACGCTAATCATGATAATGCTCTACTGGTAAGTTCTATTAAAGTTTAACTTTTTTCTTTAATTTAATATCAGTAAAATACCCTACCGTTATCCTACGTTAGTACATGTTATCATATTATCATGCAGTTGGTATTATTGATAAGTAATCTAAACGGTTTTAGATTTGGCCATCCATGGATATGTTCTATAATGTAAGTAAATTTTTCAAAGATGAAAACAATAGAAAACAACAACATACAGAAATTCACAGAATCTTCAACTGCATTTCATGTTATGATATTACCTGATATGAAAAGAAAACTGGTCTCAATAATAATTTCAGGCACTGTCATTGTTTATTCGTTTGGAATTTTGTAAGAAAAGCACACTGTATTTTTTTCTATTTGGACCGTTGTAGGATGTTTTATTTTGTCCTTTCAAAATATATTTGTTGTATAAAACATGATTCTGTAGAGCTTCAATATGATAGTTTTCTTGTTTGTAAGTTATTATTTACATTTGATTAAACCCTCCATCGAATGCATTTTTTCCTCTTCTTTGTTTAATATTTGTTAATATCATTAAACTTAAGTGTTCATTTCAACCCTCGGGTTGTGTGTGTGTGACAATAACATAAATGAATGGTTTGTGGCAGTTTGAAACTATAAATAGACTCACCTCTACAATGTTTTGAAAATGAATAACTCAAAAGGTTTTCAAACCATTTTAATAAAAGCCATTCTAAAGTAGGCACCAGATTCTTTCAAAATTCCTCTTTTTCCATTTTTTATTGATTATTTTCTGAGACAAACATTTTTTTACACTGAGCCAAAAAAACTTGTACTTTTTTACAGGGCCAATCAAAAACAAATATTTTTTCACCATCTATTGAAAACAGTCTTTTTCCCCATCTCACTGACTGCATATCATCTATCATATAGACAACATAGCTCTTGGTGTGGGTTTGGGGGAGGGGATTTGTTTCTGCTGTTTTTAAAGTCCATTTCTTGGGTGATATTCAATTGATACAGATGCAAAGCAGCCTACTTTGTTCAGAAATATTACAAAACATACATGTATATACTATCCCCGGTCCTTTTTCAATCCTGCTCCCATCCAATTTTAATAAAATACGTGTTCATCACGTAGACTGGAAGAAACTATAAACTAGCTAGCTTGAACTTTTTGAATATGTTTTTTGTTGCAGTTTTATTTATTTTTTTTTTTTTGGTTTTTGTTTCCATGGTTTAAATGATTGAGTTGTGTGAGTCGTCTAGTCAAGATAAATATTATACAATTACTGTCTTTTGATGAGGTAAATGTGTGGTTTTATTGACTTTTGAAAAACTGATATTCACTGAGGCCAACGGCGGAAGTGAATATCAGTTTTTCAAAAGTCAATAAAACCACATATTAACCGAAACAAAAGACAGTAATTGTTTGATTCCATATTCCGAGAGAAATATATGTAAAGGAAAATATTTACCAAAATCAATTGTATATCAAACGTTTTTACCAAAATTTACACGTAAAATCACGCGACTTTTTGCGCGGTGAATATACTTTTCCGCAGGTGAATATGCTTATTTATTCAAAATTCAATTCATATAGAAAAACCTACTAAAGTTTTAGCAAAATGGAATAACATTTGTTATCAAAAATAAATGTTTGGTTGATAGTTTGCCATGTACATGTCTATTTTGTACACCCAGTCTGTGTCCAGAACGTTTTGAAGCACTATACCAAAGGGCTAGTTGAATAAAAAAAACATTATGCCGAATTAATGTTTACTAGATCTACAAAGTTATGTTTCACCTGTGAGGATCACGAAGTGAAATTTAAAGTGATCCAAACTTGCTGGGAGGGTTTGGGGACACTCCCGCCACCAAAAGATTTTGTTTTGAAAATTAGACGTAAAATCCTGCATTCTGAGGTTACATGTTTGTATCTGGAATTGAATATAAATTATAAAATCAAAACAAGATTTTCTTTTTCTTTTTTCAGATCAAATGAAAATACTAATTTTCTCTAATAAAAAATGAATATAGTTCTTTTTTTTCTTAAAACTAGTGTTTTTCTAGTATTTAAGAATATTTTTAGCACTAGTAAATCATTACTCAATGAGGGATTGTTACTTTTTTGGTGGAAAATTCCCCGATTGGTGGATGTCCCTAGATACCCGAACTGGTTTATTCCAAAATTAAATTAGGCAACAAACTTTTTTTCTCTCCAGTGAGGAGTCAAATATTTTTTTTCTTTCTCATTTTCCAGAAAAAAACTTTTTTTCCAAAAAAAAATCCATCATACTACATCAAGTTGTAATTGAATTGTGTTATAAAAAAATACTTGACACAGTTATATTAATGATAAACAGCCCTTCTTTACTTTAATTAAGAAAAAAACCCCATAATTAACAGGTGTATAAAAAGGATTTGCTACAAGCTAGATTTTAAAAATGTATACCAGGTTTTTATATATTACATAAATAAACATGTTTCCTGTTTTCCCATGTATTGTTTGGTTTTCGTGGTGTGTAATCATCGGTATTAGAGTGGAATATCAAGTGTCAAAAGAGATGATAACACAGGAAGAAACACCAAGAAAGATGATTGACGAACTAGTTAGGGGAATTTTATTGACCTTATCATATATTTCTGAAAACAATTGATATGTCACGTTGAAAAGATCCGTAATTTAACCATGTTTAATGAAATAGGAACGTATAAGGTTAACAATTTGAAATGTTTAAACAGGTTTAAAATCCAAGTGAAGTAATGGATGAAAAAACTAAATGATATTTGCTTTATATCTAAATTTTCAATCGTTTCAGTTATGGCAACTGTGATGCAAGGTCCTAAATAATCAAATGCAAAAAAGTCATATCACATTGATTTAGTTTAATTTAAAAATTGTAAAGACGTTTCCATTATCCAATACCACCCAATAATATTTGTCTAGCAATTGTATGGTGTTGAAATGCACGTCTCATTATTTGATCTGTTAAAAAGAAAGTGCACCTTTGCACATAACAGTTAATAGTTAGTCTGGCTTTTGTTTGCTTTTAACATTCATTTATAATTAATAACAGTATCATATAACCCATTTTACCGGTAGATGATGTTATCTGAAACTGAACAAATAATGAAAGCATGAGCTAAGCAACGGTTATTATGCTAGAAATAATGCATACAAACGAGTTATCTAGATTTTGAATATAATGTTTCAAAAACCCGCCACATTCATTGTGAATATTTGTTTCTAATTGAAAGTTTTTCCTTGTGTGCTCTTTTTAATATTTATTTCGGTCCAGGAAACCAATCAGCATGTACACTTATGATGACTCCCGCCATTTATACTTTTCCAATATCTTCCGATTCATGAGGTTTCTTAAACTAAACTGTCATTAATGAAACACGAATTTCCGTATACAACTGTACAGAGCATCTCTAGTCATTGTATGATGATATTAGTAACATAGTGTGCTAGTTACCTAATACGGTATATATGGGGTCAGTAAATGCCATATGGGGTGAAAGCATAGCTCGAATCCCCATATGGAATTAACTGACCCCATATATACCGCATTACGTCACTAGCACACTATGTAACGAATTTATCTTACCGACGTTCTTAACGTGTAAAATTTAGACTAGTGACCTATCAAAAGGAGCAAGTCTTCAATACAGTTAGCATTAACATGATTAAGAAACTACTTCCTTTGATCTTACAAAAACAGATGCCAACAATGACAACTTGTTAGATTTTAATGTGTTTTATGAATTTACTTCCCTTTATCATCACTTTCCTCGTCTGTTGAAACCTTTAATATTTTTTCTTAGTACTGTTTTGTTTTTCTAAAGGGACGTAACACCACTACTAACCGTGTATGAAATAAGCCCCGCCTCCTTACTACCTTATATGGAATATAAAGGGACGTAACTCCACTACTAACCGTGTATGAAATAAGCCCCGCCTACCAACTAACCTAATATTAAATATACACGGTTTCCACGAGGACGCTTTTAACCAATCATATTCCTAGAAATGTATAGGAGGTAAGATAATATTAGTTACATAGTGTACTAGTGTCTTATACGAAATATATGGGATCAGTTAATTCCTTATGGGGTCAGATTGAAGCTTGTTAACATTATATACGACATACAAAGAATGGACGATACGTATACAAGGTATGGACGATACGTCCCATGGACAATGTATGGCCCACACATTCTATGAACGTCATGATGTTGAAATATGAAACTCAAGACTGGCGTACATCATATTAACCATGGTATTTATGATGAGTATTATCTATTCAGAAGATTTGTGAATATATTCAGAATTGATCCAGTATCTAGAAAAAGACAACCTGTAACGAGAATGTCGTCCGTTATTGCTACAAAGTCTGCAAAGTACAAACTTGGTGCAAACATTATGTGCATTCCTAAACTTGTGGTATTTAAATCAGTAACAACTACTTTACAAGATGCTGAACAAGCCTTGTTGTGGTGACCTACAATTTTACTTGCTCTATACATACCAAAGTTCTATATACTTACTTGCATACTCTAGTAATAGGAACACTCTGTATACTAGTACCCGTTTACCTAATTTAGGTTTAGCTACTAACACCTTGCATGTTTTCATCTACTTTCTTTACCATACTTCAACTCCTTGTTTTTTTTTAGGATAAACTACACCTTGCATGTTGTAATCTACTTGCTCTATACGTAGCTAAGTCCTATATTTTAACTTGCCTTTCTAATGAATAGCTCAGTGACACCTTGAATATTGCCGTCTAATTGTTCAGTAGTTGTGTGAAAAGAGGGGTTCTACACCACCCCCATTTTTTAAGCATAAATTACATAAGGATGAGTTGTGTCCCTACTTAGCAAAGCACGAACTTGTGTATTCTGCTAATTATATTTATAAACTGGTCAAATTTACATCAGAAAATATTGAAACGAAACTTACAAGTAAGAGACATTTTCAAACATCTCGACATGTTACATGAAATATGTAATGAACTTGAGTTGTGACTTTTGATTGAATTAATACATGAATATCTCGATCCTTTTAAGGAGACAGACACATTATTTAAAAAGAGTCTAAATCGTGTTGTACCACAGCTATTAACAGCGGGGAAATTGTATTACGGTATGAGTCTTTTTATAGCGAGAAAGTAGTTACACGGCGTGAAATTTTTAAGGTGGAAAAACAGTATTACAGCGTTGGATTTTTAATGGCGGGAAAAGAGTACCCAAGGTGAATGGTTGTCGATTAAAAGTTATGGGTTTAAAGAAGGTTCGGGGGAGTCTAGTATTATGACTTGATGCAATCGTGAGAGGAATGAGGTCTTCCAATGCGATATTTCCAAATAAAAAGCTTTAATGGGGGATTAGGCAGCTCACTTTGAAAGCTCCTCACTGAAACTGGATAGGGGTGTCGCAGCTGAGCTATCTTTCTCATCGAAGTAGTTCTTGAGGCAGGTAACGATCTTTCCAAACTCAGCATTATCATCTCGGTAGTGGCACTTAAGCAAACAAGGGATCCTAAGGGAAGTGAGGCTATACTACCTATACCAGTAAAAGCTGAATCCATGGTGTAGCTGGTCAACATCAAACTGCCTTTAGAGGAACACGCACAAGGTGCTATAGACACTACTTTGTCGAGTCGTTTTTGAATTTTCAAGGTACGTTGATACTTATGAATATCTGCGTTGAGGTGGTCTTCTATACAATCAACTCTGGTTTGCCGGTTTTCAGAATCTAAATAATCTATTTGTTTATAGGAGTCTACCGAGGAAAGGGAATGTTTTTGAATGGTCTGTTAGCACATAAGATCAGTCCGGCTCCGTCGTGGAATTGCTTACCACGATTCAAATAGAGTCTTTCACCATAAGTGATCCGGATGTTTGAGGGTTTGAGGTAGAGACCGTTGCCACTAGGTTTCACGGTACAAACACACCCACCACGTTTAAGGTACAATCCAGACCTAAGGCCTTGGTGACGGCTTCACCATCCAGACCGCTCAAAGCTCAAACACCCAAGGCAGGTAAAATTGTCTTAGCTACCATGGGAAGTGCGGTCATTAGCAGCCCTGCCAATATGGGCAGGAATACACCTATTTTTAGAATGCATGTTTTCCTTTATTTGGGTGGTACTCCAGATTTATACCACCAGTACCTTTCTGGAGAAACTTGGTAATCTTTTGGACTTGCCGAGAGATGAGCCACATGTTGTGTTCGCCTTGCAAGTTTGAATGGGACAAACGAATGGACAATCTTTTTGGCAGCCCGTTGTAGTTTATCAGCTTGACCTTTTATCAAGTTAAAACCAGGTTCGTAATAAGTCAGTTATTTATACTTCACGAAGATGAAAGCGGATGTGGAGATGTTCACCCCTTAAATCGATGGGTCTACCGTCTCGATCGGTGAGATACGTTCGCATGTGATTGATGGTTTGCAAGGTCAACAGCCAGTTTACTAGGATTTTAGGGGTTAGAATGATCTTCGTACCGGGATCTTCTGAGGGAAAGAAGCTGTCACTTCCATGGAGGATATCACAATGCACCAGAATGCTGTTGATGCTGGTGATATTCACAATGTGTTCCCCTTCTGTATATCCGTCTGTGGTCATATCGAACGTGTAAATCTTCCGCTCGAATCCCGAGACTGTGTTGATGCTATTGACAACGTTGAAGTCTACTTGATAGGTAAGCTTTGCTCTTAGGGTCACCAGGTTGGTATCGATGATGATCTTCACTTTGTGTTTGTTGAGCAGTAGCTGCCGCTGGATCTCATCGTTGATGTATTTTATGTCGTAGGAACCTGTGCCCAGTGTGATGATGTTGGCACCATAATTGGGGGAGTGGCGGAAGGAGTTGATGCCTGCGTGAAAGTTGGGGATGGAGTTATAGATATCCAGATTAATAAATGATATCTCATAGCTCTTCTCATCCCTCGGTTGTGAAGGTGGATTAAAGTGGGTGAGGATTTGGCTTTCGTTCCCGGATACTATGCACGAGAACCCTTGTTTGGGATCTGTGTTGTTTGCAATTCGCCGCAAAAGTGTGTTGACCATATTTTCAGGCTAGAACACGACGTTCATCTTCTAACCGTCGGGTTCGAACTGCAGGATCCTGTCGGAAATGACAAGTGCAAACGCTTCGGTGTTGGATGAAACATTGCGGACGAATTCAGCTCAGATCTAAACGTACACCGTAGATTCTTTAAGACGTTCAGACTAATGTTTCACATAAATTACAAACAAGGGGTACACGTCGATTCATCGGAGGGATTCATACCACCATTACGGAGGAGACTGTCCATGTTGTAGATTTCTGTCTGAAGTCGGAGGCCTCTTTGAACATTCTGGCGATCGCAATCGACTGTGATCGAAAACGGAAGTATTATGGGTTTGGTCACCACTTTTGTCGGTTTGAAAGGCAACGATGACAGAGTTGGCAAAGTATTACCCGTCCGAGAAAACTCAGGAGGCAAAACCTGGGCTGGGCAATACTCCCTGAAATGGGTTATAGTGGGCAATACTGGGCAATATGATTGTTTAAACGTTTTTCAACACAAAAGAGTAAAGACTTGTGGTAGTTTCATAGTATTATAGCTAAATATATATATTTTATAAACATAACCATTGAAAGTCATTGCTAGAAGATTGAAACTTCAATGTCATTCTCTTTTCCACTAATTCTAAGTAGGCATAGTACAAGATTTGCACATTTTAGGAAACCTTATTAATTTCCTAATATTGTTTCAATAATCAAAACTTTGCAAAAAAAACCGTTTTATTGCAGTGTTTAAGTAAATTGTAAATACAAATAGAAATTCAATCATATTACTAAATAAACACCCTACAGGGTCATGTCAGTAACACTTATAGAAATACAAAGGCTTATTATTGTTATATAAACATATCTGTGTTCTACTCTGAATAATTACTGAAGAATTAGTGATATATATTTAAATTATTTAAAAGTAATTTTTCTTACATGCAATTGTTAATTTTTAATATTAGGTATATATATTTGAAATAAAATGTATTCTTTGGTTTTACATGAATGTTTACAGTTTGACCAATCTAGACATAAGGGCGATTTGATAGATTTTTTAGTATAATTTATATTGAGAAAGGCTTTTTTCTTTTATATTTGTCTAATGTGTCTTCATGTACACTTGTCGCAGAGTTGCTAGAATAATACTTTCTCAAATATATACACTTGTATTATAAGTCTCTTAAAGAAGTATGAAACTTATTTATAAAACAAAATGTGTTTATAAAATATCTTAAATATATTGCATTTATGTTTAATCACTGAATCCTCTGAAAATTCAGGCCAGTATTTTTATTTACCAAGAATTGCCCATTTTTATCCAGGAAAAAACACAGAAAACCCCGGGTTTTCCCAGTATTTCCCACTGGACAGGATATTAATCATAAAACCCGGGTTTTAGCGAACCCTTAACGAGGATATATCTAGGCTTTTCGCGTAGCAGCTAGGCGCCAGTTAAACTGTTCGGTTTTGGAAACAGCTATGCAATCGCACAGTTTCATGCTAAATCCTCAGAACAGATCTGAGAGTACTCGCAGTTATCTGACAGCTAGTTCAAAGCCACTAACAACTAATAAAAAAATCATGCATCTAAGACTAACATCTAAGACTAAGTCTATAGAAAAAATAAGAAAAAAATGACCTTAGGTGAACGACTTATCAACATAGCTGGATAAGTCTTTATTTACTAAATTAATCGTAAATGTTCCGCCGGTTATTGTAGCATTGGTAAATATGTTCCTATCTTATAGAGGATTCCTTGATAAAGTTGTGCTGACATTCGAGACTTGACAGGAGGGGCCCTTTGACACATATTCATTACTTGCGATAGCTATACCCTGTTAAGTTGATGAAAGGACACGCCTTTGTGCATCTGACGGTCCAGCAACGTAACTTTCTAACGCTTTAATGTTTCTATGACCCGTTACTGACACGATAGTTAAATCATCGACCCCGGCGCTTTTCAGCCCAGTACCAAGGTAGCTTTTAAACAATGGTTGGTGTATCTGTAGGAAAGGCCTGCTTCATTTGTAATCCTTGGCATCATTTGACTCAATTTTGGTTTACCCCATGGCTTGATTAGCATACCAGCAATTTGGTTTTGGATAAAACAAAGGCTGTGGAAACAGAGCATTACATTGAGGACTCAATTTAGATAGATAAAAATCAAAACTGGTCACTAAACAGTTAGCATCTCCTGATTTTTCATACATACGCACCTCTTGACGGTTTTCATGGGAATCAACGCCATGACCCATGGTGAGTTTTATTTGTCTCATTGTATGTCATTTTATTATAAGTATGGACCCTGTCATCTTTGAAATTACCAAAAGATGACTTTGTCAAACTATTTAACCCGTCCTGGCCTCGTCTAATCTTTCAAAATTTAACATCAAGTCCAAGAATACTTTGTTTTGTAGTGTTGCTGGTGAATCTGGGTTGAAAAACTCACTGGAATATCAACGCTGTATGTCTCCTTCAGCTTCAGGTTTTTTGTGCACCGTAACATCTTTGCCGGCTCTCTTGATAATTTTATCATTCCTGTTACAACAGGATTTGATGTCATGAAGGCATTATCTTTCATTAAAATAACATTACTGTTGTATGATATTGCTGCACGTATTCCAACTAATGCTGATTTAGAGTAATCTTGT
This sequence comes from Mytilus edulis, assembly GCF_963676685.1. Lineage (NCBI taxonomy): Eukaryota > Metazoa > Mollusca > Bivalvia > Mytilida > Mytilidae > Mytilus > Mytilus edulis. The sequence goes on from NC_092344.1 coordinate 23,277,830, forward strand.
CCTTTTTATGTTTGCAGGCTTGGATAGAAAAAGCATAATCTGTCGTTTAATATGGAGCTTTCAAACTTCAAAAACTTTCAAAAAGTTCATCAAACTTGTCATTGTATTGGTTTTCTGTCAACCATCCTGAAATCAATATTTTAAAATTATTTTATTAAGTTTAAGTAATTATTCACTTTTGTAATATGCAAATTTGGAATTGTATATGTTACAATATGATGTTTTAAGGCGTTTATTCTTTATTTCACTGGTTGACTGATTTGTAAATAGTCTTGTCGCAGTACATCATACATGTACGTCGCACGAAATGCATACATTTTTTGCTGATGAGTATATTGGTAATAACGCCTATTGTTTTATATATAGGTGAATTGGGTGCGATTCCCTGCTAGGGTCAATCCACTTTATCATAAATATGAAACAGTTTTGTCATTTCAGTACAACAATAATAGTAACCTATACTTTATTTTATATTTTATCGTCAGATAATATGTTTGAATGAATCTATTATATAAATGCCTTTTCAACAGGAATAGTGAGGTCACAAAGCAGTCATAATAGCATGAAAGAAGCACGTCATATTATAATTGCAGATAAACGTTGTAATGCTCACGCCAAAATCTATGTTTATATATACATTAATGACAGGGGAGCAAAAAAAAGTAAAATGTCTCTGACCAAATTACTTAAACACTTTAAATTCAATTATTTAAACAATAAAACCGGCATAGTTTCGTACGCCGGACGTGCATTTCGTCTAGAAAACACTCATCGGTGATGCTCAACGTTTGGTACAAAATAATGTAAACACAAAACAGTTCATTAAGTACCCAAAAATCTGAAAGTGTTGTAATGACAAATTTCTGGGGGATGGAGATCCTGTTAACAATGCGTTTATAGAGATGAGCAAGTCAATTATAACCCATGAACACACAAAAGCGATAACTAACATATGTGTACTGAAAATCTCAAAACACTGGAATAAAACAAGTTTTAGCTGTCTAACAAGCTTTGGAGCGCATCGCTGTATCTTCATTTACAGTAAGATGTAGGTTATTTGGTTGTTAATGTACAATAAAGTGTTGTTTATCCCATTTGAGATACAATAGAGAATGGAAATTGGAAATATTTCAAAAAGACAACAACCCGACAAAAGAGCAGAAACAACCCAAGATCACTATTGGGTCTACTCATAAGATGGTTTTATCGTCATGTCTTAGAAAGGCGTATTGTTATAATAGTGTACTGTAGTTTGTCCATGCACCTAAACTACAATATCTGTGTTGATCTATGCCTAAATTTATACAGTTCAAAGTTCGTGTTTTAATTAAGTACTTTTCGTCTACCAAATACATAAAAAGCGGAGGAATTGAAACGTTTCAGATTTCAACGATACATGTGTCGAAAGGTTTCTCTCTCGTTAGTATTGCCTCCGCTTGTCGTCTATCGTCGCCTACCAATCATTAACGTATTAAACATCAACTTTTCTTTTTCTTCGACAGATTTTGTTTATTTCTGGTATCTTCTTACTTTTTGTGTTTTCCATTGGAAGCAGATTTGTGACTGTTAGATTGCATCTTTGATTATAATTGACAAATAGTTAAAGCATGTATCTTCTGAATCTACAAGTCAAAGTTGTTTGAAGGTTATCAGTATGACTGATTGTTACAGGTCTGCAATCGATCGCCATTATTGTGGACCAAACGTTAACTGTGATGTTAGTGATATCATACAAATAGTTCCTGTTAAAAACTAAAAACGATTTTTTTTTTCAGTTTCACAACATTTTTATAGTACAGAACTCATCTACGCCAGACATGCAATACGTCTATACACTATTTATATACGTCTGTACACTATTTATGCTAGAATTAAAAATAGTGAAGAGCCTAAATAAAGTCCTGTGACCTGTAGTCATTCTTCACCCATGCCATTTTTTCCGATGTTAGGGATCGAAAAGTATTTGGAAGGCCATTTAATTGACGTCAATTTAGGATAGATTCTTTGAATTTGAATGAATCAAAAACTAGGATGAACGGATAATATAAACCGGAGGGAAAATATAATACAAACCCAAACGAAATAAATATAAACAAGTCTGAATTGAAAATAACTTTCAAACCTTTGATTGCGTTGTATATAAAATGAAGCACATTCGGATGTGGTGATCACATCTATTCTTATCCGTGAACCCTTGTTAGATTCTGACGGTCAGACAAAACAACAAAACAAAACTCATTTACAGACGGGAAAACATGAAGACAGACTGGTAAATATGTAGAAAAACTAATTAGCATGCATTCATTGTTTGATTGACAGTTAGACCGACTGGTAGACCTGAAGACAGACAAGTGGACACATACACAGACAAGTGGACATGAAGGCAGACTGGTGGACACGTAAACAGACTGGTAAACATGTAGACAGAATTGTGAAACTTTATTTTCAAGGCTAATCAAAAACATTTTTTTTTCACCACATATTGAAAACAATTCATTTTTGGCATGTCATTATTGCATAGTAGTCATGTATGATCATGTAGTCTAAATAATTATGACGCCTTGCAAGGCTATTTTTTTTTCTGTGATGCCTTGCAAGACGTCATATGAATTTTACTTATCCAAAGCAGCTGATCAAAAAGTGTGTGTGTGTGAGGAGGGGGGGGGGGGGTGGGGGGGTATGGTCAGAGGTGTTTGCCCTTTTTTGGACCTTACATAGACAAACGTGTACTCTGTGGCGTTTTCAGTTGATGTTACAAAAAGTAAGAAAGATAATATAGAGAATCACTGAATTATGACTTGCCCCCTCTTATGGCTGTTAGTGCCCCCCTAATAAAATAAGTTGTAGACCCCCCTATAGAAACATAAGCTGCCTTTGTCTGTTCAGGTGCTTATGAAGGAAAAGATAAGTAAAAACCCTACTTAAATACTAACAATCTTCACAGGCAGGTCCCATCTTAGCAATGACAGACAGTGCATGTCTCCTCTCCTAGCATAGGTTCCTTTGTTGACCCAATCATCGACGATATGACTATTCAGTCAACCAGTAAATAATTCCTTTAAAGGAATAGGTAACTATCTTCAGCCTACCCTTTGGCATGAAGGGGCCATGGCCGTTGATGTGTGAACCATGGATACCCTTTGGCATGAGGTGTAAAGGCCGTTGATGTAAGAACCATTGATACAACTTTGGTGATATTTTATCATCATTGGATTGTGACTTCATATTGAGTATGGTCGAACTTCTAGGTAAATGCCGATTTGGTTGCTTATATTATAAATCATAGAAATTTTATACTGATAGTGATACTATATACTTTTGATGCAACATTAAATGCTATTAAATGATTTAGAATGAAATTCAAAACAGTGGTCGTTAGAGACAAACGTTCACGTAAATTGTCCCAGTCAATGGATGACTTTAATGTGTCAATCAATGGCCACAGCTACACTGGTTTGAATTTCATTCTAATTCAAAAAACATTCTTATACTCCGCTGTCACTTTTCAGTCAGAGTTATTTCTTCTCTTTCAGTTGGTAAACTGAATATACATTGTCCAACTATCTTTTCGTGTTTTAAATTAAGAAAGATTAGTAAAGAGTCAAAATATGTTTTTCCACATTTTCTATAAACAAACTTTTATTCCCCAAAAATCCATAGCCCACCTCAGCATTCCAAATGGTTGCTGCCTAACGATCACCGGTCCACATCATAATAAGTAAAAGGTATAAACTGGGTAGGGAGAAAATAACAGATATTTTTATTTCATTTTTAGTCGAACCTGCGACTTTTGTCGTTAAAGCGAGATAGCGATCCTCGTCGGCGGCGTAGCCCAGAAATACTCAATCTGTGGTTAAAGTTTTCGAAAATTTCATTACTTTCTTAAACTACAATGCATTTCTTCCCTACTTGGACAGAAGCTTGTTTATGATCATAAGATAGTATCCAGAATTTTCTGAACATTATCATTTCATTCACTCAGTGATTAAAGTTTTTATAATTTTAATGACTAGTAAAATATCGTGGATTTTCTACAAAACTTTGACAAAACTTCGACAGAAGATTATTAAAATGAAAAGATAGTATCCAGAAGAAAATTGAAAAATTATTATCTTTATCATTTGATGTATTCATTCAGGAAATTTATGATTCATCTCTTTTATAAATCTATTGATTTGATTGCATACTGACTACAAGTGCATGAAAACGATACGACAGGTTGTTTCTGACCTGTATTTGTTACCTTTGTATTGTATATAATACGACGTTTCAAGAAAGAAAGAAGTTGTACATTTTGTATTTAGAAGAAGTATGCAAACTATATATATTAGAAATCCCAGTTAAATGAAGTTACAGTTAAAACACATTTTTTCTCACTTCCCCTCAGCCGAGATTTTTTTTCTAAAAAAAATCAAGAATCTGATAACTAGATTAAAAATTAACCATATCAAGTAAAAGATTAATGTTGTACACATTTGAGACAAAAATGCAACTTCGCAGGTAATACATTTATAAAAAAACATTTCAGTGGTAAGCACACTACAATTTGATTCTTATCTTATTCGGGAACAACGGAAAAGAAACATGGGGGATCATATTGAACAACAAAATGTTCTTGTCTGTGGTGGCCTCCAATTTTATAAAGTTGTCTACTTTAAGCCCAATTTGCAACGGTATTGTCCGTGCGTATTCCATTTTGTTTGAAAACAAGCAGACGATAGATGAAATGTGTTTTTCAGAGGGAGGGGTTTTGAACAGCCAACAAGCACGTTGCTGTATCCAGGTCAAATATGACAATTTCGAATTGTAACACATTGTTGTCATTGTAAAAGTATTACTAACAAAATTTGCATCGTTTAAGAGTTTGAAAGTGTTTTAAGTTGAAATACATTAAATGCATGCCAATTCGATAAAATTCATTTTTCTGCAGTAGTACATATACGCATGTGCAAACTAATTTTATAGGATTTAGTGCATGGGTTTGTTTACGAAGCTAAAGAAGCACGTCATATTAAAATAACTGATAACAAACAAGGGAGAGCGATATCATTTAACCCTTTGATTCTTTACCTAACTCAATTGTAATAAAAATCTTCAAAAAAGTAGGAACAAGAATGTGTCCATAGTACAAGGATGCCCCTCTCGCACTATCATGTCATTGGATTTGACTTCAACTTGATAAAAAATACCCTGCCCATAACTTTGACCAAACACTTCAACCTGAAACTCGCACTATTCCATTTTCTTTGTTTAGTGGACCTTAAAATTGAATTATATACTTGTCATCAAATGAAACGATAAACAAGTTTGAACTAAAATTTATCATAATATATAATAAATAGGCAAAACTTATCCGATGAAAAACATCTATTTGAAAAGCAAATGCATATGAATAAAATAATCTGACAAATTTGGAATGTTAGTAAATACCGTGTTTAACATAGAACACAGATCCGAGACCACAATTGTCGTCCCTTGATTTTCGTTGTTGTCGTCCCTTGATTTTCGTTGTTCACGAATATAGTCCCTAGTGTTGACAGTGGGTTACTTGCCATTATTTTTTATACCCCTTCCAAATTGATTTCTTTATGTTTAATGCCTCAAATTGCAAGCAGGGAGGGGGGGGGGTTGAAATTACACTGTAAAAAAATTTGGGTCCAGAATTTTAAAGGAAAGTAGTGATTAGGTCCAGCTCAAAAAGGTAAAAAATTAGCACTTCGGAAGCTGTCAAAATATTTCAAGATGTTCTAAAAGAAATGCACTACGAAATAATTGTGGTCTCGGACCTAAGAGGTGAAATCTGTAAATATAGAATCTGTACTTTGGCAACTTCCGTAAATGATTTGATGGTGTCAATTTGTCAAATAGCATGAAACTAAAGGATTTAAACATTTATTTTATAGAATTTCTGCAAAAATGACCAATTTTGGCATTTTATGGTCAAAATAGGCATTTTATAGATTTTTCAATATTGATGCATAAATGGCATCCTGATTTTCAATCTGACAGGTTTTCATGTGTCAATATTTGTGTTTCTATGCTTTTATCTAGTTATTTTACTTATTTATGAACTCTGAATCTACAGAAAAGAAGATTATCTCAGACAATATGTGCTAAATGTGTTGTATAAATGACCCTTGTCTAACGCCCTGTTTGGATGAAGTCCAAAGTTGGGAGCTTGGTACATAAAATTTGAAGTCCATAATAAAGACCTCACTAAATTTGTATCAAAATCACTTTACAATGTCTATTGTACCTGTTCCATTTCACATAATATCTTTCTGTTCTTCTGTAGGATAGCAAGTGGTTTAAATATAAGCCTGTTGAGAATAAATTGCATGCAAGTTTTCCCCTAAAAAGGCAAAAATCTTTGTATGAGATCATACTGTCTGTAAGAAAAGTTAATTGCAAGAGTCTTTTTGTGCTCAGATTTGTTATATCATGTCACATGAGTATAGAAATGATAAAAAAGACACACATTTTTATTTCTAATAGCCTCAATATGCATTTTTTAATGTAAATATGTGGCACGGCCTAGATAGACCCTAAATTATTTCCAGTCTTACTTGGTCTAAGACCCTTTTAAATTAATATGATATCTTATTTGTAACTTTTCTTTCCATTTAAAGTACATTTAATACATATGTAAGGGTTATTTATAACCAAAAAGCTTCACAAATTTAAAATTGCTGGAAAATATCACATCTTTATGTAAGACCCCCTTCATTGAAAAATCTCAATTTTTAGGCACAGGCTCATATAAATTTGACTTTTGAATAATTGCATTAAGTCTGATAAATCAAATGAGTACTCTATTGCTTTTAGTACATGATAATTGATATTAAGGCATTTAAAAAGTTTTTTTTTCAATATTTTAATTTTTAAAGCCCCAAAAGTTGATAGTTGAAATTTTTCAATTTAAACGTCAAAATTTAACACGCAAAGATGAGTATAGAATTTAACATACTGTCTATAATATATATCCTATTGTTATGAAACTTTGTAAGAAGTGTTATAATTTATTAAACTTTGGTCATACAAAGTATTATTTAGATTATTCCACTCTTTCTATTCTATTAGGTCCGAGACAACAATTGTCGTCCCTTGATTTTCGTTGTTCGATTTTCGTTGTTCACGAATATAGTCCCTAGTGTTGACAGTGGGTTACTTGCCATTAATTTTTATACCCCTTCCAAATTGATTTCTTTATGTTTAATGCCTCAAATTGCAAGTAGGTGGGTGAAATTACACTGTAAAATAATTTGGGTCCAGAATTTTAAAGGAAAGTAGTGATTAGGTCCAGCTGAAAAAGGTTAAAAATTAGCACTTCGGAAACTGTCAAAAGATTTCAAGACGCCCTAAACATAAAATTGTCCATATTTTAAGTTAGAACCGATAAAGTTTTCTATAATTTTGATATAATTTGTCCCAAAAGTAGTACAACACACTGTAAAAATTTCTTTGAGAAAGCGCAGGTGGGATTTTTTTTATTTTCATTTATGTTCTAAAAGAAATGCACTACGAAATAATTGTGGTCTCGGACCAGAGTCAAAGAGATTTTGCGGAAAATAATGAAACAATCGCTCCTCAATTATGAATATGGGAATTAAGTACTTAAATATCTGCAAAGGAACTAACAAAGTTTAGCAGACAAAGTTTAAAGTTTAAACTTTTAATATCTATTTTTGAATTTTCGGATGAAAAAATGATTTTATTTCGCGTATTTGTCTTAGTTATTTGTTATTTAAATATCAGACCAATTGGGCACTTGATTACCTTGGTACAGTATAACCAATTTCATTATGTATGGAAACATTTTTAACTTGTATTGTTTCTATTGTTGACTAGTATATTTTTATAAACATCATACGTTATGTATAATATGTGTCGGCATCGCGGACGTTCGGACGGTAGTTATCGTGTATATGTATTTGTATTTATACTAATTTTAATATATTATAAAAATATTTTGATACAACTTGTCCTATAAAACATGTTTAATGTTATAAATATCCTGCTTGTAAGAACTCGGTGCATAACATTTTTTTTTAGGAAAATCTATGCACCGAGTAGCCATTGTTCCTTTCCTTTTAGGGTGAATTTTGTAGTGCTTCTACCATTTTTGAGTCATGATTGGATACTCCATATCCTTGTTTCCATTCTGTTATGGCTTTTTATTTGATGGAAGGTTAAATTTGTCAATTTCAGAATACTAATTACGTCATAGGAACATAACAACTAATATGCCTTAGTTGAAAAGTTCTGATTATACCATCTATTTCTTTTTTCGGTATTAATTTGTTCTTGAGGGGCGATGATACAAGATAAAAGTTCTCAAATTAAAATTAAACGTGCATATGTTATATAGATATCTGTAGAATAGTCATGAGCATTTCATGTTTCTTTCTCTTTCTTTTGAAATGTCACAGGACATAGATCAATCAACCATAAGTCTGTATTTTATGTATTCTTCCTTTTTATTATACCTCCATTTATTTTAAACCTTCGTTTTAATTCTTAGTACTGATTGTGTGTCACTGCGAGCAGAGTACCAATGACAGGGCTTCATTTGACAGTATGTGTCTATTTTCGTCTGTAATTTCATCCTCGGCATGTTAAAACTATTACTGGTAGTACATTAATATTTCTCTCCTTTTTTTCAAAGTTTTTAAATTGCTGTTCTTAAAATAATGGCATTTTTAACCCACTCATAAATATATATTGAAAAGCAAAAATAATCATTGATGAAAGATGAAATCAGACAAACACAGGTCAGCGATTCGTGCTCTTCAGAGCCTCTTGTCATTGTATAGTCTTATTAGTGTACCACTGGTAGGGCTTTATTTGACAGTTTGTGTCTATTTACGTCTGCTATCTCACCCTCAAAATGTTTAAATAATTTCTGTAATTCAAACACGTCTGGCAGAAAATTTATATTTCTCTCCTTTTTTTATGTTTTTAAATTGCACTCCTTGAAATAATGTTAATCGATAAAATGTAAATTAAAAGTTTAAATACAATGTTATATGAGAACCCGTGCATAATAATTTTTATTTAATGATTTTAACTTGATAATAACAAGCAAAACTATATTAAATGGATATTTTTCAGGTATATTTTTCTTCTTCAAACTTCCTTTAAATTCAGTGTACGTATTTGAAAGGAAGTTCATTTACATAATCTGCAGTATACCTTTCTGGTTATATAAACTACCTTCAGATGATAGTGAGTTGATGAATGTGTCGTTTAATTATCATACCGTCTATAAAATAGAAATGTCTAAAGTCAAGTTCAAAGATTTCACTCAAATTCTCATATTTAATTCATAATATTCTAATACGTATTTCTTAATAACAAAAGTATAAGAAAATAAGTTTTCTTTCTTGTAAAAAACGAAAGAAATAAAAATAACAAATAACACTCTTTCAAACTGATACATTTTAGGCAAAATGTTTTTCATTCAAACCAAAATGTTTAAATATTTAAAAGGTGCACATTAAATATAAAAAATCTTTCAATTCACCAGCCCTTTATAAAATTAAAGCATTCGTGGTAGTCAAAGATTCAATTTTCTTCCCAACATATATATGTTTCAAACCAATTGAATTCTGATCCGTTTCTTTTTTTTTTGACAACATCATCTTGGCTATGTTTTCATACATATAACTCCTATAATCAGATTGTTGAATACTATTGTAATTCCTGATGTGGACTGATGTGATCAGTGAAAATATGAAATTTCAAAATCTTGAAATTTTCTTGCCAATTTATATTTTCCTGTATGACATTTGCAACTGATTTCAAGGTCATGGAATCTGATAAAATATGTTTAAATAATTGATATACCGGTTTTATAATTTGGTACGCTAAACCCGGGGTTTGTCCTCATAAGACTCATCAGTGACACTCAAAGCAAACAAGATTAGAAGTTAAATCCAAACAAAGACCACTTTGACAAACAATTTATGCATGGATATAACAAGTTGCTTGATTTGAACAGAACAACAATAGTCTGTATGTTAAAACTAAAATCACAAAAATACCGAACTTAGAGATAAATTCAAATCAAAAAGCCCTTATCAAATGACAAAATCAAAAGCGCAAACACATCAATCGAATGAATAACAACTGTCATAATAAGGACTTAGTTCTTGTCTTTTCTTACGTAGAAAAATGGGGGATTAAACGTTTATATAACTGAGGATGCATTTGAAGAAAGAGATATAGAATGACAGAAACAAAACGTATTTGCGAAGTAATATCTGTGACACAGGTAATTCAGGTTTTACCAAAATTAAAAATAGATTTTCGGATAAATTCAATATTTTGTCATACTGGATACTAACATTAGCGATAAGGTAAGTCTTTTTTTATCATCAATATAAATATTTAGTTTATCTGGCAAACATTTGATCATTTACAACCTAGAATTTCTTTGATAATCACTTTGACACAGTTGAATTATTTTTGTTAGTTTATCGTTTTGTATTTCAATGAATGTTGTTTGCTCATGTATTATTGTTGTATTTGGCGTCCGTCGTCTGTCGTCGTCCGTCGTTTGTCGTCCGTCGTCTGTCGTCGTCCGTCGTTTGTCGTCGTCTGTAGTCGTAAACTATTTAAAAAAATCTTCTCCTCTGAAACTACTCCGCCAAATACATTCAACCTTTAACTACATGTTCCTTAGGGTATCTAGTTTTTAAATTGTAACCGAAGTTGTGATCAATTGACAAACATGAACGCCATGAATAAACATAGAACATAGGAGTCAAATGCAGTTTTGGGCTTATATCTCAGAAACTAAAGCATTTAGAGCAAATCTAACATGGGGTAAACATGTTCACAATCTATTAGTCATGAAATTTTCAGACAGACCGAAAAACCCATTGTTATGTTGTTGCCACTAATTTGGTTATTCTTATGACATTGTACAGTTTTCGGATATTACCTTTAATATTATTGAAGAAATAGATACACTGTAAACAGCATATGTGTTCAGCAAAGTAAGATCTGCAATAAAGTTTATATGACGTAAAGTGTCATTTGAGCCCTTAAGGAGTTATTGCCCTTTTAAACAAGTTTTTTTTATGATTTTAAACTTTAAAAATCTTCTCAAATAAATATAGTATAAATACTTGTAAAAAACTACGGGGGAACATTTAAAATAGTATCTAAATCTATGAAGGTGTAATACTAAAAAGCGGTTTGTTGTTATAACTGTGTGTATTGTTTCTGTTAAATAACCACGAACATATGATCTGATCTGAATAATATTCAAAGTAGAAGGGAATGCAATCGTATATCTGACATTAGCACGTAGATAAATTAGTGACAAATATAGTGACTGTTTATGTAGGGAAACAATTTTATTGTTGATGTCTTGGGAAATGAAACAAACTGTAGAGTGGGTGATCATTTTCGCCATATCTTTCCATGTTTTCTTCAGTTTATGTTTAGGTCTTTATGTTTTTGAAGTATACAGATATTTCTATATGAAGAAAACTTCAAATGCAAAATATTCTTAGCTTGAAAACGTGTTTGTTTTGAGTAAAATCATCTGAAAAGTTGGATTAAAGGGTGTATGAAATTTCCTATTTTTTTGTCAACGGGGGACACATATTCGCCGTTTTTACATATCTATTTAAAACCAAATAACTGCAGCTTTAAGCAATATTTATCAAATAAATTTCATTATAGACGAACAGCAGACATTTGAAAGGTGTAAAAAACTGAAATTTAGGGCAATCAGTCAAAGAATTACTAAGGAATGCTTCTTTGAAATCGTTTTTTTCATTCAGGAAATTGGCTGAAAATCGTTGTCCATTTTTCGGTCCTTTGCCGTAAGTGCCGAAATTTAGTCTCATTTTCAAAAATAATCATATTTGTTATAAAAATATAATTTAACGGCATATTTCTTCCATTTCAACCATCCTTTGAAGTTTTTACACCTCAAAATCATAAAACGGCGAAATTGTGTCCACGGCGAATATGAGCGCCCCACTCTATACCTATTACATATTAACTGTGAATTCGTGTTAAAAGAAAATCGTCCATTGAAGAATATCACCAATTTTTCGTAGACTTTTATTTATAGTATCGATCAGTCAAAAATACTGTATATGTTCTGAATCAGATTTTGTAGCTATAAACCCTAACTTATATTTAATCTGTTCTATCTAATGTAGACTTACTGGTGTTGTCTGATTTTAAGAAAAATAATTAAAAGCGGGGTCATATTCAGATTACGTCTGTAAATATAAACAATGTAATTTTCCCAGTTTATTGATAAAACTGCCACTTTTACTATGAAGTTTTTTTTCAATAAAAGCGTTTCTGACGCAATAAATAGTTGACACTTTCATTACAAAATTCTATCCTGAACATAGTGTAAGTGTTTTCTATAATTTCTTTTGCAGGTAGACAGTGGTATTTGACAACATATTTGTTTATTTATAAATTAGTGATTAAAGAAAACCGTGATGCACATTATCGGATATGTTCCTTACGTCGTAACTACAATCCCCTTCCCTTTCATGAATGTGACCTACCGAATTAGACTATTTACCGGATTGGTAATCACATAAGCAACACGACGGGTGCCACATGTGGAGCAGGATCTGCTTACCCTTCCGGAGCATCTGAGATCACCCCTAGTTTTTGGTGGGGTTCGTGTTGTTTATTCTTTAGTTTTCTATGTTGTGTCATGTGTACTATTGTTTTTCTGTTTGTCTTTTTCATTTTTAGCCATGGCGTTGTCAGTTTGTTTTAGATTTATGAGTTTGACTGTCCCTTTGGTATCTTTCGTCCCTCTTTTAGTCCTTCAATCATTTAATGAATAGATCAAATGTTGAATTAAGTCCTTTTGGTCAGTTTGCAGATTGAAACTAGACTGAGTATATTCTTTGTATTCTGCAGAATGTGTTATTTTGTGATCTTTGTGGAATTGAGATATAAAAGAAGAAAACAACTGAAAATCACAATATATCTGTAAAAAGTGTCATTTCTACAAGCGTTTGTGATAATAAAATAGAATGATTAACAGTAAAAGATTTAGACAAAAATCATTACTAAAATTGGAAAGTCAATTTACTTGCTTATTTTGCGAGTAAACTCAACCAAAAACTAAAAAGATTGACACATTCACTATTTCAATTCTCAAATTTAATTTGTATGGAGACATATGTGTGTATACTATTAGAAAAATAATAATTATATACACAATACGAAGTATTTGGGAAAATTATTTGACATGTAATTTCAAATAAAAATCCTAATATGTGCCTGTAAAAATCTTGTCTATTGTTATTATCAATTTAACTGTTAACATATTACCTAGTTTTGTTTTAAATACTGTAGATTCAATTTCCTATTTTAGAAGCGTGTTCTATAGACTTGAACTAGTAAATTAATATCATATTAAATTTTAAGGTAAATAGCAACTTTTTAATTGATCCAATTTGTTTAAAATAGAGATATTTGTATCAATAAACATCATTCATGTTTTTTTTCATGTGCTAAAGAATTTTTATGAATAGGTTTATAATCAATGGGCTAATACAATGCGATACATAATAACTTCAAATCATAATAATAATAAAAAAAACCCACCATGTTAATAGGTAACACCCTATCACGAGGAGTACTGTACCAAAAATTGCATCCATGCTTGAATTCATATCCTTGAAAATCGATTACTGATATTTTCTCTTATTTTTTTCCAATATTGAGAACAATTTGACATAAGGTCATGCTTACTTTTAATTTTTATGACACATTGATGAATTTAACCTATTTAATGGATACGTTCGGTATGTTTTTTTTCAGTGATTACAGCTGATATTTGTGTATCAGGTGCAATTTGAGTACTATAACGTTAAATACTAGCGAGTGATTTATATGATAGCATTGTTTGAACACGCTTTATTTCATTTTGTATTCAGCATCCCTATTCAGAAAATTGATACCACAATTACGTATTTGCGCTATTTAGTAAAAAAATAAATCTCAGTTTTATGTAATGAAAACTCCATTTCGAATAAAAATCGAAGTTATCAATTTAACAATATGAATAAAGATCTCGAATCAGTTAATGAAGAACTCGTACAAATGATTCAATTTTTTGATTCTTTAAAATTAGCAGTTTTATCTAATTTAGATCATAATACATAAAAATCTTGGTCAAACAGTCGGCTTTGTTACCATGGTTTGTTTCAATAGTTTAGTAGTGACTAATATTCTTAATGATTCAATAGATATGTCAGTTCAAACTTGTAGTCAAGTATATATTAAGACTGATCCTCAAATTCAATAAACCTAAATGAAGTCATCTTCACTCTGAAAGAACTTTCTAGCGATTATTTTACAGTTTAAGGTATTCAGAATAGTCGTATGGACTGTTATTTCCAATTCCCGATTATTGATTGATTGATTAATTATTTGTGTGTTATTGGTAGTTAACAATTATCTTCAGAAGTGTTATAAAAAGTCATTTACAAACCTTTTATGAAAATAATCAGAGTGCAGATAAGTGATTATGTTGTTTTTATAAATGATGGTATGATTTGTAAAACTTGTTATAAAAAAGTCTAAAGTATAATGTGTTTTTACGCGTCCTTCATACCTCGTACCTATATCGCAGCGCTAGCGTTTTTGGAGGAAGCTTGAGTGCCCAAAACTACCACCGTCCTTTGGTAAATTTTGAACTAAACATCGTCTAATGTGTATTATATAAAATAGAAACAAAAATGTAACTCGTTTTTTAATTTACAATTTATAATGAACATATAAAAAAGAAGATATTGATTATGATTGCCAATGAGACAACACACGGTTTTTGTAACCTTAATAATAAAAAAAAAACATTTGGGAGATACCATCGTTGTCAACTATATTTTAACCGCTAATTCTTGGAGCCTAAAATCTATTTTTTTAATTATAAATTGCATAAAAATACATTTTGAACTGATCGACATCAAATCACTATTACTGATATCAATGTTATTTTTGCTAGCAATGTCTATATTAGACTTTGTTATAACAAGTTTTAAAAATCATACCATCATTTATAAAAACAACACAATCACTTTTCTGCACTCTGATTATTTTCATAAAAGATTTGTAAATGACTTTTTATAACACTTCTGAAGATAATTTATAACTACCAATAACACACAAATAATGATAGGATTATCATGTCCAAAGGTGAACTATCATTTAACAAATCATATAAAGTGTCCGCAACTTGTAATTTAAGATATTTCTACAGTACAATTGCGTTCCATAACATTTTTATCACTTGAAAAGGATTCCCGCCTTCGTGATTTAATAGCCAAATTCGTCAAGGTGATAAATGTACCAAATAACTTTAAATAAATGTTTGCATCTGACTTTACCGGGATGAAAGGGTTGTTTTCAAGTCAAATACACAGTAGTAAAACCAATTTGAACTATTGTTCCATTGAACACAAAACGTTTTTCCATCTTAAATTTCTACTTAATTACCAGATAGTAATTTGAAAGAAAAGATATTTTATTTTTAGCCACTATTATTAATAGGTCTTGTTGCTATGCACAATTACGTATAACTAACATATTCTAATTCGGAGTTTAGTATGACGTCCATTATCACTGAAATAGTATAAATATTTGTTTAGGGGCAGGTTGAAAGTCGCCTCTGGGTGCGGGAGTTTCTCGCTGCATTGAAGACCTTTTGGTGACCTTCTGCTGTTGTCTGTTCTATGATCGGGTTGTTGTCTCTTTGACACATTCCCCATTCTCAATTTTATTCCGATCTGAGTTTTTATTTCTTCTTAGCCTGGTGCCAAGAAGTTTTCTTTTTTTGTTTCTTGAGAAGTATATCTTTTACCTGTTTAGTCACTATAAAGTGTTACAATTCATATTTTAATGCAACACAATTAAAAGTGACCAAAAAGGTACTACAATCGCATGCGAGAAGCTAGAAAAAATGAAATGTACACGTGTTCGACATATAACTTGGACCATCATATACAATTCTTATAATGAGATGTGGTTTTATTGTCAACGTACATGTATAGACAGATAATCTTAGAAAAAAACAACAACAAATAAGCAAACAGATAAGAATATATACCAACTCCGAAAGAATTTAACTAGACAGAAATATCTTTTTGTCATATGAATTCTGTATACGAATGTGTGACTTTTGTAATTAATTTGTTCTCAAAGTCACAGACGGAGTGAGATCTCAATCCTTCCCGTTACATCTAGCCTATGTAAAATAAAGAAACACATATCAATACGCACAGTGTATGGGTTTTAACCCTCAACCACAGGATTGCCAACCACTCAGATACACTCAGGAACGAAACGTCCATCAGTAACGACATCGATCCAGTGGATAAAAAACAGACCACAATGATACCAAACTTACAATTTGGTACATAACACCGAAATAAAAGAATTATATTTTAAAAGAAGTTGTATAGTACGTTTTTACTATGTGTGTTAAGTTGATTTTTAGGCTAACGCCGACAAATTAAATATCTATTGGATATCTTTTAAATATATATATTTAGTATATTATGTTATAAGTAGTGTAAAATAATATCCACCATATGTTTATAGGTTTATATTAATGTTCCAGACCATATGACTATTTGGACCGTACGCGTACGTTCTTGATCGTATGCGTACGTTCCTGATCGTATGCATATAAACGTGCATTCTATGACGAACTTCAACCATATATGTATTTGGACCGTATGGGTAAATTCTAGACAAACATTTCTTGGAATTTACAAATTAATATTATTACAATTAGATAAATGAAGAGAAATATATCATCAACCCTACACAATAATCTGGAAATATCATATCAACAACTGGTATTATAAGGGTAACAAAGCTGCTTTATTCATTCTTTGCATTTGCTTTCGACACGTTTTTATCATATTTTCTCATTGTATTTTCGACGGTTTTTAAAAAAAACCTTATTGTTTAGATTATTTGACGGTACATAGTGCGGTAGTGACCTAATACGATATATATAGGGTCGGTAAATTACATATGGGGGGAAAGCGAAGCTCTAATCCCAATATGGAATTTACTGACCCCATATATATCGTATTAGGTCACTAGCACACTATGTAATGAATTTATCTTACCGACTATCTTAACATGTGATATTTAGATTAGTGTTCTATAAAAGTGAACAAGTCTTCAATACTGTTAGTATTATGAACCAACTTCCATAGGTCTATTCAAAAACAAATGCCAATAATAACATCTTGTTAGCTTTTAATGTGTTGTGTGGAATAAATTTCAATCGTTCATTATCGATTGAATCGTCTATTGAAACCTTAAAGATTTTTTTCTCACCGCCGTTTTGTTTGTATAAAGGGACAGAAGCGTAACATATCAAATTTAAGTGACTTTTTTAAACAGTTAAAATATTAAGTTTTTATTTCATTTACAATTAAAATTAGTTAGACCTTAGTTAGACCTTATGCGTACAGTGCGACCGTATACATATTTTGAAAAAAGTACGCATAGGTTCAAATACTCATATGGTCTGGAACATAAATTCTATTAAAATATCTTTATACATACTGTTTTGACCCGTCAGTGGCATTTTTTAATTTGTGTACTTTCTGGGATTGTAGTGTTGATGGTTTACTTTTATCTTTCTATAATTCCATTTTGCAACTCAGCAATTGAATGAAGATTATGGGCCGTTATGTTTCCTAATCATAATTAATATAATTGCATTTTGTTTTGAGTGTATATATGCTACAGTTCCTAGCTATTTACTAAGTAAACGATTTAAAGTAACTTCTGTTTTGCTTAGTTAGTTCTTACAAACATTTGCATACAGCCAGTAATGAGTATGTATATTTTGTAAATTTGCCAATCAATTGTCATGGTTGCCACAAAGCCAGCACGAACCTTGTAGATGTCTGAAATTTCATCTGATTGTATAATTTTAACATCTGTTATATTCAATAGAAAAAAATATTTCCAACTGTAAATGAAAACACATTTCTCTGATTGAAATCAATCTCTCGCAAGAGAGACACCATTACAATGGGAAGTAAAACAGAGATTTAAATCTATTAATATTTTAATGCATGTTTAATGCAATTATTACCTTGGGTCTTATGTTTCGTTGAGACCAGATACCAGGGATTAGATTGCTCAATTCATTCACACACATGGATGATGCATATGACGAATAGACCACTCAAGTGTTTTGACAACTAAGATCGATTGCTTTAAAATTGAAATTTTTACCACAATTGTTAATGTTAAATTACAGACTTAATCTCTTCTACGTCAAATTAATAAACCATCAATTCAAATTCTTAAATCGGCAATCCAACCCATATTAATTCTTATTAATTTCATGTTATTGCATTAATATACTAAAGTATGATGTAATTTGCGTAATTTTGTTGTATGATGTTCTGGTCACCTAAAGGAAAATAAGGTTTCAACTCAGAAGTCCAGAAAAGCGCTTCCGACGCATGACATTAATACATGTAAAGTGCTTTTTATTTACAAAAAAAACCCCTTTAAGTTGAAAAACAGTATGACTATTCTATTTGATATTTTTAAACACTAAAGTATGTTTAAATAACAGTAGAGTAAGAGTCGTTTTAGGGGTCCCAACCCAATGTTAGCCAATTTAGGACCAGTACCCTACATGCAACGATACTTATTAAATAGATTTTTCGTGAGATAAAGGATTTCTGTAAGTACGATAGGTAAAATTATAGTACCACCAGGTGGAAGGAGATAACAAAATATTCTCAATATATGGCATGGTAGTCAGAAGAATAAATACCCTAAAAACTAAAATAAAGTACTCCTACACCCTCCCCCCCCGACATTTAAAAAAAATCAAAATGTTGAATTGTTTAACATAAGAAAATACCAAAGCAAAAAAATACTGGTGCTCGTTTATTAACTTGTGAATCATCGCCTTTTCCTAGGTAATATTCATTATCACCTTGTGATGTGTCCATACACCGGAGTTAGGCTCACAATGGAACGGTTATTTTAGCGTATAATTGCGTTTTGGCCCTTAACATTTCTGAAATATTAGCCAGTGGGTGTTGAGTGACCAATATGGGTCTATCTTTCAAGCCTGTTTACTGTTTAATGGTCATGATTATATCTACAATATATTGGATGCAAAACTGCAGATTTATTTTCTTGATATATATTAATTTAATAAAATGTGTATGTACATGAACTAAACGATCTACTTGTATATAATTAGTTGATCTAAAGAGCAGATTAAGGAGTGTGGTGCACTAGAGTACCTCTACCCAACAGACACGTTCCTAGCCTCCAATTCTAGATATTAGCCTTAATCTAGTATATACAATTAATCAGATAGAGAGAGAGAGAGACCATTCAATTTCCCCCCCAAAAAGTTTTTGGTTTTTGCTTTCAGTGAACAAATATTCTGATTCCCAATTTGACAAAAAAGTATTGTGGTCAAGCAGATTAATGCTGTTTTACCGGATCAATCAACGACTCTTTATTGTTATTGTGTAAATGTAATCCGTGCTTCCTTTACGGTCGTTCATACCTTTTGGCAAAATGTAAAAAAGCTCTATGAAAAGAGTATATTGATATTTGATCTCAAGATTGAATGGAATTGAGTGTTTAGTTCTAAAATACAGGGATGTATTTCGATTCTGTGTTTATTGCAAAAAAGTACGTTTATAAGATTAAAACAAATGATAACAATCCAATAGGCGGGTACTTACTAACTACATGGCTCCAGTTAACTGTTTCCCTGTCAATCGTGTATTGTCGCGACAGATAAACATTTAAAACCTTTAAAATAGTGGGTTCTCATATACACAATATCATAAAAGAGGAACGAAAGATACCAGAGGGATATAATTTACCATTTAAAATTCAGTATAATTTCAAAAATGGACGATGAAATATTATCAAATAATTGTACAAAATTTAATGTTGACATTTAAGATTTGTGGCTGTTTCTTCTCCCTACATTTATCAAAATGTGTGACTCTTTTCCTCTCAAATTAATGACGTTTTTCCCTTGACCTTTTTTCAGTGGACCTATTTCAACTAGACAAGGTATGTCATAACTGTGAAATAGTTTCGATATTTGAACGAACGAAATTTTGTTAAAGTGTATCATAGAAAAGAGAAATACATTATCTTGTTCTTTATCTTACGTTTTTAATGAACTCGAGCTTTTTCTAACCAAATATAAATAAAATCATATCTAACATTGTTGGGTTGATGTTTAGACGAGTTGTATATACATTATGTACACAGCCATGTATCCCCATCATTGATGGTGATCCGATGGATACTTCTGTTGTAGAGTTGTCACTGACTCAGACGTACTTATGAATATAATTATTTTCTGTGACTGTATATTACATTAATTTGTAGGATCCTTTACTATAGATAATTTAGCTGATCTGTAACAATAACATCTTCATGCCTTATATATCATGTACTGCAGTACGCCGCTAGATTAAAACTGACGTGGAAAGGTAACACACGGCCAGCGAAAGCTCTTTTTAGAGAGCCCAGGTGGTCGTGTGGTCTAGCGGGACGGCTGCAGTGCAGGCGATTTGGTGTCACGATATCACAGTAGCATGGGTTCGAATCCCGGCGAGGGAAGAACCAAAAATTTGCGAAAGCAAATTTACAGATCTAACATTGTTGGGTTGATGTTTAGACGAGTTGTATATACATTATGTACACAGCCATGTATCCCCATCATTGATGGCAATCCGATGGATACTTCTGTTGTAGAGTTGTCACTGACTCAGACGTTCTTATGAATATAATTATTTTCTGTGACTTTATATTACATTAATTTGTAGGATCCTTTACTATAGATAATTTAGCTGATCTGTAACAATAACATCTTCATGCCTTATATATCATGTACTGCAGTACGCCGCTAGATTAAAACTGACGTGGAAAGGTAACACACGGCCAGCGAAAGCTCTTTTTAGAGAGCCCAGGTGGTCGTGTGGTCTAGCGGGACGGCTGCAGTGCAGGCGATTTGGTGTCACGATATCACAGTAGCATGGGTTCGAATCCCGGCGAGGGAAGAACCAAAAATTTGCGAAAGCAAATTTAGAGATCTAACATTGTTGGGTTGATGTTTAGACGAGTTGTATATACATTATGTACACAGCCATGTATCCCCATCATTGATGGCGATCCGATGGATACTTCTGTTGTAGAGTTGTCACTGACTCAGACGTACTTATATATATATAAATATCCCATCAATACATCAGTTCTACATATTAGAACACCTTCGATTAATACAAAAGACATTTCGTATTCAGATAATACAGACATTATTTTAACTATCAACCCAAATACATTTTCATTTGTTAATTTTCTACATATTTTAGATTGGCCTAAATATATAATTCAAACTGATCCTCTTCGTCTCCCGATTATTGATATCAATATTGATTTTTATACCAATGTCCATTTATGACCTTGTTATTACAAGTTTAGAAATTTCATACCATAATTTATGAAAGGTTTTCATACAAAAGAGACAGATGATGGAAGTGGGATTAATCTGTATGAATTTGACAGTTAGTGATTGATGATATAAAAATCTTTATTTTGTAGCGAAATTGAAATAACCTTTTGTTACACTTCTGAAGATAATTTGTAGTTAACGAATTATGATAAGTTTGCTTCATTTAGTCTGTTTGGCTAAATAGACGTTCTAATAAAGAAAATCTTTAATTTGTAACGAATTTCAAATAATTTTTTATTACACATCTGAAGCTAATTTATAGTTAACGATTATAAGAGTAATCTATAGAAAAATAAACTATCATTTAATCTATCATATAATTATATGTCAGTAACTAGTAATTCCAAACATTTCTACAGTACATTTGCGTTCAGTAACACTCTTTTTATCAAACGAAATTGACACTTGTCTGCGTGATTTAATAGCGTGATTCGCCAAGGTAACCAATTAACCGAAACGATGCGACTGTCATACAAGTGAAAGATGTAGCTATTTATAACACCAGGTTCAATCCACCATTTTCTACATTAGAAAATGTCTGTACTAAGTCAGGAATATGATAGTTGTTATCCATTAGTTTGGTGTGTTTAAGCTTTTGATTTTGCAATTTGATAAGGGACTTTCCTGTTTGAATTTTCCTCGGAGTGCTAATTTACTTTTTGCAAACAAATTTATGACGTATAAGTTAAAACCCAAATTTAAGAGGAAAAAAACCTAGAAAATTATTGAACAGAGAAAAAATAAAGCTTACACTGACCTTTTAAGAATGAAATTAACTATTCGTTTTCTTTCAAGGACGTGCGCTAAATAGAGAGTAAATAATAATATCAATTCCACATGTCAACTTAAGGTATAATCTGAATATTCAAAAGTCCATGCAATGTATTGCTTATCTGAATTTAAAAAGGACCCTTCAAATTGGCTGTTCTACGACTCATTTTAACGTGTTGTTATCTCGTTCTTTGAGTTTTATAAAGAACTCAAGATATAACTTGGTAAAAAAGGCTTACTGTGCTTAATTACCCTGATAATATGTATGATTTATATTCTTTTTACTGCGGATATGTACACACAAATTAAAACGCCGAACTCCTTTAAACATGAAAACTCAAATTCCATTTGATCAAAAGCTTTCCAACTATCTTACCGAAATACCAGACTTTGGCTTCCTTTATTTGACAATACAAAATTTTAAGTAAAATAATATGAAGTACAAATCGGGCAAATTTTCTTTTTGATTGGTTTATTTCTATAAATGGAAAATCACAAGCTTCTCAGTAACAATACAAATTTATAACTGCCTTACTTTCTATGTTAAAGTCTGTAACGTCAAATATTCATAGCTATTGTTTTAAGTTCAAATAGAGTTATAGTCATTTTAATATGTTAATACTATTTATTACATTGGTTGCAATGCATTACATTGATTTCCCAGTTTAAAAAAACCCGATAATTTCACATGAAATAAACGTGGTTATTTCAGTCTCTGACGTCATACAACAATAGGCGTTGTCAAGACGTCGAGAACGGCGGATGAAAACAAATTGTGAATAACTAATTAAAGAATTCAAATATCTAAAAATATTCAACTCATGACCGAAGAACATTGATAATTAACTCATGCGCATTCGTGAATTAATGTGTTGTTCGGTCACTCGTTGAATATTTTTCTCTATTTGAATTCTTCGATTAGTTATTCTTTAAATTGTATCTTGACTCGTGATAACAACATCAACATACCTATATTGCACATTGGAGCAGATTAGTTCCAGAAAAAATGGGAAGTACAAAAAAGGTTTCCCTGATCTGAGGAACAGGGTAAATATTTCCTCCTATCTTCATTTCATTTTTCATTATTATTATCTATAACCAAAATAACTCACATATTTTACTTAAAGACAACGTTACAGCTATAGGTATGAACTAAAATTCTTGTTTGTTCTTTTTTTACAAAAGTTATCACCGTATAATTGTTATTGACGAAATCCTCTCAAACTTATATATATGTCTACCTATTGAGTACAAAAGTACCTAGAGTGTCTTCATTTGCGGGTATCACAAGAATTCCTGCAAGTTTGTAAATCTGAATATAAATAAAAAATCTTAATTAAGAATTATTTACAGTGAAGACAATGGTGAAACTATGATGTCAAAATGAATTGAAGAAAAATTATTTTATGTTCAAAGGAACGATATTACAAATTAGTTTAACAACTGTTATTTTGTATGTTTTGCCCTTGTGCAAGTGAGATGTAAACATATCATATGTGTACTCAGTGTGTTTGATCATGAAGGACAGTATCAATATCGGCATATAAAAAGAGTGTAACAGAGCACAAACGCACTGAAGAAATAACTGTAATTAGTAGTTTTATACATTTTATATTATATTTTAAATGATAGTTTACCTAAGAACAGATACATATACTGATTTTGCATGGCACAATGAAACATCAAATTAACAAAAAAATAATGATTTTTTTTTTAATTACTAAATGGCTTTTTTTCTCTTTATATAAAACTTACGTACACTAAGTTTTTTCTGAAAAAAATCTTTAATTTGTCGAAATTTAGAAGACATTTACTTGCTTTTAATATTTCCTTCCAGCCAACAATTCACCGACATGTTTTCCGTATGCAGTTCCTAAAGCGTGACCTCTCTCGTAAAAATCCGGAGATCGCTATACGTAGAGAGTCAACAACCGTAAAGATATCTCCGTCATCCAACTAATAAAATTGAGAATGGAAAAGAGGAATGTGTCAAAGAGACAACAACCCGACCATAGAGAAGACAACAGCAGAAGGTCATCAACAGGTCTTCAATGCAGCGATAAATTCCCTCACCCGGAGGCGTCCTTCAGCTGGCCCCTAAACAAATAGATATATACTAGTTCAGTGATAATGAACGCCATACTAAACTCCAAATTGTACACAAGAAACTAAATTTAAAAATAATACAAGACTAACAAAGGCCAGAAGCTCCTGACTTGAGACAGGCGCAAAACTGTGGCGGGGTTAAACATGTTAAACCTTTATATCTTATTGTACACGTGATACACGTGCTACCGTGAATATTCATGCTTCGGTGTGAGTCAAGGCTCTATGTTGAAGGCCGTACCTTGACATATAATGGTTTACTTTTATAAATTGTTACTTGGATGGAGAGTTTTCTCATTGGCACTCATACCACATATTCCTATATCTATTCTTCGTTGGTGACAATCGGTAGACTTCTGTTTCAAAACACGACCATTTCTTAACTGTCATATTTTCACAACAACATTGACGAAGTGAAATATTTTTGTGACGATAATACGATATTGATACATACAAAATTATAAAATCGTGCACATAAAACTACGTTAATATGCATGCATTGGTTCAAGTATTGGAGTAGCGTTATTTTAACCAGTCACTCGTTTTATGCGATTTTAGCTATCATTTCATCTTCATAGGTGTGATAAAAAATCATTTACTTTTCATTACAGTATAAATAAAACCATTTTTCAGTACGTCACTTAAGACAAACTGAAAAAATGAAGGAAAATTATTATTCGTGTTAGCCTTATACATTATATCAACGTACAAAAGATCACTAACCGTCATATTCATGAATTTCTTAAATTTTAAAAACAAGGTCCTAAACGGACATTGGTATCTAAGTTTACATTGATTTCAAATTAAGTGATTTATATCAGTTAAAATTGTATGTTTAGGAAAAACAGAAGTCAAAAGAAAAGAAAAAAAAGTTGTTTTTAACAAATAGTACTATTGTAGTTGTAAGTCACTCGGATACCTATTATTATTTTTGTGTATTGCTGGTTACTAAAGGCTCTTGTTCCTTAAATAAAAAAACGTAAATAGAAGAACAGGTTTACGTTTGCCTTTTTTATATGATACACATTAAATAAATTTACGTCATTTAATTGTTAACACAAATCGAACACACTTGTCTAGTGCAATAACTAAACCTTTTTAACGATCATAATTTATTATACCCAATTTATAAAAGTGCAACTACGTTTGTATTCCTTATAACTCAATTCTTGAAAATTCAATCAAGAGACCTGGCAGCAATACACTAAACATGTATTTCTTTACATTGAAAATAGAACTCTAATCTAACTTGAACACACTTTATTGTCAATCTGGAAGAATTTGCTGTACCTTTTCATACATGGTGTGTGCAAGATTTTCAATATACGGTCAGTTCGATTTCATACATATCGTAAAAAATAACCTGTAAGAGATGGTTAGTAGGATTTCATACAGGGTGTGTACAAAATGTTTAATAGATGGTCACTACGATTTCATACATGCTGTTTACAAAAGTGTGTAAAAGATGGTCAGTACGATTTCAAACATGCTGTGTACAAAATTTTGAATAGACGGTCAGTACGATTTCATTCATGTCATATCTATTCAGTAAGGTTTTGTACATAATGTGTACAAGATTTTGTATACAACACAGTGGCCGAGGTAAGCAGTTGCGGATATTAGGGGGGAGGTGTTGCTCCAGTTATGCATGAGTAATTCCCAATAAAAACAACGAAATGTGTTCCACAAAAGGGGGCAGGTTTCCCCATGGGCCTCCTATGCTAACCCAGTAAGATTTTATAAATCATGCGTTCATTATATTTAATATATTTAATAAACAACCAGTAGCATTTGATACACCCTTTTTTAAATTAACTACTCACCTGGTGATTCTGACATCACTCCTGACACGATTTCTTTGTCGAATTGACGATGATTTTTGGTGAGCTCGTCTTGTGTCTTATTAACATATTATAAGCCTGTCTTAATGTCAGTTTTAACAGAAAAAAATGCTTATGTCATGTTATAGAGTAGAGTCTTTTGTCATATTGCACTTTATTGGCAAGTCCTGTAGGTGTAATGGGCGAAAGATATAAGGAGATGAAAAGTTTTTCTCGGTCAACTTCGTCAATAATTGCATGGTGTTCAAAATACCAGAGGCCTAAAGTATAGTTCAGTACTAGGTCGAGTATACTTCAGACTAGGTCTAGCATGGTTCAGACGCGTTTAAAATGGCTAATTACTGGTCGAGTAAAAGTCAAGAACAAGTTTAGAGTAATTCTAAATAAGTGAATGTCAGATCAATTTAGACAGGTCGAGTTAAAATCAGAACAGTAGAGTGATTGTAGTTTATTCTACAGTTCCTACCTATCTACTAAATTAACGATTTAAAGTAACTTCTGTTTTGTTTTATAAATTTTTTGAACATTTGAAAAGAGCCAGTAATACATATAGAATCGAATTCATAACAGTGTGGCTATGGACATTGATTGGCGCACTTTAATATCCCATTGACTGGGACAGATTAGGTGAACGTTCGTCTATAACGCCCATTGCTCACGACGTCCTTAATGTAAACATTTAAACAGTGGGGTCACCAAAGGTTCTCAACGCCTATATAATATAATTCGAAATACTAATCAGGAATTTGTGTTTTGATTTATATTGATTAATTAAACTTCCTTTACTTGTGTTTTTGTTATGTTTCGACAATCAATTTTCATAATAAGATATCGCAAAGCCATGTTCTTTCAGAAAAAAGAATGACTTACTGGCTTTAAAAGTTGAACTGCATGCATTGATTGATTATCTTTTTTCGGATGTCAAAGCTATTTAACAATTGCGATTGTCGGGTTATGTAATCTTTTAACTTTTATCTGGTCTAATTTTATTTTAGAACGAATGCATAATCCACTTTCAAAAGTTGTGCAAATACGAAACATAAAGACAAAATATACTTCTGCCCTGTCTTTTTCGTACTTGAAAGTTATTGGATAGTAAGAAAGCTATTTGGATTAAACCTTGTGAAATTTGCATGCATTTACGTTATTGTATTGGCAAAATGTATCATTTGGTGTATATAGGAAACTTAAACCGTTCTGCTATACTGCTACTATACTTGTGAAAAACACTTGGCAACAGAAACGCATTCATCTTATCTATATCAAAAAATCGACCCAATTTAACGTCTTCGTGCATTTGTGATCGCAAATAAAATATGTTCCGGACCTTATGCGTATTTGGACCATACGCGCATGACCATACCCGTCATTCGCGTAAGATCGGACCATACGTGTATGGTTGGACCATATTAGTATACCCTTATGGTCATGATATATGCGTATGGTCCAAATACTCATATGGTCCGGAACACATACATGATATTCTGTGCGTTTTCGGTCGTCTATTAATTTTTTTCTTTTGTTGATGGATTTGACGTCTTTCTGTGAGTGATTATTTGTTCATGACTTAAAACTTACTTGCAAATAATTTAAAACCAAGACTTGATTTATAAAAATGTCCAAACAAACCATGATTTTTTTTAAACATACATCACATCCATTGCAAAAGGCTAAAATTCGCCAGGTCTTTAATTTCAACTAAGTGAGTTGACAAAATTAATGTTGCGGACCATTTTCCAATTTCCATGCGGTATTCCTATTTTTTTCTCGCTCATCTTTTATGTTTGTTTTTTTTCATGCCAAGACCTCTTGGAGCTTTCATTCTATAAAGTGTGTATTTTGCTAATGGTCGAAGGCCATACGGGGACCTATTGCTTGATATTGCCTGTTGGTTCCTGAAATGAATGTGTCTGATTGTCTATCACACTACATATTCTTATTTTAACATGCAGTTATATCTATAATAAGAATGAAAATTGAATAGTCATTGAGACAAAAACCCAACCAAAGAGCAAAAAAAAAAAGAAAAAAAAAAAGCCCAAGGCAACATGTAGATCTTTCGTATCAAGGGAATTGCTATAAATATATTTATTTCAGGTTAATAGTATTAGGCCATACTCAAGTTATAAAATAGATCTTGTCGTCAACTTTTGCAACTAGCTTCTATGTTTCTATAATGCACTGTTCATCTTTTTTGGGCTTCGACTTTTCCATTGGACAGACAATTTTGTTTTCGACTATTTTAAAAAGATGCATCTTTTTACAAAATCATACAAGTAAGGAGTCTCTGGCCTTTGGTAGTGTTGTATGTTAATTAATGTTTGTTTATTTATTTGTTTTGGAAATAAGTATGAAGTACATTTTCACTGAACTAGGACACTTTTTATAATAGTTTTTCGATATCGCTCCGGCAAAAATAATCACGAATATAATGCCTACCCATGTTAAAACTACAATAAAGTATAGTTTGCATCAATTATTTCTTGAACCTACCTTTTTTTTTGTCTGTGTTGGATTTGTGTAGCATTAAAAAAAACGAGTATAAACTACACAGTGCAGCTTCCAACAAGAATACAAGATTTATTGATTTTAGAAATGCGACCAAAATTTAAAATTTGCTCGCAGCGGAAAAATTCAACAGTTTGATTTTCATTGAAATACAATAATTGTTATGATTTACACACTGTTACTTTTTCCAATATAAATATTCGAACTATTTTTTTTGTTGTTTCCTTTATAAATTTACATCATTTTTAAAAAGACCATGGTGCACGTGTCTTCGATATTTAGAAGACTATAAAAGCGATGTTCATTATCTTTCTTCTGCTGTAAGTTTAATTTAGTTATTTTGTGTCATAATTGCCATCTCGTATATTTTAAATTTGATTAAAGAAGATTCAGGTTGTCTTATACGTCAACGATACACACGAAAAAACCGATAACAAATAAAATAAGGTGCAACATTCATTCTCCATGAAAAGAATACATCACATGGATGTAATTTTTGTAAGAAAAATACCAATTTCGTGAGAAGTTGTGTATTGGACTTGAAGAACCAAGGCAAACTGACAAATATCTGAATGAACGAATCGATTTATGGTATATAAAAAAAAAACAAAGCCCACATGGTTAGCATTGAATAAATAGAAGGCCACTCTTAAATGATCACAACGAAGAAGTTTTTGTTCTCTTAATCAATAAGATATTTTCTGTAATAACGCGGGTCCCCATTAACTTAAAAGTTTTTTTGTTTTTTTTACCATGAATAAACTTTTTTTTATTATTATTATTTATTGATATCAGCTCTGGACATTAATATTCTTAAAAGTGAAACTGTTGTAAGTGATGGTGTAACAATTATTTAAAATAAATTCCTTAAATGATTTGTGAAAAGAAAGTTTCATTTTATGTATCAAAATGTGTAACAAATGATTATTTAAATCCCCACTTGAAGGCCTCCGATAGACTGAGTGAGCATAAAATCATCGCCCACGACAAACAAGTTATAGGTAAACTTTTCAGTACAATTACTAATAAACGTTTTTCCGTCGACCACACTGTCATGAATTTCCTTCTATATATTTTGTAAATCGAGCAATGCACTTGTCCTCGTTGTCACAAAGACAACAGAAACCTTGAAGATGTCTGAAATTTCATCAGATTGTATAATTTCAACATCTATTTCATTCAATAGAAAAGCAGTATTTCCATACTGTCACGAAAAACACATTACTTTGATTGAAATCAATCTCTAGCATTTAAATCAACATTATACATGTCACAGAGATTTGAATCTATTAATAGAATTAATTACATTTTCGTAGGAAAATTTTTTGCATGTTCAAAACTTTGAACGTACGTCCAACGGGAGTTTTCGTTTAAGCTCAATAATCGTCCGTTTTAAACGGTACTCCTCCGTTTTGTTTCCGTTACTGGTCCGATAACATCCGTTGGAGGTCCGGTAGACCAAATCACCGAACGTATAACAAACGAATAACGGATAAAACGGATGTAAAAAGGGACATGAACGGGAGGATAACGGATGAAACGGATACGCACCGAATGTAAAACGAACAAATGCAAATTGACATTTCGCGTTAAAAATGCCAAGTATTGGTATGTCAGATTTCTTGAATGTCATGAATAAGAGCACGTCTTTATTATCAGGCAGCTATTATTGAAGCCAGACTGAACTTAAATGTTGCAAATATAAACATTCTAGACTAAACTAAAACAAGTTACATGGAAACTTTATATTTTATTTTAAGGTCACGTTTGACGTGCTACCTCATCCGTTTTATCCGGTACGCTTCCGTTCGGTGTTCGTTATGTGATTGTTCAAAGATTCAATTTTCTTAAGATAGTGTGTTGTGTGTTAAATATAGAATGGTTATTTTTCTACATATGGTCTCAGATAAAGGTCAATAAGTTCTGATATTGTCCCTGTATGGTGGTCATTGGCGGTGGTAACAATTAATCTTCCTGGATTATTGACTTTATGTACTTTTGCCAGAAGGTAGAAACGCCACGGATTTTATTTTTGAAGTTTAAAATATTTAAATGTGTCTTCATCAATATGACTCTGTTCACACATGATTTTTAGGTTTGTGGTGATCTGTTTGTTGAATTGAGGGGTGGGGTCAGAGTTTAATTTCTTGTAAAATCTCTCATAAGAGAGTGGATATTCTGCCTCTTGAATGTAATCACATTTGTCCATGACGACAACAGCGTTACCTTTATCAGCTAGTTGTATTATAATGTCGTCTCTGCTTTTAAGTAATCACACAGCTTCGTTTTCTGAAACCTCGGTTACACCTTACCGGATAAGACGAACGGACGCCTAACGAATGCAAATAAAAGTTGTGTGTTGGATAAATTGTTATCCGTGGGGAGTCCGTTGATATACTGACCTAATAAAACGGACGCTTAACGAATGCGTAACGGACATGCAACGGATATATAACGTACGAGAAACGGAAACGTATCGGACAGTACGGATGTCGAACGTACATCCAACGGACGAGTACCGCATAAAACGGATACCTAATGGATGCGTACCGGATACAACGGGTGAACAAGATATACGGAAAAATTAAAGGCGACAATAATAATACATGTAAATCACATAAATATTCAAAATGTTTCTGTTTAGTTTAAACATAGTTATTTATAATGGATTTGGAAACAAGTTTTGCAACTTATATTAATCCCTTTTCACTTTGCGTGTGCTGCCTTGTAGTGGCATTAGCGTGCTCTTTTTCGAAATCTACAAAGGTGTCTATAACGTGCAAGAGATATGGCTATCTCTTAACACGGGTCAGCCATTTATCGACCCCTTCCAACGGGCTATCATCGTTTCCTCAAGACCATACTCGCAAATGGTGTCAAGGGAGTGCCGAAAATTCAGTCCCTGAAATTTTCATTCCAGACGGGAATCGAACCAGGAACATTTGTGTAAGTAGTCCGATGCACTAACCACTAGACCACGGCTCTCACAAATGTTTCTGTGTAACTGGTTTTGGTTTATTCTTCAAAATGCCGCCAACGGGCAGTGTCTGGCCTGAAAAAGAGCTGCATGATTGTGAAGACATGCCCTTACTCTAAGATCGATTATGAATAATATGAATTCATGAACCATAAGAAATGTAAATGGCATTTCTGACGAGAAATTTTCAATTGGCATTTATCCGTTTCAGATCCGTTCATCATTCGTTTTATCCATTATACGTCCGTTAGAAGTCCGTTTCACATTCGTTCAACATCCGTTTTATCCGTTAGACGTTCTTTAGAAGTCCGTTGGTGAATTTATCTGCCAGATTACCAACGGATATACAACGGACACGTAACGGATACAAAACGGAAACGAAACGGACGAGTATCGTACAAAACGGACGTCTACCGGACATTCAACAGACATTCAATCCGTTGGACGTCCGTTCAAAGTTTTAAACATGCTCAAAATTTTCCATCGGACAGAACGGATGTCGACGGATAAAACGTACGCTTAACGGACATGTAATGGATATGGACGGACGTCTAACGGATAAGAACGGACGTCTAACGGACATGAACGGATTGAAAAAAAGTTATTCGTTAGGCCTCTGTTCGACCTATCCGTTAAGGTGTGACCGAGGCTTTAAGACGTTGAGTTGTTGAATTTTTGTGAAAACGGATAGAAACGGACGGGTACCGTACAAAACGGACGCTTATTGGACGTTCAACGGAAATTTCATCCGTTGGACGTTTAGTTTTGAACATGCTCAAAATTTTCCACCGGATTGAACTGACGTCGACGGATAAAACGTACGCTAAACGGACATGCAACGGATATAGACGGACGTCTAACGGACATGAACAAATTGAACAAAAGTTCCATTCGAGCTATCCGTTAAGGTGTGACCGAGGCTTTAGGACTTTTAAAATTATAGAAATAACTTTTCTACATCTTTGGTCTGTAACCTAGCCAAACCTAGTATCAGCAAAAACTAAGTATCTATATGTGTGAGCGTTACATTAACTACTGGTCTGATGACAATATATTCTATAAAGTTAGATCATATAAATAAATTAATTAATTATTTACGGTACAAAGGTTACATATATTTTTTTCCTTCTTCAAAAATATTTAGATTTACTCAGAATTTTCCCAAGATAATTTATGGCTATTTACAAAAAGTGATAATCTATAAAGATTATATATTACAATTTTAATTTATTTAAACAATATTAAACTAATAACAAAATTAAATAAGCGCAAGGGAGATAATTAGTATCTCTCTTATAGCGGAATTGTTACATTTAAAAGTCATAGACTAGCAATGGCTACGAACACCTGTTTTGGGATATTATTATCATAAAGCTAATTAATCGTGAATAACTGAGGTAAATGAATAATACACAAGTTGATAATTGTCTCTTCTCGGCTAATTAATGTGCATGCAATTCACTCTGATTTACTTGTGAGACCACCGACACCGATAATAATTACCTCAAAGTTAGAGGTTCTCCGTTACTGGGAAGATCATAACGGATCCGATCAATTTATTGGTTCTATTCCCCTACATGAATCATCAATTCTCCTCAGAAAAAATGCATTGCAATGCGTTATAATTATCAAGACTACTAAGTACTTCCATATAACTTCGAAAACAGACAATAACTTATTTCACTGATTGAGATTTGGCTGACGGATTTTGTTAATGGATTGGCAATTTTTATTTATAGCGCAAGTTTACAAGGCAAGATTATTCACCTTTTTCACCTACAAATGTAATGGTTGCCCCCCTACACCTACACGACCTAAAGCATATTCATATGAACATTTGGTATCATTCATTTTGTGTGACAACACTTCACCAGTGACCTGAGTGTAAGGTTGACAAGGGCGGATCCAGAACTTTTCATTAGAGGTTTGGGGGGGGGGGGGGGGTATGTGTTTACTCCTGTCATGTTTAAGGGATTCCCTATGTAATCAACAAAATTTTTCACACAAAAAGGGGGGGGGGGGTAGTCGTGAAGCTGTTCTCGATGTTCTAGAGCCTTACCATTACTGCGTGCTCTTGACTGTTCAAAAATTACAAAGCTGGGCTGCCGAGAGCTATTTGCATAACAAATTATCAAAAAGAAAATATTTTTTTTTACTCCAACTGATTTTGGACCTTTTTTAAAATGTTTTCCACGTTACGGCTGGAAGACAGTAACAATCAAAACCAAGGAATAAACAAAGACTCATAAAACCAAAAGACGTTTACATCAACAGTTACAACTAATAAATAAGAAACAACACTAAAAACCGGGAGTGAAATCAGGTGCTCCGGAAGAGTAAGCATTTCCTGCACCGTATACGGCACCCGTCGTATTTTTTCTTTGTTCAGTTCGTACGTAATGATGGAAGGTTATTATGAATGAGGAAGAATATCAGATATGATTTCTGACACACTTTTGTCATCTTTTGGAAATTATTATAATATGGTAAATTTGTATACCCGTGTTAGGCAACAATGACAAACTCTTACTTTGCAAAGTCAAATGCTCTAAGCAGGCAGCTTGTGTGAATGTAAGTGATCAAGACAAAGTAAATAAATAAAAATATGTATTACCTCAGTAATAAATTAACAAAATAGCAATTCAATTCAATAAAATATATGCATAGTTTTGGTAGTCATTTCTTTCGTCATAAATAACGGCAATTGAATGGTTAAACAATTTAAGTGAAAAAGCATATTAGCATAAATGAAAGACAGGAATACAAAAATAATAATAGAACAATAACACAATGGCGGGATTTATAAGTACACAGCTACGTCACATGGATACCACCAACAGAACAGACTTGATAGTTAAAGTAATATTCATAAAGACAAATAAAAGAATTCTATAACACGTTATTAAGATGATAAACAACGTCAGTACCTAAAATCTATACTTCAAGATTATCGTGTATTATTTGTGAAGTTGATACGGAATATTTATCAACAAGGCCTTGATATGTTCCGATGAACTTTTTTTTAGAAAAAAGGACGTGACGTTCTTTAACATACTCCTAGTTCATCAACTTTCTACACTGGTGGCGTTTTACAAAGTCTGAGTAGTTGCTGCATGCTCTGGAATATCAAATAAGTGTTCTCTTTTTATACTTAATACCAACGCACTTTCTTATGACATCACAATTATTAATTACGACAATCCATCTGGTATTCAGCAGTAAAATAAACACAATGTCTAACGTTAAAAGATGTGTTTGTGACTCAGTGAAAATATGGTGAAAGCAATACATATATCATTTTCATAACAAGAAACAATTAATACAGAATAATTCTTATATAATTTGCATATCAGGGAATACGTTGACATGATTGGTCGGGAGGACTTTCGGTAGTTGATCTTGACGTTGGTTATTTTTCGATAGACGACGTTGACCGAACTTCTTTTCGTAACCAATTTAATCAAGATGGTGGCAATAATAACAACGACGTAAACAAAATTTATTTTCACTGCACGTTAATAGGTTAATCAAATAATAAACACAAAAACATTCGTTTGAATGATAATAAGAGTTTTTGCAGTTTATTTTTATCAGATAACAAATTTCATTGCGTACATATTTTTACGTAATCCAACAAATATATCCATGCGCCAGGTCTATTCAATGAAATATGTATAGAATTAACATGTGATAGAGGTAACGAGTGTGGACAAATATATTCCCTTTCTCCAATTTTAAAGATTTATAAGGATTAAACGCCTTTTTAAAGGAATTTATTGGTGTATAAACTGGACCAAGTCAATCACAAACATATCATAAATGTTCTTTGGACTTTTATTTGTTTGTGAGTGAATTGGTCGAATTTATACACCAATAAATTCATTAATAAAGGCGTTTAATCCTATATTAAAATACCACATTGGAATATCAATTATACATGCAAATTGTATAATTTAATAAAATAAAATATTACAAACCGGTTAGTAACACACTAACTCTATGTGTAGTTGTATTACTATTATTCTTGTCCAGAACGAAACGTAATTCCACGAAAGTACAGTCGGTATTTGTAAATCCGTTACATTTGATCCTACAAGAAAGAACTGGTCGTCGCAGATAGGATTTAATTTATAGTCAAAATATATAAAACAGTACATTATTATTAAAGTCAGCTTCTTTTTTTTAGAAGAGCTACTTCTTCAAATAAAAGAAATATCGCACACCTTATTTTCTCATATACTGGTAATTTGACACTCTCGTCAGTACTATATAATATATAAAAAATGTTTCAAACAAACGTATGGTCTTTTTCAATGTTCACGCACTTTTATGATAGGGACAGTCCATGTTGATGAATCTTTTTCAATATATCACATTTACCTGACATTAAATTGAAAGGATGTGAATCATCGGACACAAATTAAGGCTTAGTAATAAGAACGTCTGCTTGCAATGATACTTGTATTGAAACTCTGAATAGCTAACGTCACAACAAGGGTGACGTCGTGTATATGTAGAGCGGTAGCGGGAACACCTCATGTGCAATTCTTAACAAGGATATACAAAGTACACTTTCATTTCCATTGGCTTACATATTGACTGAGCGAAAGACAATATGATTTTATTTTAGTTTAATGCTTGTCTTTATTTGTTATATTGATGACGATAGAAGAGACACCATGTGCCGAGTCGAATAGGTTTCTGTGTAAATATTTTTATATTTTTTTGTTGAAAATAAGAGTTGATTGACAGAACATATAAATGCTGTTCCATTTTAAGATTTTACTATTGTTTTTTTTTAAATCAATCATAACAAAAAAACGTAAAAAAGTTAACCTGAATAGATTTATTTAAAGATAGTATTTATAATACAGAAAGAAAACGATATGGTAAATAATCCGTGTGATGTTAGTTTGTTAATATCGAGTTTTGTTTAAAGGTTGAGACATCTGCAAATCAATGTATAAAGGTTTTGTATTGTATTTCAAAAGATAATTTTAAATTTCTATAGGAAAGGATATTATCAATCTTGGTAATAATATTTGGTGAATACGTGCACGATATCTAGCACAAAAAAACTGCCAGTGCTATAACATATGATCATTCATAACCTTCCGTTTAGGAAATAAAGATTGCATATCTTGACGAAAATGAATTCACAATAGTTATCAGATATGCAAATTGCAATTTATACTTTTGTTGCTGGGGACCCAAGGTCTTTTCGAGATTGAAACATTGCTGTCAAAATTATTTGTACTCTCAATCACTTGAACCTTACATTTTATTTGTAGTATATTTATATTAACGTTTGGCTATTCGCATTAAACATATCGACAGTTGTTTAGAAAAATAATGTTTCATTCAGAGTGAAACACAAAATATAGGGATGAGTTCATATATAATCTGTAAAGATAACACGTCATATCTTTTCGTGGAATATAGCATTTGTTTCAAAAAATTCCTGTACCAGTAAAAAATAATCATATTCCGACCATACCATTCAAACAATTCATGTACATTGACTTAACAGTAATCACCTATACAGTTTTTGAAGCTGAATTATGTGTGTACCTCTAGCTTTGTAAAACAAGTGTTAAGGTGCTAGAATTCAATGCACCCTATCAAAATGGGAGGTGACAATAAAAAAGGACATTGATCAAGGATCGAATATTGAAAATGCATCTGTCTTTTAATGAAAATCGCAATGCATACTCTTTTCAGTTAAACGTTATCATATTGTTAGATCTTCGAGAATTGTTATTTGTATTTAAAGTATTTACATACAAGGAACAAGATGCACTAGTAGAGGGTCCGGTTAACCTACCATATATACGTATTTTAAGATACCTTAGGGAAAGACACATTTACTCTCTTGTTGCATGTACAGCAAAGTGTTTAGTTTAAAAGCTCTTACCATGAAATTATATTTCAATTTATTTTGAACGTTAAGATTTGTTAGATAAAACATGAACATGAGAGCAATACATCGGTACTGATGGTCACAAACCTGACATGTACATCAAGATAACTTGATAACCAGTCACTTTGATTGCAACACGTTTTATGACTGTTCCTACCATCATATCGGTCCTAGTAAAGCATCAAGTTAATTTTGAAAGCATAATTAGCCTTGGGACTGTTTTGATTACTGTGTTTAAATTAACTTTGGGAGAGACAGCTACATAATTAAATTTACAATCAGTCATGCACGATGATAACTTTGACCTCGAAAATTCCGATTGAACCTAACCGTATAAAAAGATAACTTTTAGAAGGTCTAAGTACCACTACCAGTATTTTAATTTGTTATCCATTATTAATTGTAAAATACAAATGACAGCAATTATGATACAGAGTGACTTCTAAATTGTCTCCCCCTCAATTGAGAGTGCCAGCATTTCCTCTTTTAGTTCCAATTACTTAGCCGTCACTAAAACCAGTAGTTTTTATATCTCAGGATTGTTTGTAAAACAAAAATGGTTGACTACAACTTCAAACACACCATATATGTTATATTATAGCAGCGATAAGATCAGTAAATCTATTACCATGAGTACTCAAAATGGGCTGTGTGATAGAAATAACAGTAACATTGGTACACAATGACTACACATATTTGTCTGCATTAGCAAACAGTGCCAACTATTCCTCCTTTTGATAAGAAAACAGTCACAAACCAGTAATTTCATATCTCAGAATGGTTTGTCGAACAATACTATTTGGCTGCAACATCAAAAACTGACAAAGAGTGGTGTTGAGTGTAAAACTAAAATGGCGGTATACATTAAATCAATTTATATTGTTACTTATGAAGCAATGAACAGTACAAATGGCAGCAATTATTGAAACACAAATACAACAAATCAAGTGTGCACACAATTCCCCTTGCTTTTTAGGATATATTGTAAAATACGAGCGACTGTAATATTAGTACATAATGACTTCACAAATTTCTATAAAATAAAATGTATGACGAGGATGTTTCTACAGTAAGCGTCTGAGGTGGTTCTCCCTAAATGTTAATAAAAAGAAGGTTGACATTCGGAACTCAAAACACAATTTCTTTATAATACGTCACTATAAAATTAATTATCCCGTGCAAAAGTACACTATAGTTTGAATAACATTATTAAATGAGCCCTTACGGCTATTTAAATATCGTTTTACGTTACTTGCCAACTGAAATTGAGATCAGTATTCATGATCGTCCTCTAACGAATTTAAATTTGTCATTTAGAAATGGTTTGAACACAGTTTCTTGCAAAACTGTTGATACTATGTGATTCAAAACTATCTTAATACATGTATGCATTTAATGGTTTGAGCGTAAGAGAATAAAATATTCTTTAGTTTTTTTTTTAGTTTTTTTTTTAGCCAAAAAATAAAATCGCACTTTTTATTCATTTTTTGTTAAGTTGAAATATTGTCTTTTCTATTGAAAAAGGCGCTTTTATTTGAATCCTGAAAACAAAATCACTTCAAATAACTTATTAGAGGCCAGTTACTAGTAAATAGTTTGAAAGGTCTTCTGCCACATTTATATACCAATTATTAAAACATTAATGTGTTTGATATACAGAGCAATAGTGGTAATGTGTAGTATTTACATTACGACATAAAAAGTAATACTAGTACTTGGGTTTCGTGCAAACACCCAATTCTTGTTCCTACATTTTGTTGAATATCCTACTACTAATTTCACTTTTCAGCTCTGCGAGGATATAACATTAGCATCCTATTTACCGGAGTTAGATGAAGCAAAATAATTTACTCCCTTCCAAGAGGTCAAATTCATGACTTATGACGTACATACATGCTCATATACATACGGCATAGCTGCCTGTGAAGCATATATTTATTTTAAAGCGGCGAGGTGCATATGCTTTCAAATTTCATGAAGTGCCTATACCCAGGTCAGATTTGATTAGCTTGGGTGACAATGACATATATTATGATCAAATCTGCAATTATAATTTTATAAATTTGATATATATTATTATCAACATACTAGTACTATAGAGCTTTGTCATTGTAAATTCTTTTTGGATAGTGCTAAGCAGGGGTTAGGAATCCAATGACTTATATAATTGCCCGTGTTACGAAAAAACAACAGACGTTGTCTTTTTTAACGTACAGCCATTCCTTTGTTCTCGAAAATGACTTTGAGTTTCTTGCATGGAGCGGGAATTGCCAAGCAACAGAGTTTAATGGGGTCCGTGTTGATCAAGTATCGTTGGGTTTATATGTTACACTGTCATTGCTATATTTTATTTTGTTGTGAACGGGTCAGAAATAGTTCCGCTGTTCCTTTTTTCCTTAGATTAGTAAAACCCCGTCGCATGTTTTGTGCGCCTGAACCAAGTCCTGAATGTTAATACTATGTACGGCCTTCACACGGTGGAAATTATGCTTTACCTTCATATTTGATTCCTCTTTCGTCGATCAGAGATTGCTGTTTGTTTAAATTTTTTGTCTTTTTTTTTCTTCTGTTTCCCCCCCCCCCCCCCGTACAGAAAATGAGTTGATCTTAGTTTTTTCCTTCTAAATTTAAAAATCCATGCTATTATTCTCTGTTGGAAAGTTATACCATTGTCAATCAAATAAAGTTTAAGCATTAAATCTCTTAGTGATGTATAGTATTCTTTTCAATTTTTATTTTTGAGACGACCGCTCACATCTTACCTGTCGTAGTCGTGTTCAACTGTAGGTGTAGACAATTGTGTTTTCCTAAGATTATCTTTTACAGAATTGTTATAAATAATTAGTAATACATTGTTAATGTTCATGAAAAAGTATTTAAAAGTGTTTACAAAACAATTAACTGTGATTTACACTAATTAGCTTGGGTGTGTATAAAGTAAGGATTATGACTTCCGTTGATGACCACCTAAAAACTACTCAATCGCCGTCTTTAATCTTGTTGTATTTTCTTTTGAAAAGAAAGAGTGAGATAAAACAAAATGAAGAGGAATCTAAATTTTCTAAAATCTCTTGTATCCGAGAATAAACAATTTTGTCAACTATAAACGACATGAATAACGAAACTATCGATTGGAAATTACTCTCTCGGATAAAAGCCATAGAAAAAAATTGTAACTGAAACAATTCAAGAAGTAAAATTAATGTTATTATAATAATGAAAGACCATGACATACAAATACATTGATCTGTTACCAGAATATCGATCCCCTTTCCATATTTACCCGGATTAATTTTAACTTAACCAAGCTAAACAAGAGTTGTGTCCCTTGTTATGTCAAACTTCCGGTTTTCGTTTGAGTCGAACTACGTGTATCTCGAAATATTTTTCTGGTCCGGCTGACTTCGAGATAACGAGAGTCGACTGTATATATAAAAAAATAGATATTGAATGATTGGCAACTTTTCACAAGAGACCAAAATGACACAGAAATTAACAACATATTGTGACCATACGGCCTTAGGCACATATACCGCAAAGTCAGCAATTAAAGGCCCGAATTGACAAATATACACAGTTCAAACGAAGAAAACAAACGGCCTTATAAATGAAAAAAAAAATGAACAAGAAATCAATTTTGAACACAGCAACAAACGACAACTACTGAGTTAATTTGTTCAGGAACAAGATACAGAATCTTGCTGTGTTGAACATGTAAGCGGGATCCAAATCCTCCCCTAATCAGGGACAGTGGTGTAACACTACAACATAAAAACATTAGTGGAAAAAGGTAAAAATTGCTTTTTTTTAGTTAAAGTAAAATATTATTTTTACTTTCATTTCTATGTATTACTGTGCATAACGAATCCCTGAAAAAATCAAGTTCTCCATTCCATCTGTTACATTGAGGAATTCTTTTGACTGACGTATTAGACATAAAACTACATTTTCTCGTTTGAACAAACAAATAATCTCCGAGATTTTGTTTCTCAGAAGACCGTGTTGTACTACAAACGCA
Source organism: Mytilus edulis (assembly GCF_963676685.1). Lineage (NCBI taxonomy): Eukaryota > Metazoa > Mollusca > Bivalvia > Mytilida > Mytilidae > Mytilus > Mytilus edulis. Next base: position 23,319,515 of record NC_092344.1, read on the forward strand.
AGACTGCGTTACAGATGAAGCGCCCTGACTGCTGACGTTTTCAAAACAAATTTGATACAAAATATTAATTGTTCATGAGCATGGTACAATCAATGAAAATGTCGACCACTGTTCACTATTCTATACATTTTTCAACACATAGAAATTTGTTGTCAAAAAGAAAGTATTATTTTTTGAGTTCTGAGAAACATTATGTGAAGTGTCTACCTTTTTAAAAGTATATGAAATATATATATACCGAAAGTTTTTCTCTGCGGTGACATCACATACGATTAGAAATATTTCTTTATAAGAGGTATAATCGAATGATCTTGAAGTATAAGTACTATCATATTATTTAACCAATAACGATTCAATGGATTTTAATTGAAGAATGCGAATGATTTTTGATAGCTACCATCGTTGAGTAGTTTATATACTTTCCAATAACCTGTATGCATAATTAAAAGGACTCACAAGTTGTTGATACCAAAGTTTTATCTTCACAAAATTATAAAAATACATTTAAAAAATACACACGGACAAGTCGGTGTTTTTTTTCATATTGTAAAAATAGTTCACTCGATAAAAACTCATTGATTCGTTTTAACAGTCATCTTTTAGATTTGTGTCTTTTTGTGTCTTTTGGTAATGTACAAATTATTTAGTACGTTCATTTATTAACGTGTAATTTTGTTATTGTTTTGGAAAAGACGTTACAAAATCGTAAAACTTATGGCTGATCAAATTTGTCATTTTGAACAATAAATATGTGTTACATAAAAAAGAAATATATGACAAAATGAATTTCGTTTCAAAGATAATAATCGGGATTTAATTTGAGAGTACTTAAGGTACTTGATTTAATTTTAACTGTATTCATTGATAACGATCGTGTCTGTTTTTTAATATGGAATGCTGGTTAACATATCGACGTATTTATTGTATAGAATGTTATTTTTACCGGCGACGACATCGTGTCACACAATGCAAAAATAAAAAAAAAGTGCATAAGGGGTTTGTCTTCATCCTGTCATTATGTCATTCAAATATATCATGTTTCGGAGATAATACGGGTCGTTATTGAGGCAATACGAAATCTAGTAAATGAAGTTCTAGCATGTTGGATTTAAACCGTTGCAGTAAGTTTATTGGTATGTATTATGGTTTCCTTAATGTTGAACTATAGAAATTATAAATTCATCACTCTGAAATAAAGTTCAAAATTTGATTTTTCATATGCTGTATTGTTTAAAAGTTTTAGTAACGGTCTTAATTGATAAATTTTATATGATATTGTAGCGATTTTAGTTTGACAGTATAATTATTATTATGTAAGATATCTTTTTATTAATATATTTGGGTTAAATTACATTTCTACAGGGCAATGTATTTATTTGAACGGCATCTATATTACTTAAATTCACCGCCCGGTATCTTTTAGAACCGCCCGATACCCCCATCTTTGGAACCGTCGGGGTACCGTCCGGTAACCCCATCTTTGAAACTGTCAGGGTGCCGCCCGGTAGCCAATCTTAAGAACCGCTGAGGTACCGCTCGGTATCTTTAGAACCGCCCGGTACCCATCTTTGGAACCGTCGGGTACCGCCTGTAATTATGTATATAAGGGGGTGCGAGAGAGATCAGAGTGTAAGAGATAAAATTGAGATTGTTAGTTAGAAGTGTTGAGAGTAATATTGTGTTAGTGAATTAGGATTATTGTTCAACTGTTTTATTATGTCAAACTGATATACATTTAACATATTACATAGTGATTTGATTTGAAACTTTGTGTTGTGGTTTGTTTTCTTTGTGCCATTTGAGTATGAACTTTACGTAATTTACGCTACTAAAATAACACATCGACAAACACGAATCCATGCAAAAACGACAACGCTACAATATATACTTGATACAAATAGTACTCGAAGGAGCGAGAGGAAATGCCAAAAAAATAAAAACAAATAAATAAACAATGAGAAAAAATAGCAGTAAAAACGATTCGCTAAAATTTTTTTGAATACTGATAGTTATCAAAGGTACCAGGATTATAAGACGTTTATTCAAATCTCCATGTTTTAAATGTTTGTTAAATATGTTTGTTGATTTTATAAGAAAAATCCCAAAAGGTAAAAGGTACTTATTATTTTGCTATAACTTTAAATTGTTTGACATACCGATTCTTTAGCATTTTTGTTTTACAAATATTTGTTTTTTGTGTGTTTTTTCCCCACTCTATTTGATTCTTTATTGCACATCATGCACATATTGCTGTTTAACAATTAAACTTAGTGTACAGCATTTCAAAAAGTTTCCCTGTTTAATTACCATTAAATATCCAGGGAGAATATTCAGTAAAATTAACTAATAAAATACATTTGTTCAAATAATACCTGAATACATTAAACTATTATTATAGTTGTTACAAATAGTCTTTGATACTTCACAAAAAATATTTTCGGATATATAATGTATAAAAATTATATACACAATATTTTATTACGGAAATTGATCATTCATCAGGTTTTGTTATTTCGTAATGATGATTTGCCTATTCTTTATATGGTTTTAACATTACGTAATGATGTTTCCAGAATTAACGATTTTACACTACATGATGTGTTTGTTTCAAGATTTGATGTGGTCCTGTCATTCCTTGATGTGGTTATACCATTACTTGATGAGGTAAAATCACATGATAATTTCGAAAAAAATATGTTCTATTTTTAAACAGATTTAAATATGTCGTTTGTTTTACGTGCTTTGGACGGGTATCGCTATCAATTGAGTAAAAGTTTAAATTAAAGTTCGAATGGTTGTTCAGAGTTATTTGGTATGAAAAAAGGGAAATTCAGAGAATAATAAGAATATAGTACTAAAAGTTTACAGTTCTTCGGACATAATTGGGATATTCCAAAATCACTTAGTTCTGCCGTTTTCCTCTTAGTTCTATAATAGAAGCAGTATTATATAATTTTGTAAAATATTCCGCGGAACCCTGTGTCTCGCCTGATATTGCTGCTGTCGATGTAAAACGTAATGTTGACCGGCTGTTCATTTATAGATACATTTATCGATAAAAGCAAAATTTAAAAAAAATGTTTTTTTTTCTGTAGATGGGTTTTCTTGATATTGAGGAATAACTCCTATACAAGTTTTAAAACACTTCATTGTGGTTTCCAAAAATTGATCATGTCAAAATAGTTTAAATCGGTAATATTTAACTAAATAAAGACTGTATGGTTTTCAACAATGAGCAAAACCCATGCCCCGTAGTAAGCTATAAAAGGTCCCGAATGAAAAACAACGACGACGGAATATAGGTTTGTTATGTCACACTGCCGCTACAGGGCTCGACACAAATCAAAAGACTTGTACTTTATTGTTAACAAATGAGATACTTCAAATCAACCCACCCTCAAGTTACAGGGAAGTTGGGGAGGGGGGGGGGGTGGGGATGGGAGTGTTGAGGGCTCGGACTAACCGACAAAGCATCAATACTATAAAATAAGAAGTCTCTCATTTTTTACGTGAATGATCATTTGAACATTAACAAATGTCAATCGTTTTACAGCGGATGACCGTGAGGGCATTCTGGTGTATTGCTATCGCCTAGATTTCCATTACATGATATTCGTTTTGGATTTTTAACCGATCTATAAACATGATGATACGTATACATCATCAAGTGCAAACGAATATTCCTTATCGATTGTTATAAATTAATTTCTTCAATGAATACTCATCAAATACTTGTTAAAGAAGATAAATTAATAATATTAAAATGTGTTGTTAAATGTATATAAATATAAGTGAAAAATCATTAATATATATTCACACGCATGCGGAAGTATATCTCAAGAACGTTTGCAATCTCAAGGAACTCTGCATGGATGGTTTAACATTTTTTGCGGGAAAATACGAAGTCCTACTCAAATCCATTCTATTAGAAAAATCAAATTATTACAGAAGAGTGACCTGTCCAACATACTTGCACAGAACTATTATCAATATAGTAGAATAAAATGATATACAAATGCATGAACATTATTTGTGTACCTGTACCTGTAATATACAAGTATTAATATAGTATATAAAAATAAACCAAAGTATACTGATTTGTATCACTACAATATAATAGTCATTACTGTGAGGATGAATTCCCTGTCAATAATTTATCATCCACGCACGAACTTATCCCAGAATAAAATAATATCTGTTCATTAACCTCACTTTCAGGTATAGAGATGATATTTTTTTTCTGAAACAAGTGTTTGTCGGACCATCCACAAGAACTTGCGGTCATCCGATGTTCAGTAATTCCGTACTTTGATTATCAATTGAATTCTCTGATCTACCTCTCACTAATTGAGAATTTATATTTTTTAATATCTGTTTCACATGTGACGACGGATATGTTCCAGTTGTCGTAACCATAATACCGTCATCTTTTCCTCGAATGTGAACTACCAAATAAAAGCAAATCACTGGGATTGTACTTTCACGAATAACACGACGGGTGCCTAACATCGAGCAGAATCTCTTAAATTTTTGGAGCACCTGAGATCACCATGATGGATTTATATTACCCAGTCATAGCGATCTATTGAGTCAGCCAATTGAAACTGTTTTTTATGCAACTTTCAGTTGCGGGGGATATTGTTACACCCCCATCCGCCTTTCCGTCCCATAATGGTTATTTAGTTATTCCGCATAACTTATCCTACAATTTGAATCTTAGGAAGATTTCTCTTAACTGTCTGTTTGAACATATATTGAAGGTGTGCATGTGGTCAGGGTTTTTAGTTTTATTAATGTTTGCTCTTTTGGGAGGTAATTGAACTCATTTTCTTGGGTATAAGCAGTTGAATGCTATAGTTATTTTTAAATTTCACTTTGCATCTGCAGGGGCAGCAATTGTGTCTCCCAGACACAATAATATCCCAAGGAAAGTCCTACATATATATACGTTGACTTTGTTATAATACAGTTGCTTTAGAGTGAACTGCGGGGAGTATCATTTTTGTCTATTTTACATTTTGTTCTCATGTTGTGCTGTAACACTACTACAACAGTCCGATGTTAGTTAATATTTAGCGCTCACATACTAGTTAAACTCCGCCACGTGCACTTTCTTTATAAACTTGCCCCAAGTCAGGATCATGAAGTTCAACTGTTGTCGTTGAATCATGTGTGTCATATTTTTTTTGTAGATTGACTATACGATGTGTTGAAGGCTGTACGGTTGCCTATACATGATTTCGTACATCCACTGCATTTAAACTCTGATGGCAATTGGCAATCACACCACATCTAACTTTATTTCAACTTCTATGTTGCGTTTTGTATACTGTAACATTGTTTATCTCAGTTTGTACGCATTCCTCGGAGCCCTCTTTTCGGAAGCCCTAGCAAAAGCTCTTGGTCCGCGATAGAAAATTTAAATACGAACTCATATAAGATAGCTCGAATTTCAACTCGAAATCTTAATTAATCTAAATGAGACTTAAATTCGAATCTTACTCAGACTCTACCTCAAAAAGTGACTCAGATTCAAAGTCGTAACTAGAACGCTACCTTTAGAAACGCAATGCTTACTAGAACTTTAATTTTATAATGATGGTTTGAATTCGAAATCGAAGACTGACTCATAGTTTTCCTTAACAGTAACCCGAACTTTAATTTGAATTCTAATTCGGTTGATAGCTACACTCATAGTCCGTTTCTGTGTGTGTGTGTGTGTTACATTTTAATGTTGTGTCGTTGTTCTCTTTTTATATTTAATGCGTTTCCCTCAGTTTTAGTTTGTTACCCCGATTTTGTGTTTTGTCCATGGATTTATGAGTTTTGAACAGCGGTATACTACTGTTGCCTTTATTCATAGTATACAACATTATAATCTATCTAAAAAAAACAGGGTTTTTCCGAATTGGTCACGTGGTTTTACCTCATCAAGTAATGGCATAACCACATCAAAGAATGACAGGACCACATCAAATAATGAAACAAACACATCATGTAGTGTAAAATCGTCAAATTGTGAAACATCATTACGTAATATTAAAACCATATAAAGAATAGGCAGATCATCATTACGAAATAACAAAACCACATCGTGTAATGAAACAACTACATAACGTTAAGTCATATTCACATTAAGTAATGTTTAAACCACATTGAATAATGACGCAACCACATTTAATAATAGTGAAACCACATTGAATAATGACAAAACCGTATTGAGTAATGCCAAAACTATATAAAGTCAATACGAAACCATGTCGTGTAATATCAAAATATCATTAAGTAATGACTATTCCATATTGAGTTATATAAAACATCATTACGTAATGTCAAAACCATATTAAGTAAAGACAAAATATCATTAAGTTATAGTAGGACAACATAACGTAATATCAGAGTTCAACATAAGACAGTTGTGACGTTCCATATAATGTAGTTGTTTCATTACCTAATGTGGTTTTGTTATTTCGTAATGATGATTTGTCTATTCTTTATATGGTTTTAACATTACGTTATAAGTTTCAGATAAGACAGCCCAGCACTTCTATGTTGACATGAGTTATCATTGATATGGTCATACTTATAAATTAAAAGTGTAAACAACTTTGAAATATGAAATACTAAGGCTATTTCACCTCAGGAATAGAGTACATTAGCTGTATTTTACAAAACTTTTAGGAGGTTTGGTCATAAGTGCTCTTCAACTTCGTACTTTATTTGACTCTTTTAACATTTTTGTATTCGAGTGTCGCTGATAAGTCTTTTGTAGACGAAAGGCTCGTCTGGTGCAAATACGAGATATCAATCCTGGTATCTATGATGAGTTTATTTACAACCACTTGGTCGATTCCACTGCTGGAAGAGTTTTTATTGCCCTAGGGTATCACGAGCCCAGTATTCACCAATTATGTGTTGACATAAATTATCATAATTATACATTAATAGTTAGCACAACTTTGAATGTTTGAAATACTTAGGCTTTTATACATCAGGTATCGATTACTTGTTTTGTATTTTGCAAACTGTTAGGAATTTTTGGTCCTCAGTGCTCTTCAACTTTGTACATTTGTTGGCTGGCTTTTAACAGTATTGAGGGTCATAGATGAGTCTTTTGTAGACAAAACATCCTGTAAATATCCTGTACCTAGGAATATGGCAGTTGTTATCTATTATAATTCGTTTATATGTATGTTGGCATTTGTTTTTGTTGCACGTCAGTGTGTCTGTTGTTTTGTTGTTTTCCTCTTAGATAGTTGATGTGTGTCCCTCGGTTTAAGTTTGTTATCCGGATTTGTGTTCTCTCAATCGATTTATGACTTTTGAACAGAGTATACTTATGTTGACTTTATATAACGTTACATATAGTAAAATAATGGTATGAACAAACATGTTCGCTGGGTCATACCTAATAAGGATAACCTTAACCGTTATCAATAAAGACATATAATTCATAGGGTTTTAGTAAACAACGTTTAAGTAAGATTGCAAAATGCAAAGATCATATCTGCTTGTTCATTTAAATTGCATGCTGACAAAATGTATCTCGATGAAATATTATTTAATCATCATATCATCATATTAATCCAGTTGGTAATGTGCAAAATATACCTTCGTGTTTTTGTGAAAACATATCGAGGCCCGTAATTTTTAATTACTTTCGTTGTACAAATAACCATACAATATTCATAAGTCAATGAGGTAGCATCCATGCACAATATTTAATCAGATATCTTATCTTAGTTACATAAAAAAAAGGTATTGTGTAAGTTCGTTTGAAGGTCATGATAATGTGGGAAATATAAACTGTGTGTAGCATAGAATGAATAGTAATATTATTGGGATATGATTCCCTGTATTTGTTCCAGTGATTTCTTTTTGCTGTAGAGTATTCATTTACACAGGTTGATAGTACGGATAATTTATTTAGGGTGAGCTGTTTTTTCTCACTTTTTGAACACAATCTTTTTTGCAAAGTACTGCAGGACAAAACTTACATTTTCATCATGTCCTTGCTAAGGGTATTTTCACAGTAAGTACTAGTCCCGGCCATGCATTTCCCAAATCACCTTATGTGTGACAGCTGAATAGAAATATAGTCCTTTAGATTTTTATCCGATTGACCGTGGTGCCCTTGTTAAAGAAGGGTGTCCGTTTGGCTTTGCGGGATGAGCAGGTACTCAGCCACGTCCATCTTCGTCTCGGACAGTCTCTATAACAGGTTAAACATAGTGTATGCATTGTGGATTTGTTCTTGTCCTAAACATGCATGACATGTTTGCAACTAGATATTTATCAATCCAAATCAATCAATTCATTATTTTACCAATTCCTTTTTTCGCTCATTATGTGCTGTTTTAGCAAACGTAATCAGGATATCTCTAGAACTGTAAAATGTGCATAAATTTATCAAAAAAGAGTGTTTCAAATGCAATCATCCTGGTGTTTAAAGTTAGAGTAGAACGGAATACAACCTTTGAGTTATGATATTAATTTTGGTCAAATGTCAAACACGACCACACAAGCGCCGTCTATTTTTCAACTACACTGTCGACACGGTTGGTTGAAAGTTTTTAAATGCATATTATATCTTTTAACTTACTTAATGTATTTGCATATATTACTAAGAAAATTGAGAGTACATTACAATGACATTTTTTTTTTAGGTCTTACAAGAAACGGAACAATTCATATTGCAACATGGAACGACAACATTGGTGTTCATTTTGTCGTATCCCTTTTGAGAATAAGTACAGTTTAAGAGGTCATCTTTATGTCCATGCAAAACAACCACGCGTTCCCTGTAGTATATGTCCGTTAACATTTACGCATTATAGTCAATTAGGAAAACATCTCAGATATATGCATTCAGATTATATCATCAACACGTTTGTTGAAAATGCTGAAAGTATTTACAGAAAAAAAATAACAGGCATCACACCTTGGATAGAATCTGGTTCCGAATGGGCAGACAGTTCCGAAGAAGAGACTATAACGAGCAGTGAGGAAGAAAATATTTCGGAGGATACAGATTCTGAAAATGTGGAAGAGACCGTTGAAAACTTTTCGAATGAAACCCAATACATCTTAGCAACAAATGTGAATGATGTTTCTGACAATAAAAATACTGTAGGCGAATTCAATTCGAAAGGAGTCAATACTAAACATATGAATAATTTAGTTGGACATGATAAAAATGTAAAGAGTTGTGGTGTTTCATTTCTTGTCGAATTAGAAAGGGGAAAAGCAGGAATACATCATTTGAATATCACAAGAAACATTTCTAATTCAAAAGATAATTCTAAACGACACATATTACAGCAGCATATGGAGTCGGAGTTCCTCAGTACAGATGACAGAGTGTCTTTTCAACGTCCTCGTGATGAAAACACAGTCCCTGATTTAAGGTTTGTAGGAAACTAAAACATTAAGATACACATTGATTGTTATTTTTACAACACCACTTCATTGTTTCCCTTAACTATTACGTGAACTTGTACGGTGTATATCATATAAGATAAAATGATCATTGGAGTGCCGCTTGAACGGATCTCTACTAAACACGTATATATTATGTGTGTTTTTTATTCTATAACTTTCTCGAAGGATATACGTTAAGCTGTTAACAATAACACTAAATCATAATATTTTACAAAATCAGTTTTACATGTCATTTGTCAACATGTGATTGTCAAATAATTTAAGACACAATAATGACTCTCTATGACTTTTAAACTTTAATATATAAAAACTCCTGTTATAGCATATTTGATTTAGGTTATTCAAATATTATATCTTAATAATTACATTAGATGTAAATTTCATATCAGTCCTAAATTCTGATTGGTCAATATCATATGAAAGCTACATTTTATCAGCCAATACAATTTCAACTACCGGAACTACTTTTTTATTGATCGATTATGTACACAAATCCACACAAATGCCGACAATGTAATTTACATGTTTCCGAGTTGTAGTTTTCATTATTAATAAAGATTGTTTTTAAAAATCCAACACAATAATAAATATCTAAATAACTGAAATAAAGAAATGTTGTCGTATAGATCGTTAGTAAAAATAACTAATGTTTTAATATCGGAAGTGAAGAAAAAAAATCGTCTGCTACTGCTAATAGCAAATTTTGCATCAACAATGTCAGATCAGAACAGTCTGGGTAAATATCTGGTGAATCTTCCACCAGAAATTTCATCTGATGATGAAGAATACATGCTTGCAAACATTGGCCTTTTTGAGCTGCAACCTGTGGAAATGATAGACACAGAAATTGAGCTATTTCCTGAGCAGACCATCCCACCATCTGAGCCAGAACTGGCAGAAGAAACAATCCAGCCCGGTCCATCTACTGATTTACAGACCCTGGAATCTGGTTTGCCATCCTGCCCTAAAAGATTTAAGAAAATGGAAGAGAATGAGCTGCAGTCCCTCAAGGAAAATTTCCATCAGTCTAAATCGACAAAAAGCAACACAAAATGGGGAGTCAAACTGTTTCAGGGTGCGTTTAATTTACTGTATATGAATAGTTTATGATGCATATTTTTTAATTAAAAAAGTGTTTTAATATAAATTTAAAAAACATTGCAATTAATTCTGAATTTACAGAATCCAGAGCCCAGCAATATAATATATACTGGAGAAAAAAATACTAAAACAGAACAAAACCTTAGATAACTTTCTTTAAATGTAAACCTTAGCAGGGATTCGAACCCTGATTTCCTGTTGATTACAACAGTTGTAATAACCATTATACTACCAAGGTGTGTGTAACAAGAAAGCTAACCAATGTTTTGCTAGATCTATGAAAATTAGAGATACACCAAAAAAATGTTGTTTTTTTTACAATGCATTGTTGAGACTGTCACGAAGGAACATTCTATTGCTACATGTACATGTATAAAAGTGTAACAAATGATGAATTATCATAAAATTCATTTGGAGAAAAACTAATCAAACACTTTAACAAATCACAAGTACTACTGAACATCAGGTTCATGACTTAGGACAGGTGCAAAAAAGAAAAATGCAGGGAGTTTAAATGTTTTTATAGGTACCATCCTTCACCCTAACTGAAAACAATAGTGTAACATTACATCATAGAAAAACAGTTGCACACTATAAAATATATGTTATAATGACTCAAATCAATCAATAGATATGTACATGTACATTTATTTATATGAGATGAAAATTTAACAGTTATTTTTGAATACACTATAGTACTGTACAGTATACATGTAATATTGTTAATTTTTTTTTCTTCAGAATGGTGTCTTGAAAGTTCGGGTGGACATACGGATTTCAACACCGTCACTAAAGTAGACCTCAACAACAAACTCCGCCATTTTTATGCAGAGGCAAAACCTAAACACACAGAAAAAAGAGCACAATCTATGCCCCAAGAACATGCTGGCGTGTACCACAAAAATTCGTTGAAAAATGTGAGGGCTGCTCTTAACAGGCACTTGACCGACATAAACAGAGAAATTGACATTGTGAAAGACAATGAATTTAGACAGAGCAATGTTATTTTGGATAGTACACTCAAAATGATGGTTGCAAGTGGACTTTCACGGCCAACAAAACACAAGGATATCATTGAACTTGAAGACCTCCGGTTGATAAGCACATATGTTTTAGCAACACTGAAGATGCTGTTCTACTTAGATTAAAAGTATGGTATTGTCTGGCCATTCATTTTGTATCTAGAGGTTTAGAGTTCCACCACCAGCTGAATTTAAACTCTTTTGACTTCAAAATAGATGCAGATGGTGACGAGTATGTCATGGTTAATCATGAAACAACCCAGAAAAACATTCAGGGTGGTGTGTCAAGTGAAGAAGCCCCTTCAGATAAGTTCATGTATTCCAATGTGGCTGAAAAGAGATTTTGTCCACTTTCTGCATTGAAAGAACTCATAGCAAAAACAGACCCAAATGCCAAATCCCTTTTCAATCGCATTGTAAAGGACTTGGATGTCAGCAGCGGTGCAAGCGTATGGTATACAACACAAGCATTAGCTAAGCGTACATACAGTGGTTTAATGTCGGATATTTGCAAGAATGCAAAATGTAGTAAGGTTTACACTGCTCACTGCTTACGAGCGACAGCAATACAATGTATGAACGACACCGGACATGAATTGAGACATATAATGTATATGACTGGGCATCGAAATGAATCATCCATAAGAAGTTACAACCGTCACTGTTCCGTAGGCCAGAAAAAATCACTAAGTCTTACCTTGTGGAGAATTGCAACTGGTAATGATGTCACCTCAGTTCAACCGACTGCTCCAACTTCGACCGCTCTCTGTCCTAACTCAGGTTTCGTCGATCAAAATGTTATTCCTTCGAGTCAGAATACTGCCAACTTGACAAGCACTCTGAATAGTGCAGGAATTATGAATAATTCTATGTTTTCTAGCTGTGCATTCCATATCAACCTCCCAAGCACAACTACACATCAAAGTTAGTCTAGACACGCACACTTGAATTGTGTATCAGTACAGAAATTACTACGCACTAGAAATAGGACACGGACATTTTTGTTAAATATATTTGTTTTGAAATGAATTAATGATTCTGACAGTTTTCAAGTGATTTCATTGTTAAATTTGTTATTTAAACTATTAAATTGTTGATTTATTAATGAGTTTTTAAGTTTTTAAGTGTTCAGGATAAAGTGCCCCAGGTGAATGATAATTGACATCGTGACCCGCTCATCACACCAATCTAAATATGATTAAAAAATACATCCACGCGTGTTTAGAAAATGTAATTATAAGCATTGAATGCATATTTTTGTAGTTTTATTGGCGTGTAAAAGGGTTGACCGTGCGCACATTTTTTGTATGTGCTTCGGTCAACCCTTTTACACGCCAATAAAACTACAAAAATATGCATTCATATTCAGCCTTTATTTTTGAATATTCATTTCCTTAACACTATTATCTAATTATTTCCATTTGTATACATTCTCCGCCTATTTTATTCGGCCATATTGAATCTCGTCGTGACGTCACGAGAATCAAGAAAAGACAACTCTTATAGGAAAACACGACGAGATTCAATATGGCCGAATAAAATAGGAGGATAATGTATATAAATGGAAATAATTAGATAATAGTGTTAAGGAAATGAATATTCAAAAATAAATAGGTACGTCATATCCTAGAAAAATATCTAACGAAACGAACTGTATATATTGACAAGTTTTGCATGGATTATAAACAATATTTTTTTGAGAAATAAGTGCGACCTGAACCTGGGTCGCAATTCCGAACGTTTTGAAATAGGAAAAATCCGTAGCTCTATGGTCCGCAAATAGTAAAAAAAAAACATAAGGACGTAAGAGCTACGGTTCCGCAGCTAAACACGGATCAGCCATTTATCGTCCCCTTCCGACGGACTATCATCGTTTCTTCGAGATCATACTCGCAAATGGTGTCAAGGGAGAGCCGAAAATGCAGTTCCTGAAATTTTCATCCCAGACGGGAATTGAACCAGAAACCTTTGTGTTTGCAGTCCGATGCACTAACCACTACACCACGGCTCTCTAAGTGGCCGTTAGTTTTCTCGGTTGAACTGTTTTACACTGTCATTTCTGGGCCTTTTATAGCTGACTATGCGGTATGGGCTTTGCTCATTGTTGAAGGCCGTACGGTGACCTGTAGTTAATAATTTCTATGTTATATGATATCTTGTGGAGTGTTGTCTGATTGGTTATCATACCGCATCTTCTTTTTGATATTATAACAATAGTCATAATAGTCTTGAGACCTCGGGCTGGATTGTATAACGAAAAATATTTGCACTTTATTTTAAAATGTACATGAATGTATCATAAATCAGTAATTTTAATTCTTATTATGTCAGGATTGGTCGTTTGATAAAGGTGACTATAATATTGTAACACAATGACTACAAAATGTTGTCTTCATCAATTAAGTGTGCCAAGATGTTCACCTTTTATTCAAAATATTGGCTTGTCAAACAAATTCAGTAGTTTTGAAACCTCAGACTAGTTTCATAACAGAATCATTTAACTGCACCAAATTAAACTGGTCGTATTTGCACTTTAAATTCATATGGACGCATAATCATGATGACAGATTACAATTTATTTTTATGTCAGGATGGATTGTATAATAAAAATGACAGCAATACTGGTAGACAATAAGTACAAAATTTTGTCCGCATTAATTTAAAGTGCAAGCATGATTTCTTTTATTCAAAATGTTGACGCATCACAAAAAAATCAGCACTTTAAATATATCAGGCTAGCTGACAACATAGTTTGACGGCAACATCGATAACAGATACATTAGATATGCTTATCAAAATAAAATGTAGTATTATTGCCAATAATACACAAGAGATCAAATGACACAAACATTAACAACTATAGGTCAACATACGGCAAAGCCTATACCGCATAGTCAGCTTTAAAAGGCCCCTAAATAAAAAAATGTAAAACATTTTAAAAAAGAACACAAACAGCCGAATTTTTGTTAAAAAAGAACGAAAAAATAAATAAATGCAACACATCAATGACTGATTATTTATGTACTTTACAATGAAAAGTATGAGAAGGTATCATCTGGGAATAGTGAACTGACTGACTCTCAGTATACAATGACGCTTTATTGTTTTTATTGGTAGCTTAATGTCAAGTGGCAAATATAACATTCCAAACCAGGACGAGTATAATATCTTATTTTCGAACGTCCGAGATATCGTAATGCGTGATGATTGCACAAGGTTTTGTAATTTTAATTTTAACTACAATCAAGTCGATGTCAAGCTTCTCCAGGTTGCACTTTGTAAATACAGCTGTTTCTCAAAACACGCCTCTTTTGGGGAGTAATAGAATATTCATAGAAAATTAATTTTGTTTACATACTGGTTCCCAGTTATGTTCTCTGTGTTCCATATCGCAGAGACAGAACTTGGGAATGTTACCAGTAAATAAACACGTGCATATTGTTTACATTGAAATCTGTGGTAACCTTTCATTCGAGGTAGGGGTAGTTAAGAAAATTAGTGTAAGTTTAAACTCTGAGAAGTTCAGGGCATATAAACGTTGAAAATATGCCGCACAGCCCTATATTTTGACCTTTGATAAAAATTGTGGTGCATATGAACTTTCAATACTAGGATAAGATTTTTTTCAAAACTTCATAGTAAAAATGGTACAGTTTTAGCCGTGAAAGGAGTTCCTATGAAAAATTGCATTGTCAATATTTACAGAAATGCAACCTATATAGGGTGAAAAAGGGGAACTTTCAGAATGAAACCAAATTTGCTTTATTTCACAGATTTTAAAGAAATTAACTCAAATAAGAAGTTTTATAAATATTTAATGAAGATTGATAGAATCCTGGGCCTTAAATATGATGACTCAGCATAAATTCACAGTTTACAGTATGCATAGTTTACTTAAAGTCCTGGATACAAAATTAAATCATAATATTTGCATATTTGTAAGATAAATTGTTAAGAAGTGCTTATATTTACTCTTCGCAGTCATTGAAACTCATAGATCCTTCCTGAATATTATTTATGGGGTATTTGTGTCCTTTCGATAACCCAAAAGTAAGCCGCAACACCTAAATCTGCATTTTTGTCCCCACGGCATAATAAATACAAGCTAGAAAAACAAAAATATCTCAAGAAAACTTACAATAGTGTGTTCTATCCTGAATATGTACTAACTATTCCAAATTGCTAGAAACAGCAGAATGATTTAGGAAATTTGAGGCCCCAGGGGCAAAAAACATAGAAAATTGCCTACCCCTGGGTCATAAAACAAATAATTTAACTTGTAAATGCTATGATTTTATGATTTTAAAGTTCTTGATATAGAAAACAATAACTATGCTTGGAAGTTATGCAAAAATCAGATGTTAGCAGTCATCTATACAACATTTTAAGTGAATTTATATCTCAGACTGGTATCTGCATACATACAACTATTGCAAATATGGCTTTGTTTGAATACTTCTATTATATATAGTAGCCAAATTGTGTCAGATATATGGTTAAAGATGATACTGTTGTGACAAGAATTCTAAATTGACCATTTGAGGCAGAAAATGAGTTCTTTAATTGACAAATAGGCATACAGTAAGATGAGGACTCGAGATATAGTTTGGATTGGATACTTTATATAATCTTGAATGTTGTAATGATTGATTGCTAAACATTACATTTCTGGTATTCTGATATGTTTCAATATGTTATCAAAACAGGTTCTAGGCATTTTTTATCAGAAAATATGCAAATAGGGTAAGCTGGCAATAATTTAAGTCTTGTTTTCAAATTCTTTAAAAAATTGAAACAGGGGAGGGGGTATAAAATGTATAGTAAAGAAAAACTTAGAGTATACACAGTGATTTCTTTAAGACTTTAATTCTGATAAATGAGTATTAATGTGAGAAAAACTGATTTTAGAGAGTTTTCTATTTGAATAAATGTCTGTATAGGTTGCACTTTGTAAATACAGCTGTTTCTCAAAACACGCCTCTTTTGGGGAGTAATAGAATATTCATAGAAAATTCATTTTGTTTACATACTGGTTCCCAGTTATGCTCTCTGTGTTCCATATCGCAGAGACAGAACTTGGGAATGTTACCAGTAAATAAACACGTGCATATTGTTTACATTGAAATCTGTGGTAACCTTTCATTCGAGGTAGGGGTAAAATTGAGAATGGAAATGGGGAATGTGTCAAAGAGACAACAACCCGACCAAATAAAAAACAACAGCAGAGGGTCACCAACAGGTCTTCAATGTAGCGAGAAATTCCCGCACCCGGAGGCGTCCCTCAGCTGGCCCCTAAACAAATATATACTAGTCCAGTGATAATGAACGCCATACTAATTTCCAAATTGTACGCAAGAAACTAAAATTAAAATAATACAAGACTAACAAAGGCCAGAGGCTCCTGACTTGGGATAGGCGCAAAAATGCGACGGGGTTAAACATGTTTATGAGATCTCAACCCTCCCCTATACCTCTAACCAATGTAGAAAAGTAAACGCATAACAATACGCATATTAAAATTCAGTTCAAGAGAAGTCCGAGTCTGATGTCAGAAGATGTAACCAAAGAAAATAAACAAAATGACAATAATACATAAATAACAACAGACTACTAGCAGTTAACTGACATGCCAGCTCCAGATTTCAATTAAACTGACTGAAAGATTATGATTTCATCATATGAACATCAGGCACAATCCTTCCCGTTAGGGGTTTAATATCATACCATCATAACATATATGAGAAGAACATAACCCGTGTCATGCCAACAACTGTTTTTAGAATAAATGTGTTTAGTTCCGATGCAAAGACCTTATCAGTGACTCAATATTAATGCCAAAATATGCAATCTTTAATGACTTGACAACAGTATCGTAATTATATCCCTTCTTAATAAGTCTATTCAAAGGTTTTGTAAGTTTCTGAGGTGAATACTGACACCTTTGTGCTTTATAAAAAATTGGATGTGAAATACCTGAACGTATTAGAAGTCTGCATGTTGAGCTATATTTACGAATGATGTCTTCATACCGATGATAAAATTTAGTAAATGTTTTGACTAGTTTGTGATATCGAAAACCCTGGTGTAATAATTTTTCAGTAATACATAAATTTCTCTCGTTAAAATCTAAAATATTGTTACATACACGAGCGAATCGTACAAGGTGAGATTTATAAACACCGTAAGATGGTGACAAGGGAACGTCACCATCTAAAAACGGATAATTAACGATAGGAAATGAAAAATCATCCCTTTTATCATAAATTTAAGTATTCAGCTTTCCATTAGTGATATAGATATCAAGATCGAGAAAAGGGCAGTGGTCATTGTTAGTATTAGCTTTATTTAAAGTAAGTTCAACAGGATAAATTTCATTAATATACATACTGAAGTCGTCATTATTGAGAGCCAAAATATCATCCAAATATCTAAAAGTATTATTAAATTTGTTTATCAGATGTTGTTTCGATGGGTCTTTGCTTATTTTTGTCATAAATTGTAACTCATAACAATACAAAAACAGGTCCGCAATAAGTGGTGCACAGTTAGTCCCCATTGGAATTCCGATAATCTGACGATATACGGAATCCCCAAAAATAACAAAAATGTTATCTAGTAAAAATTCAAGGGCATATATAGTATCAAAGCATGTCCAATTAACATAGTTTTTTTTGTTTATTGCTACTAAAAAATGACCTAAAAGAGTTTGAACATATATATTCACATTCTGATTTTTTGAATGCCCATTTAATTAGGTGTGTGATTTTTTTCTTAATGAGAATGTGAGGCAATGTGGTATACAGGGTAGACAAATCAAAACTTTGAACAGATTCAAAATCACCAATAAAAGCATGCAATTTATCAAGTACTTCCAACGAGTTCTTGACACTCCAAAAGTAATTTATTCCACTATTTTCGAAGGCCTTATTTGAACAATTTATTATCAGGTTTTTAATGGTACCAAGTGTGCTGGTAAGAAGAATAGACAATTTAGTAGTTGAAAAATGGCTTGTAGACGAAATCAATCTATATTTGTAAGGGGTTTTGTGTAGCTTCGGAAGCCAATACATAGTTGGGACTTTCATTGTATTTGGCTCTGCTTGTTAAGCGGTGGCTAAAAGTTTATGTTTGTTACAGATTTCGTTTTCTGAA
The DNA here is from genome assembly GCF_963676685.1 of Mytilus edulis. Taxonomy (NCBI): domain Eukaryota; kingdom Metazoa; phylum Mollusca; class Bivalvia; order Mytilida; family Mytilidae; genus Mytilus; species Mytilus edulis. The sequence goes on from NC_092344.1 coordinate 23,338,231, forward strand.
AATGGAGTCAGTTGGAATGTTGGTGAATTGGTGATTTCCTTTTTCAGAACCTCAATGTAAAATTTACGTCAAACAATAATATTATTATTAGCAGCTTTATCGGCCGGGACAAAAACAAACACCTTGGCTAGTTCTTTTAGTTTATGTTTGATACGAGAAATAGGTTTATTATGGTTATTGTTAATAGTAAAATGTTCTTTAAAATGTTGAATACGTATATCAACTATCTTCATTACTGAATTAAAAAAAGAGTCCAAAGATTTTTTGTCAGCTTTTTCCCGTTTTATCCATTTCATACAGTAAGTATGGAGTGAGTCGTGGATGATATTACGACACTCATTCCAATTAATAATTGACGGGGACGATATTTAGGTCCTTTACTGAGGAATGATTTTAACTCTCGGTCTTGAACGATGTTAAGATCTCCTGTTATAACATGGGAAATGGGTCCATAAATATATTTGGAATTACTGCAATTACATGAAGTAGGTGTATTTGTACTGATATTAACATCTTTACACAATTGACTATAATTAAAAACAAATTTCCGGGTAGAATTCTTGTAAATATAACAAATAAGAGGTAGCTCAGTATTGTCAAAATATCCAGGAATTTGTTCTTTAACAGAATGGTCGTTAGATATACCGGCAATATTTACAAAATCAAAGCCTTTATTGACATACTTAATTTTAATAAAATGTTTTTTATGATCTTCAGGGCGATCAATTTTGGGAAATAATTTAGAATAACAATATGCCATAATAATTTGAACAATTTCATACTTAGGACTGCTATATGAAATTGTGTTGCAATCCTCCAAAATTTTATTTAACTTATTAACCGGTAACGAACAGAGTTTTGTTAACAGCTTATGTCTGCCGTTGTTTTTTGAAATAGAAATTAGGTCCGAAATATTGGTATGATTGGTTTGAAATTTTCTTTGATTGCGATTTGTTCTACGACCGTGAGAACAGTTTTAGAAACTATATCCAAATTGTTAACGGAATTGGTTCTAGATATAGTTAAGAAAATTAGTGTAAGTTTAAACTCTGAGAAGTTCAGGGCATATAAACGTTGAAAATATGCCGCACAGCCCTATATTTTGACCTTTGAAAAAAATTGTGGTGCATATGAACTTTCAATACTAGGATAAGATTTTTTTCAAAACTTCATAGTAAAAGTGGTACAGTTTTAGCCGTGAAAGGAGTTCCTATGAAAAATTGCATTGTCAATATTTACAGAAATGCAACCTCCATAGAAGACACTTTACTGCTCTTGGATTATTCCCCGAGGGCATCATTAACTTGGTAGCTTCAGGATGTGTTCTAAAGTAAAATTAAATAACTCAAGCATTCAGAATTGAATATTTAAACTGGAAGAATATTAGTTAAGGATCAAAATAAGCTAAAAATGTTGATAGGTCATGGAGCTCCTTTTCAAGATATTTGATTTATAAATAATGGCGGGAAATGCTGACTCGGACTTTTACCTTATATTTGCATTGGTATTATTTGGATCTCAAATCAAAAGAAAGAAAATCAAGAATCTGCTTGAATTTTGTCAAATGACCTTTTATGAGCTATTAAGTTTTATGTTGAAAGATAAACAGGTGTTATTGGGCTAACTATTTTACCTTGTATCGTATGTAAAAACACCAAGGAGTCCGAACATTTGACACTTATACCAAAACCTCACCTAAGAAAAGCATAATGAATATAAATAAATTAGTGATTACTACTAATTTTATTCTATGTAAACTATGATCGTATTGCTTTTTCAAGTACAATAAATAACTTTACTCGTTAGTGACTCTTTTTACATTTTATACACCTTTTATCTTTTTCATTTTTTATTTTCTAATAGTATACATATAATAATGGATATCAAATTTCAGCATTTTGGATCCAAATATATACATTCAGCTATAACAAAATGAAGGACCCCTTTTAATTGAAAGGCGGATAAAAAGGGTATCCACCGCATTGAAAAACTATTTTTATTTGTCTGGATATCAACATCATTGTTTACGTTGGGTCGTTCCGCGATTTTTTTTATAGTCTCTTTCTAGATATTATTTTATGCATTACATGCATTTTTCTTCGTTTTTCAATGGATTCTGTTTCCGTCGAAATGTTCAAACGATGTCCGTATAGTGTCCGGTTATGTAACGTGTTGTTTATGATCTATCTCGTCAATTTCAGAAGATTCATAGTTATCGATTAGAAATGATTTCTGAAACGTCCGAAAAAGTAAACTCTCTATTACCATGAATGAAATATTTGTCACTGGATATTAAGCTACCAGCGAAACAATCAGTCAACTAACTTAAGATACTATCATTCATTCAGTAAAATCTTTCCAGATGACACCTGCATAAATTTTTTATTATCAAAGTACAAATAAAGTCAGTATATAACAGTCATGTCAGTGTTAGATGACGCGGGAAACTGGATTTATGACACACAGCATTATGAAATAGGAAACTACCTACTTCAGTGACGGTTAAAAATCATGAAAGATGAAATGCTGACTCTCTAAATTGATGTGGACAAAAATGTGTAGTCATTATGGTCACCGTGTACAAGTATTGCTGTCATTTGTTTGATACATTCCATCAAGAACTAAAAAAATAGACTGACTGCTATGCGGCTTTAACGTTGTAATAAGAAAGTGAAAATGATCATGCATACGGTCAGTCAGTAAACGTTTCACTTTTGATATCAACTCATATAAGTCATACTTTTTATTATAAAGTACAATAATTTAATGTTTGTTGATGCGGTCAAATAGTTTTGTTACACGAGCCAGTATAGTTAATGTAATTATTTTTTGTGGCGCGTCAATATTTCTAATAAAAAAAAGGACAGACATAGACGCGGGAAGCATGTTATAGTCATTGTGTTTCAATATTGCTACCATTTGTATTATTATAATATATCATGACATAAAAAAAAAAATACATTCATTTGGCAGCTACATTATTGTCATGATATAGTTCAAATTTGATTAATTTAGGTGATACTGTCAAATAGTTTTTTTTACACATTTTACTAAATACACAAATATAACAAAACTACTCAGTTTTTTAACGAGTTAATATATTGATTAAGAATAAGAAGACATGCTGGCACATTAAATTTATGCAGACAAAGTTTTGAAGTAATTGTGTTCCAAGATTGCTGTCATTTGTAATAAATAATCCACCCGGCGTTAAAATAATTACTGATTCATTATGCAGCTATATACATTGTCATAGCACTATACAAATATGGTTGGTTTGTGTTGATGTGGTCAAATACTCTGGTTATACAAGTCAGTTTTTTGAAAATTAAATAAAACTACTGATTTGTTGGCAACCGCTGTTCAATAGGCATTTATCATTGCAACTGAAACCAAACCATAAACTGAAGAAAATACATCAACTATAAGTATAAATACAACGGAACAAAATAATTCCTCCTTACATAAAACACATAATTGCTTTAATGTTTTGCAGAATGAATTTACTTTATAAAGTGCAAATATGGTCAGTTTTGGTAAATGTTGACAAATGCTTTATTTATGCTATTCAGCCTGAGATTTCAAAACTAGTAATTTTGTGAATAATTAATTTGAGTAAAAAAGAACATGCAAGCACTATATAATGACGTAGCAATTGTGTTTAATATTACTGTCATTTTTTATATATAATAAATCGTGAGGTAGAAAATAATGATTTATGATGCGGCAACATGTTTTTTTTTTTATATAGTGCTATTTTCTACTTTGGTTGATGTGGTCAAATTTTTACCTCACCTTGCCGCTTTTCTCATCACTAACGTCCGTCGTCCGTCGTCGTCGATCGTCGTCCTAAGTCCTTCGTCCGTCGTCGTTACCTTTTACAAAAATCTTCTCCTCTGAAACTACTGGGCCAAGTTTAACCAACGTTAACCACACTCATCACTAGGGTATCTAGTGTAAAAAACATGTCCGGTGACCCGGCCAACCAACCAAGATGGCCTCTATGGCTAAAAATAGAACATAGGGGAAAAATGTAGATTTTGGCTTATAACCATTATAGTAATTAGTCAATTACTCATTTAGTTCAATTATTAGATTTAGTCAGGGTCAACTAAATTTATATAATATATTTGTTTTATAGCTTGGTTTAGAAGAAACACCGACGAAACGCGCGTCTGGTGTATTAAATTATAAACCTGTTTTCTTTTGATAGCTAGTAGGCGTGTGTTTCTCTGTTCTATGAGTTCTCTCATTTGTTTGTATTATAAGTATTTTTTGATAAGTTTGACATATTATATATAAATATATTATTATGAGATGAGAAATCATATACAACAATCCAAGATGAGGGGTCAGTAGAAGCCTTTGTCTTATGTAACGACCCGAAGATAAAGGTATAAAGGTATAAGGTATAGTCCTGTCATGTAATGTTGTCATTTAAATGTTATTATTTAAATTGCCATAAATTGCGGGAAGTTTAGCAAGCCACAAAACCAGGGTCAACCCAACATTTTTATTTAAATATCATGTACCAAGTCAGGAAAATTGCCATTGTTATATTATTATTCGTTTCTGTGTGTTTTACATTTAAGTGATGTGTTTTTGTTGTGTCAAAGTTCCCCACTTATATTTTATGTGTTCCCTCAATTTTAGTTTGTAACCCGGATTTGTTTTTTTTCTCAATCGATTTATGAATTTCAAAAAGCGGTATACTACTGTTGCCTTGATATATTTACTGTCTGTAAACCATTACTGCTTCCATTTATCATGATTAATTGATGCAATATATGTATAATGTATTATTGCAATTGTTAATCGATTTTATCTGATGAACAAGTTTTTTTTTAAAGATTGTTGCTACATTTTCAAACGGTCCAGAACTCCAAGATTTTATATAACATATATACGCCTTACACAAATTGATATATTTTTTCAATTACGCATTCAAATCGCGTAATTAGTGTTACCCCCATCGTTTCGATTTATAAAAGACAGTTTACGGAGAAATTTGTATAACAACCAGTTTTAGGCGTTCTTCATTTACAAATGTATCCAACCTGTAATATACAAATCAAGTAACAAAGGCATTATTTTACCAATCGATGTTGAGCGGTCCTAGTTGCAAGTTACTTTACTGTTGAGCAGACTAGCCATAAATATCTTAAAATTAGGTTTCACTTGATCGGTTATATTTTGTACATTTCAACAAAATGCATTTGACTAACAGGTCGAACACCTGTTGTTCTTTAACCCTGCTGACTGCCATTGGCGATTGCTAAATAAAATCGATCGCAAGATGTAACAAAATGGATTTTAATATAAATTTAATACTAAACAGAACACAATAAACTTGTGGCCAAGATGTTCTGCCACAAACATAAATTATTTTTTTTGGTACACCAGATTTGCGGTTTTTATCCAACGGAATCAGGTTTTAACTTTTAACGTAGTTTTCAATTTAGACTTGTTTATATATATAATATATATAAATTGTTTATCAAAATATTGCGTATATATTTAGCAAAAGTAAATAAATACATTGTACAGAATGTATATATTATAATTAAAAAATTCGCAGACTACATTTCCCATCAAATAATACCAGTTCGTTTAAATATTGTCACTAGCTCTTGCATGCCTTCTGGCAATCTTCAGGAGACGTTTTAACAATTTCCTTGACGACACTACTATTGGTAACGTTCGTTACGTTACAATAATGGTAAGGGGAGATAAATCAAATGTGTTTACGTAGATCTGTTTAATTTTAATTGAAAGATCTTTATAAAGAGTGCTTCCTTTGCCAGTCTTTTATATTTACTATATTCGTTCATTTTATAGAACGAAAATACGGTAAATTTTCCCCTACTGCACGTTTCGAAATGTTCGTTTACATCTTACATTCCTGTGGTTGGATCTCGTATATTTTGTCTGTAAATACGGACTATTTGACATATTGAATTACCAGTCTGTCCGATGTAAAATTCCTTGCAAGTGCTGCCTACAATACAGTAAATTAGGTTTACCGTTTTGCAATAAATGTCTGTATTTGGAACAATTGTTTGGCCGTTGAGTAATGTTATTTGCGGCCTTGTTTTCATATATTCACAAAGACCACATCTAGGGTCATTACATTTTAAAACGTTGTATTTTATTCGAGTTGGGTCTTAAATTTTAGCCCTTGTTTAAATCTTTTTAAAGGCTGTCTTTTACTTTTCAGGAATTTTTCTGTTGGGAAAAGCTTTTTTATTATTTTTTTTTTGTAAAACCGGCAAATTTGCTTTTATGACGTTGAATATATCAGGATTGTTTGGGTTATGAGTGCTAACAAACAGAATAAATTCTGTACAAATGTAGTACTATCTCTATGTGCTGTGGACCTTCGTTTCTTCATTATCATTGCTTTTGCCGTTTCTATTGCCTTTGATTATTCAGTTTTCGTACATGTACATGCATACTAGTAATTCCTTGAATATGTGTAAGGTATTCGATTGTTTTTTGTTATCAATTATTTTTTGATAATTAAGTTATGTCTACTCATAACATTATTCAAATCAAATTAAGACGAAGGAGCAAGATAACATCCAAAAACGAGGGCATGTCAAATAGGAACATTTTGTGTGTCATGATCTAAGGAAACAATTTATTGAACTTTTGTTTAATCATAAAGTTTATCATTTGATACATTGAACAGTCACTCATGGTTGATAAAATGTGTTTATCAGTAACATTTGATCTTTTGTCAAACGTGACTAGCAAATGTGTAATTCACCTGTATCAGACTGCACCAAATTGTATCACCGATCCTAAATGTACATGCTTTTTGAAAAAATATACAATAACTGTTGATTGACAGAGTAGATAACATGGACTAGATATTTTGTTTTACTGTAATAAAAACAAATACACGTATTCATAGTTTTGTATTCCCCATTATTATAAATGCTTTTTTTCTTAAATTATACTTATAAAGTGTCATTTATGTTTGAGATTGCATCTGAACTACTCAATTTTGGCAAAAATTCAATTTTTTGTTTGACAGTTTTTGTAAATAACTAGTACATAATTATCCTCCAAATTGATTTCAAAAGAATATTTTTTTATGTTATTGAAATATTGTAGTATTTAGGCCAATCAAGCTGCAACACATCAAGTTGTACGTTCATATGGATGTGCGTTTTCTTAACAGTGTAAACGTGAAAGAGAATCATTGTGTTGATGTTGTTTATTTAAGAAGAAAAGAGATACTCAAAAGACTTGAGTTAGAGATCCAGTCATTATAAAACTGTGTAAATGGCAAACATTGCGAAATTAATGTGACTTCAGGTAATAGAAAATATGTTGATTAGAGAATACATGACAGACCTTAGTTAGGGATCTTATTGGAACAAAAGAGAAGTTGCAGTTTTTGTAAATTAGAAGAGAAAGCAATACTTATATCACAACTATTTTTCACATGTTTTCGGTTGTCTCCTTTAGCACTAATTGAATTGATAGATAATGCTCATTGTAAGTCTTGTTTTTGTTACGTTTATGCATTTTTTTTCAAAGATTTATCCTCATTCGTCATTGGTTATCAAAATTGACCTCTGGTGTTGCTCGTATTCTTCCTAACATCATTTTCAGCTACCATTAACATGAAAACAGAAATAATGCTTCAAACGAATGATAGACCATGCCCTAATACGAAGGCCCATAAACAACCCAAACCTCATCATGTGTACAAAGTACAAACCTTGAACCTGCTCCATAAACTAGAGTATTACAATAGTATTTATAAATTTTGATTTTGATTTTTCGTCCGGAACATGCATTTCATATTTTCAACTGTCCGTTTAACAACAAACAATCAATCAATCAATTAATTTAGGTTTCGGCGTTGATTTACAAGTTGATGTATTGTAAGTCTGATAATATTGCTTGAATATTAATGTAATGCAACACTTCGCTGATGAACGACGATGAACATGGGAAGCAGTATGAAGGCAGACGTTACCACATGGTACCGCTACCTGTTAAACAAATCAATCGTGTGTCCGATTCGCACTTTGTTCGTAGTAATCGTTTTATGTTTGTTTTTTTTACTAAATGGCTAGTTTTTATATTTCAACTTATTTACATATAATTTGTCCTCAAGAAAATACTACAATTTTTTATAAATTTAGAAGAAATTTACTTTAATTTAATAGTTTGCTTCCAGTAAACAATTCGCAAATATGTTTTCGTATGCTGTGCACTCAGCGTCACCTTTCTCGTAAAAATCCAGTGATCACATTACGCAAGAATCTGTCATCGTAAAAAACTATTATCTTAATGTACATGTTATATTCGTGCTCAATATCCATGTTTCTTTGTTATTTATTGATTTAAAGGTGACAATCGGTAAAATATGGCTTTAAACACGACAATTAACTATTTGCTATTTTTTCAAACCATATCAAACCGAGAGGAAACACATTACGATTATACCATTTGGATGCGTAACAAATGATAAAAATCGTGCACAGAAGTTTTTGATATATATGTTGTGTACAAATTGTAATGTTGTACTCATTATGATTTGTACAGTCCGTTACCAGTGTTTTATGAACTGCCTTACACAAATGGATGATGCATGTACGAAGTCTTTCTTTTAGCATTTTTCTGTTATGTTTTCGTTTCTGCAAATTATTACATAAAACATTAATAGAACACATTTTTTTTAAAGATATAATTTGGTATCAGTAGAAAACGAAAAAAGATTTAAAACCATTCACGTGTCCTTATGTCTAGTTTGAGGACAGGGAGAATAGCACGATTTGTTAGGTTGAAGTATATAAATTTGAAATTTTGCACAAGTTGTAGATTTCCCATCATATAATAGATGGTGAATTGCTGGTGTGCAAAACCTCCGTCACATTGTTGACTATGCACAATAGTCTTTTTGTGAAACATGCACATCCTTCGGTAGTAATATTTTCAAAAATGGGAGTATAAGCTGCATACTAATATTGCAAACTGAAAAAGTTTTTTTTATGCACTTGAATTAAAAATAGAGGAGTTACTCTTATAATATAGAACAGTATATGGGAAAGAAAATAGAAAAGTTTTTTTTCACTTAAAAAACTGTGGGCCTCTATGGAAATTATTGATACACTATTTTTTACTCCTATATTTGGGCAAACATCGTGTAATGTATGAACGGTACATGTTGTTACTTATATAAGAGAGAGAGAGAGAGATCTTTACAGTTGTATTTGATGTTATAATTTTCCAAAACCATGTTACACTTCAGTAAAATGGTGCTGCAAGGGGAAAGTAAAAAACTGACTATTGAAAAAAAAAAATGAATTTATTGAAACAAACAGCAATATTAGTTTTATTTCGTTTTCATAAAGAAGGAAAATGTAATTCATGACAACTGTTTACCAAAATCAATTGAACACCAAACACTTGTAACACCATTCAAATATTTAGCATTTTAACATTTTGAATTTCATTTTCATACTTTTAAAAATGTTGTTTTGTTCAAAATTCAAACCATATAGGGAATCTACTAGAATAGTACCACTTTATGGAATTATAAAATACAAATGTCCTAAAGTGTTAACAAATACATTTAAATAAATATTAAAGAACGCAAACATTTATGTTATTAAAAAGTAATTTCGTTATATTCCTTTGGAATCACTCTACACCCTAGCGTTGATCAGTCTTACTAATATCTTTTCATTTTCCTCAATAGTATATCAAATGCAGCAATGATAATCTGTTATGTTCAAAGCGTTTGAAATACAAATGTAAACACATTTTGTATATATGCCAACAACAGCCATAGTGAATATCAGTTTTACAAAAGACAATTGAACCTCATATTAACTTCACTAAAAGACATTTACTGTAAGATATATTAAGAATATTCAAAGAAAGACAAAAATGATGCAGCTATTTATCAAAACCAATTGCGGTTCAAACATTCTACCATAATTATACACTTAAATCATGTGATGGATAGCGCGGTGAATATCACTTCTTTTTAATATTAAATAATGTTTATCATAGGATTAAACGTTTCAATATTTGAAATTGTAGGGATGAAGATCCACCTGAAAAGACTCCACAACAAACGGAACAAAATATACAGGTATCATGTTTATCATTGTATTTATTGAAAGGAGAAGACTAGCCTTCTTTGCATTTTCTTAATTCTAAACCGCAAGAATGGTACAATGATGTTACAAAAGGGTTCAACGATTATAAACATCACTTTTCATTACATCAATTTACACTTGAAACTAAAGTATTTGGGATTTTGTTAGATACAATACACAACCTTAATCTTATTTAAGCATTTGAACTCTTCAAACATCTGTAAAAAAAAAAGAAGCACCAGGGTAGTTTAATGTTGAAAATGTAACATTTATGTGCTGTTGGATAATAATTTATATGGAATAATGTGTTTTGTTAAATAAGTTTTTGTATTTGGTCAATGTTTTAATTTAGGGAAGATAATTCAGGACATACATAAGACTTGCCGTTGTTTGACAACTATCCCATACTTCTGTTATGTTGTTGACGCATGCATTCTTTTATGGAATCAATACAAATCAAGATACACAATGGTCCTGTTACATTCCTTATAACAAAACAGAAAAAAATGCACATTCATGCAGGGCCACTTTTGTTGGACTGACATTCCCTGTGATTTCTCTCTGCCAAAAAGTCAATTGCATGGTTTCAGTTTCCTATTGAATTAAATGGAATATTTTGATCATAAATGCTTTTTCATTATTTGAGAAAAGACTTCAAAATTGGAATGCAATACTTTTTTTTGTTAAAGCTAATTAGATTCGGACGTTTTTACTTTACTTGTGTTCAATAACGGTATTTCCGTGATATTTCTCACAGAACCTGATATAGCATGTGCTGTTCGCAAAGGATTTTATCATATACAATAAAAATAAAAATTCCAGAGCATAATACAACCATTACGAAACGGATGACACTTCACATAAAATGATTGTACGACATGTCGTAATTCTATTTTATTTGTATAAGTTTACTAGGTAAGATACCAGAAATTACAAGTTTATTTTATTTAAAGGTTTCGATGAAGTTATTGAATTGTAGAAACTCGTAAAGGTTACTCCAGATTACTTTTATGTGAAATTAAAGTAGCTGTATTCTATTTTTGTTCTGTCATAAGATGGTAAAATGTAAAATTTGGAAAGTCTATGCGTGACGAAAAGTATGAAATTCAACGTGTAGCTATAATCATTAAATGAACAATGTACTTTCTGTTCACAAGTTAAACATTAGCATTTTGATACAGATTTCCATGTGAGACACATTAAATCTATTCATTTACACTCGTATATTTTGAATTACACGTAGGATTTTTTTAATATCCATGGTATTTGTAACTGATAACTCCAAGAGTGTCACCATTTTAAAATTGGTAATGCATTTGTCTTTGATAATGTTTGAGGTCGTATAGAATTAGAAAAAATGTAAATAAATGAAAATATTTATTAGATTACGTCGCACTGTTACACCATTTATGTGTGTTTAAATATTTTATTCATATTGATGATTGTTGAATTATGTGTTCCTTTAATTTGTAAGCAAACCCCATGGGCTGACTTGGATAGAGAAGAGAAAGAGCAACTTGATTATGGGGAAATGATAGCTATGATAGGCCAAGATGGGGTTAACGATGAAGAAGAATTAATAAAAATAAATGAAGATCAGGAGGTAAATATATTTGAGCACTAATTAAGTACTAACGAAATCTATATATAAAAAAAGTCGTTTACAACTAGAATGGTTAAAACAAATATACAAAGTAACACATATGTGAACAAATTATTACTTGTTTATTTACTGTAATCTATTTTAATTTAACAAACATATTTTTGTTTGTTTTTTGTTTGTTTGTTGGTATCAATGAAAGTAATTTCCCTTAGTTTGCCGAACCGTTCGTTTCGTGACTGTTACAACGGTATAGTAAGGTTGTATCTGCGTTCAGTATTTCAGCTGCTTTTTTAATATATTCATCGCAATTATAATTGTTGCATGGGCACATTTTTAAGAAATGTATTAACTCTCTTATTAAGACCATTTTAATTAAAATGATGTGCATTTACCTTTATATAATGTGAAATTGTCTCTTAATGATGTGAGTAAATATCCTTATATGATGTGTAAACATTCTAAATGATATGCAAATATACTTATATATGATGTGCAAATATACTTATATGATGTGTATGAATCTTTTATCATTTTCAAATATCCTTTTATGATGTGCAAATATACTTATATGACATATGATGTGTATGATCATTTAAAATTTGTGCGATCACGAAAAAAGTTGAATTAAATTGGATTATCCTCTCGATCTTAGTAGAGGTGTTGCAGAACTGAGTAATTTAGATACGAATACGTATCAAAGTATGCATATGCGTGCGGTACAGTTAAAATGGGTACCGAAGAATGATTTTCAAAGTTATTAATCAGAACAAATATAATTTCGGGAATCGAGTGTAAAGTCAAGCACGCCTGTTGAATTCAAAGCGTGTTCATGTCGATTTTTATTGTCCTTTAAATGTTTAATACAGAAACTAAAAAAATATATATCGCTTCAAATTCCATTATTATTATATTTTAAAACTAGATTTTTATATATTTGACATTCAAATTTCATATCAAATGAAAGCAAACAATATGGGGCAAGCGAAATCGCTTTGTAATGAGTCATCATAACAGGGTAGGTGTGTTTGATTATAAAAATAACATTTGGCTAATTTGTTGAACGTCTTACGCATATATAATCATTTATATCAAAGTAATTCATGTTATTTTAAAAGCTCCCCCTTCTACATGTTCTACATAGATTTCAAACATTTATCATACATGTACGTCAACATATTTGGGAAGTATTAAATTTCACTTCATGTGCTGATAACTCACTTGATTTGATTGGTTAAGGTCAATAGTAAACCTTTAAGATACATCGGATACGTTGGTGATTTGTCTTTAGTGTTAATTGTACTATGTACTATTATTTGTCCGTTTGTCTATTTATTTTTAGCCATGCCAATGTCAGTTTATTTTCAATCTATGAGTTCAACTGCTACACTGGTATCTTTCGTCCCACTTAAAATACTTAGGCATGATTTTCGATGATTACATCGATATATAAAAATGATGTCATAATATGCGACTTTGCGACACAAGACTGGCTAGAACGTTTTGTCGACTTCAAGTTTGGGCTTGTCACAAACAGATGAGCACTTTTTTTTATGATAGAAGTCAGTGTCAAAAGTCCATCAAAAACATCCTAATATAGAAGGAGTTTGCTTATATTTTGAGGTAAGTTGTTTAAAAGTATTTTAGCCTACAGGTTCGTCGCTATTCATCTTATTAATAATTGAGTTTCGAGTGATAGATAAAGCTGCATTGTTTACATTTTTATAAATGGTGTTAATGTATACACGTTTCGCTGTCAACATGACTAAGCACATCAATGAATCCACCATAAGAACGATGAAAAAAGGATATTTGCTACAAAAGATGTGTCATTCATCTGATTCCGATTCCGAACCTTTGCTTCAAAGGGGAAAAAGAGGACAGCATACCCTTCTTGGAAAATACGATGCCGAAGTCCAAGGAACTTACGACTTGCTGGTGGGATAATAGACCGTCCTTTTTTGTTTGCTGCTGCAAGACGGACAATAGTGGCTAAATATCGGTAGTTATTAAGTAAATTTGGAGGCTCCATTGAACTTTGTGTGCCCAATCCTTTCTACGCCGCATGGGATATTTCAAATGTTTGGCTTTGAGCGTTCCTGATGAAGGTAAATCCAGAAAAGCGCTTCGGACGCAAGAAATTAATGACGTGTTGTTTTCAATATTTTACATCACTGGGTCGATACCTCTGCTGGTGGACTATCAGTCCCCGAGGGTATCATCAGCTCAGTAGTCAGTATTTCGGTACTGACATGATTTGACAAACTTTACTAAAATTTGTCAGTTTATAAATTTATAAATTATTAAGAAACTAAGGTTTCAACTCCCTCAGGCAAAGTTGGCTTTAGATAAATTTGGCTATTTATTTTAGGTATTTTTGACATACAGCTCTTCAACGGTTTCGGTACTTATACATCTTCGGATTTCAAATGTTTGGCTTTGAGCGTTCCTGATGAAGGTAAATCCAGAAAAGCGCTTCGGACGCAAGAAATTAATGACGTGTTGTTTTCAATATTTTACATCACTGGGTCGATACCTCTGCTGGTGGACTATCAGTCCCCGAGGGTATCATCAGCTCAGTAGTCAGTATTTCGGTACTGACATGATTTGACAAACTTTACTAAAATTTGTCAGTTTATAAATTTATAAATTATTAAGAAACTAAGGTTTCAACTCCCTCAGGCAAAGTTGGCTTTAGATGAATTTGGCTATTTATTTTAGGTATTTTTGACATACAGCTCTTCAACGGTTTCGGTACTTATACATCTTCGGATTTCAAATGTTTGGCTTTGAGCGTTCCTGATGAAGGTAAATCCAGAAAAGCGCTTCGGACGCAAGAAATTAATGACGTGTTGTTTTCAATATTTTACATCACTGGGTCGATACCTCTGCTGGTGGACTATCAGTCCCCGAGGGTATCATCAGCTCAGTAGTCAGTATTTCGGTACTGACATGATTTGACAAACTTTACTAAAATTTGTCAGTTTATAAATTTATAAATTATTCAGAAACTAAGGTTTCAACTCCCTCAGGCAAAGTTGGCTTTAGATGAATTTGGCTATTTATTTTAGGTATTTTTGACATACAGCTCTTCAACGGTTTCGGTACTTATACATCTTCGGATTTCAAATGTTTGGCTTTGAGCGTTCCTGATGAAGGTAAATCCAGAAAAGCGCTTCGGACGCAAGAAATTAATGACGTGTTGTTTTCAATATTCAACGGAAATGTACTAAAGTAGCGCGTAAAATTCCAAAAGATTTCGAAAAACAGAAAGAGGAATTTCTGACTGCTATTTTAACTCAAGAAAAATTAGATAGCAAGTGACTTCATAATTTTTTATCTGACACACGTGTACAGTGGAGATCACTTTTAACCTCTCATTAAATCAGTCAGAATCTGCCAGGAGAACTCTTCTAGAACAGTATGTAGAACTGTCAGCCTGACACCTTTTAGACAGTTCCAGCTAAAACAGTTCTAACCTAGAACTGATTTGGTCAGTTCTACCTAGAACTGCTTTGGACAGTTCTACCTAAACTGATCCTGACAGTTCTACCCTAGAACAATTTAAGACAGTTCTACCTAGAACTGACCAAATCTTTGGTCAGTTCTACTTCAAGAACAGTTCTATGACTACAACAGTTATACGGTTAGAATTATATAATATTGATTTTATAACTATGATTCTACGGCTATAATTGATTTATAAATTTTACGGCTAGAATTGATTTAAGAACTATTTGTATTTGATATATTGAGGCTTCGGCAAAATAGCGATTTATATAGAGTTTTGCTATTTAGCCGTTCTTATTTTATATTTTTAAACAAGAGATGTGTGTGTCTGTTCCATGTCAGGAGCCTGTAATTCAGTGATTTTACTTTGTTGACGCGTTACATAAATTATGTTTTTCGTTCAGTTTTTGTACGTAAATTAGGCTGTTAGTTTTATCATTTAAATTATTTTACTTTTGTCATTCCGGGAGTCGGGGTGACTCGTATAACAAATTATTTGACCTCATTAACCAAATGTAATAACTTGTTTCCCAATCCACTATTATAAATAAATATGCTTTTGAATTAAACTTAAACTGACCATATTTGCTCTTCATCATATAAATCTATAAACATGTAGCTGCACACGGCAGTAATACAGTTATATTTTTAGGCAAGGATGGATTGTACAAATGACAGAAATTATACAAGTATTGGAAAACAATGACTTCAAAATTTTGTTTGCATCAGCTTATTATAGCAGCATGTCCTCTTTTTATTCAAAATATTGAATCGTAAACAAATATTATATCTGTTTAGGAGTAGTTTTCATACCTCTAACGGACCCGTTTAACAAACATCTTTTTACTGCATCAACCTAAACTGACATTATTTGCTCTTTTGTCTGCAAATCTCTATAGCTGCACAGCAATTCAGTTATAGTTTTCGATCAAGACGGACAGTAATATAAAGATACAGCAATATCGGAAAACAATGACCACAAAGTTTTGTTCGCATCAATTTATAGTGCCAGCATGTCCTCATTTTATTCAAATATTGAATCGTTAAGAAATATCAGTAGTTTTCAAACCTGAGACTAACTCTTGTAATAAAATTTTTTGACCGCATCAACCCAAACTGACCATAGTTTGTTTAATTTAAATCTATATAGCTGCACAGTAATTCAGTTATAATTTCACGTCAAGAGAGACTGTAGTATACAAATAACCGCAATATTGGAAATGAATGACCACAATTTTTTCTCTGGCATCAATTGAGATTGCCAGCATTTCCTTTTTTTATTCAAAATATTGAATCGTAAACAAATATCTGTAGTTTTCATACCTCAGACTGACTAGTGTAATACAATCTTTTCACCACATCAACCCAAACTGACCATATTTGCTTATTTATGTAAATATATATAGCTGCACAGTAATTCAGTTATAATTTTAGGGACTGTTGTATACAAATAACCGCAATATTGGAAATCAATGACCATAACTTTTTTCGCATCAATTGAGAGTGCCAGCATTTCCTCTTTTTATTCAAAATATTGCATCCAAAACACATATCAGCAGTTTCATATCTCAGACTGACTCATGTAACAAAATTAATTGTCTGCATCAATCAAAATTGACCATATTTGACAGCATCAACCAAAACTGACCATATTTGACTTCATCAACCAAAACTTACCATACATGTATGTGCTCTTTTTTTTTTTATGTAAATCGTATAGTCGCATAGTACACCCGTAATATTTTTATGTAGGCAATGGTAGGGATGGATTGAATATTTTAAATGATAGCAATATTGGAACACAATGACTACAAAATTTTGTTTGCATCAATTTAGAGTGCCAGCATGTCCTCTTTTTATTCTAAATATTGCATCATAAACAAATATCAGTAGTTTTCATACCTCAGAATGACCATGCTGACTGGTACACTAAAATTATTTGTCCGTATCAACCAAAAATTACCATATTATGTAAATATATATTTACATAATATGGTAATTTTTGGTTGATACGGACAAATAATTTTAAAGTCAGTGCCTTTCGACTTTTGTGTGACGGGTTGGTCTGTGCATAAATTAGTCGCGCTTGCTGGGGAGTATTGATTTAAACTCCTTGGTTGTAGTGACGCACACTACAGAGTCCTCTAGATGGTTCCAATCTACTGCAGTGCGCACAAAGATGGAGGTTTTTGAACTGGTCGGTCTTACTATTAGGAACTACATGTATGACCGCAAGTTTGTTGTTACGGACTTGTTGGTCTATAATGTTCTCAGTTACAAAATTGTTATATGTTTACCTTTTATTTGTCGTTTGGGTTTTTTGAAGATGGCAAAGAAGAATGATTGATTTTGTTTGTAGCCTAACGTCCAGGGGCAAATGTTTCATTCATGTTCAGATCGAGTATATTTTTCTGACGTCCCAGACTTCAAGATATCATTTATAATTGTTATGGGTAAGTCTGTCTAAATTGACGAGATTGTGCAAATGTACATAGTTTTTTACTCAAGTTACACATCACGTATTTCATTAATATCCCATAATTCATCCACTTTACAATTTGTGTTTGAACAGTTCATAACATAATCTTAAACTATGAATGTAAATCCAAGGCAAACAAGGTAAATTACTATTAAAATTCCATGAATTAAAAGCAGTGTTATATTTTAGGAAGAGACTGTTAAAAACGGGGAACGAAGCAACGTTAACCACGATGTTTATCTGCAATCATATAAAAATATTTCTCCGATGAGTTTGATAACCTTTATATCCGCCTCGATATTTGTACATGTAACGTTTTATCAGTAAAAATATAGAAAATTTGCTTTTATACAGTAAAGTAATTTTTTTTTGTAAATTCTAAGAAGCCCTTACTGCAGTGACGTCACTTAGAACTGTTCTACAGTCCCGACTGATTTAGTCAGTTCTGCTGACAGTTCTACTGTTAGAACTGATTTGGACAGTTCTACCATAGAACTGATCCTGACAGTTTTAGACAGTTCTATCCTAGAACTGTTCCTGACAGTTCTACCTAGAACTGATTTAGTCAGTTCTACCTAAAACTGATTCTGGCAGTTCTTCTTAGAACAGTTCTAGGGTAGAACTGTTCTAAGTAGAACTGTTCTAGGAAAGTTTATAACAGTTCTATGACAGATTATTCTGACAGTTCTAACGAGAGGTTAGAAGTGATCTCCACTGCATACAATTTTGTTTGTGTGAATAAATAAACTATGACATTTTAAGGCTATTTACCAGTAAGTACGTACTTGTTTTCAAAAAAAGTTTTGTATTTGTAAATATGTTTATTAAATATTTAAAGTTTCATTAATTTAATATTAATTTGTTAAACAAAATATAAACTTATGAAAAAAAGGTCAGTCAGTGTAATTGCTTACTAAATAAACACAAATTTTAGTTACACAATAAAACTGTCAAATCGGCTTTGGTTATTGTTTGTTACCGTTTGTCCTTTATTGATTTTTTGTATGGATCACTGGTGTTGTTTTAACAGTTTCACAGTTCAAATGAGGTCATGTTAAGGAAAACCAGGTGAACGTTGTAAATTCCCGAGAAGATTATTTACATTTATCTAAGCTGCATTTGTATTCGCGTGTATTCATTTTCGCGGAAATATACCAACCCCGAAATTCGTGAAAATAGGTACACCACTGAAAAAGTATATGTACAGTATTTAATAATCAATTGATACTCACAATGAACTTACGAAGTAAAGGCTTTGTTTAGCGTACTTAGCCTTTTCATTAAATAAACACATCTTTTATTTATTTTTGTTTTCTAAAGCAATAGAAAATAAATATTTATTTATCTGGTATTATATTGTTTGCTGGTTTTGATCCTTGAACAATGGACTTTATTGATTTAATATATCTAATACTGAATGCTGAATTTTCAACAATGTATTGCTTAAAGTATATGTTTTTGATAGAAAGATGTGATAGTTTTCTGATCCATACTAAAATCAGTGACCTATTTACAAATGTTAAAAAGACATTTCCTAGATTTCTGGTCTGCGAAGATTAACATTTCTCATTTCTCTCACAGAATTTGAATGAAAGAGCATCACACGAACTTTTAGAAAGATGTTAGTGCCGTTCGACATCTTAAAGTCTTAAAAACCTTATATGAGAATTGAAGTTAAGTAAATAAACAAGTTCATTATATTTACAATTGTCGCATATGTGAGGTTAGAAATGAGCATGATGTTAAGTAAGCTCTCAAAAATTATATAACGGCTAACGTTAAATTGTACCTAATTTTCCCTCATATCATTCATATTCACCGTGATTTTTGGAAGATTCATTCATCCATGTTAGTATAAACATGATAAACATAAATTGTTTTACATCTTTTATGTGTCCATTTCTGTCAAAAACGTCGTTTATTTTTTCCCGGTTCGTGAACACCGTGAAGGGGAATTATCGAATCTGAATGATGTCAACACTGACATGTCGCCGAAAAAGTACTTGTGTATTTATTCGAGCGTCTCTGATGAGTCTTTTGTAGACGAAACGCGCGTCTGGCGTATTAAAAAAAAATTAGACCTGGTATCTATGATGAGTTTATTTATTAATTTATTAAAATTGTATAGGAGTACCCCGTTAATATACATGATGTTAATTGATCTCCTTAAAATTTGGGATATATATTCTTAAAAAGCTCATAAATACCGAGATTAGATTAACATAATTATTAATTGTCGAAGGTGTATTGTACCATGGTGTATAGTGTAAAGGGGAATACTGTAACAGTGTAATGTGCGATCGGAAATGGTGTGAATGTACAGTGTGCGACATTTAAAACTATCCAATATATTGATACGAACTGATTTTTGATTTTATACATTAAATTGTGATACAAATTCGATTTTTAAAATATATAAATAATTTTGTAGTCGCACGCTTTCTTTGTTTTTGTATGTTGTATGATGCAAAGGTGGTCGGAGGGCAGAAAGATAATCAAACAAAAGGATTTGTCTGTAAAAAAATTCTATTATTTCATTATTGCATATTCAATGTGCGCAATGAATATACAACTGCAGAATTGTTTTGTTTCATTCTTTCGCAAGAAAAATATAAACAACAAACAAACAATTGAAATTTGAAATTTGGCTGATTATTTGTCATGGCATTTATTCAACAATATTCAACAATATAAACCAACAAACAACCAACATCAACAAACTGGCCAACAAGTTAAAACTTGATGACAATTGGTCACTGAAGGGAAACCAACAGTAAATGCATAATAATTTCTAGCTGCTGGGCAGATCCATAACAACTTAATGAACGATATTTGAATAAATCACTGCCAGTTGAAACATGTTGATGATGACATCCAACGCACTTTCCATATTGAACGAAATGCCATGACGATAGACACTTTTTTTTTATTATTATTCCTGCAAATTCCTTGAATATTTAGGTTTTATTGGATCTTCCGATGAATATTGAAACGTCTGACACTTTTGATGATACATGACAATCTAATAGGAACATTCAACACATTTGGACCTGTTCACCATGTAATCTGAAAAATAAACTAAAAACAGCAGCAATTTTGTTTATTAAAGGGAGGGAGGGTGGGTTGTGCAATCTTGTTGATAAATACTCGTGGAATGAAATTTTAACGGGAGCACGTGTTTTTATATGACCAAAGTCCACGAGGCGCTTCAAAGCATAGTCTTTCGTATGTTTAAATATATGGTTGTAATTATTTAAATGGCAAAACGTAAATAATGGACTGACGTACATTTAAAACACAATAAACAACTTAATGTAATTTTAATGCAATAAATCAATTTAATTATTAGATCATTAAATTTTATTAATAAATACTACCAGACTAAGAGAATATTCATTGTTAAGGTTTAACTGAGTCTGAATTTATTCAAATAATTATAGAATAATAATCAACATTGTAATTGTATACGTGCATTATGTTTCTCATGTTTGATCAGTCTTTACATTTATGAAAATTATTTGTAACGTATGAGCACCAATAAGCAGGAATGCGTACCCAACATTAGCTAAATATCTAAATTTTAAACGTCGTGAATGAAAAGAATACTGCGTAATTCCAATTCAAAAGGGAATTTTAAGTATTTGTACCTCACAAAAAAGCAATTAATGTTTTACAACATAAATCATAACAATACTAATTACTATCATAATGCCAATTATTTTATGTATAGCAATATGTTCATAATCTTTAAAAAGAATCTGAGATTCATTTGATAAATAAAACGTCCATCTGTAAATATTTGACATTTGTGTTTATTGATATCATATTCAAGCTATTTTCGGAAAAAAAGTTCACAAACAGGAATGTATGTTTATTATACAATTTCAATTCTTTTTTTTTCTTTCTTTTATTAGTTAAACCTTATAGCATCTAAATATGTGTACTATGATACGATTTTGAAAACTGTATTTATTGTGTGTTGACCAGCTATACTACAGATGTCTTGATTTATTCACATTATACACCCTGTCCATACGCACACTATCGGTTTGCATTCACAAAATTTCCGGATAAAATGTCAATGAATCCGGAGTCAAAATACTTGAGATAGGTAGTTTGACATCTGAATTCAACTATTATATTAGTATATTTAATGACGTAAATGCATATAAGTGCACATGCTTTCTATTTACCATTTTTGCGCTAAAATACTGTTTTCAGGCTTAAATATTAATTTCACCCGCGAATGTGATTTTTCGTTTTTTTTTCTATCTAAGGAAAAGGTAACTTAAATTCGTACTGCATTTGGCTTTTTTTTTTAAAACTATTTGCATTCGAACGTCACTGATGATTCTTTGTAGACTTGACTCGCGGTTGGCGTACAATATATAAATTCTGGTATTTTTCATATCTACATGGCTTATTTAAATAGATTCTTTTGATAGTATATGTATTTATTCATAAAACGTCTGAAAACAAGATATTCTTCAAACCAAAGTTTCCTTGTAGAATATTTGGATTTATTGAAGAAATTCATGAAATCATTAAAATTTGAGATGTTTTATGTGACCAAAGTAAGTCTATATAAGAGGTCCAAATGAACATAGTGTGTTAGTCTTAAGAAATATATACGAAAAAATCTGAAACATTGCATGCCACAGGGTTTCACCTCACATGGAAAATGTATCTATACAATATATATCGAGTTGAGAATATGAAGGACACCCAATATAAAGATATGATATATAAAAAATATGCATCAAGATTATAAAGCAAACTGAGTGCCCTAAATTTTTATTTTTATTGGTTTGTACAAACTGGGATTTGCAATAGGTGTATGCAAAAAAGTTATGTATAATCCCAAGAGACAAATGAAATAGTCGATCTTTAAAATGTATATTCAAATAGTAGCTGTACATATACACTTTTTTCTTTTCACAACTATCCACCATTACTTTCAACTGACTTGTGCAAGAATGTTCACATCATTACACATTTTAATACAGTCAGGTGGTTTAACTTCATCATTTTCTCCGCCAATTACTCAATTCAAATGGAAACAAAAATTCAGCAACAATCTTTTGTTGACCAGTCAGCGATCTGAGGTTCACGTATTGCTATTCTTTTTGTAAAAAAGCCACTTGATTTAAGATGTCAAAAGTACTTTAACATGTTTAGTATGGCAGATTTAGCGAGTCTAGCGTACACACTATACGCCTGGTATCTTTGAGGATATTTGTTTAACTAATTTAGCGCATTTTTAGTCTATTTTAACTGACTTTGCAACTATTTTTTATACGATTTCCCAACTTTATTTATATAGCAAAGATATATATTCATTCGTATGTTTAACGAGATTAACTTGTGAACACATTGAACCTGTTCATCACATTGTAAATAAAAAAGAAGGCATAAGAAATATTGCTATACCTCGTTGGTAGTCTTTACTTGCTTTGCATAGGTTTAAGTACTCTCAATTTTTCAAACGACATATTGGCAAAGTCATATTAGCACAAGTTCATAAGTTCGACTTCGAAAACATTTTGTCTTTCTGTATTAAACTCGTATATCCCTTTATGAACTTATACAAGCTTAATTATAACGACCACATTACCACAACAGTGTTATATTATTTCACTCATTCAATTAGTTAGTTTTTATTTCCATCTTTTCGTCTTTTTTGTCTGTTCCTCTATCCGCCTGTTTTACATATCAATTACACTTGACTAAATATCTAACCACTACTTCACAGTGAGACCATGACAAAAACCGATACTAACGAAATTGTGGAAAATGTGGAATATATTGAGTTTGTTTTGTTAAAAATCATATCAATGATAAATATTGTGCTAGCTATAATTATAACTATTTATTCACCATTTTGTTTTAGCTCGCAGTAGCAGACGTGGTATATAATCCGGGACAATCAGGTATATTTTTTGTCAGATGTTATGAAATTGAATAAAAAAAAAATCGTTAATGTCTATTGTTTATTGAAGCTACTTCAATAATTACTGTTATGATTTAATCAATTAATGCTTGAAAAAGCATCATGAATAGTATGTTATGTCTTTTTCAACACTAACCGAATCAAACGCAAGGTTTCAGAGAAATTTACTTAGCTAGCGGCACGGAGGGGAACATTTGTAATAAAAAATGAATGTTTTGATTATAAAGTAGAAAGGGTTGCTTCCATGTATTCTTTTTAATTTAAAATGTCTATAGATCTGTTATCCCATGACTTTTTTCTTATTATAAAAATGTTGGTAAGATCACTTTCATAGAAAAGGTCCATTTAATTACGACAGGAAATTATCAGCTGAAGGACGCCTCTGGGTGCGAGAATTTCTCGCTACATTGAAGACCTGTTGGTGACCCTCTGCTGTTGTTTTTTATTTGGTCGGGTCTTTAACACATTCCCCATTTCCATTCTCAATGTTATTAGGTCAAGGTCTACCTGCTCTGAAATAATAAGCCACATCGGGAATCTGGCTTTTTGGCTCCTGCATTGATGGTTTTATAGCCAGACTATTTGCTGGGTATTAAAATGAAGATTCAAGTCGATATAAAGTTTAACAATTTAATAAACGATCCAACTAGAATATAAACGATGTTACAATATTGAGTCCGGTGTTAAGGGTTTAAGAACCTATCCAAAACTGAATATGAATTATTTCTCAGAAGTATATAAAACAGAATAATAAAGAAATACATGTAATTAGGGATTAAGCAATTATTGTCCATTGTTCAGATAATCTGCTAGACATGTCTTTGACTCGTAGATACGAAGTCCATTATCGGATTAGCAGAAACATACATTTTAAACCAAAAGATAATTGTGTGGTAATATTTGAGTTCATAATGACAATTAAAAGATATAATAATTAGAGTCAGACATATCATAGTCCAAATAATTAACATGCTATTCATCCGGTCATAGTTTTAAGGAAATGTTGCAGTTTTCAATTTTCATCCTGAATATTATAATAAATATAGATACACTGTAAACAGCAAACATGTCCATCAAAGTGCTACAAATAGGTCTATATGATCAAAATACTCAATTGGCCCCTTAAGGAGTTATTGCCCTTATAAGACAATTTCTCATGATTTGAAAATTTAGTTCGCTTACTGTAAAATAAATATTCTCCTTTGCAACTGGCGAATCAAGTTCAGCTTAACTTTGAATGAACGAGTTTCAGTGTGATAGGAATACATTTTGTATTTCTTATTTCCTTGTACTTCAAAAAGCAGGGGTAAAATGACAATATTAAGCCACTCATTAAATTATATGCATTGAACATCAAAAATAATCATTGATGAAAGATTCCAGCCAAAATTAACAGATGATCGATAAAGGTTCTATACGGCCTCTTGTCTATATTACACATCAACAATACATGTATCAAATTTCTGAAAAAATAATACCGCTATAAATACCAAATAAGGAAAAGTACAAAATTGACTTTTGGTGAACAAACACTGCGTCTTGATTATATTAAGAAAATAACACAATATAAACTAAATTTCAAAAAATGAATAAAAAAGATATGCCATTCACTGTGTAGATGTTTCAATGAACAACGCTCTTAAATTGCAGTATGGACAGAGGCTATCGACATACTAAAGGCTACTTTTATGAAAAAAAAGAAAATAGCTAGGGTAAGAGGAATGTTTGCGTCAACAAATACAGTTACGTTCACAAAGTGGTTACCTGCTAATTTTCCTGTGGAAGGTGTTATGTGTGGTTGTGGAAGACACCTAAAAACGCCAAAATCGCTGTTAGTTCACTTACGAAGGAAAAGCTCTGCCGACCGAAGAAATGTTAAGTTATTCAAAAAGGGAATATAATCAAAATAATATTCATGGTTTTGGAGACGTTACATAGTGCCATGCGTATCTTTTTCTGAATACATTAACGACGACTGAACATAAATAGAATATCAAAGTGCATTATATTAACAATTCTTTTACGAGATTAATACCACAGTGGATATGTTTCATGTTTGACAATATTTTATAGACGCTTGTTCAATTCAAATGTCATCACACAGTTTTAACATAATAAAGATACAAAAGTTGTATCTTGTACTTTTATTCTCCAATACATTTGATGAAATCAGTTCATTTGCAACTCATCATCGATTATAATATCTTAACTGCAAACACAGCAGATTGATAGAAAAGAAAAAAGACTGTCCGTTTTTCGGAATTCAACTTTTTGTGTTTGAAAGGGTTTAATTCGTGCAATCTGATCAAAATACAGCCTTTGTCCGACATTTTCTTATTATAATATGAAAGCGCTTTCTATTTAAATACCTTTCGGGGTTCTTTGCTTTTTTATTGATTATACTGGATGAGTTTGCCATTTGATGAAGGACTTTTTCGTTTTGAATTTTCCTTCGACTTCGGTATTTTTTTATATTCTACATTTTACGGACTTTTTGGCTGATATGATAAGTACCAAAAGAGAAATACAACGATATCTTGTCAGATCATTGTAATATAAGCAAATCTAAGACATAGGATGTTATATAATCCCGATCAGAGACTGGGTTAGGTAATTAATGGGTTAAATTATGTTTTACCTGAGAATGTATTTTTTGTTTCTTTTTGTTGTTCATGGTAATGAAAAATCGCGTTTTTTCATTCAATTTTCCAAATCACGTCATCATTAGGCTCAGATAATGTACATGCTGTATACACCAAAGAATCTTTAAATAATCATAAGAAACAGTAAGCAATATTTTAGTATGTGATATGGAATAATTGTCAATGAGAAACACTATCTACAATAGTCAGAACGAAGTGTAAGCAAGCAACTATGGGTTCTTGTCAAACCATGAACAAAGGGCAACACACAAACAGCATAGTAAAAGAAACTCCAAATAATTTGAAATCATGACAATGCCGTCTTAGAAAAAACATGATAACAAGACATTAAACAGTACACAACAAATAATATACATGATATAGAAAACGTAAAAATGCAAAACAATTATCCCGTCATGAAACGGACAGCTTTCATGTGCTCCATTAGGATGATGTATATGCGACACCCGGGGTGTTATATCTGTTTTGTCAAGCATGTAAGTACACACCGGGGGATCATTCTTTTTCAGTAAATCATGATCCAAGAAATGACGATAGGATTGTGTTTTCGTCAATTGGAACAAATCCATCGCCCTGTCTGAAACAAAACAAAAACAGTCAACGGATTCATGCTGGCGTCTGTTAACATTTTGAAGTTTCAATTTTAAATTTACCACTTTGAAATCTTGTTGGTATTGGTTCATTGTAAGCAGAAACATTTGAAGGTAATCAAGATAGGAAATGCAACCTAAAATAATGTTTTAAATACGAGACAGAATCTCTATATGCAGGTTACATGTAAAAAAAAAGTCCCGACGAGAACAAAATTGATGAAAACAATTCAATGTGAAAAAATGAAAACAACATAAAAGAAAATAACTGATAGACAAAGATATAAGGCCGTGTTCACATTGACCTAAACTCGGTGTGGTGTTAGTGTCTCACACGTAATTAACTAAACAAAATTACGTTCCCATTGATAAATCTCAATGTTTACATGTAGTTTACATCATGTTTTGCCTACATGCAAACACTAGTCAATGTAGGCCTTGTGTAGTTTAAGTGTACACTAAACTAGGCATTTAGAACATCAATTTTGCCATATGTATTTAAAGAAGAAACGATTTTTTAATAAAAATTGATATTTATAACAAATAATAATAAAGTTCTTTACAGAAACATTTGTATTAACTTTATTTTTTGGTGTTAATAAAACACATAACGTAGCTTTATTAACCTTTTATCAAGACTCAAAGCATCATCATTTCAGAACAAATAATTCATTTGAAAAGTTCTTCCCGAATTGACTGGACATACACTGAAATATTTGCCATTGGTCTTACTCAAACAACGATTCACTCATAAATGCATTACTAAAAAAAAGTGTGAGGTAAATTGTTTTGTTTGTCTAGTTTCTCAGATCCGTTAAAATACACTTAGAATTATATGAAAAAAACATTATCCCCTCCTTTTGCCAAAGACTCATAGGAGAACAAATACCAACAACAGAAAAAGAAACAAACATAAACGATAGGAATGTAGTGATCATCTCAATCCTTTTTCTTCGTCTGTAAGATGACAATGACGCAGCCTACGTTTTCTAATGCGTAACCGATACATCTTTAGTACATTCAAACTACTGCAAATCATCAAAATCATCAAAATGGCGTTCATAAAGGAGCAACGACTTAATTTCAAAAAGAAGGGCGGGAGGGTCTGAGTGGGATTTTTTTTTTCGTGCGAACATTTTTATTCATTTTTTATCGATGCTAGCATTCAAATATTTTTTTCAATATTTGACACTATAATGTATGGGGAAGCTCTGGATTCAGATTTATTTTGTTTATCAAATTGGAGATCAGAATATTTTTCTAGGAAAGATCCATTCCCCTTCCCCTTTTTTGGAGTCAAATGGTTGTTCCCTAACTGCTAGAAAAAATGTCCAAAAATTTGCATTCGGTTCTACGTAATGAACATTTAAATGACATATAGTTTACAAGTGTGAACAAATCTAATGTACAGGTAATTAAACCAGGTGTATAGATGTGAACAAATTTAATGTGAAACCAGTGTACATTACATTAAACTAATTGTAAACATGTTTACTATACATGACGTTTGGTGTGAATACGGTATAAGATTGCAACACACGTAATGTTGTCATTTTAGCGGTATTTCCAGCATTGCAATATGAGCAGGAGGTTTTAAAATCCATATCACACTTTTCTTAAAGTGTCCCGTCCGAAGTCAGGAATATGGTAGTTGATATTAATAGTACGCTTCTTTACAGTTTTGCGTTTGCGCAGGGACGTTAAGGGCTTTTCAAGAAAATTCCAATCTTTATACACAGCAAAATTCATATTGAACTCAAAGTTGATTTTCTCTGTATAAAGGCCAAAATGTACGTCAAAGGCGAAAACAGGGGTAAAAGGGTCCATCATGGATTTCCTTCCAAACTTGTATTCATAAAAAACATAGATAAACAGTGTCACATTTCCCATAAATATCAAAGGAGCTAGTGCACGATGACATCGGATCGTCCTGGTTTTTGGCTTCCTGAAATCAAAATAACTTATTTTACTTGAAAATTGCTGTGAAGATTCCTTTATTCAAACGCTATAAAACTAGGCAAAGCAATTAAAAAAAAAGAACTGTGGCCTTTCCACCAGTACAAAACTGAAGTGGTTTAGTATAGTTCTTACACCTGCCCTTTTTAATCAAATTGGATCGGCTGCCGGAAAAACTAAGTGATTTTTTTTTGTATTCACCGCGATGCGTTTCATATTATATAACGACATGCTGGAGCAAATGCACTAATATTCTTTTTATGCTTGTCATGCATGCTCAAGTTTATGAAGGATCAAATTGAGAACTGCATTTCTTCAGATAATTTGAAATGTGACAAGCTGGATTTTCAAACTACTTGATAATAATCCTCAAGTAATTTGCATTTCACCTGTGGTGTATTATCGCAAATGACAGAAGCGGATTCATGTGTGTTCGGGCCAATATATATGGTTAATGCATACGCTTTTTACATGTCGTACTCCGAACGTCGCTTAAGTGCTATAGGCAACATCCCCTTCTTTTTGGATTCCGGACCAGTTACCTAGTGTAGTTCTCATTTTGCATTTGCAAGTGAAAGTTTATTATACAAAATATTAGCATACTAGGTCTGTCCTAATGAATGTATATTGTGAACCTTTATCATTTTTTTTTATTTCACTTATATTCTGTGTTTGTTATTCGTCATTGATAATGTTTCAAATAAAAATACAAACTTCCTATCCGCATATACATATTCAGATTTAACTTGTTATCAGTCCAATCTAATTAAAAACCGATCTCTCATCGCTCCTGTTTCTGATATGTCGCGTGGGAGATCTAACGAAACCGGCTTTGAGGTCACATGTGAGTGAACTAAACGTTATGAATTTATAAAGATATGCAAATAAGTTGACGACCTATTAATAAGCCAATCAAAAAAGTTTATGAATTATTTTGACTGACGATTTCGTCGTAAATAAAATGAGTTACATCCCTTTGCCTTACGTTAAACTTCCAAGATCGTGGAAGACTCAATTTCATTGGTCGAAAAAGACACACCTACGAGGTCACTCACATGTGACCTCAAAGCGGGTTTCGTTAGATCTCCCACGCGACATATCAGAAACAGGAGCGATGAGAGATCGGTTTTTAATTAGATTGTTATCAGTCCAAAGTGAGAACTGGTATCGATTTGAAAATCATGATTGGGAGGTGTTTTTGACGACTGATTTTTTTAATTCTGAATATTCATTTTCACCAGCCAGCCTTATGACTGGCTTGCTAACGTTTTTATTTTGTTCCGAATGATATCCTGCATTGGAAGGACTGAAAATTCCTTTTCATCCCGTCTGGAGCAATTTCTTTCTCTTTATAACTTTTTTGGTAAAATATTTTACCCACTTTTCTAAATTATTTGGAATATTCAAAATGACAAACCAGCATTACCAATGGGGGATATCATTCCCCTCTCTAGAATGAGCGACTAATAATATTTACACTTGCGATCCACTTGTGGAAAGGTTAAGCAGCTGCGACATCAAGTACCCAATCCTCAAACATTGTACCTTTAACGCTCTATCATGGAGCAAAAATAAGTTTCCATTTGACTTTTAGGGGGAAGGGGCTAGGTTGAAAAAGTATGTGTTGCATTTTTCTTTTTGTAATCTCAGTTCTACATTTTAATTGTTTACTCTATTCGGTCCTGCCTTTTTTATAAGTTATCCTGACTTTTTTTACATGAATTGTTATTCAGCCTTTTTGTTTGGCAAAGTTGCTCATACTGACTTTTTTTTACCCAAAACTCGTCTTGTCTTTTTCTGAAATATCACCCTCGCTCACCTCTTCCCTGTCCCTCCCTTAAGCTTATAGTTTGTAGCCTCTCAATACATAGTTCCTTTATACCCGCGTCCACCAATAAAAATGAATAGCCTAGATTGAGCAAAAGTGCTAAAGTGGTATTCAACACAACCAATCAATTGTTTTTACATTATAAAGTGCATGGATAATTTGAAGGTTTATCGCTAAGCATAAATGATAATGATAGATCTAAAATTGCGATTCGGCCTTATGCAATTTATAAATTGTTTTTGTATTTGTTTGTTTTTTTCACTATTGCAGGTATTTTGTTGTCAATTTCTATCCTAGTATGACAGCTGTCAGAAACCGTTTTATCAGTGGTGTAAAATGTAATCATTGCCGACACAACGCAGGAGAATGAAGCAAGGTTATTTTGGAGAGAAGAGAAGAGGAGGACGGCTACGGCGATGATGATGATGATGATGATGATGATGATGATGATGATGATGATGATGATGATGATGATGATGATGATGATGATGATGATGATGATGATGATGATGATGATGATGATGATGATGATGATGATGATGATGATGATGATGATGATGATGATGATGATGATGATGATGATGATGATGATGATGATGATGATGATGATGATGATGATGATGATGATGATGATGATGATGATGATGATGATGATGATGATGATGATGATGATGATGATGATGATGATGATGATGATGATGATGATGATGATGATGATGATGATGATGATGATGATGATGAGGATGAGGATGATGATGATGATGAGGATGATGATGATGATGAGGATGAGGATGAGGATGAGGATGTGGATGAGAATGAGGAGGAGGAGGATGAGGATGAGGATGAGGATGAGGATGAGGATGAGGATGAGGATGAGGATCATGATGATGATGATGATGATGATGATGATGATGATGATGGTGATGATGATGATGAGGATGAGGATGAGGATGAGGATGAGGATGAGGATGAGGATGAGGATGAGGATGATGATGATGATGATGATGATGATGATGATGATGATGATGATGATGATGATGATGATGATGATGATGATGATGATGATGATGATGATGATGATGATGATGATGAGGATGAGGATGAGGATGAGGATGAGGATGAGGAGGATGATGATGATGATGATGCGGATGAGGATGAGGATGAGGATGAGGATGATGAGGATGAGGATGAGGATAAGGATGAGGATGAGGATGAGGATGAGGATGAGGATGAGGGTGAGGATTAGCACTTTTCTTGCATCAAAGACAAGATAACTATAATTAAAGTAACTTTCCAACTTCCTCAATTTAAATAAACAATAAAATAACTAAAAAGAATTCAAGTAAAGTGTTGTGTTCACTGTTTGGAACAGGTGCGTATATACTAGGGTCAAGGTCACTGGCCATCTCTGGTCTGGTGGTTATGGTTTGTTGGTTTAAACATAGATATTACATTACGCCTCATAGAGAAGTTAAGCTTATTCATTTCTTGAGACCTAAAGGCGAAATAAGAATATGAATCAACTGTACATACATTCTACGTAATATAACGGCACTATTGAATGTGTTTTACTTTTGCTGAAAAAAA
Organism: Mytilus edulis; assembly: GCF_963676685.1. Taxonomy (NCBI): domain Eukaryota; kingdom Metazoa; phylum Mollusca; class Bivalvia; order Mytilida; family Mytilidae; genus Mytilus; species Mytilus edulis. Next base: position 23,370,521 of record NC_092344.1, read on the forward strand.
TAACTAAAAAAGTAGACACGTAAAACAATCTTATCCTAAAGTAAATGCTAATAAAATGACGTTTTTCTTTTGAAAGGAGAGTCTTTAATAAGTCGATACTAGTGATAAGGTTTGCCAAACACTAGATAAGCACTTTTATAAAAAGATTCTTTCAATGAACATATCAATCATGATTTGATTTTTCAGACAAAAAGTCGTAAACGCATTCGAACACATATATCTGCATTCGAGGTTGCTGACTATTTTTGTAAAAAAATATAGATGAACAAATTTAGTATTTCAATTGTTCATTACTAACTTACTTCATTAATATTCAATTATTGACTCGTTTTGTTCTTAATTTCAGGAGAATTTTCAAACTTGTAGAATAATCTCACAACATCAGAAGCAAAACTTTTGGCGAGTTTTTAAACAGGTATATTCGAATGACTGTCAGAAAAAAGAAAATCAAGATAATCAATTGTAGATTTATTCTTCCTAACATAACGGCACTATTGAATGTCGTCTACTTTTGCTGAAAAATTTACCTAAAATATAAGGCTCGTAAAACAGTCTTATCCAAAAGCAAATGCTAATAAAGTGATGTTTTTTTCCTTTTCAAGGAGAGGTTTTAAACAGTCGAAACTAGTTACAAGGTATACACCAAAATAAATAAGCACTTTTATGAAAAGATGCTTTCAATAAACATAACAATGGAAACTTCATATTTCAGACAATTGGTCGTAAACGCATGCGAACGTATATATCTGCATTCGAGGTTACTGATAATTTTTTGGTAAAAAAATATAAATGAACTTTCCCGTTTGAATGGTATTATACTAGTAATTTTGGGGCCCTTTATAGCTTGTTGTTCGGTGTGAGCCAAGGCTCCGTGTTGAAGGCCGTACTTTAACCTATAATGGTTTACTTTTTTAAATTGTTATTTGGATGGAGAGTTGTCTCATTGGCACTCACACCACATCTGCCTTTATCTATTATACAAAGTTAGTGTATACTGTTTTCCATTGTATAATGATTACTATCTGCATTGAAATTCAATTATTGACTTTTTTTTCTATTATTAATTTCAGTAGAATTTCCAAACTTATGGAATACCCTTACAACATAAGAATCAAAACTTTTGGCGACTTTTATTGTTTGTTTTATAGAGATTAACATAATAACACAATGTTCACTGCTGTGCCTCTATTTTTAACATTTTTACTTATCATGTCTGTTTGTTTTGTTAAATTTTTTATAAGACAATCATACAAGTGAGAGGTTTAACTAGCTTTAAAACCAGGTTTAATCCACCAGTTTTTATAAAAGAAAATGCATGTACTAAGTCATGATTATGACAGTTGATGTTGATTGGTTTGATATGGTCATTATTTTTTATTGTACTTTGATTACTATCTTCATTAATATGCAATCTTTCACTATTTCCTATTATTAATTTCAGGAGCATTTCCAAACTTATGGAATGATCTAACAACATCAGGGTCAAAACATTTGGAGACATTTACAAAAGGTTTATTCGAATGACTGTTAGAATAAACTATACATCAATATCAAGATAATCAACTGTACATTTATTCTACCTAATATAACGGCACTATTGAATGTAGTTCACTATTGCTAAAAAAAATATGAAAAAAGTAGGCACGTAAAATAGTCTTTCCTATAAACAATTTTGAATAAAATGACGTTTTCTTTTGCAAGGAGAGTCTATAAAAAGTTGAAACTAGAGGAAAAGTATGCACAAAAATATATAAGCACGGTTATAACAAAATTATTTCAATGAACATAACAATGGTAGGGTCATTTTTCAGACAATTAGTCTTAAACGCATTCGAAAACATATATGTCTATATAACTTTTTGTCTATATGTCTGTTTGTCTATATGCCTTTTTGTGTTTCTTTCTTATATATAATGTGGCTTTGTACTTATACATCCCATCATTGTATTATTGTGCAATGGTAAATGTTTGTTAATATATTTGTTTGTTTTATAGGGATTAAGATAATAACACAATGTTGACTGCTGTGCCTCTATTTTTGACATTTTTTACCTGTTATGCCTGTTTGTTTTGTTCACAAATCGTTGTCAATATAATGGATTTTAATACGACAGTTATACAAAGGAGAGGTTTAACAAGCTTTAAAATCAATTTAATCAACCATTTTTTATAGAGAGAAAATGCCTGTACCAAGTCAGGAATATGACAGTTGGTGTTCATTGGTTTGGTATGGTCACTATTTTCTATTGTACATAAATTACTAACTTCATTAATGTTCAATTATTGACTCTTTTTATTATTAATTTTAGGAGGATTTCCAAACTTGTGGAATAATCGCACAACATCAGAAGAAAAAGTTTGGCGACTTTTATAAACAGGTAAATTCGATTGACTGTTAGAAAAAAGCAATATATCAAGATCAAGATTATCAACTGTACATGCATTCTATCTAATATAACGGCACTATTAAATGTGGTTTAATTTTGCTGAAAACCAAATAAAAAAGGTATGCACGCAAAACGGTCTTATCCAAAAGCAATTACAAATGAATTGATTTTTTTTCTTCTACTGCAAGGAGAGTCTTTAAAAAGTCGAAACAAGTGACAAAGTATAATAAAAAAGAATAAGTAAAGACTTTTATCAAAAGACGCTTTCAACAAACATCATAAAATTGAGAATGGAAATGGGGAATGTGTCAAAGAGACAACAACCCGACTAAACAAAAAACAACAGCAGAGGGTCACCAACAGGTCTTCAATGTAGCGAGAAATTTCCGCACCCGGAGGCGTCCTTCAGCTGGCCCCTAAACAAATATATACTAGTCCAGTGATAATGAACGCCATACTAATTTCCAAATTGTACACAAGAAACTAAAATTAAAATAATACAAGACTAACAAAGGCCAGAGGCTCCTGACTTGGGACAGGCGCAAAAATGCGGCGGGGTTAAACATGTTTGTGAGATCTCAACCCTCCCCCTATACCTCTAACCAATGTAGAAAAGTAAAATGGTAAGTTCATAGTTCAGACAATTAGTCGTAAACGCATTCAATCAAATATATCTGAGTTCAAGATTACTGATTATTTTTGTAAAAAAATCTAAATGAACTTAAACAAACTAAGTGTACACTTATAAAGTGTTCTTTATTCTTTTGTGTGCATTGACGTCAAACATTTGCTATTTTGAAATAAAAAATACATTTTGCAAATTACTCTGCAATTTTTTAAGTTCATTGTTTGGAAATATGTAACAATCATATTTTGACATCAACTCATAAAAATCTTTTCTTGAATGCGATTTGAAATTTGTAATATTCGTGAGATTACACATTTTGATTTCATGAGGATATTTAAAAAAAAAATAAGTTTGTGTTAAAATGAGTTAATTTTTCAACAGTTTATATAAATAAAACATTTGTATATGCTTGTTTAAGAAAAAAATATATTTTAATTTCATTGTAAAAAGTATATATTAAAATTGCTGACCTTAAGCATTTTTTGATTTGACTTTACATATTGAAAATGAAAAATGCTCCAACGTGGAGCATTTTTCAATTTGACATCAATATTGAAAAATGAAAAATGCTCCAATATGGAGCATTTTATATTTTATATTTTGACATTATAAATTGAAAAAAGAAAACTTATTCCGAACATGAGTAGTATTTATATATTATATATATGATAACATTGAGAATAGAAATAGGTAATGCGCAAAAGAGACAGCAATTCGACCAAAGTGCAGACAACAGCCAAAGGCCACCAATGAATCTTTAATAAACCTCTAGTCAACAAACACACATCAATGCGCACAGTAATGCTCATTTCAAAAGAAGTCCGAGTTCGATGTCAGAACAAGTAATGTAGTATATGTATTTGATTTTAACGACATCAATCTCTGTATTACTAAAATATATTACACCATGGTTTTCTGTATCGCAAACTAGTCATTACATTCACTCAATGGTATCAACGGTACAATGACACCATTCGCTAGAAAAAAATACAAATCAACACACAGACATGTTATATGTTCAGATCTATACATCAAATCTAATTCTGTAACGGTAATATTCTATACAAAACACAAATATGTCGGCATTCACCTCAAAACCTAACCAAACAGGCTTATTCAAAAGGGATACAGTTACGATACTGTCCATAAGAATGGCATATTTTAGTATGAATATTTATTTACTCAATGACATATGGTTTTTGCATTGTAAATAAACAAATTTATTATAAAACAAGTTGTTGGCATAAAACGGTTTATGTTCTTTTCACATATTTTATGATGATATCATACAAAAACCCCGAATGAGAGAGATTATGCTAGAAATTCAGTTGATGAAGACATTATCTTTCAATCAGATTAATTTATGTCTGGAACGGGCATTTCAGTAATTGATAGTAGTCCGTTGTTAATGTATGTATGTATCATGGTCATTTAGCTTAGTTTTGAAATATATTAGGCCCGAAACCACAATTAATTCCTTTATCATTTCTTTATAACGTTTTGACGCATTAAAAACAAATCTATTTTTTTTTGTTTTGTGTGTGTGTGTGTGTAATGCACAGTACGTCAAAACAAAAATATCAAGTATACATCATACACATTTGGTAAATACATATCCATACCCCTTAGGCAATTCAAGAGATGTTCCGAAAAGTGTAATTATACCGTTTTTGTACCTGGCCTAATCACTATTTCCATATAAACATCAGTTAAATTGAAAAATCCAAAAGTTTTATTTAAGCTCTCTTCTATCATTTCCACCCCAGAAAAACTAAGAAATCTGAGGAAGGGAAAGAAAAAAATAAAGACAAAATACACTATTATTAAAGGGAACTATATTCGTAGACAACGAAAAGCGGGATCATTAATTGTGGTTTTGGGCCAATAAGATATCTGACTCTGAGTTTTACTGTGCGTGATTTCGTGTCTATGTTTATTCTTCATTGTTTAGAGGTGTTAGATGGTCTAACAATACATATGTATGTCCAAGTCAGGAGCCTCCGTCTTTTGTTAGTCTTGTTTATGTGTTGTCAATTGAATTAATTGTTTTCTAAATATTGGACTTGTGTGTAACTTCTATTTTCAATGCATACGTACACATGTTAAGGGGTCAGCTGCATGATGCCCGCCTTCGGTCGCAGAAATTTCCCGCTGTGTTGAAGACCGATTGGTGATCTTGAGCTCTTTTTTGCCTTTTGATCGGGTTGTTGCCTTTGTTACACGTTCCACATTACCATTCTTAATGTTATCATACACATTTAAGGATAATTGTCATGTTCCAGACACGTGTAGGTATTCAGTCGTGTGTTCTGCGGGTAAACTAATTAATAAAAATTCACATCTTTTTGGTCATAATTGTACCTTTTAGTATATTTCTCATGTTCAAAATTAGGTGATACACACATAGTGCACACGTATACATAATTAACAAGTTCTTCAAGGTGTTTTAAAATACTGTCGACAATTTGAATATTTAAAACACATATATTAAAACAAATTTCATTTCATTCTAGATCTACTCATTAAAAATTAAAAAAAATTATGCAGTTTTGATCATCCTTTTAAATTTTTATATTGCAAAATAATTTCAATTCAAAATGAAACATGCATTTTTTCATTTTTCAACCTTTTAAGTCAAATTACAAAATACTTAATGTCAGCAATTCCAATTTTTCTTCTGAAATGAACTTATATTATTTTTCCTTTCTAAAACAAGCATCTGCAAATTATTTGATGTATTCAAACTGTTGAAATTTTATCTTTTTTTAATATCCTCGTGAAATAAAAAAAAAAATAATTCCATATAGATAACAAATTTTAAATATCATTAAGAAAATGATTTTTCAAAAGTCACTTCAAAAGAGTTTTGCCTTATGTTTAAAGTGTGAAGAGCAATTTGCTATATTCATTTTTTTCTGTTAAAAATGCCATTTTTTGGCGTAAATATACACGGTCTTCTGTTGTACATTGATTACCTATAGTACTTCATTTATTTATTATTCAATTATTGACTATTTTTTTATTATTAATTTCAGGAGAATTTCTCAACTTGTGGAATAATCTTTAAACAGAAGAACAAACACTTTCGGCGACTTTTACAAGGTTTGGACCTACTTAAAAAAAAACTTTAAGCATAACAAAACCCTGGATTTTTTGTCAAGTAGATAGCTACGAAGCTTCTCTTTTCATCTAGTACGAACAACAGTCTTGCCGTAGAACTTTTTTTATTAACTTTTCTGTAAGGTGGGGTAGGGTGTTCGACCCTAACTCTGGATCTAGTTTAATAATAATAAAAAAAAATCAAACAATACCCTGGATTTGTTTTCTCAGGTACACCTCATCTACCTTACTTCCCTTTTGCGCATCGTGCAGACAGATGAATTGCCGAAGAACATTTGTTTATTAACTTTTCTGTAAGGGTTGGAGAGGGTGTCAGACCCCTACGTTAGACATACTTGGAAAAAAACTAAGCCGAAGAACATCCTGAACTTTTTCTCAGACAGACCTCAGCAACCTAGCTTCTCTCTGCACCTAGTGAGACAAAAGAGTTGCCGTAGAACATTTTTTTGTAACATGTGGGAACGATATCCGGTCACAACTTTGGACCTACTTTAAAAACAAAATAAGCCGTAAAACACCCTTGATTTTATTCAAGTAGACTTTAGCTACCTAGATTTATTTTCAACCTAGTACGGACAAAAAAATTGCCAAAGAATATTTTTAGTAACTTTTCTGTAAGAGTTGGGAGCGATGTCCTGTCCCAACTTTGGACCTACTTTACAAAAAAAAAAAAAAAACTAAACCGTTGAACACCATTGCATTTTTTCAAGTATACCTCAGTTAACCAGCTTCCCTTTACATCTGTTGCGGACAAAAGCATTGCCGAAGAATATTTATTTAATAACTTTTCTGTAATTTGCACCTTGTGCTGTGAAAAGTATGGCAGTTTAACATTGTGTTTAACACTTTTCTGTAAGAATTGGAAAGGGTGTCCAACCCCAACTTTGGACCTACTTAAAACAGAACACAAAACAACACCCCGGATTTTTATTCTCAGGTAGACCGCAGCTACCCAGCCTCTCTTTGCATTTAATCGGACAAAATGATTACCGTAGAACCTTTTTTTTGTAAAAGATGTCCGACCAACTTTGGACCTACTTAAAAAAAAGAATCCGAAAACCACCCTGGATGTTTTCCATTTAGACCACAGTAACCCTTTTTCCCTTTATACCTAGTGCAGACATTGCCGAAGAACATTATTTAATTAACTTTTGTGTAAAGGTGGGGTAGGGTGTTCAAAAACAGACACAAGTTTTGACGTAGAACATTTTTTATTAACTTTTCTGCATGGAAGACTTTAAGGTGAGAAGACTGTCCGACTCAATCCTTGAACCTAAATGAAAAACAATAAATTAAGCCGAAGAACACACTGTGTTTTTTTCTCAAGTAAACCACAGCTACCCGGCCTTCCTTTGCACCTATTGCGGACAAAAGTATTGCCGTACAATATTTTTTATTAACTTTTCTGTAAGGTAGCGGGGTTGGGTGTCTGTTCTGAAATTTGGACCTACGTTCCAAAAACAAATGTGCGGAAGAACACCTAGGGTTTCTTCTCCAGTATACCCCAGCTACCCAGCTTCCCTTTGCACCTAGTGCAAACACAAGTTTTGCCGTAGAACATTTTTTTATTAACTTTTCTGCATGGAAGACTTTAAGGTGAGAAGACTGTCCGACTCAATCCTTGAACCTACGTGAAAAACAATAAATTAAGACGAAGAACACACTGTGTTTTTTTCTCAAGTAGACCACATCTACCCAGCTCCCCTTTGCGCCTATTGTGGACAATGATTTGACATAGAACATGTTTTATTATTTTTTTCCTGTAAAGTAATGGGGTAGGGTGTCCGGCCCCAACTTTGTACTTTCTTTTAAAAAGAATAAACTAAGCCGAAGAACACCCTATATTATTTCTCAACCTTTCTTTGCACCTAGTGCAGACAGAAGTATTGCCGTACAATATTTTTTATATTAACTTTTCTGTAAGGTAGCGGGGTTGGGTGTCTGCCCTAAATTTGGACCTACTTTAAAAAAACTGTGCCGAACAACACCTTGCGTTTCTTCTCCAGTACACCTCAGCTACCCACTTCCCTTTGCACCTAGTGCAGACACAAGTATTGCCGTAGAACATTTTTTATTAACTTTTCTGTAAGTGTAAGGTAGACTGTAAGGTAATAAGACTGACGGACTAAATCTTTGAACCTACATAAAAAAAAAAACTAAGCCGTAAAACACACTGTGTTTTTTCTGAAGTAGATCACAGCTACACAGCTTCCGTTTGTGCCTATTGCGGACAATTATTTGACGTCAATATTTTTTTTATTAATTTTTCTGTAAGGTGATGGGGTAGGGTGTCCGACACCAATTGTGCACTTTCTTTCAAAAAAATAAACTAAGCCGAAGAACACCCTGTGTTTTTTCTCAAGTAAACCACAGCTACCCGACCTTCCTTTGCACCTAGTGCGGACAAAAGTATTGCCGTACAATATTTTTTATTAACTTTTCTGTAAGGTAGCGGGGTTGGATGTCTGTTCCTAAATTTGGACCTACGTTCCAAAAAAACTGTGCGGAAGAACACCTTGGGTTTCCTTTCCAGTATACCGCAGCTACCCAGGTTCCCTTTGCACCTAGTGCAGACACAAGTATTGCCGTAGAACATTTTTTATTAACTTTTCTGTAAGTGTAAGGTAGACTGTAAGGTAATAAGACTGACGGACTAAATCTTTGAACTTACATAAAAAACAATAAACTAAGCCGTAAAACACACTGTATTTTTTCTGAAGTAGACCACAGCTACACAGCTTCCGTTTGTGCCTATTGCGGACAATTATTTGACGTCAATATTTTTTTTTATTAATTTTTCTGTTAGGTGATGGGGTAGGGTGTCCGACATCAATTTTGCACTTTCTTTCAAAAAAATAAACTCAGCCGAAGAACACCCTGTGTTTTTTCTCAAGTAAACCACAGCTACCCGACCTTCCTTTGCACCTAGTGCGGACAAAAGTATTTCCGTACACCATTTTTTATTAACTTCTCTGTAAGGTAGTGAGGTTGGGTGGCTGATCCTAAATTTGGACCTACGTTACAAAACAACTGTGCGGAAGAACACTTTGAGTTTCTTCTCCAGTATACCTCAGCTACCCAGCTTCCCAATGCACCTAGTGCAGACACAAGATTTGCCGTAGAATATTTTTTTTATTAACTTTTCTGTATGGTATATTGTAAGGTAAGAAGACTGTCCGAATCAATCTTTGAAACTACTTAAAAAACATTAAACTAAGCCGTAGAGCCCCCTGTGTTTTTTTCTGAAGTAGACCACAGCTAGTCAGCTCTCCTTTGCGCCTATTGTGGACAATGATTTGACATAGAACATTTTTTATTAATTTTTTTACTGTAAAGTAGTGGGGTAGGATGTCCGGCCTTACTTTACACTTTCTTTAAAAAAGAATAAACTAAGCCGAAGAACACCCTGTGTTTATTCTCAAGTAATCCATAGCAACCCGGCCTTTCTTTGCACCTAGTGCGGACAAAAGTATTGCCGTACAATATTTTTTATTAACTTTTCTGTAAGGCAGCGGGGTTGGGTGTCTGACCCTCAATTTGGACCTACGTTTAAAACAAACTGTGCCTAGGAACACCTTGGGTTTCTTCTCCAGTACACCTCAGTTACCCAGCTTCCCTTAGCACCTAGTGCAGACACAAGTATTGCCGTAGAACATTTTTTATTAACTTTTCTGTAAGGTAGACTGTAAGGTAATACGATTGTCCGACTCAATCTTTGAACATACTTAAAAAACAATAAACTAAGCCGTAGAAAAAACTGTGTTTATTCTAAAGTATACCACAGCTACACAGCTTCCATTTGTGCCTAGTGTGGACAATTGTTTGACGTCAATATTTTTTTTTATTAATTTTTCTGTAAGATAGTGAGGTAGGGTGTCCGAGACCAACTTTGCACTTTCTTTCAAAAAAAAAAAAAAAAACTAAGCCGAAGAATACCCTGTGTTTTTTTCTCTCAAGTATACCCCAGCTACCCAGCTTGCCTCTTCACCTAGTGCAGACAAAAGTTTTGCCGTAGAACATTTTTTATTAACTTTTCTGCATGGAGGACGTTAAGGTGAGAAGACTGTCCGACTCAATCCTTGAACCTACATGAAAAACAATAAATTAAGCCGAAGAACACACTGTGTTTTTTTCTCAAGTAGACCACATCTACCCAGCTCCCCTTTGCGCCTATTGTGGACAATGATTTGACATAGAACATGTTTTATTATTTTTTTTCTGTAAAGTAGTGGGGTAGGGTGTCCGGCCCCAACTTTGTACTTTCTTTTAAAAAGAATAAACTAAGCCGAAGAACACCCTATATTATTTCTCAACCTTTCTTTGCACCTAGTGGAGACGGAAGTATTGCCGTACAATATTTTTTATATTAACTTTTCTGTAAGGTATTGGGGGTTGGGTGTCTGTTCCTAAATTTGGACCTACGTTCCAAAAAAAATGTGCGGAAGAACACCTAGGGTTTCTTCTTCAGTATACCCCAGCTACCCAGCTTCCATTTGCACATAGTGCAGACACAAGTTTTGCCGTAGAACATATTTTATTTACTTTTCTGGATGGAACACTTTAAGGTGAGAAGACTGTCCGACTCAATCCTTGAACCTAAATGAAAAACAATAAATTAAGCCGAAGAACACACTGTGTTTTTTTCTCAAGTAAACCACAGCTACCCTGCCTTCCTTTGCACCTAGTGCAGACAAAAGTATTGCCGTACAATATTTTTTATTAACTTTTCTGTAAGGTAGCGGGGTTGGGTGTCTGTTCTTGAATTTGGACCTACGTTCCAAAAAAAAATGTGCGGAAGAACACCTAGGGTTTCTTCTCATGTATACCCCAGCTACCCAGCTTCCCTTTGCACCTAGTGCAGACACAAGTTTTGCCGTAGAACATTTTTTATTAACTTTTCTGCATGGAACACTTTAAGGTGAGAAGACTGTCCGACTCAATCCTTGAACCTACGTGAAAAACAATAAATTAAGACGAAGAACACACTGTGTTTTTTTCTCAAGTAGACCACATCTACCCAGCTCCCCTTTGCGCCTATTGTGGACAATGATTTGACATAAAACATGTTTTATAATTTTTTTCCTGTAAAGTAATGGGGTAGGGTGTCCGGCCCCAACTTTGTACTTTCTTTTAAAAAGAATAAACTAAGCCGAAGAACACCCTATATTATTTCTCAACCTTTCTTTGCACCTAGTGCAGACAGAAGTATTGCCGTACAATATTTTTTATATTAATTTTTCTGTAAGGTAGCGGGGTTGGGTGTCTGCCCTAAATTTGGACCTACTTTAAAAAAACTGTGCCGAACAACAACTTGCGTTTCTTCTCCAGTACACCTCAGCTACCCACTTCCCTTTGCACCTAGTGCAGACACAAGTATTGCCGTAGAACATTTTTTATTAACTTTTCTGTAAGTGTAAGGTAGACTGTAAGGTAATAAGACTGACGGACTAAATCTTTGAACTTACATAAAAAACAATAAACTAAGCCGTAAAGCACACTGTGTTTTTTCTGAAGTAGATCACAGCTACACAGCTTCCGTTTGTGCCTATTGCGGACAATTATTTGACGTCATTATTTTTTTTATTAATTTTTCTGTAAGGTGATTGGGTAGGGTGTCTGACACCAATTTTGCACTTTCTTTCAAAAAAATAAACTAAGCCGAAGAACACCCTGTGTTTTTTCTCAAGTAAACCACAGCTACCCGACCTTCCTTTGCACCTAGTGCGGACAAAAGTATTGCCGTACAATATTTTTTATTAACTTTTCTGTAAGGTAGCGGGGTTGGGTGTCTGTTCCTAAATTTGGACCTACGTTCCAAAAAAACTGTGGGGAAGAACACCTTGGGTCTCTTTTCCAGTATACCGCAGCTACCCAGCTTCCCTTTGCACCTAGTGTAGACACAAGTATTGCCGTAGAACATTTTTTATTAACTTTTCTGTAAGTGTAAGGTAGACTGTAAGGTGATAAGACTGACGGACTAAATCTTTGAACTTACATAAAAAACAATAAACTAAGCCGTAAAACACACTGTATTTTTTCTGAAGTAGACCACAGCTACACAGCTTCCCTTTGTGCCTATTGCGGACAATTATTTGACGTCTATATTTTTTTTATTAATTTTTCTGTTAGGTGATGGGGTAGGGTGTCCGACATCAATTTTGCACTTTCTTTCAAAAAAATAAACTCAGCCGAAGAACACCCTGTGTTTTTTCTCAAGAAAACCACAGCTACCCGACCTTCCTTTGCACCTAGTGCGGACAAAAGTATTTCTGTACACCATTTTTTATTAACTTCTCTGTAAGGTAGTGAGGTTGGGTGGCTGATCCTAAATTTGGACCTACGTTACAAAACAACTGTGCGGAAGAACACTTTGAGTTTCTTCTCCAGTATACCTCAGCTACCCAGCTTCCCAATGCACCTAGTGCAGACACAAGATTTGCCGTAGAATATTTTTTTTATTAACTTTTCTGTATGGTATATTGTAAGGTAAGAAGACTGTCCGAATCAATCTTTGAAACTACTTAAAAAACATTAAACTAAGCCTTAGAGCCCCCTGTGTTTTTTTCTGAAGTAGACCACAGCTAGTCAGCTCCCCTTTGCGCCTATTGTGGACAATGATTTGACATAGAACATTTTTTATTAATTTTTTTACTGTAAAGTAGTGGGGTAGAGTGTCCGGTCTTACTTTGCACTTTCTTTAAAAAAGAATAAACTAAGCCGAAGAACACCCTGTGTTTATTCTCTAGTAATCCATAGCAACCCGGCCTTTCTTTGCACCTAGTGCGGACAAAAGTATTGCCGTACAATATTTTTTATTAACTTTTCTGTAAGGAAGCGAGGTTGGGTGTCTGACCCTCAATTTGGACCTACGTTAAAAACAAACTGTGCCTAGGGACACCTTGGGTTTCTTTTCCAGTACACCTCAGTTACCCAGCTTCCCTTAGCACCTAGTGCAGACACAAGTATTGCCGTAGAACATTTTTTATTAACTTTTCTGTAAGGTAGACTGTAAGGTAATACGATTGTCCGACTCAATCTTTGAACATACTTAAAAAATAATAAACTAAGCCGTAGAAAAAACTGTGTTTATTCTAAAGTAGACCACAGCTACACAGCTTCCATTTGTGCCTAGTGTGGACAATAGTATGACGTCAATATTTTTTTTTTATTAATTTTTCTGTAAGGTAGTGGGGTAGGGTGTCCGAGACCAACTTTGCACTTTCTTTCAAAAAAAAAAAAACTAAGCGGAAGAATACCCTGTGTTTTTTTTTCTCATGTATACCCCAGCTACCCAGCTTCCCTCTGCACCTAGTGCAGACAAAAGTTTTGCCGTAGAACATGTTTTATTAACTTTTCTGCATGGAACACTTTAAGGTGAGAAGACTGTCCGACTCAATCCTTGAACCTAAATGAAAAGCAATAAATTAAGCCGAAGAACACACTGTGTTTTTTTCTCAAGTAAACCAGAGCTACCCGGCCTTCCCTTGCACCTAGTGCGGACAAAAGTATTGCCGTACAATATTTTTTATTAACTTTTCTGTAAGGTAGCGGGGTTGGGTGTCTGTTCCTAAATTTGGACCTACGTTCCAAAAAAAAATGTGCGGAAGAACACCTAGGGTTTCTTCTCCAATATACCCCAGCTACCCAGCTTCCCTTTGCACCTAGTGCAGACACAAGTTTTGCCGTAGAACATTTTTTATTAACTTTTCTGCATGGAAGACTTTAAGGTGAGACTCAATCCTTGAACCTACGTGAAAAACAATAAATTAAGCCGAAGAACACACTGTGTTTTTTTCTCAAGTAGACCACATCTACCCAGCTCCCCTTTGCGCCTATTGTGGACAATGATTTGACATAGAACATGTTTTATTAATTTTTTTCTGTAAAGTAGTTGGGTAGGGTGTCCGGCCCCAACTTTGTACTTTCTTTTAAAAAGAATAAACTAAGCCAAAGAACACCCTATATTATTTCTCGACCTTTCTTTGCACCTAGTGCGGACAAAAGTATTGCCGTACAATATTTTTTATATTAACTTTTCTGTAAGGTAGCGGGGTTGGGTGTCTGTTCCTAAATTTGGACCTACGTTCCAAAAAAAAAAAAACTGTGCCGAAGAACACCTTGGATTTCTTCTCCAGTACACATCAGCTACCCAGATTCCCTTTGCACCTAGTGCAGACACAAGTATTGCCGTAGAACATTGTTTATTAACTTTTCTGTAAGTGTAAGGTAGACTGTAAGGTAATAAGACTGACGGACTAAATCTTTGAACCTACATAAAAAACAATAAACTAAGCCGTAAAACACACTGTGTTTTTTCTGAAGTAGACCACAGCTACACAGCTTCCCTTTGTGCCTATTGCGGTTAATTATTTGACGTCAATATTTTTTTTATTAATTTTTCTGTTAGGTGATGGGGTAGGATGTCCGACATCAATTTTGCACTTTCTTTCAAAAAAATAAACTAAGCCGAAGAACATCCTGTGTTTTTTCTCAAGTAAACCACAGTTACCCGGCCTTCCTTTGCACCTAGTGCGGACAAAAGTATTGCCAAACAATAATTTTTATAAACTTTTCTGTAAAGTAGCGGGGTTGGGTGTCTGTTCCTAAATTTGGACCTACGTTCCAAAAATCAATTTTTCTGTTAGGTGATGGAATGTGCGGAAGAACACCTTGGGTTTCTTCTCCAGTACACCTCAGCTACCCAGCTTCCCTTTGCACCTAGTGCAGACACAAGTATTGCCGTAGAACATTTTTTATTAACTTTTCTGTAAGTGTAAGGTAGACTGTAAGGTATTAAGACTGACGGACTCAATCTTTGAACCTACATAAAAAACAATAAACTAAGCCGTAAAACACACTGTGTTTTTTCTGAAATAGACCACAGCTACACAGCTTCCCTTTGTGCCTATTGCGGTTAATTATTTGACGTCAATATTTTTTTTATTTATTTTTCTGTTAGGTGATGGGGTAGGGTGTCCGACATCAATTTTGCACTTTCTTTCAAAAAAATAAACTAAGCCGAAGAACACCCTGTGTTTATTCTCAAGTAAACCATAGTTACCCGACCTTCCTTTGCACCTAGTGCGGACAAAAGTATTGCCGTACAATATTTTTTATTAACTTTTCTGTAAGGTAGCGGGGTTGGGTGTCTGTTCCTAAATTTGGACCTACGTTCCAAAAAAAAAACTGTGCCGAAGAACACCTTGGGTTTCTTCTCCAGTACACCTCAGCTGCCCAGCTTCCCTTTGCACCTAGTGCAGACACAAGTATTGACGTAGAACATTTTTTATTAACTTTTCTGTAAGTGTAAGGTAGACTGTAAGGTAATAAGACTGACGGACTAAATCTTTGAACCTACATAAAAAACAATAAACTAAGCCGTAAAACACACTGTTTTTTTTCAGAAGTAGACCACAGCTACACAGCTTCCCTTTGTGCCTATTGCAGACAATTATTTGACGTTAATATTTTTTTTATTAATTTTTCTGTTAGGTGATGGGGTAGGGTGTCCGACATCAATTTTGCACTTTCTTTCAAAAACATAAACTAAGCCGAAGAACATCCTGTGTTTTTCTCAAGTAAACCGCAGCTACCCGACCTTCCTTTGCACCTAGTGCGGACAAAAGTATTGCCGTACAATATTTTTTATTAACTTTTCTGTAAGGTAGCGGGGTTGGGTGTATGTTCCTAAATTTGGACCTACGTTCCAAAAAAACTGTGCGGAAGAACACCTTGGGTTTCTTCTCCAGTACACCTCAGCTACCCAGCTTCCCTTTGCACCTAGTGCAGACACAAGTATTCCCGTAGAACATTTTTTATTAACTTTTCTGTAAGTGTAAGGTAGACTGTAAGGTAATAAGACTGACGGGCTAAATCTTTGAACCTACATAAAAAACAATAAACTAAGCCGTAAAACACACTGTTTTTTTTTCTGAAGTAGACCACAGCTACACAGCTTCCCTTTGTGCCTATTGCAGACAATTATTTGACGTCAATATTCTTTTTATTAATTTTTCTGTTAGGTGATGGGGTAGGATGTCCGACATCAATTTTGCACTTTCTTTCAAAAAAAGAAACTAAGCCGAAGAACACCCTGTGTTTATTCTCAAGTAAACCACAGTTACCCGACCTTCCTTTGCACCAAGTGCGGACAAAAGTATTACCGTACAATATTTTTTATTAACTTTTCTGTAAGGTAGCGGGGTTGGGTGTCTTTTCCTAAATTTGGAACTATGTTCCAAAAAAAAAAACTGTGCCGAAGAACACCTTGTGTTTCTTCTCCAGTACACCTCAGCTACCCAGGTTCCCTTTGCACCTAGTGCATACACAATTATTGCCGTAGAACATTTTTTATTAACTTTTCTGTAAGTGTAAGGTAGACTGTAAGGTAATAAGACTGACGGACTAAATCTTTGAACCTACATAAAAAACAATAAACTAAGCCGTAAAACACACTGTGTTTTTCTGAAGTAGACCACAGCTACACAGCTTCCCTTTGTGCCTATTGCGGACAATTATTTGACGTCAATATTTTTTTTATTAATTTTTCTGTTAGGTGATGGGGTAGGGTGTCCGACATCAATTTTGCACTTTCTTTCAAAAAAATAAACTAAGCCGAAGAACATCCTGTGTTTTTTCTCAAGTAAACCACAGTTACCCGGCCTTCCTTTGCACCTAGTGCGGACAAAAGTATTGCCAAACAATATTTTTTATTAACTTTTCTGTAAAGTAGCGGGGTTGGGTGTCTGTTCCTAAATTTGGACCTACGTTCCAAAAATCAATTTTTTTGTTAGGTAATGGAATGTGCGGAAGAACACCTTGGGTTTCTTCTCCAGTACACCTCAGCTGCCCAGCTTCCCTTTGCACCTAGTGCAGACACAAGTATTGACGTAGAACATTTTTTATTAACTTTTCTGTAAGTGTAAGGTAGACTGTAAGGTAATAAGACTGACGGACTAAATCTTTGAACCTACATAAAAAACAATAAACTAAGCCGTAAAACACACTGTGTTTTTTGTTCTGAAGTAGATCACAGCTACACAGCTTCCCTTTGTGCCTATTGCGGACAATTATTTGACGTCAATGTTTTTTTTATTAATTTTTCTGTTAAGTGATGGGGTAGGGTGTCCGACATCAATTTTGCACTTTCTTTCAAAAAAATAAACTACATGTAAGCCGAAGAACACCCTGTGTTTATTCTCAAGTACACCACGGTTACCCGACCTTCCTTTGCACCTAGTGCGGACAAAAGTATTGCCGTACAATATTTTTTATTAACTTTTCTGTAAGGTAGCGGGGTTGGGTGTCTGTTCCTAAATTTGGACCTACGTTCCAAAAAAAAACTGTGCCGAAGAACACCTTGGGTTTCTTCTCCAGTACACCTCAGCTACCCAGCTTCCCTTTGCACCTAGTGCAGACACAAGTATTGCCGTAGAACATTTTTTATTAACTTTTCTCTAAGTGTAAGATAGACTGTAAGGTAATAAGACTGACGGACTAAATCTTTGAACCTATATAAAAAACAATAAACTAAGCCGTAAAACACACTGTTTTTCTCTGAAGTAGACCACAGCTACACAGCTTCCCTTTGTGCCTATTGCGGTGAATTATTTGACGTCAATATTTTTTTTATTAATTTTTCTGTTAGGTGATGGGGTAGGGTGTCCGACATCAATTTTGCACTTTCTTTCAAAAAAAGAAACTAAGCCGAAGAACATCCTGTGTTTTTTCTCAAGTAAACCACAGTTACCCGGCCTTCCTTTGCACCTAGTGCGGACAAAAGTATTGCCAAACAATATTTTTTATTAACTTTTCTGTAAAGTAGCGCGGTTGGGTGTCTGTTCCTAAATTTGGACCTACGTTCCAAAAATCAATTTTTCTGTTAGGTAATGGAATGTGCGGAAGAACACCTTGGGTTTCTTCTCCAGTACACCTTAGCTACCCAGCTTCCCTTTGCACCTAGTGCAGACACAAGTATTGCCGTAGAACATTTTTTATTAACTTTTCTGTAAGTGTAAGGTAGACTGTAAGGTAATAAGACTGACGGACTAAATCTTTGAACCTACATAAAAAACAATAAACTAAGCCGTAAAACACACTGTGTTTTTTTCTGAAGTAAACCACAGCTACACAGCTACCATTTGTGCCTATTGCGGACAATTATTTGACGTCAATATTTTTTTTATTAATTTTTCTGTTAAGTGATGGGGTAGGGTGTCCGACATCAATTTTGCACTTTCTTTCAAAAAAATAAACTAAGCCGAAGAACACCCTGTGTTTATTCTCAAGTACACCACAGTTACCCGACCTTCCTTTGCACCAAGTGCGGACAAAAGTATTACCGTACAATATTTTTTATTAACTTTTCTGTAAGGTAGCGGGGTTGGGTGTCTGTTCCTAAATTTGGAACTATGTTCCAAAAAAAAAACTGTGCCGAAGAACACCTTGTGTTTCTTCTCCAGTACACCTCAGCTACCCAGCTTCCCTTTGCACCTAGTGCATACACAATTATTGCCGTAGAACATTTTTTATTAACTTTTCTGTAAGTGTAAGGTAGACTGTAAGGTAATAAGACTGACGGACTAAATCTTTGAACCTATATAAAAAACAATAAACTAAGCCGTAAAACACACTGTGTTTTTTTTCTGAAGTAGACCACAGCTACACAGCTTCCCTTTGTGCCTATTGCGGACAATTATTTGACGTCAATATTTTTTTTATTAATTTTTCTGTTAGGTGATGGGGTAGGGTGTCCGACATCAATTTTGCACTTTCTTTCAAAAAAATAAACTAAGCCGAAGAACATCCTGTGTTTTTTCTCAAGTAAACCACAGTTACCCGGCCTTCCTTTGCACCTAGTGCGGACAAAAGTATTGCAAAACAATATTTTTTATTAACTTTTCTGTAAAGTAGCGGGGTTGGGTGTCTGTTCCTAAATTTGGACCTACGTTCCAAAAATCAATTTTTCTGTTAGGTAATGGAATGTGCGGAAGAACACCTTGGGTTTCTTCTCCAGTACACCTCAGCTACCCAGCTTCCCTTTGCACCTAATGCAGACACAAGTATTGACGTAGAACATTTTTTATTAACTTTTCTGTAAGTGTAAGGTAGACTGTAAGGTAATAAGACTGACGGACTAAATCTTTGAACCTACATAAAAAACAATAAACTAAGCCGTAAAACACACTGTGTTTTTTTTTCTGAAGTAGATCACAGCTACACAGCTTCCCTTTGTGCCTATTGCGGACAATTTTTTGACGTCAATGTTTTTTTTATTAATTTTTCTGTTAAGTGATGGGGTAGGGTGTCCGACATCAATTTTGCACTTTCTTTCAAAAAAATAAACTACATGTAAGCCGAAGAACACCCTGTGTTTATTCTCAAGTACACCACGGTTACCCGACCTTCCTTTGCACCTAGTGCGGACAAAAGTATTGCCGTACAATATTTTTTATTAATTTTTCTGTAAGGTAGCGGGGTTGGGTGTCTGTTCCTAAATTTGGACCTACGTTCCAAAAAAAAAACTGTGCCGAAGAACACCTTGGGTTTCTTCTCCAGTACACCTCAGCTACCCAGCTTCCCTTTGCACCTAGTGCAGACACAAGTATTGCCGTAGAACATTTTTTATTAACTTTTCTGTAAGTGTAAGATAGACTGTAAGGTAATAAGACTGACGGACTTAATCTTTGAACCTATATAAAAAACAATAAACTAAGCCGTAAAACACACTGTTTTTCTCTGAAGTAGACCACAGCTACACAGCTTCCCTTTGTGCCTATTGCGGTGAATTATTTGACGTCAATATTTTTTTTATTAATTTTTCTGTTAGGTGATGGGGTAGGGTGTCCGACATCAATTTTGCACTTTCTTTCAAAAAAAGAAACTAAGCCGAAGAACATCCTGTGTTTTTTCTCAAGTAAACCACAGTTAACCGGCCTTCCTTTGCACCTAGTGCGGACAAAAGTATTGCCAAACAATATTTTTTATTAACTTTTCTGTAAAGTAGCGGGGTTGGGTGTCTGTTCCTAAATTTGGACCTACGTTCCAAAAATCAATTTTTCTGTTAGGTAATGGAATGTGCGGAAGAACACCTTGGGTTTCTTCTCCAGTACACCTCAGCTACCCAGCTTCCCTTTGCACCTAGTGCAGACACAAGTATTGCCGTAGAACATTTTTTATTAACTTTTCTGTAAGTGTAAGGTAGACTGTAAGGTAATAAGACTGACGGACTAAATCTTTGAACCTACATAAAAAACAATAAACTAAGCCGTAAAACACACTGTGTTTTTTTCGGAAGTAAACCACAGCTACACAGCTACCATTTGTGCCTATTGCGGACAATTATTTGACGTCAATATTTTTTTTATTAATTTTTCTGTTAAGTGATGGGGTAGGGTGTCCGACATCAATTTTGCACTTTCTTTCAAAAAAATAAACTAAGCCGAAGAACACCCTGTGTTTATTCTCAAGTACACCACAGTTACCCGACCTTCCTTTGCACCTAGTGCGGACAAAAGTATTGCCGTACAATATTTTTTATTAACTTTTCTGTAAGGTAGCGGGGTTGGGTGTCTGTTCCTAAATTTGGACCTACGTTCCAAAAAAAAAACTGTGCCGAAGAACACCTTGGGTTTCTTCTCCAGTACACCTCAGCTACCCAGCTTCCCTTTGCACCTAGTGCAGACATACGTATTGCCGTAGACCATTTTTTATTGACTTTTCTGTAAGTGTAAGATAGACTGTAAGGTAATAAGACTGACAGACTAAATCTTTGAACCTATATAAAAAACAATAAACTAAGCCGTAAAACACACTGTTTTTTTTTCTGAAGTAGACCACAGCTACACAGCTTCCCTTTGTGCCTATTGCGGACAATTATTTGACGTCAATATTTTTTTTATTAATTTTTCTGTTAGGTGATGGGGTAGGGTGTCCGACATCAATTTTGCACTTTCTTTCAAAAAAATAAACTAAGCCGAAGAACATCCTGTGTTTTTATCAAGTAAACCGCAGCTACCCGACCTTCCTTTGCACCTAGTGCGGACAAAAGTATTGCCGTACAATATTTATTATTAACTTTTCTGTAAGGTAGCGGGGTTGGGTGTCTGTTCCTAAATTTGGACCTACGTTCCAAAAAATCTGTGCGGAAGAACACCTTGGGTTTCTTCTCCAGTACACCTCAGCTACCCAGCTTCCCTTGCACCTGGTGCAGACACAAGTATTGCCATAGAACATTTTTTATTAACTTTTATGTAAGTGTAAGGTAGACTGTAAGGTAATAAGACTGACGGATTAAATCTTTGAACCTACATAAAAAACAATAAACTAAGCCGTAAAACACACTGTGTTTTTTTCTGAAGTAGACCACAGCTACACAGCTTCCATTTGTGCCTATTGCGCACAATTATTTGACGTCAATATTTTTTTTATTAATTTTTCTGTTAGGTGATGGGGTAGGGTGTCCGACATCAATTTTGCACTTTCTTTCAAAAAACGAAACTAAGCCGAAGAACACCCTGTGTTTCTTCTCATGCAAACCACAGTTACCCGACCTTCCTTTGCACCTAATGCGGTCAAAAGTATTGCCGTACAATATTTTTTATTAACTTTTCTGTAAGGTAGCGGGGTTGGGTGTCTGTTCCTAAATTTGGACCTACGTTCCAAAAAAAAAACTGTGCCGAAGAACACCTTGGGTTTCTTCTCCAGTACAATTCAGCTACCCAGCTTCCCTTTGCACCTAGTGCAGACATACGTATTGCCGTAGAACATTTTTTATTGACTTTTCTGTAAGTGTAAGATAGACTGTAAGGTAATAAGACTGACGGACTAAATCTTTGAACCTATATAAAAAACAATAAACTAAGCCGTAAAACACACTGTTTTTTTTCTGAAGTAGACCACAGCTACACAGCTTCCCTTTGTGCCTATTGCGGACAATTATTTGACGTCAATATTTTTTTTATTAATTTTTCTGTTAGGTGATGGGGTAGGGTGTCCGACATCAATTTTGCACTTTCTTTCAAAAAAATAAACTAAGCCGAAGAACATCCTGTGTTTTTCTCAAGTAAACCGCAGCTACCCGACCTTCCTTTGCACCTAGTGCGGACAAAAGTATTGCCGTACAATATTTATTATTAACTTTTCTGTAAGGTAGCGGGGTTGGGTGTCTGTTCCTAAATTTGGACCTACGTTCCAAAAAAACTGTGCGGAAGAACACCTTGGGTTTCTTCTCCAGTACACCTCAGCTACCCAGCTTCCCTTGCACCTAGTGCAGACACAAGTATTGCCGTAGAACATTTTTTATTAACTTTTATGTAAGTGTAAGGTAGACTGTAAGGTAATAAGACTGACGGATTAAATCTTTGAACTTACATAAAAAACAATAAACTAAGCCGTAAAACATACTGTGTTTTTTTCTGAAGCAGACCACAGCTACACAGCTTCCATTTGTGCCTATTGCGCACAATTATTTGACGTCAATATTTTTTTTATTAATTTTTCTGTTAGGTGATGGGGTAGGGTGTCCGACATCAATTTTGCACTTTCTTTCAAAAAAAGAAACTAAGCCGAAGAACACCCTGTGTTTATTCTCAAGCAAACCACAGTTATCCGACCTTCCTTTGCACCTAGTGCGGTCAAAAGTATTGCCGTACAATATTTTTTATTAACTTTTCTGTAAGGTAGCGGGGTTGGGTGTCTGTTCCTAAATTTGGACCTACGTTCCAAAAAAAAAACTGTGCCGAAGAACACCTTGGGTTTCTTCTCCAGTACACCTCAGCTACCCAGCTTCCCTTTGCGCCTAGTGCAGACACAAGTATTGACGTAGAACATTTTTTATTAACTTTTCTGTAAGTGTAAGGTAGACTGTAAGGTAATAAGACTGACGTACTAAATCTTTAAACCTATATAAAAAACAATAAACTAAGCCGTAAAACACACTGTTTTTTTCTGAAGTAGACCACAGCTACACAGCTTCCCTTTGTGCCTTTTGCGGTTAATTATTTGACGTCAATATTTTTTTTATTAATTTTTCTGTTAGGTGATAGGGTAGGGTGTCCGACATCAATTTTGCACTTTCTTTCAAAAAAAGAAACTAAGCCGAAGAACATCCTGTGTTTTTCTCAAGTAAACCGCAGCTACCCGACCTTCCTTTGCACCTAGTGCGGACAAAAGTATTGCCGTACAATATTTATTATTAACTTTTCTGTAAGGTAGCGGGGTTGGGTGTCTGTTCCTAAATTTGGACCTACGTTCCAAAAAAACTGTGCGGAAGAACACCTTGGGTTTCTTCTCCAGTACACCTCAGCTACCCAGCTTCCCTTGCACCTAGTGCAGACACAAGTATTGCCGTAGAACATTTTTTATTAACTTTTATGTAAGTGTAAGGTAGACTGTAAGGTAATAAGACTGACGGATTAAATCTTTGAACTTACATAAAAAACAATAAACTAAGCCGTAAAACATACTGTGTTTTTTTCTGAAGTAGACCACAGCTACACAGCTTCCATTTGTGCCTATTGCGCACAATTATTTGACGTCAATATTTTTTTTATTAATTTTTCTGTTAGGTGATGGGGTAGGGTGTCCGACATCAATTTTGCACTTTCTTTCAAAAAAAAGAAACTAAGCCGAAGAACACCCTGTGTTTATTCTCAAGCAAACCACAGTTACCCGACCTTCCTTTGCACCTAGTGCGGTCAAAAGTATTGCCGTACAATATTTTTTATTAACTTTTCTGTAAGGTAGCGGGGTTGGGTGTCTGTTCCTAAATTTGGACCTACGTTCCAAAAAAGAAAAACTGTGCCGAAGAACACCTTGGGTTTCTTCTCCAGTACACCTCAGCTACCCAGCTTCCCTTTGCACCTAGTGCAGACACAAGTATTGACGTAGAACATTTTTTATTAACTATTCTGTAAGTGTAAGATAGACTGTAAGGTAATAAGACTGACGGACTAAATCTTTGAACCTACATAAAAAACAATAAACTAAGCCGTAAAACACACTGTTTTTTTCTGAAGTAGACCACAGCTACACAGCTTCCCTTTGTGCCTATTGCGGACAATTATTTGACGTCAATATTTTTTTTATGAATTTTTCTGTTAGGTGATGGGGTAGGGTGTCCGACATCAATTTTGCACTTTCTTTCAAAAAATTAAACTAAGCCGAAGAACATCTTGTGTTTTTCTCAAGTAAACTGCAGCTACCCGACCTTCCTTTGCACCTAGTGCTGACAAAAGTATTGCCGTACAATATTTTTTATTAACTTTTCTGTAAGGTAGCGGGGTTGGGTGTCTATTCCTAAATTTGGACCTACGTTCCAAAAAAACTGTGCGGAAGAACACCTTGGGTTTCTTCTCAAGTACACCTCAGCTACCCAGCTTCCCTTTGCACCTAGTGCAGACACAAGTATTGCCGTAGAACATTTTTTATTAACTTTTCTGTAAGTGTAAGGTAGACTGTAAGGTAATAAGACTGACGGACTAAATCTTTGAACCTACATAAAAAACAATAAACTAAGCCGTAAAACACACTGTGTTTTTTTCTGAAGTAGACCACAGCTAGACAGCTTCCATTTGTGCCTATTGCGCACAATTATTTGACGTCAATATTTTTTTTATTAATTTTTCTGTTAGGTGATGGGGTAGGGTGTCCGACATCAATTTTGCATTTTCTTTAAAAAAAAGAAACTAAGCCGAAGAACACCCTGTGTTTATTCTCAAGCAAACCACAGTTACCCGACCTTCCTTTGCACCTAGTGCGGTCAAAAGTATTGCCGTACAATATTTTTTATTAACTTTTCTGTAAGTGTAAGGTAGACTGTAAGGTAATAAGACTGACGGACTAAATCTTTGAACCTACATAAAAAACAATAAACTAAGCCGTAAAACACACTGTATTTTTTCTGAAGTAGACCACAGCTACACAGCTTCCCATTGTGCCTATTGCGGTGAATTATTTGACGTCAATATTTTTTTATTAATTTTTCTGTTAGGTGATGGGGTAGGGTGTCCGACATCAATTTTTCACTTTCTTTCAAAAAAATAAACTAAGCCGAAGAACATCCTGTGTTTTTCTCAAGTAAACTGCAGCTACCCGACCTTCCTTTGCACCTAGTGCGGACAAAAGTATTGCCGTACAATATTTATTATTAACTTTTCTGTAAGGTAGCGGGGTTGGGTGTCTGTTCCTAAATTTGGACCTACGTTCCAAAAAAACTGTGCGGAAGAACACCTTGGGTTTCTTCTCCAGTACACCTCAGCTACCCAGCTTCCCTTTGCACCTAGTGCAGACACAAGTATTGCCGTAGAACATTTTTTATTAACTTTTCTGTAAGTGTAAGGTAGACTGTAAGGTAATAAGACTGACGGACTAAATCTTTGAACCTACATAAAAAACAATAAACTAAGCCGTAAAACACACTGTGTTTTTTCTGAAGTAGACCACAGCTACACAGCTTCCATTTGTGCCTATTGCGGTGAATTATTTGACGTCAATATTTTTTTCTTAATTTTTCTGTTAGGTGATGGGGTAGGGTGTCCGACATCAATTTTGCACTTTCTTTCAAAAAAAGAAACTAAGCCGAAGAACATCCTGTGTTTTTCTCAAGTAAACCGCAGCTACCCGACCTTCCTTTGCACCTAGTGCGGACAAAAGTATTGCCGTACAATATTTATTATTAACTTTTCTGTAAGGTAGCGGGGTTGGGTGTCTGTTCCTAAATTTGGACCTACGTTCCAAAAAAACTGTGCGGAAGAACACCTTGGGTTTCTTCTCCAGTACACCTCAGCTACCCAGCTTCCCTTGCACCTAGTGCAGACACAAGTATTGCCGTAGATCATTTTTTATTAACTTTTCTGTAAGTGTAAGGTAGACTGTAAGGTAATAAGACTGACGGACTAAATCTTTGAACCTACATAAAAAACAATAAACTAAGCCGTAAAACACACTGTTTTTTTCTGAAGTAGACCACAGCTACACAGCTTCCCTTTGTGCCTATTGCGGACAATTATTTGACGTCAATATTTTTTTTATTAATTTTTCTGTTAGGTGATGGGGTAGGGTGTCCGACATCAATTTTGCACTTTCTTTCAAAAAAATAAACTAAGCCGAAGAACATCCTGTGTTTTTCTCAAGTAAACTGCAGCTACCCGACCTTCCTTTGCACCTAGTGCGGACAAAAGTATTGCCGTACAATATTTTTTATTAACTTTTCTGTAAGGTAGCGGGGTTGGGTGTCTGTTCCTAAATTTGGACCTACGTTCCAAAAAAACTGTGCGGAAGAACACCTTGGGTTTCTTCTCCAGTACACCTCAGCTACCCAGCTTCCCTTTGCACCTAGTGCAGACACAAGTATTGCCGTAGAACATTTTTTATTAACTTTTCTGTAAGTGTAAGGTAGACTGTAAGGTAATAAGACTGACGGACTAAATCTTTGAACCTACATAAAAAACAATAAACTAAGCCGTAAAACACACTGTGTTTTTTTCTGAAGTAGACCACAGCTACACAGCTTCCATTTGTGCCTATTGCGGACAATTATTTGACGTCAATATTTTTTTTATTAATTTTTCTGTTAAGTGATGGGGTAGGGTGTCCGACATCAATTTTGCACTTTCTTTCAAAAAAATAAACTAAGCCGAAGAACACCCTGTGTTTATTCTCAAGTACACCACAGTTACCCGACCTTCCTTTGCACCTAGTGCGGACAAAAGTATTGCCGTACAATATTTTTTATTAACTTTTCTGTAAGGTAGCGGGGTTGGGTGTCTGTTCCTTAATTTGGACCTACGTTCCAAAAAAATAAACTGTGCCGAAGAACACCTTGGGTTTCTTCTCCAGTACACCTCAGCTACCCAGCTTCCCTTTGCAGCTAGTGCGGTCAAAAGTATTGTCGTACAATATTTTTTATTAACTTTTCTGTAAGTGTAAGGTAGACTGTAAGGTAATAAGACTGACGGACTAAATCTTTGAACCTACATAAAAAACAATAAACTAAGCCGTAAAACACACTGTTTTTTTCTGAAGTAGACCACAGCTACACAGCTTCCCTTTGTGCCTATTGCGCACAATTATTTGACGTCAATATTTTTTTTATTAATTTTTCTGTTAGGTGAAGGGGTAGGGTGTCCGACATCAATTTTGCACTTTCTTTCAAAAAAATAAACGAAGCCGAATAACATCCTGTGTTTTTCTCAAGTAAACCGCAGCTACCCGACCTTCCTTTGCACCTAGTGCGGACAAAAGTATTGCCGTACAATATTTTTTATTAACTTTTCTGTAAGGTAGCGGGGTTGGGTGTCTGTTCCTAAATTTGGACCTACGTTCCAAAAAAACTGTGCGGAAGAACACCTTGGGTTTCTTCTCCAGTACACCTCAGCTACCCAGCTTCCCTTTGCACCTAGTGCAGACACATGTATTGACGAAGAACATTTTTTATTAACTTTTCTGTAAGTGTAAGGTAGACTGTAAGGTAATAAGACTGACTGACTAAATCTTTGAACCTACATAAAAAACAATAAACTAAGCCGTAAAACACACTGTGTTTTTTTCTGAAGTAGACCACAGCTACACAGCTTCCATTTGTGCCTATTGCGGACAATTATTTGACGTCAATATTTTTTTTATTTATTTTTCTGTTAGGTGATGGGGTAGGGTGTCCGACATCAATTTTGCACTTTCTTTCAAAAAAATAAACTAAGCCGAAGAACACCCTGTGTTTATTCTCAAGTACACCACAGTTACCCGACCTTCCTTTGCACCTAGTGCGGACAAAAGTATTGCCGTACAATATTTTTTATTAACTTTTCTGTAAGGTAGCGGGGTTGGGTGTCTGTTCCTAAATTTGGACCTACGTTCCAAAAAAACTGTGCGGAATAACACCTTGGGTTTCTTCTCCAGTACACCTCAGCTACCCAGCTTCCATTGCACCTAGTGCAGACACAAGTATTGCCGTAGAACATATTTTATTAACTTTTCTGTAAGTGTAAGGTAGACTGTAAGGTAATAAGACTGACGGACTAAATCTTTGAACCTACATAAAAAACAATAAACTAAGCCGTAAAACACACTGTTTTTTTCTGAAGTAGACCACAGCTACACAGCTTCCATTTGTGCCTATTGCAGACAATTATTTGACGTCAATATTTTTTATTAACTTTTCTGTAAGGTAGCGGGGTTGGGTGTCTGTTCCTAAATTTGGACCTACGTTCCAAAAAAAAAAAAAACTGTGCCGAAGAACACCTTGGGTTTCTTCTCCAGTACACCTCAGCTACCCAGCTTCATTTTGCACCTAGTGCAGACACAAGTATTGACGTAGAACATTTTTTATTAACTTTTCTGTAAGTGTAAGGTAGACTGTAAGGTTATAAGACTGACGGACTAAATCTTTGAACCTACATAAAAAACAATAAACTAAGCCGTAAAACACACTGTTTTTTTCTGAAGTAGACCACAGCTACACAGCTTCCCTTTGTGCCTATTGCGCACAATTATTTGACGTCAATATTTTTTTTATTAATTTTCCTGTTAGGTGATGGGGTAGGGTGTCCGACATCAATTTTGCACTTTCTTTCAAAAAAATAAACTAAGCCGAATAACATCCTGTGTTTTTCTCAAGTAAACCGCAGCTACCCGACCTTCCTTTGCACCTAGTGCGGACAAAAGTATTGCCGTACAATATTTTTTATTAACTTTTCTGTAAGGTAGCGGGGTTGGGTGTCTGTTCCTAAATTTGGACCTACGTTCCAAAAAAACTGTGCGGAAGAACACCTTGGGTTTCTTCTCCAGCACACCTCAGCTACCCAGCTTCCCTTGCACCTAGTGCAGACACAAGTATTGACGTAGAACATTTTTTATTAACTTTTCTGTAAGTGTAAGGTAGACTGTAAGGTAATAAGACTGACGGACTAAATCTTTGAACCTACATAAAAAACAATAAACTAAGCCGTAAAACACACTGTTTTTTTCTGAAGTAGACCACAGCTACACAGCTTCCATTTGTGCCTATTGCGGACAATTATTTGACGTCAATATTTTTTATTAACTTTTCTGTAAGGTAGCGGGGTTGGGTGTCCGACATCAATTTTGCACTTTCTTTCAAAAAAATAAACTAAGCCGAAGAACACCCTGTGTTTATTCTCAAGTACGCCACAGTTGCCCGACCTTCCTTTGCACCTAGTGCGGACAAAAGTATTGCCGTACAATATTTTTTATAAACTTTTCTGTAAGGTAGCGGGGTTGGGTGTCTGTTCCTAAATTTGGACCTACGTTCCAAAAAAACTGTGCGGAATAACACCTTGGGTTTCTTCTCCAGTACACCTCAGCTACCCAGCTTCCCTTGTACCTAGTGCAGACACAAGTATTGACGTAGAACATTTTTTATTATCTTTTCTGTAAGTGTAAGGTAGACTGTAAGGTAATAAGGCTGACGGACTAAATTTTTGAACCTACATAAAAAACAATAAACTAAGCCGTAAAACACACTGTTTTTTTCTGAAGTAGACCACAGCTACACAGCTTCCCTTTTGTGCCTATTGCGGACAATTATTTGACGTCAATATTTTTTTTATTAATTTTTCTGTTAGGTGATGGGGTAGGGTGTCCGACATCAATTTTGCACTTTCTTTCAAAAAAATAAACTAAGCCGAAGAACACCCTGTGTTTATTCTCAAGTACACCACAGTTACCCGACCTTCCTTTGCACCTAGTGCGGACAAAAGTACTGCCGTACAATATTTTTTATTAACTTTTCTGTAAGGTAGCGGGGTTGGGTGTCTGTTCCTAAATTTGGACCTACGTTCCAAAAAAACTGTGCGGAATAACACCTTGGGTTTCTTCTCCAGTACACCTCAGCTACCCAGCTTCCCTTGCACCTAGTGCAGACACAAGTATTGCCGTAGAACATATTTTATTAACTTTTCTGTAAGTGTAAGGTAGACTGTAAGGTAATAAGACTGACGGACTAAATCTTTGAACCTACATAAAAAACAATAAACTAAGCCGTAAAACACACTGTTTTTTTCTAAAGTAGACCACAGCTACACAGCTTCCATTTGTGCCTATTGCGGACAATTATTTGACGTCAATATTTTTTTTTATTAATTTTTCTGTTAGGTGATGGGGTAGGGTGTCCGACATCAATTTTGCACTTTCTTTCAAAAAAATAAACTAAGCCGGAGAACACCCTGTGTTTATTCTCAAGTACACCACAGTTACCCGACCTTCCTTTGCACCTAGTGCGGACAAAAGTATTGCCGTACAATATTTTTTATTAACTTTTCTGTAAGGTAGCGGGGTTGGGTGTCTGTTCCTAAATTTGGACCTACGTTCCAAAAAAACTGTGCGGAATAACACCTTGGGTTTCTTCTCCAGTACACCTCAGCTACCCAGCTTCCCTTGCACCTAGTGCAGACACAAGTATTGCCGTAGAACATATTTTATGAACTTTTCTGTAAGTGTAAGGTAGACTGTAAGGTAATAAGACTGACGGACTAAATCTTTGAACCTACATAAAAAACAATAAACTAAGCCGTAAAGCACACCGTTTTTTTTCTGAAGTAGACCACAGCTACACAGCTTCCCTTTGTGCCTATTGCGGACAATTATTTGACGTCAATATTTTTTTTCTTAATTTTTCTGTTAGGTGATGGGGTAGGGTGTCCGACATCAATTTTGCACTTTCTTTCAAAAAAATAAACTAAGCCGAAGAACATCCTGTGTTTTTCTCAAGTAAACCGCAGCTACCCGACCTTCCCTTGCACCTAGTGCGGACAAAAGTATTGCCGTACAATATTTTTTATTAACTTTTCTGTAAGGTAGCGGGGTTGGGTGTCTGTTCCTAAATTTGGACCTTCGTTTCAAAAAAACTGTGCCGAAGAACACCTTAGGTTTCTTCTCCAGTACACCTCAGCTACCCAGCTTCCCTTTGCACCTAGTGCAGACACAAGTATTGCCGTAGAACATTTTTTATTAACTTTTCTGTAAGTGTAATGTAGACTGTAAGGTAATAAGACTGACGGACTAAATCTTTGAACCTACATAAAAAACAATAAACTAAGCCGTAAAACACACTGTGTTTTTTTCTGAAGTAGACCACAGCTACACAGCTTCCCTTTGTGCCTATTGGGGACAATTATTTGACGTCAATATTTTTTTTATTAATTTTCCTGTTAGGTGATGGGGTAGGGTGTCCGACATCAATTTTGCACTTTCTTTCAAAAAAATAAACTAAGCCGAATAACATCCTGTGTTTTTCTCAAGTAAACCGCAGCTACCCGACCTTCCTTTGCACCTAGTGCGGACAAAAGTATTGCCGTACAATATTTTTTATTAACTTTTCTGTAAGGTAGCGGGGTTGGGTGTCTGCTCCTAAATTTGGACCTACGTTCCAAAAAAACTGTGCGGAAGAACACCTTGGGTTTCTTCTCCAGTACACCTCAGCTACCCAGCTTCCCTTGCACCTAGTGCAGACACAAGTATTGACGTAGAACATTTTTTATTAACTTTTCTGTAAGTGTAAGGTAGACTGTAAGGTAATAAGACTGACGGACTAAATCTTTGAATCTACATAAAAAACAATAAACTAAGCCGTAAAACACACTGTTTTTTTCTGAAGTAGACCACAGCTACACAGCTTCCATTTGTGCCTATTGCGGACAATTATTTGACGTCAATATTTTTTATTAACTTTTCTGTAAGGTAGCGGGGTTGGGTGTCCGACATCAATTTTGCACTTTCTTTCAAAACAATAAACTAAGCCGAAGAACACCCTGTGTTTATTCTCAAGTACGCCACAGTTGCCCGACCTTCCTTTGCACCTAGTGCGGACAAAAGTATTGCCGTACAATATTTTTTATAAACTTTTCTGTAAGGTAGCGGGGTTGGGTGTCTGTTCCTAAATTTGGACCTACGTTCCAAAAAAACTGTGCGGAATAACACCTTGGGTTTCTTCTCCAGTACACCTCAGCTACCCAGCTTCCCTTGTACCTAGTGCAGACACAAGTATTGACGTAGAACATTTTTTATTATCTTTTCTGTAAGTGTAAGGTAGACTGTAAGGTAATAAGGCTGACGGACTAAATTTTTGAACCTACATAAAAAACAATAAACTAAGCCGTAAAACACACTGTTTTTTTCTGAAGTAGACCACAGCTACACAGCTTCCCTTTTGTGCCTATTGCGGACAATTATTTGACGTCAATATTTTTTTTATTAATTTTTCTGTTAGGTGATGGGGTAGGGTGTCCGACATCAATTTTGCACTTTCTTTCAAAAAAATAAACTAAGCCGAAGAACACCCTGTGTTTATTCTCAAGTACACCACAGTTACCCGACCTTCCTTTGCACCTAGTGCGGACAAAAGTACTGCCGTACAATATTTTTTATTAACTTTTCTGTAAGGTAGCGGGGTTGGGTGTCTGTTCCTAAATTTGGACCTACGTTCCAAAAAAACTGTGCGGAATAACACCTTGGGTTTCTTCTCCAGTACACCTCAGCTACCCAGCTTCCCTTGCACCTAGTGCAGACACAAGTATTGCCGTAGAACATATTTTATTAACTTTTCTGTAAGTGTAAGGTAGACTGTAAGGTAATAAGACTGACGGACTAAATCTTTGAACCTACATAAAAAACAATAAACTAAGCCGTAAAACACACTGTTTTTTTCTGAAGTAGACCACAGCTACACAGCTTCCATTTGTGCCTATTGCGGACAATTATTTGACGTCAATATTTTTTTTTATTAATTTTTCTGTTAGGTGATGGGGTAGGGTGTCCGACATCAATTTTGCACTTTCTTTCAAAAAAATAAACTAAGCCGGAGAACACCCTGTGTTTATTCTCAAGTACACCACAGTTACCCGACCTTCCTTTGCACCTAGTGCGGACAAAAGTATTGCCGTACAATATTTTTTATTAACTTTTCTGTAAGGTAGCGGGGTTGGGTGTCTGTTCCTAAATTTGGACCTACGTTTCAAAAAAACTGTGCGGAATAACACCTTGGGTTTCTTCTCCAGTACACCTCAGCTACCCAGCTTCCCTTGCACCTAGTGCAGACACAAGTATTGCCGTAGAACATATTTTATGAACTTTTCTGTAAGTGTAAGGTAGACTGTAAGGTAATAAGACTGACGGACTAAATCTTTGAACCTACATAAAAAACAATAAACTAAGCCGTAAAGCACACCGTTTTTTTTCTGAAGTAGACCACAGCTACACAGCTTCCCTTTGTGCCTATTGCGGACAATTATTTGACGTCAATATTTTTTTTATTAATTTTTCTGTTAGGTGATGGGGTAGGGTGTCCGACATCAATTTTGCACTTTCTTTCAAAAAAATAAACTAAGCCGAAGAACATCCTGTGTTTTTCTCAAGTAAACCGCAGCTACCCGACCTTCCCTTGCACCTAGTGCGGACAAAAGTATTGCCGTACAATATTTTTTATTAACTTTTCTGTAAGGTAGCGGGGTTGGGTGTCTGTTCCTAAATTTGGACCTACGTTTCAAAAAAACTGTGCCGAAGAACACCTTGGGTTTCTTCTCCAGTACACCTCATCTACCCAGCTTCCCTTTTCACCTAGTGCAGACACAAGTATTGCCGTAGAACAGTTTTTATTAACTTGTCTGTAAGTGTAAGGTAGACTGTAAGGTAATAAGACTGACGGACTAAATCTTTGAACCTACATAAAAAACAATAAACTAAGCCGTAAAGCACACCGTTTTTTTTCTGAAGTAGACCACAGCTACACAGCTTCCCTTTGTGCCTATTGCGGACAATTATTTGACGTCAATATTTTTTTTATTAATTTTTCTGTTAGGTGATGGGGTAGGGTGTCCGACATCAATTTTGCACTTTCTTTCAAAAAAATAAACTAAGCCGAAGAACATCCTGTGTTTTTCTCAAGTAAACCGCAGCTACCCGACCTTCCCTTGCACCTAGTGCGGACAAAAGTATTGCCGTACAATATTTTTTATTAACTTTTCTGTAAGGTAGCGGGGTTGGGTGTCTGTTCCTAAATTTGGACCTACGTTTCAAAAAAACTGTGCCGAAGAACACCTTAGGTTTCTTCTCCAGTACACCTCAGCTACCCAGCTTCCCTTTGCACCTAGTGCAGACACAAGTATTGCCGTAGAACATTTTTTATTAACTTTTCTGTAAGTGTAATGTAGACTGTAAGGTAATAAGACTGACGGACTAAATCTTTGAACCTACATAAAAAACAATAAACTAAGCCGTAAAACACACTGTGTTTTTTTCTGAAGTAGACCACAGCTACACAGCTTCCCTTTGTGCCTATTGGGGACAATTATTTGACGTCAATATTTTTTTTATTAATTTTTCTGTTAGGTGATGGGGTAGGGTGTCCGACATCAATTTTGCACTTTCTTTCAAAAAAATAAACTAAGCCGAAGAACACCCTGTGTATATTCTCAAGCACACCACAGTTACCCGACCTTCCTTTGCACCTAGTGCGGACAAAAGTATTGCCGTACAATATTTTTTATTAACTTTTCTGTAAGGTAGCGGGGTTGGGTGTCTGTTCCTAAATTTGGACCTACGTTCCAAAAAAAAAACTGTGCCGAAGAACACCTTGGGTTTCTTCTCCAGTACACCTCAGCTACCCAGCTTCCCTTTGCACCTAGTGCAGACACATGTATTGACGAAGAACATTTTTTATTAACTTTTCTGTAAGTGTAAGGTAGACTGTAAGGTAATAAGACTGACTGACTAAATCTTTGAACCTACATAAAAAACAATAAACTAAGCCGTAAAACACACTGTGTTTTTTTCTGAAGTAGACCACAGCTACACAGCTTCCCTTTGTGCCTATTGCGCACAATTATTTGACGTCAATATTTTTTTTATTAATTTTTCTGTTAGGTGAAGGGGTAGGGTGTCCGACATCAATTTTGCACTTTCTTTCAAAAAAATAAACGAAGCCGAATAACATCCTGTGTTTTTCTCAAGTAAACCGCAGCTACCCGACCTTCCTTTGCACCTAGTGCGGACAAAAGTATTGCCGTACAATATTTTTTATTAACTTTTCTGTAAGGTAGCGGGGTTGGGTGTCTGTTCCTAAATTTGGACCTACGTTCCAAAAAAACTGTGCGGAAGAACACCTTGGGTTTCTTCTCCAGTACACCTCAGCTACCCAGCTTCCCTTTGCACCTAGTGCAGACACATGTATTGACGAAGAACATTTTTTATTAACTTTTCTGTAAGTGTAAGGTAGACTGTAAGGTAATAAGACTGACTGACTAAATCTTTGAACCTACATAAAAAACAATAAACTAAGCCGTAAAACACACTGTGTTTTTTTCTGAAGTAGACCACAGCTACACAGCTTCCATTTTTGCCTATTGCGGACAATTATTTGACGTCAATATTTTTTTTATTAATTTTTCTGTTAGGTGATGGGGTAGGGTGTCCGACATCAATTTTGCACTTTCTTTCAAAAAAAAAAACTAAGCCGAAGAACACCCTGTGTTTATTCTCAAGTACACCACAGTTACCCGACCTTCCTTTGCACCTAGTGCGGACAAAAGTATTGCCGTACAATATTTTTTATTAACTTTTCTGTAAGGTAGCGGGGTTGGGTGTCTGTTCCTAAATTTGGACCTACGTTCCAAAAAAACTGTGCGGAATAACACCTTGGGTTTCTTCTCCAGTACACCTCAGCTACCCAGCTTCCATTGCACCTAGTGCAGACACAAGTATTGCCGTAGAACATATTTTATTAACTTTTCTGTAAGTGTAAGGTAGACTGTAAGGTAATAAGACTGACGGACTAAATCTTTGAACCTACATAAAAAACAATAAATTAAGCCGTAAAACACACTGTTTTTTTCTGAAGTAGACCACAGCTACACAGCTTCCATTTGTGCCTATTGCGGACAATTATTTGACGTCAATATTTTTTATTAACTTTTCTGTAAGGTAGCGGGGTTGGGTGTCCGACATCAATTTTGCACTTTCTTTCAAAAAAATAAACTAAGCCGAATAACATCCTGTGTTTTTCTCAAGTAAACCGCAGCTACCCGACCTTCCTTTGCACCTAGTGCGGACAAAAGTATTGCCGTACAATATTTTTTATTATATTTTCTGTAAGGTAGCGGGGTTGGGTGTCTGTTCCTAAATTTGGACCTACGTTCCAAAAAAACTGTGCGGAAGAACACCTTGGGTTTCTTCTCCAGTACACCTCAGCTACCCAGCTTCCCTTGCACCTAGTGCAGACACAAGTATTGACGTAGAACATTTTTTATTAACTTTTCTGTAAGTGTAAGGTAGACTGTAAGGTAATAAGACTGACTGACTAAATCTTTGAACCTACATAAAAAACAATAAACTAAGCCGTAAAACACACTGTTTTTTTTCTGAAGTAGACCACAGCTACACAGCTTCCATTTGTGCCTATTGCGGACAATTATTTGACGTCAATATTTTTATTAACTTTTCTGTAAGGTAGCGGGGTTGGGTGTCCGACATCAATTTTGCACTTTCTTTCAAAAAAATAAACTAAGCCGAAGAACACCCTGTGTTTATTCTCAAGTACGCCACAGTTACCCGACCTTCCTTTGCACCTAGTGCGGACAAAAGTATTGCCGTACAATATTTTTTATAAACTTTTCTGTAAGGTAGCGGGGTTGGGTGTCTGTTCCTAAATTTGGACCTACGTTCCAAAAAAACTGTGCGGAATAACACCTTGGGTTTCTTCTCCAGTACACCTCAGCTACCCAGCTTCCCTTGCACCTAGTGCAGACACAAGTATTGCCGTAGAACATATTTTATTAACTTTTCTGTAAGTGTAAGGTAGACTGTAAGGTAATAAGACTGACGGACTAAATCTTTGAACCTACATAAAAAACAATAAACTAAGCCGTAAAACACACTGTTTTTTTCTGAAGTAGACCACAGCTACACAGCTTCCATTTGTGCCTATTGCGGACAATTATTTGACGTCAATATTTTTTTTTATTAATTTTTCTGTTAGGTGATGGGGTAGGGTGTCCGACATCAATTTTGCACTTTCTTTCAAAAAAATAAACTAAGCCGGAGAACACCCTGTGTTTATTCTCAAGTACACCACAGTTACCCGACCTTCCTTTGCACCTAGTGCGGACAAAAGTATTGCCGTACAATATTTTTTATTAACTTTTCTGTAAGGTAGCGGGGTTGGGTGTCTGTTCCTAAATTTGGACCTACGTTCCAAAAAAACTGTGCGGAATAACACCTTGGGTTTCTTCTCCAGTACACCTCAGCTACCCAGCTTCCCTTGCACCTAGTGCAGACACAAGTATTGCCGTAGAACATATTTTATGAACTTTTCTGTAAGTGTAAGGTAGACTGTAAGGTAATAAGACTGACGGACTAAATCTTTGAACCTACATAAAAAACAATAAACTAAGCCGTAAAGCACACTGTTTTTTTTCTGAAGTAGACCACAGCTACACAGCTTCCCTTTGTGCCTATTGCGGACAATTATTTGACGTCAATATTTTTTTTATTAATTTTTCTGTTAGGTGATGGGGTAGGGTGTCCGACATCAATTTTGCACTTTCTTTCAAAAAAATAAACTAAGCCGAAGAACATCCTGTGTTTTTCTCAAGTAAACCGCAGCTACCCGACCTTCCCTTGCACCTAGTGCGGACAAAAGTATTGCCGTACAATATTTTTTATTAACTTTTCTGTAAGGTAGCGGGGTTGGGTGTCTGTTCCTAAATTTGGACCTACGTTTCAAAAAAACTGTGCCGAAGAACAACTTAGGTTTCTTCTCCAGTACACCTCAGCTACCCAGCTTCCCTTTGCACCTAGTGCAGACACAAGTATTGCCGTAGAACATTTTTTATTAACTTTTCTGTAAGTGTAATGTAGACTGTAAGGTAATAAGACTGACGGACTAAATCTTTGAACCTACATAAAAAACAATAAACTAAGCCGTAAAACACACTGTGTTTTTTTCTGAAGTAGACCACAGCTACACAGCTTCCCTTTGTGCCTATTGGGGACAATTATTTGACGTCAATATTTTTTTTTATTAATTTTTCTGTTAGGTGATGGGGTAGGGTGTCCGACATCAATTTTGCACTTTCTTTCAAAAAAATAAACTAAGCCGAAGAACACCCTGTGTATATTCTCAAGCACACCACAGTTACCCGACCTTCCTTTGCACCTAGTGCGGACAAAAGTATTGCCGTACAATATTTTTTATTAACTTTTCTGTAAGGTAGCGGGGTTGGGTGTCTGTTCCTAAATTTGGACCTACGTTCCAAAAAAAAAACTGTGCCGAAGAACACCTTGGGTTTCTTCTCCAGTACACCTCAGCTACCCAGCTTCCCTTTTCACCTAGTGCAGACACAAGTATTGCCGTAGAACATTTTTTATTAACTTGTCTGTAAGTGTAAGGTAGACTGTAAGGTAATAAGACTGACGGACTAAATCTTTGAACCTACATAAAAAACTATAAACTAAGCCGTAAAACACACTGTGTTTTTTTCTGAAGTAGACCACAGCTACACAGCTTCCATTTGTGCCTATTGCGGACAATTATTTGACGTCAATATTTTTTTTATTAATTTTTCTGTTAGGTGATGGGGTAGGGTGTCCGACATCAATTTTGCACTTTCTTTCAAAAAAATAGACTAAGCCGAAGAACACCCTGTCTTTATTCTCAAGTACACCACAGTTACCCGACCTTCCTTTGCACCTAGTGCGGACAAAAGTATTGCCGTACAATATTTTTTATTAACTTTTCTGTAAGGTAGCGGGGTTGGGTGTCTGTTCCTAAATTTGGACCTACGTTCCAAAAAAACTGTGCGGAATAACACCTTGGGTTTCTTCTCCAGTACACCTCAGCTACCCAGCTTCCCTTGCACCTAGTGCAGACACAAGTATTGCCGTAGAACATATTTTATGAACTTTTCTGTAAGTGTAAGGTAGACTGTAAGGTAATAAGACTGACGGACTAAATCTTTGAACCTACATAAAAAACAATAAACTAAGCCGTAAAGCACACTGTTTTTTTTTCTGAAGTAGACCACAGCTACACAGCTTCCCTTTGTGCCTATTGCGGACAATTATTTGACGTCAATATTTTTTTTATTAATTTTTCTGTTAGGTGATGGGGTAGGGTGTCCGACATCAATTTTGCACTTTCTTTCAAAAAAATAAACTAAGCCGAAGAACATCCTGTGTTTTTCTCAAGTAAACCGCAGCTACCCGACCTTCCCTTACACCTAGTGCGGACAAAAGTATTGCCGTACAATATTTTTTATTAACTTTTCTGTAAGGTAGCGGGGTTGGGTGTCTGTTCCTAAATTTGGACCTACGTTTCAAAAAAACTGTGCCGAAGAACACCTTAGGTTTCTTCTCCAGTACACCTCAGCTACCCAGCTTCCCTTTGCACCTAGTGCAGACACAAGTATTGCCGTAGAACATTTTTTATTAACTTTTCTGTAAGTGTAATGTAGACTGTAAGGTAATAAGACTGACGGACTAAATCTTTGAACCTACATAAAAAACAATAAACTAAGCCATAAAACACACTGTGTTTTTTTCTGAAGTAGACCACAGCTACACAGCTTCCCTTTGTGCCTATTGGGGACAATTATTTGACGTCAATATTTTTTTTATTAATTTTTCTGTTAGGTGAAGGGGTAGGGTGTCCGACATCAATTTTGCACTTTCTTTCAAAAAAATCAACTAAGCCGAATAACATCCTGTATATATTCTCAAGCACACCACAGTTACCCGACCTTCCTTTGCACCTAGTGCGGACAAAAGTATTGCCGTACAATATTTTTTATTAACTTTTCTGTAAGTGTAAGGTAGACTGTAAGGTAATAAGACTGACGGACTAAATCTTTGAACCTACATAAAAAACAATAAACTAAGCCGTAAAACACACTGTTTTTTTCTGAAGTAGACCACAGCTACACAGCTTCCCTTTGTGCCTATTGCGCACAATTATTTGACGTCAATATTTTTTTTATTAATTTTTCTGTAAGGTAGCGGGGTTGGGTGTCTGTTCCTAAATTTGGACCTACGTTCCAAAAAAATTGTGCGGAAGAACACCTTGGGTTTCTTCTCCAGTACACCTCAGCTACCCAGCTTCCCTTTGCACCTAGTGCAGACACATGTATTGACGTAGAACATTTTTTATTAACTTTTCTGTAAGTGTAAGGTAGACTGTAAGGTAATAAGACTGACGGACTAAATCTTTGAACCTACATAAAAAACAATAAACTAAGCCGTAAAACACACTGTGTTTTTTTTCTGAAGTAGACCACAGCTACACAGCTTCCATTTGTGCCTATTGCGGACAATTATTTGACGTCAATATTTTTTTTATTAATTTTTCTGTTAGGTGATGGGGTAGGGTGTCCGACATCAATTTTGCACTTTCTTTCAAAAAAATAAACTAAGCCGAAGAACACCCTGTGTTTATTCTCAAGTACACCACAGTTACCCGACCTTCCTTTGCTCCTAGTGCAGACACAAGTATTGCCGTAGAACATATTTTATTAACTTTTCTGTAAGTGTAAGGTAGACTGTAAGGTAATAAGACTGACGGACTAAATCTTTGAACCTACTTTTTTTTATTAATTTTTCTGTTAGGTGATGGGGTAGGGTGTCCGACATCAATTTTGCACTTTCTTTCAAAAAAATAAACTAAGCCGAAGAACATCCTGTGTTTTTCTCAAGTAAACCGCAGCTACCCGACCTTCCTTTGCATCTAGTGCAGACAAAAGTATTGGCGTACAATATTTTTTATTAACTTTTCTGTAAGGTAGCGGGGTTGGGTGTCTGTTCCTAAATTTGGACCTACGTTTAAGAAAAACTGTGCCGAAGAACACCTTAGGTTTCTTCTCCAGTACACCTCAGCTACCCAGCTTCCCTTTGCACCTAGTGCAGACACAAGTATTGCCGTAGAACATTTTTTATTAACTTTTCTGTAAGTGTAATGTAGACTGTAAGGTAATAAGACTGACGGACTAAATCTTTGAACCTACATAAAAAACAATAAACTAAGCCGTAAAACACACTGTGTTTTTTTCTGAAGTAGACCACAGCTACACAGCTTCCCTTTGTGCCTATTGGGGACAATTATTTGAGGTCAATATTTTTTTTATTAATTTTTCTGTTAGGTGATGGGGTAGGGTGTCCGACATCAATTTTGCACTTTCTTTCAAAAAAAGAAACTAAGCCGAAGAACACCCTGTGTATATTCTTAAGCACACCACAGTTACCCGACCTTCCTTTGCACCTAGTGCGGACAAAAGTATTGCCGTACAATATTTTTTATTAACTTTTCTGTAAGGTAGCGGGGTTGGGTGTCTGTTCCTAAATTTGGACCTACGTTCCAAAAAAAAAAAACTGTGCCGAAGAACACCTTGGGTTTCTTCTCCAGTACACCTCAGCTACCCAGCTTCCCTTTTCACCTAGTGCAGACACAAGTATTGACGTAGAACATTTTTTATTAACTTTTCCGTAAGTGTAAGGTAGACTGTAAGGTAATAAGACTGACGGACTAAATCTTTGAACCTACATAAAAAACAATAAACTAAGCCGTAAAACACACTGTGTTTTTTTCTGAAGTAGACCACAGCTACACAGCTTCCATTTGTGCCTATTGCGGACAATTATTTGACGTCAATATTTTTTTTTATTAATTTTTCTGTTAGGTGATGGGGTAGGGTGTCCGACATCAATTTTGCACTTTCTTTCAAAAAAATAAACTAAGCCGAAGAACACCCTGTGTTTATTCTCAAGTACACCACAGTTACCCGACCTTCCTTTGCACCTAGTGCGGACAAAAGTATTGCCGTACAATATTTTTTATTAACTTTTCTGTAAGGTAGCGGGGTTGGGTGTCTGTTCCTAAATTTGGACCTACGTTCCAAAAAAACTGTGCCGAAGAACACCTTGGGTTTCTTCTCCAGTACACCTCAGCTACCAAGCTTCCCTTGCACCTAGTGCAGACACAAGTATTGCCGTAGAACATATTTTATTAACTTTTCTGTAAGTGTAAGGTAGACTGTAAGGTAATAAGACTGACGGACTAAATCTTTGAACCTACATAAAAAACAATAAACTAAGCCGTAAAACACACTGTGTTTTTTTCTGAAGTAGACCACAGCTACACAGCTTCCATTTGTGCCTATTGCGGACAATTATTTGACGTCAATATTTTTTTTATTAATTTTTCTGTTAGGTGATGGGGTAGGGTGTCCGACATCAATTTTGCACTTTCTTTCAAAAAAATAAACTAAGCCGAAGAACACCCTGTGTTTATTCTCAAGTACACCACAGTTACCCGACCTTCCTTTGCACCTAGTGCGGACAAAAGTATTGCCGTACAATATTTTTTATTAACTTTTCTGTAAGGTAGCGGGGTTGGGTGTCTGTTCCTAAATTTGGACCTACGTTCCAAAAAAAAAAAAAACTGTGCCGAAGAACACCTTGGGTTTCTTCTCCAGTACACCTCAGCTACCCAGCTTCCCTTTGCACCTAGTGCAGACACAAGTATTGCCGTAGAACATTTTTTATTAACTTTTCTGTAAGTGTAAGGTAGACTGTAAGGTAATAAGACTGACGGACTAAATCTTTGAACCTACATAAAAAACAATAAACTAAGCCGTAAAACACACTGTGTTTTTTCTGAAGTAGACCACAGCTACACAGCTTCCCTTTGTGCCTATTGCGGTAAATTATTTGAGGTCAATATTTTTTTTATTAATTTTTCTGTTAGGTGATGGGGTAGGGTGTCCGACATCAATTTTGCACTTTCTTTCAAAAAAATAAACTAAGCCGAAGAACACCCTGTGTTTATTCTCAAGTACACCACAGTTACCCGACCTTCCTTTGCACCTAGTGCGGACAAAAGTACTGCCGTACAATATTTTTATTCACTTTTCTGTAAGGTAGCGGGGTTGGGTGTCTGTTCCTAAATTTGGACCTACGTTCCAAAAAAACTGTACGGAATAACACCTTGGGTTTCTTCTCCAGTACACCTCAGCTACCCAGCTTCCCTTGCACCTAGTGCAGACACAAGTATTGCCGTAGAACATATTTTATTAACTTTTCTGTAAGTGTAAGGTAGACTGTAAGGTAATAAGACTGACGGACTAAATCTTTGAACCTACATAAAAAACAATAAACTAAGCCGTAAAACACACTGTTTTTTTTGAAGTAGACCACAGCTACACAGCTTCCATTTGTGCCTATTGCGGACAATTATTTGACGTCAATATTTTTTTTTATTACTTTTTCTGTTAGGTGATGGGGTAGGGTGTCCGACATCAATTTTGCACTTTCTTTCAAAAAAATAAACTAAGCCGAAGAACACCCTGTGTTTATTCTCAAGTACACCACAGTTACCCGACCTTCCTTTGCACCTAGTGCGGACAAAAGTATTGCCGTACAATATTTTTTATTAACTTTTCTGTAAGGTAGCGGGTTTGGGTGTCTGTTCCTAAATTTGGACCTACGTTCCAAAAAAACTGTGCGGAATAACACCTTGGGTTTCTTCTCCAGTACACCTCAGCTACCCAGCTTCCCTTGCACCTAGTGCAGACACAAGTATTGACGTAGAACATTTTTTATTATCTTTTCTGTAAGTGTAAGGTAGACTGTAAGGTAATAAGACTGACGGACTAAATCTTTGAACCTTCATAAAAAAACAATAAACTAAGCCGTAAAACACACTGTTTTTTTCTGAAGTAGACCACAGCTACACAGCTTCCCTTTGTGCCTATTGCGGACAATTATTTGACGTCAATATTTTTTTTATTAATTTTTCTGTTAGGTGATGGGGTAGGGTGTCCGACATTAATTTTGCACTTTCTTTCAAAAAAATAAACTAAGCCGAAGAACACCCTGTGTTTATTCTCAAGTACACCACAGTTACCCGACCTTCCTTTGCACCTAGTGCGGACAAAAGTACTGCCGTACAATATTTTTTATTAACTTTTCTGTAAGGT
This sequence comes from Mytilus edulis, assembly GCF_963676685.1. Taxonomy (NCBI): domain Eukaryota; kingdom Metazoa; phylum Mollusca; class Bivalvia; order Mytilida; family Mytilidae; genus Mytilus; species Mytilus edulis. Next base: position 23,414,629 of record NC_092344.1, read on the forward strand.
AGCGGGGTTGGGTGTCTGTTCCTAAATTTGGACCTACGTTTCAAAAAAACTGTGCGGAATAACACCTTGGGTTTCTTCTCCAGTACACCTCAGCTACCCAGCTTCCCTTGCACCTAGTGCAGACAAAAGTATTGCCGTAGAACATATTTTATTAACTTTTCTGTAAGTGTAAGGTAGACTGTAAGGTAATAAGACTGACGGACTAAATCTTTGAACCTACATAAAAAACAATAAACTAAGCCGTAAAACACACTGTTTTTTTCTGAAGTAGACCACAGCTACACAGCTTCCATTTGTGCCTATTGCGGACAATTATTTGACGTCAATATTTTTTTTTATTAATTTTTCTGTTAGGTGATGGGGTAGGGTGTCCGACATCAATTTTGCACTTTCTTTCAAAAAAATAAACTAAGCCGAAGAACACCCTGTGTTTATTCTCAAGTACACCACAGTTACCCGACCTTCCTTTGCACCTAGTGCGGACAAAAGTATTGCCGTACAATATT